>NW_027468587.1:39355705-40555705 GCF_046254945.1 Alosa pseudoharengus | reverse complement strand
AAATTAGCCAAGAGGGGGCATGTTGCACACATCATCAAAACAGGGTCTGGCTTGTTCATTTCTGGAACATTATCCTATCTCTGCTCTCTTTCACATGCATCATGTGATGTGCAATTGTTTGAATACCCTGCATCAGGACTTTGTTTATATTATATTATATTATATTATATTATATATATATATATATATATATATATATATATATATATATATATATATATATATAAAAATATAAATATAAATATATAAATTATATATAAATATATATAAAATATATATATATTATTATAATATAATATATCTGTGCTGTGCTATTATTATATTATTCCTATATCTATCATGTACTTATTAGCTCTAGTTAGCTAGAACCATGCTAACGTAATGAAATAACATTTCACTTACTTTAACTTTGGCTTTTTACCTGTTTTCAGAATAGACACATGGTTCCAGGGGGAAAGTGTTTACCACTGTTTAGTCACACATAATTTTGCGAGTCATTTTATGGTTGCTGCACATACTGAGTGCAGCACAGAATAATGAAACAATTTTGCTTACATTGTTTTTTAGTGTTTTTTCACATGGTAATGTAATGTCCATGTTGGTGTTTGCAATGCAATGTCGTTGCATGTATGGCAATGTTAGCATGTATGCACAGGTGGGACAGTCAAGAGCAGATGGACACTTTAGGCTTCAGAGTGGGCAGCCTCAGCACTCCCATATGTGCAAGTCATGTTGCAAGCAGGGGCTGAGATGTTATACAGTCACAATCAGTTTAGGTATCAGGTTTCTAGGCCAAGTATACTTGCGTATACAAGGAATTTGGTTTCTGCATTTATCCCATCCGTAAATTAGTGAACACACAGAGCACACAGTGAGGTAACTAACCCAGAGCAGTGAGCTGCCTTGCTACAGTGGTGCTCGGGGAGCAGTGAGGGGTTAGGTGCCTTGCTCAAGGGCACTTCAGCCATGGATGTGGGCATGGGAGAGTAGTGCTCGACCACTTCCCCCACCCACATTTTTCCTACTGGTCGGGGATCGAACCGGCCCGAAGCCCTAACCAGTAGGCCACATATTCATCTCACTCTGTATTCTTTGATACTTGCTTTCCTACACAGACTGATAATGTATTCTGCCTTTCATCAACAATGAAACTAGTTTTCATATTTTTATGTACTACTCACAATCAACCATGCACAATTGCATTATGCAATATCTACTGTTAGTTTTGCCACATTAATATGATCTACCTCACAATTCCCAGTGTCACAAGAATATTAGACTATTACACATTATAATTAAATTTTACATTACACGAAAAAAAAACAGCCAGTGGAGCATCAAAAAATGCATAATGCCAATAGAACATCTAAACTATAAACAGTCTTCTTTTATTTATATGTTTTTATATTAAACATGGTTCTTTCATATTTGGAAGTTTATTAATTGAATAATACATTGACAAAAATATCCAAAACCCTTGGTAAATTCAGGGGCATTGTGCAAGAAAGGGTATTAAACAAGCCTCTTCTCCTACCCTTTCTTTACAGTACACTTACAAAAGGTAAAAATATTTAAGTTTGTCTTTAGAGACCCTCTGCATAGATGTGTAATTTTTTGAGAATGGCTAAAAAGAGCGATTAAGTTGTGTCCAAAGGCAGTATGCTATTCAGTTGTAAATCTCAAAGCTGCACCGATTAATGTTTTGGTCCCAAATGAAAATCTACACTAATTATTACCCAAAAATAGACCCTAGGTTGTTGTTACTGTAGACCACAGTTTCCCTTTAAATTGGGCATATTCAAATACTTGTCATTACATTTTCATTTAGAGATTATTGTAAAACTTAAAATATTCCGATGAAAATATTTTGGTGGCACGCATTGGCAGGATGGCACTGGGTAAACTTAAGGTCAGGTACCTTTGTAATGTAGTTGTCTGAAAATGTATTTGCTCTGGTCCTTAAGTTGTTTTGAGTTAGATTTTTAAGTGTGCTTTTACACTTTCTGTATCTTTCACTTGTCATGAAGTATAAAGGCATTGTGTCTCTGTGCAAGCCATTGCCTCAGTCAATGATCTAGAATTGTTATTGCCTTCCAAGAGCATACAAGATCTGGAAGTATACCACAGAATCACAGAATCAGGTTAGTTAGTTTGCAACACACTGGGTAGCCCCTTAGCATCATTTTCAACACACAGGGCAGTCCGATAGTATTTCATAGAACCCTTCATATTAAAAAATGACACTAAAAAGGTACCCAGTATGTTGAAATAATTGCTCTAAGGGCTATAGACCAATACTTACAATGTGCTACTACAACAAAATATTACATTTTGTGGTAAATATGGAGACTGATGAAATTATTATTTAAAAAAAAAAAAAACAATCAGTTATTGTCATAGTTTACATTTCATTTCACTCCATCAATTCACTCCATCCATCACAAAGGCTCAGCAGCATTCTGTGTATACAGGGTAGAAGTTCAACATAGGGTGAAAAAGTAGATTTGTATATAGGAACAAATAACACTAACCCTTTGGAAGAACACCCTTTGGAGGAATTGGCATGCTGTACATTTAGAATAGAAGACATTTTTTGAGAGTACAGTATGATGGGCTCCAGCATCCTTCGCGCTTTCCATATAACATTAATTCTACTTCACCCACTTTTTAATCCTTTATTTGGATAGTACAGTGTAGAAAGACAGGAAACAAGTGGGAGGGAGATTGGGGGTAGGATCAGGAAATGACTGCAGGTGGGACTCAAATTCAGTTTCGGTGGGCTCACAAAACAATGCATGGAGAGATATACTGCTACTTGTGCTACTAATAATACTATATCACTTATAATCATAATTGTATAATTGTATTGTGTAAATTCATATTTCTTGTACATTTATGGAAGATTTTTTCTGCCTAATGTTCAACATGATTTTCTTGTTTTTTTCCAAATTAGTTTCATTTTGTTGTCTTCTGCTTATAGTGTCATTCCACCACCTGCATCTGAAAATTAAAACAGAGCCACATAGCCCCTGTGCAAAACTCAGTACATCCTGCAGCCACGAGCCATCGTACAAGCTGCATTATGGGGAGAAGTGCCTGTATAATATCAGGTGGGTAACCTTAATACAGTTTATACTTTCTCTTTTACAGTGGCGCTTCCTTTTAGTTGTAAGAGACACAAGTTGTAGAAGCAAAAACATATTGTAAAGATGAAAGATGAAATCACACACACACACACACACACACACACACACACACACACACACACACACACACACACACAACATATACTATTCATTTATTATTTATTATTTGGAAAAAAACACAAGAATTTGACTCTCTTATACCCGTATAATGAGATGTAATAAAGACTTGAATCTTGAAATATAAAAACTATTAAAAAATGATTGCTTGGAATTTGGGTATATAGAATCAATTTCAATAAGACTTTCTTAATATGGCGGATACAAACCCATCACCACATTATTCATCTCTTTCAGCGATAGAATAGTATGCTCATAATGTGATATTTCCAGTCCTAGAATGTGACTATCATGTACTGTATACTATATGTAACTATAGCGTTTCACTTCAAAAAACTGGCAAGTGCGTTTCTAATTTCAACAAGCACGTGAAGCAGTGAAACTAAGCTCTGAATCTAATAATCCACTAGGCAGAAGAATCAAATAGTCCTCCTAAACACAACTGTGGTTGCTAATGCACACTTTATTTTCATTGATTAGATTAGCTGTCCTCCCTGTGCTGTTCTATACTTTCTCTGTTCTCGTTCTCGTTCCACAATAATCTTGATGTATTTTTTGAAGTTCCACTTGGACATTATTAAATACTCTGTGAATATATATTTTTTTTGCAAGTAATTTGTTTTGTTTTGTACTAGGTGAAATTATAACATTTTAACATTGCTAAATGGATGCTATGTTTGTTTGAATAAGGTCATGGGCATAAGAATTCAGACTTTACAATTATGCCAGCACAGAACAATACTTGAAAATTAACTACATTTGGATGGGAAAGAAATTAAACTACTAATTGAAGATAGCGGATATCTCCTTATATTACTATTAATATTTCTTAATATTTAACAATGTCTTTGTAGCAAATTTTGCTCTAATGGCAATGTGAGAGAGGTATGCAAAAAAGAGAAATCCAAAAATGTAAAAGGATATTATCTTCTGAGGTTAATTTGATTTGTCTGTTGTCCTACAGGATAATGTTGTAATGTTCCAAGCAGTATGTTATTGAAAAAAGATTATATATTTATCTTTCTGTCCACAGTGCCTGTGAGCAAAAGCATATTGCAGGCATAAAGGCGTCTAATCCTGTGCCTCCACCCAGCAGCACTCCAGTGTCCCCTCATCATGCATCCCCCTTAACAGTCCCATCCAACCCTAAGTCAGACAGGACATTCCCTCACGTAGCTACTACGCAACCTACTCCTGACAGCACATATACCATGGAACACAGGTCTGTCTAAAATGTTTCTGTTTGGGTTTCCAAGTAAACTGGAGGCAGCCGTGGCCTACTGGTGAGCGCTTCGGACTTGTTACCGGAGGGTTGCCGGTTCGAACCCCGACCAGTAGGCACGGCTGAAGTGCCCTTGAGCAAGGCACCTAACCCCTCACTGCTCCCCGAGCGCCGCTGTTGTTGCAGGCAGCTCACTGCACCGGGATTAGTGTGTGCTTCACCTCACTGTGTGTTTACTGTGTGCTAAGTCTGTTTCACGGATTGGGATAAATGCAGAGACCAAATTTCCCTCACAGGATCAAAAGAGTATACTTATATATATACTTAAGTGAATCTAGACATTATACACATCAAATGAACTATAGTATGATTAATTAGATATATATTAAATAGATATATAGATAGATAGATACTTTATTGATCCCCAAGGGGAAATACCTCAATACCATCAGATAACATTACTTTTGTTAATAGCATGTTTAGGTAACAGGTAATACGGAGGTATTTAAGACTTGATTTTGTACTACTGACAATGTATAAGTATATAAGTAGAAGTATATACTCTTTTGATCCCGTGAGGGAAATTTGGTCTCTGCATTTATCACAATCCGTGAATTAGTGGAACACACTTAGCACACAGTGAACACACAGTGAGGTGAAGCACACACTAATCCCGGCGCAGTGAGCTACCTGCTACAACAGCGGCGCTAGGGGAGCAGTGAGGGGTTAGGTACCTTGCTCAAGGGCACTTCAGCTGTGCCTATTGGTCGCGGTTCAAACCAGCAACCCTCTGGTTACAAGTCTGAAGCGCTAACCAGTAGGCCACGGCTGCCCCAAGAATGAATAATGTAAATGGAATTGTGTAATGTAATGGAAGACACATGGATATGTCTCTACTTTATTATTACATCTCTGCAAACATACATAATAGTGTAAGTTGTTTAACTGAAGAAGACTCACTTGTGCAATATCTTTCACATATGCCAGCTCTGTATAGAGTCAAATACAGGTGTGTAGGCCTCTATTAGGTTATCACTAGTATGTCTCTGTGTCCACTATAGGTTCCGACGTCAACTTTCAGAACCATGCCACTCCTTTCCTTCACCCCAAAGTCTGCCTCGTGATGGGCGCCCTATGTGTCATCGGCAGCTATCTGAACCCAGTCTCCTGTTTGCCCCCCAGGGCTTCAAGCAGGAGTACCACGATTCCCTGTTTGAACATCCCATCATGGCAGGTGCCCCTCTTCCACAGATGTATCATCCTTCTATGATCATAAAACAAGAGCCACAAGATTTCACTTATGACTCAGGTACTATATATTTTTACTCATCCAACTAAGGCTGCTCAACGATAGTTTTTACCGTTGTGGTATTCACCATCAGTCGTTGTGTACTTATCACTCCATTGCCTTACCATGATAATGTTCATATAATACAATTCTCACCTAATATTTTGTTACCTGCATATGTATTTAATAATAAATAATAGGACTGTTGCGATTGAAAAGTATATTTTCTCCCTAAAGACTAAAGCTTCTTAAAGGGCATATTAAATACAACATGAATTATAAAATAATGAGTAATCACAAAGGTAAAAGTAAAACAGTTTTATATTATTTAAATTATAATAATGACACAGTAATTTTGTTTTAAAATATTCATTTCTTAAGAAATACTACTAATTTGATGCTGTTTAACTTATTTATAAATGGTGCACTGTCAGTTTAAGCGCATTGTGTCCACACATTCTCTAACCCTAACTCTAACCCTAACCCTAAACCTAACTTGTTATGACAAAAAACGAATGTCACTGAATAACAGAAGCGTTATGTCATAAACGTTTATGACTTGTTTATGACACGTTCATGACAGTGTCATGTCACTCTTATGTCAATACTGTCAAGTAAAGTGTAACCTAATTATCAACAACGACAAGCCAGCTGGAACCTGCCACTCTTTCTCTCTCCCTCTTGTGACGTGTTCCCAATTAAATGGAGTAGCATAACGTTCAAGTTGGATCTTAAAGGAACACGCCACCCAATGTCAGTAGTAATATATGTTCTTACCTTAACTTTCACGAGTTGAGTCATACCTCTCCCGTGTCGGTACGTGCACTCAAACGCTCTGGTGCGCGGCTGGACCTATCCCCAGAATATCAGCAGCAAACTCAGTCTTTGTCTCGCAAAACAGTCTCCAAATAAAACGCACATCGGCCTTAGGCCTATAGGCCCGACGGTAATTGTAAAGCAATTTACAAAAGATTCACTGAACAAAAATGCTGATGTGGTACATGAAAATTTAGCTAAAAATGTGGAGAATGCGATGCAATCAAGTATTTTGGACGATATATTGTCACAAGCTGGCAGAATAGGCATAAGGCCGATGTGCGTTTTATTTGGAGACTGTTTTGCGAGACAGAGACTGAGTTTGCTGCTGATATTCTGGAGATAGGCTACAACATAGCCAATGTACGACTTTAGCCTTTTAATATATTTGCTGCATTGGATCAGTCTTTCTAGAACAGGCAAGGGCTTTCTAGCCTCACGTCAGCAGCGCTGCATCACCCATATAGCCTAAATTAAAACAACCAGCGGATGGTGGGCGGGTGCGGTTTTGAAAATTGGTCAAAAAACTTTGGTGCTGATGGATGATACGTTTTGCTATGCAGTTATGGTTGAAATAATAGCCCATCAGCGCATCTCTAGTGTGTGTGCCTCTCTCTCGCTCAGAGGGGAAGGGGAGGCTGAGGGGTCGATCAAGCATGGATTCTAAACTCTGTGGTGGATAGGATCTACAATTAGGTGTTAACAATACTACTATGCTAGGTCGAAGTACTCCCAAGTGCTATTGCGGCACACATTGTAGTTCTCCTGTTTATTCGCTTGGAAAATCGCCACGTTTCATGTTGCGTGGCCGTAGACATTTCTATCAACTACTCGTGCAACTGTATTTAAGTCGGGAAAACATGGATGTTTTTGATTACTTCTACGGTTAGTTACGGCAAAGCCCGCTAGCATAGCAACATGCTAACACAGTCCAGCCGCGCACCAGAGAGTTTGAGTGCACGTACCGACACGGGATAGGTATGACTCGTGAAAGTTAAGGTAAGAACATATATTACTACTGACATTGGGTGGCGTGTTCCTTTAATGGAGAGGACCCAAAATGTATATATACTTTTTTGATCCCTTGAGGGAAATTTGGTCTCTGCATTTAACCCAATTGGTGAATTAGTGAAACACAAACAGCACACAGGGAACACACAGTGAGGTGAAGCACACACTAATCCCAGCGTAGTGAGCTGCCTGCTTCAACGGCGGCGCTCGGGGAGCAGTGAGGGGTTAGGTGCCTTGCTCAAGGGCACTTCAGCCACAGCCCACTGGTCGGGGCTCGAACCGGCAACCCTCCAGTTACAAGTCCAGAGTGCTAACCAGTGGGCCACGGCTGCGGGCCACGGTTTTGACATCGTAAACGTTCTCTAACAATAGTGAGCAGTTTGCAGTAAAACCAGGGCTCGAATGATCTTTTTGTCTTTAAGGGGGTCTCTCTATCTCATAAAAAGTTGGCACACCCCGTGCATAGCCTAACAAGTCGATGAAATAGCCTAGGCGTACAATATATATGCACGGTAGGCCTAGGCTTTACCTTGACACACGCACACAACAGACATAGATTTTTCATAGAAATTGATTGCTTTTAATTAATTTCAACATATTATTGATTGTAATAGTCCATATTTCATTTCAATTTCACAATACAAAGAAATAGACTAAACGATTTAGTCTGTGCCATTCTCAATTTCACAACGTGACTCATTTGAACCAGACCACTGTCTCAGATAGGCTATCCTCAGTGTCAAACACAATAATGCATGTAGTATAACTTATATACAGGGAAAAAGCACTAACTGGCAGAAATTATAAGCCATTGCAGCCAAACTATGTTCTAGTATTGTTGAACCGTGGAAAATTAATAGACAAACAATTTTGGAGTTTGCACTGAGATGTTGTCGGGTAGCCATTGAATATTCCGACATCAGAGATTGCTAACAGGTGTTTCAAAATATCTGGGAACTTTCTGGAGCTCTGAATGGCAGAGGATAGCTACAGATCATCAGACAACACAATCATTGTAGGCTGCATTATGGGCCTTAATTTATGGCTTTGTCAATCAACATAGAAGAGCAAGTTCAACAGCAAATAGGACTTTTCAGCACATATCAAACCATATAGGCTAGCCCAATGAACGCCTATGTAAATAGACAAAACACTCGCATCAAAGCAGGGTGACTTCTTCAGATTTGCGAGTGCTGTTAAAACGATCGTATACGGTTTGCTCATATAGTCTAGTGGTGTGGTGGTGAAGTGTCATGCTGCGTTCAAGAGCGTAGGGTAGGTCTAAGTCCCGTAGTGGCCAATATTTTAATTTAACGTCTTTAATGGTAAGAGATCGCACAGAGATGGATAATGAGCGGTTGTTTAAGATTAAATTACAATGCCAGACACCTTCAGATATGAGAGACCCCCTCAGATTTTTTACTTTGTTGCTTTCATGCTTTTCTAAACATCAGGCTGCTAATGTCTAATTCCAATACAATCCAGAAACCACAGGCAGACAATGTTTAAACATTCCAGCACTAATGACAGAAAGTAAGATCATTTGACATTTAAGCCTACCAATTCACAGCAGGCCTTGTTCCACTGTAACTTCTTAGAACAAACTAACCAAATTAAACAAGTTTCAGGTAGAATGTTTTATGTCCAACTGAACACTCCTTTTCGAAACATCTCAATAAGAATTAAAACATAATGAAAAATGCATTAGTCTACCTTGTCGAGAAGGACCATGACCGTAATGTAAAGGATAGGTGAATGGTATAAGTAGCAGTAAGCCGTCCATTTACGATAAAATGTAAAAAGTTTATAGTAATTAATGAACTACCAGATCGAGCTAAAATTCTGATAGATGACGTTTGGAAATATGTCATAGGGCCTGTGTGTAAATAAAGAGGGTCTGCCTACAGCTGGATGCAATATGTTCCTGCACCATGCCAATAGAAGGTTACTTTCACCGGCATTCTGAGCAGCCCATTTGATGAGCGGCCCTTCTGACATGTGCCCAAAATCCACACGGCCAGTCCGTCACTAACAACAGATCAGCAAAAAGATGAAAACAAGCAAGTCTGGTTATTCCTTCGCTGTTTCTGGGTTTTCGCCTGCTTTTGGCTCGCATTTTTCACGACATAGCTCCCCCTGCAGCTTCTGTAGCAAGTGACTGCTACGCTAAACCCCCACTAGCTAGCGAGCTAGCCATCAAGAAACCAAGCTAAACACATACAGGGCTCACAATAAAACGGTCGAGCAAACACATTGTTCAAGAGACTATCAAACCACATTACAAAAACGAAGTTCACCCAAGGGTAGGCTACTTACAATTTCAGCAGCAACAAAGCCAAGTCGGAGTCCGTTTTGCAGTCTTCTTAGAAACTACAATCTTACTACATTTTCGAGGCCTTCCGCCGAGTCACATCCGGATTTCTTCGGTCCGGGACCAGAAAGTTGCATATTCGGGTTTTCCGCGGAGAAGCCCAGGGGGAGACGAAGCACCCACCAAACGACCCAAAAAGTGTTGTAGAACCATCAGAATGACTCTCAACCTGCATAATTAAGGTCATTTTTGCTAAAATTGTTGCATAGGGCCTCTTTAAATCAAGATAAGAAATAATCAATAATATGATATTTCTTTTTTTGTATCTACAATAATTAAATATAGTTGTAGATACTGTTAGTTACAAGACATTATTTATTAACATATATCTTCATTATAGAATCATAATCTTATTCTGATGTCTATTTAATGCTTAATTCAAGCAACTTTGTCTTGCTGACTTGTTATGAGCAAGTTTAGCCTGTTTAGACATCAATGTTCCAAAATAAGAATGGAAATCTAATTATTAACTTAAGTTAAAAATCTTAACATGAATACTTAAAAAGACTTTTTAGGTCCCTGAGCCCCTAGATATTTTCTCTTGTTTCAAGTTAACTTAACAAGTGCCATTTTCTTGCTGCACTGGCAGATACATTTTCTGAAAATAAGTCACTTTTACCCAAAATTGTATTTTTTCCCTCTTATTTTTGGAAAGGCATTTTTGCAGTGTATAACATGTTGTTTTTAACATGTTAGTGCTCCTCATTCTCAGCTAACTTTTGTCATTCCTATAATATAAGACAACATTCAGTATTACAAAAATGAAAACTGTTTCTGTAAATCTCTGTCCACACATGTACATCCTGCAGCTGAATAGAGAGACATATGTACTCTACAATGCAAGGACACAATGTTGCAGGTCAAATATGAATGCAGCTACTGTATGTGGCTGCAAGAACAGCAGCATGGATATCATTTAATGTTTGAAGGCAGAGCATTGAGAATAGCCGGATGGCTGAAATATCTTCTCTTGCTTTCTATTAAAACTAGTTGCTCCTTTTGCAAGACTTTGTCTAGTCACTTTTTTCAGAGTGCAAACCACTTATAGCCTCTTCTTCATATAATTAAATGTTTTCCTTAATAATCCATTATTTATAATATCTTATTGTATCTGCTTAGAGGTAGGACAGTATGAAGGAAAAGTAGAAAATAAAAACCTAACAATTTTATGTGATATTATTCAGAAATGTATTATTATACCCATAGTTGTCAAATTATATCCATAATGATTTTTTCTAGCAAAACAAGGTTGATATATGTATAGTGTTCATTATATATGATAATTTGTCATATTAATAAATGATATGTTATTTTGTACATCCACCACCACATTAAGAAATCAGGAAGTCAATCACAAAACAATACTCTGAAAGTATAAATCAGTGGAAAGTGCATAGGGTGTATACTGTGTACACATTCTAGATGGGAATTACCTTTTACATGTAAAGCTGTACTTTTTTCGTTGTTCTATTTGGCAGTCAAATATAGGCTTATATGTTGAGCTCTAATTAAGCTAATGTTCATTAAGCATAATTAAGTTTGGCATAATAAAGTTTGACATAGCTACCCTAATTAATGATGACATTTGAAGATTTAACATTTAGACACTTTCTCAGTGATTGTATAGTATTGATAATTATTGATTTTTGATATGATATAACATTGACTATCCTATGTACAGTAGATTTACCTGAGTAAAATTTTTTACTGTATTTTTACAGTAGTTTAAATGTTGATTGCTCTGCTAAATTTAGTCGCTTGCCTTAAATGTCACTTTAAAGCAATAGGGCAAGAGTGAGAGTGGGTTTGGTAGAGGATATACCCATGGCTGGTTACCTGCAGCATGCGGCATGCAGCCCCCAGCCTCACAGCCGAACCAAAGCCATGGGTATACCCTTTACCAAGGCCACGATCACGAGTGCCATATTGTTTTTATACAACAGTTCCACTTAGACCTAATCAAGTTTAAAAACATCAAATTATGTTTTCTATCATTCCTAATCATTTGTTCATCCCCTGCCCCAAAAATAGTTCCAAACTATAGTGATGGCGTCTACTGTTGCCAAGCAATGGAAAATGTCTTTTTGCAGCCAAGAGAGAGGCCATGTGCACCATAATTTGTATGCTCTCTTGTCCTCATGTTACATTCTAAACTGAACATTCACCCTACTCTCCATTCACTCCATTTTCTCTCTCTTTCTGTCAAATGTCACATCATGAAATCACTGTTCTCTCGCTTTGAATGAAAATAATGTTTGTGTTTTTCAGGTGTGCTGTTCCAAGTCCTTAATGCCATATTACACAGAATAGGCAGGTAGCATAAATAAGGTTTCCAGGCACTCTGTACACACTTAAAGAAACAAAACATGCCTTTTATGTATGTAATATCTCAATTGACTGTACTCATATACTCATAAACCAACTTGAGTTATCAAAACAAACATTGTGGCTAAATATGGTTTGGGGCATGCACATATTTTCATTTAATCATAACACAGAAAAACACCACAATTGCCAAACATTAATGCATTTACAGCATACATAAATTATGTTTATATACTTATAAATGTACGTGTAGCCAAACGGAACTAAATACAATCACTATTCAGTGGTAACATTCAGAATCTCCTCTGAAGTAAAATGTTTTTTTTTGCCACCTCACCCACCTCTAATTCAATCTGACAAATTTCATTTTGCATATGAAGTCAGTCAGCTATCCATTCAGACCATGTCAGAGACCAATACAACGTGCAAAACCCTCATTTCAATACAGCTTTCACCATTGCCACTGTTTTCTCGCCATTTGATATCTTAGTAAAGTACATGTAAGTGCATTTTTCAGTAAGTGCATTTTTCAAAATAATTTGTACAAACATTACCTGCAAAAATATGTAACCTGCTCAAAATGCTTAGTTTATGTCTCAAAAGCAATAATCATGTCAGTGCCATAAGAATGACAAGTCCTTATGCCATTGTTTACAAACAAGATAGTCAATGCTAGTCATGTTGGCAATAAAACAGTTTACTCATTTCTGATGCAAAGTAAAATTAAATTTAAAAAATACATGTTTTCTCAGTCGCTCTGGTACATTTGTTTGGTGCACAACAATAAATGCATTTCTCAAAACAGTTTGTACAAACTGCATCACCTAGCTAACCAGCAAAAACACATAACTTGCATTGTAGCCCCCTCTGGCCCGTGGCCTATTCCTATTTCAACCTTGCAGGGCTTATTGCTTTTATGAAACAGTTACTACATACACATGCAAGGTTCACAAAATAAACACACGTTATTGAAATTGAATGGTTATTCTTCCTCCAAGCAATGTAGTTCTTCAGTGACAATGGTTGTTAAGCAACATGCAGATATTGCTGCTTAGAGGCCATTACAAAATATGCTTTGCCAGTAGATTTGGACAAATGTGAACCTGTTGATTGAATTTTTAAGAATGTCTGTATGTCTGACATTGAAAACAAAAAAACAGTTTAATCGGAAAATCCTGTGTCCAGTTTATGAAAGCCTTTTCTGAGTTAAAAGTCAGATGGCCTTTTACTGAAAGATGAGTTCATTGATAAAATTAAGACTCGTTATTGGACAAGGGGTCTGTTTATTGTTTTAGCTCGGTTAGATCTTCATTTCCTGTAAGCCAGGCTTTGTTTGGTCCTTCTGAAGAGTTGGAAACTAATTGTCTCCCATGGGTCAAGGCCAGCAGCCCAGTGCTGATTAATAAATCTCCTCTCAGCTTGTGTTTATTCATGACATTGAAATTTCACAGAAGTGGTCACTCCTAGTGATTCAGTGATTCCAATCCAGTGATTTCCTCACAAATCAAATGTTGATAGTCAAATCAACATTTTATGTTGTGATGGATGTCCAGAAACACTGGTAGTGGTCAGTAATGTTATATGGTCTTTCAATCAAAGAAATTCCATCCAACCTGTTCCAAATTGGTGGAGGATCTAGTCATGAGTGGGGCAGGTACTTAGCTACTGGGTATAACACCTCATTAGTTTCCTCACAAGCAGTTTAGAATGACAAGTTGCACATTTCTTACACATGCATACATAGGAAGGTTGAGGGAAAAGTGGAAGTTTTTGTGTGAAAACATGGGAGGAGAAGCGCTGACAGTGATAGATTAGGTATTCTGGAATAAGTATCAAAACTACAGGGAAAAATGTTTGCCTTGTAAAAGAAAGTGTAATCCAGACTGCGATTAAATGTGTCAATAGGAGAAACTTCCAATGGACAAACAATCAACGACTCAATCTGACAAATCAACAAATCTGAGTTGTTGATAGAGACTTCAAAATTCGGGGCGGGGCAGTGGTAGCGTAGTGGTTAAGGAACTGGGTTAGCATGTAGTAGCCTGAAAAGTTCTGTGTTCAATTGTGCCCTTGAGCAAGGCACTTAACCTGTTGCTGCGGGGACAATGGCCTTTGTAATATAATTAACATAAGTCGCTTTGAGAAAAAAGCATCTGCTAAATGAATAAATGTAAATGTAAATTGTGTGACTCTGGCCTAAATTTCCCGAACTCAAATTTTGTGAGCAGGGTAAATTCGGGCTGGCTTCAGGCTAGGGTTTCCGCTCCTTATGTGCCGAGGTCAGCGTCAAAGTGTGTGTGTGTGTGTGTATGTGTGTGTGTGTGTGTGTGTGTGCTGTACGTGTGTTCTGTACATGTGTGCACACGCATGTGTGTGATTATAGATTTATAGATAGACAGGCAGGCAACAGACCCTTATTGTCCATTTGCTTGGTGGAAACAAAAGGAAATTGTTAGGAAGGCTGCAGGTCTGGGCCTTGAGGCTGCAGTACCACTTATCTGTCCCTTTAGCATTTGAGAGTAAAAGAGCTGTGCACTGGTGTTATCATTTTCTCTTAATAAATGTATCACAAGACAAAGATATTTGGGAAACACTGGAATATGGTTAAATCTGATGTCACGCCTGTGGCCATCGCCAAAATGTGATGTTGAAATACTATTGACTGATAGAGAACATAGCATGCAAGCTTACTGTCATATACTTCTTTTGTACAATTAGACCCACAAAACAAAAAAACATCATTGTCATTGTAACCCTACAATAGGACTTGGAAGTCAGGACATTAAAGGTGTAGAACATGTTTGTTTTTCCTCTTTCTGATTGGTTCTTTGTGATGTGTTAACTGAACGTATCTTTGCTGACTTGTTTGATTTGGTCTTTCCAGCCTTTGTTCACAGGAAATGATAGCATGTCTAAGGCTGATTAGATTACCACTAATATTTCTGACATGTTCATTATGGTGAATAACCATGGAAATTACCCTCTGTCAATGAGAAGGGCATTATCATTTTACTCACTTAGTAAACTGTTCATTGTGTTTTGTGATATGGAGATCACAATTCACAGTCATATGTTGTTTTTGTAAACAGTGGTCTTATCGAGAAATATAGTGTAATACAGTGCACTTATCAAGTATTATGCAATATAATGTTTACATTTCTTGGAATCCTGACAGCACGATTGTTTCCCAAGCAGGGTAAACAATAAAAGGACACTTGTTATTTCAAATAAATCTTTTGAGATATATGGGTTTATAATTGAAATGTTGATGAAAAACAATATTGTGTAAAATATCAGTGTTGGGATTATCAATGTGTTAGCATGCCACCTCCCTTTTAGTCTGCAGAGAAAAACAAGAAAGGCCTTATGACAGGTGGCAACTGTTAATGTCCTGGACTTATAAAAGTTTTTAATTCACACTTTGTTATGGCTTCTACAGAAGTTCCCAGCTGTCATTCTGTATGTCTGAGACATGAAGGGTATCTGTCTTACCCTAACAGGACTGAAGGTAATTGTAACACTCAATTTTACATATTAAATTACCGTCTCCACCACCTATGGGTTATCACACAACAAGTTACATGACCCTGGTCACTTGACAGAGAAACTGTAAAACTCAGATAACTCAAAGAGTGTTTCATAAGAAACATGTAATTTGTTTAATTAAAAAAGAGAAAGCAAATTATAGAAAAAAATAGCCATATAACTAGACCCTGCCAAAAAATCAGAAACCTTTATCATGCCCTTATCAATTGTCTATTTGGTTTTATGAGGTCTCACGTGACCCTGTTTATAATTCATGGCCCCGTTTAGCTGGGTATTAATCTTATGTCATATACCTTTATGTTTAAAGGTGCTCTAAGCAATGTTACACGGTTTCTAAGCAAAACATTTTTTTGCCACATACAGCAAACATCACCTCACTATCTGCTAGCTGAATGCCAACGCGGTCTCTGTGAACAGCCCAGGCTCCAAAAATGGCAACAAAAACAACTTGGTCCAACCTGCACCATAAAAAAATAACAAAATTGTTCCAGCCAATCACCGACAAGACGAGATGCGCATTTAGGAGAGTTTCACTTGCACAGGAGGGAGTGGGAGAGATTAGTGAGATAGCTCTCTGTTTTGTTTGAACGTCAACAGAAGTGACGTTACCCAACATCGCTTAGAGCACCTTAAAGTAGTCGTTTCATGAGTACAAGTAAAATAAATTGATGCACTGACCATATATTTTCTGTTTGAATTAAGACTTTTTACCTGAATACCTGGTGATTTTGTGTGTTTTCTTTTCCAACATTAGTTGACCCAGTGTCATGCTCATTCCATTTGATGTTCATTTATCCAAAATATCTCATCTCACAGTACTTTTTTTAATACTATTAATATGCCACATGGGTGTGTTAAATCATAGTTTCAATTTGCACAGTTAGGTTAATCCCACCACACACACGCACACACACACACACACACACACACACACACACACACACACACACACACACACACACACACACACACACACACACAAACACACACACATGACGAATTTGTTTATCTCAAAGCAGATATTTCCTCAATACTCTGTTTCTCACAGGTTGCATGTTCGATAAAGTGACACGACACTTCTATGACGATACATGCGTGGTGCCAGAAAAAACAGAGGGTGAGTTTTTGCATATATATGTTCATGGTTGTTGATATTTATCTTTCTTTTTGTAATTTCGGAACTGAACGTCCACAAATACACACTTGGCAGCAGCGCACAAAAATAGCACTGATTAAGTATCCATGCAAGCACAGTACAAAATGATTGATAAGAGAGAACAATGGAAAGAATTACAGAAACATAACAGGGAAGAATGATGGAAAAGATTACATAACCTAAAACCTGAACAAAATTTTTAAAAAGATGAAGGGAATTCGAAAAATCAGAGAAAACCAGGTTCTAAGAGTTTATTTAATCTTAGACCCGTTAACCAAACTGTCAGTTTCCATCAAGCTGACCAAAAAGAAAATGTAAGTATCTTTTGTTATTCCCAGTGAGACATGGGAAGTAAGCATAGTGGCTTGGACCCAATTATAAATTATTTCAACCAATGTACATTGCTTCAAGGAGGGGTGATGTATGACTTGGTTAAAAACATTATATACTGCATACTGTTGATGGTTTTGACTGATGTTTAAAATGTCTGAAGTTGACATTGTATCCAAAAGAATACAGTGCCTATAAAAATATTAACCCCCTTGGACATGTCCCCCTTTTATTGATTTTACAAATGGAATCATGGTCAATATTGTTTTTTTTACAAGAATTAAAAAGCTCTTTAATGTCAAAGTGAAAACAGATTTCTACAAAGTAATGTCAATTGATTAATAATATATAATGTAAAATAAGCGATTGCATAAATATTCACCCCCTTCAAGTCAGTTTAATATAATTGAATAGATGCACCTTCAATCACAGCTTGGAGTCTGTTTGGATAGGTATCAATTAGGCTTGGACATCTGGATATTGCAACTTTACTCCATTTTCCTTTGCAAAACTGCTCAAGTTCTGTCAGTTAACACATCGATTGGGTGTGAACCCAATTCCCTTTTCGGGTTTTGCCACATATTCTGTATTGGATTGAGAGGTCTTGGGCACACAAGTACGTTCACTTTGTCTTTAAACCATTTCTGTGTAGATTTCACAGTCTGCTTCAGGCTATTTTCTTGCTGGAAAGTAAATCTTCTCCAAAGTCGTAGTTCTCTTGCAGACTGAATCAGATTGTCCTCTAGGACAAAAAGTATTGTGTGTTTGTGGTGATGTGCAGTGTTTGGTGTCCACCAAACATAGCATCTAGTCTGATCGCCAAAAAGCTCAATTTTGGTGTAATCAGACCAAAGAACTTCTTCCATTTTGAGTCTACCACATGCCTTTGGGCAAACCTTAGTCAAAATGTAACATAAGCTTTACCACTAACACATAAAGCTTTGACTGGTGAAGAAACCAGGTAGTACAGTAGTTCCAGGCAGTACTTCAGCTGCTGAAGCTTTTATGTCATATGCCTTGGTGGCCTCCCCCACCAGTCTGCTCATTGCACGGTCACTGGTCAACAGGGATGACCTGTTCTAGTCAGTTTACACATTTCATGATGAAATTGTAGCCAGGGATACTGATTAACCAGCGACTAGACCTACCAGACACAGGTGTCTTAGACACATTATAGACATTCACTGCACTTAGGCAATCTGTATTTCAGTAATTGTGAAAGTATTATTTAACATTACTTTGTAGAAATCTGCTTTGACTTTGACATTAAAGAGGGTTTTTTGTAAATTATTGTAAAAAAAAAGGCCAAATTAAATTGACTAAGATTCCATTCAAAAAGCAATAAAAGGGGAACATATCCAGGGGGGTTAATACTTTTTATAAGCCCTGTAAGCTTCATTACAATGACCTGATCGTTTGAAATCAAATAAACTGAAGTTTGTAGGACATTTTTGTATGAAGGACAAGGGGTTTAGTTTTGTGAAACTGCAATTGATCCCTAGGTGATATCAAGCAGGAGGTAGGGCTGTATCGTGAAGGACCCACCTACCAGCGCCGTGGTTCTCTACAACTTTGGCAATTTCTGGTGGCTCTGTTGGATGATCCGTCAAATTCACACTTTATTGCCTGGACTGGGCGTGGTATGGAATTCAAGCTCATAGAGCCAGAAGAGGTAAGAGTTGGAGAAAATTAGTCTTCATACTTTCAACAGACACATTTCTTTGATATCTGTTTAGATGTCAACTGACATACTATGTTATCATGCACATATTTCATACATACTACGTTATCATGCACATATTTCTATGTTATCATGCACATATTTCTATGTTATCATGTCATCATATTACATACACAAATCGTCTCTGATCATAGAGATCATAAAATCACTTGAACTCTATAATTAATTTAATCCTGGTCTAGTCAGGAAACAAGGCTGTTGGAGAATAGTTTGTTCAATTTGTAATAGTCAAACTGATTCACATATAATTTTGTGTATGTGCCTTTCAAAGGTTGCCCGACGATGGGGGATTCAGAAAAATCGCCCTGCAATGAATTATGACAAACTCAGTCGCTCATTACGTTATTACTATGAAAAAGGGATCATGCAAAAGGTTTGAGATTGTCTCAATTCTCTGTTCTGTTTCACATACTTGTGAAGTTAACAATATACACAAGATTTTTTCTTCTTTTTTGTTATATGGTTACAGGTGGCTGGGGAGAGATATGTCTACAAGTTTGTGTGTGACCCAGAAGCACTATTCTCTATGGCATTCCCAGACAATCAACGGCCTGTCTTGAAAACAGAAGTGGAACGACAGATCAATGAGGAAGACACTGTGCCACTGTCACACTTTGATGAGAGCATGGCATATATGCAGGAAGGAACATACTGCAGCTCACGTCCCTACAACGAAGGCTATGTCTACTGATGCCTGTTGACCACAAACATTTTTTTTCTGCTATGATGACTAAGACCATTTGAGAGACAAATGAGCATTCACAAAGTCTTTCTACTGTCTCTCTCTATGTCTGCCCTGGTGCTGTTCCCTCATCCCTTCTACAATGACAACCAGGACTCAGCAAGCACTTTAGAAACAGTGACTGTGAGGGTGTAACTCACACATAGAACAAACTGTTTACTCAATCTTTCTGTCTGTATGGAATTAAAAGGTTACTGAGCAAGACAGCTGTTACAGCATGCCACATATGCCACATCACCAGAAAATACTCCCACCATCCCAGAGAAAAGCATTCACACAAATTTATTTCACTGTTTCACAATAGTGTTTTCTCTTCTGATTTTCTTAGTTGTATCATATGTGTAATATAATATGTTTTGTCATGCGCTGCTGTGGTCCAAGTTGCATTCATCATTATGTGAAATGAGTTCAAATCAATTGTGGTAAACTGAATGCGTCAGTTCCATAATATAATTACATAAATAAAACTACTGAAAAATATTTTTTTGTACAGTGTTACAAATGAAATGCCCAGTACAAAATTCTAGTCTTTGTTAAGTCAGTATGGTCACAGAAGTAGTTTAATAATTTCTCCCGGAGTTATTCAATAGTAATATGAATTATGAGTGCATATGATTTATGATGCTCCTGATCAAGGGCAAAGAAGTATAGAAGCAAATGGGTATATTGTTAACATAAATACACAAAGTAATGTTTAATATTCACATTATCCATTTCAATTTCTCTTTAATTATAGAGCACTATAGTAACAGTATAGATATCCATTTTCAAGGAGCCCAAGGCCTAAGCCCCCTAAAGCAAGCACATACTGTAGGCAGTGTGATCCAGAAAAAATCCATGTTAACAGGAAGAAACCTTGAGAACCCAGTTCAAAAAAGGGGACCCATCTGCCGGACGCCAAGCTGTATAAAGAGAAAAGGGGGGTATTAATTAACTGTGTTGGCATCCAAGTGACAGTGGGAGTTAATGTTGTTCATACTGTAGATGGTTCATTTATCTACTGTCAACCTAGCAACAATAACAACAATCTTTTGCCATGACTCATGTGGGAATGTGAACCACAATAATTTCATTTTTAGAAGGACAAGGGGAAGGGAACTCTTTCCGGATTGTCTATAGGTATGCAAACTCATCAAGGGTGAAAAAGGTTTCTACCCCAAGAAAGTTCATCAAATAAAACAAAACACAGTATGCATAAATCAAGTGGAAACACAGCTTATTTTTTATTACAGCCGAAAGAGACCATCCTCATTTCTTCCTTTTGGTTATTATTTTGAACGTTTTTTTTTGAACGCATTTAGGCTATACGTTGATTTATCAACTACTAGAGCTACATAGTACAATGAGCATGGGATTTCCCCTCTTCTCAAGTGACAGAATTAGGCTCCTTTAACACAGGTTTCATTTAACTACATCATAAAGTATAATTGGTCCCTTTACCCCAAATGTGTACACAATTTCTCATAAATTGGTCTCATGTTTCAAAACAAATCCAAAGTCAAATCACAACCCTTGATCACGTTGAAAAGGGTATGTGTCTGTCCATATACGTCTATGTGTGTGTCCACTCACATTTCTTTTAAATTACTGATCAGATTTTTTTTCTACAAGACAGAGTCCACATAGCCCTTTTCCAAACCAGACCCTACGTCCTCCCACTCTGTTAAGAGTGAACTCCATTTTGTAGAAACCCTTGTGTCTGCCGCTGGCCCTCTCATCATGACAGAGTAGGGTATGATACAGGGACAACACTGCAAAAACCGCTTATCTAACAAAATCTAACCAAGTGTTATTAATCTTATATCAAGATAAAAAAACTAGTTGGTATTGTTTTCAGTATAAAGAGACTTACCTAGCGCTTTCTTGTGAAATCATTTGACTTAATTAAAAAAAATTTGACATTTTAAGACATCTCATCTTGAAAACAAGCAATTTTTTCTGCCAGTGCATAAGCAAATTTGTCCTAAAAACAAGCAAATTTGTCTTGATAAGACTCCTTAAAATAAGTTAAAGTCTTCTTAAATTAAGTCAAAATGATCTTTTGAGAGGGCGCTAGGTAAGTCTTTTCATACTAAAAACAATACCAAATAGATTTTTTAATCTTAATATAAGATCAATAACACTTGGTTAGAATTCATTTTTTGCAGTGAAGAACTTTTGACGTGCTAAAAGGAAATTGACCTCAGGACTGTTTTCATCAAAATAACACAATACATGTAGTTTCACAATCAGAGTAAGTGCTTTGTTCCACAAGGCCTAAAAATGAAACCTTCTTGAAATTTCATTATTGTAATTTTTGAATTGTTGTTTAAAAGGGTAAAAAAAGTAAGACTGTGAAAGCAAGACTGGTTAAGAAAGTTAACATTTTGTGGTCAGGCTGTTATTTGGTTTGATGCATATCTGAAGAATTTCCTCTGTTAAAAAAGTTCAACCAGGTCAGGATTTTTTTACGGAAATTTGGACCATATTTCAAATACCCTAACTTCCATTTAAATTATGATAATTCTCTGCTTTCCTTGAATTTCCCCTTGGGGATCAATAAAGTATCTACTGTATCTATATATCTATCTATCTTCAACATCACAATGCTACCATATTACATAATGTACTAGTGTGGTCCAGTTTTCTGCCCACAGTAACATTTTGTTAATATAATGTGTTGAAGTGGTGAATTAAGCTGAATATGAAAATGACTGAATGTGTTTTGGGCCAAAAAATTGTATATTTGCACTTCCTTTTCCAACTCCTCTCAAGGTGTGCACTTTCTCTGCAAACTTTGGTATGTACGTAGCAAGGTAAGTTAGCATTCCCATGAATATCTCTTTATTTTTGCAGGGTCTGGTTTTATGCCACTGTCTGTGTACAGGTTGCCGAAGAATGAGATACTGTTCTGCTTTATCATACATTTCTCGCTGTTAAACACCATACCTGCTTCTGCAGCCCGTTCCATCAGGTTGATCAGGTTTCTGTCCTGCTCTTCTTCATTTTTTCCGCATACGGCTATGTCATCAGCTATACTGACCACACCACAAAGTCCCTTCAGAATTTGGTCCATCTTGGCCTGAAAGAAATCTTGAGATCCACTCAGTCCAAATGGCAGACATTTCCAGCAGTATCTACCAAACGGAATGCAAAAACGGTGTCAGGACTTGCGAGATATATCCAGATATATTGACTAGTATCCTGCTTTTGCGTCAAGCTTTCTGAAAAACTTTGCATTTTGCGAATTTTGGATTCAGTTCCTCGACCGTAGGTAGGTCAGTGTGGTGTTGTACTTTCCGCAGAACATCTTGCTCCACGAGTTTGTTCAGCTCACCTTGGAGCTTTGATGTGGATGCTGCATTTCCGTGGTGGGTCTATGAATGGGTTTAGCGTCAGCCTTCAGGATGAGTTTTGCAGTTCCTTTAAAGTTTCCTATTTTATCAAACTGATTCGGATAAGCTCTTTTGAGATCATCACAGGTAGTTATTTTGACCGCTGCGCAGCAAAGCGGTGGTCACATAGGTTTAGTCAGAGTTTTTTATTCAGTTTTTTTTTCACGTGTCATTTTCCGTCAAGGATTCCCGGGACACTGAAATACCGGGGTGCACGAAACTTGGTTCACCCCGCCGGACTGGATCCCCCGAAAGGAGGGTAGGGCGGACACAGTTTTCTGTGAATATCTCGAGAATTGTAGGGCCTAGGAGGACCACCTTTTTTGTATGTTAGTCATGTCAACCCATCCTATAACCATTCATTTCATGTATAGTGCCACCTAGATAAAAATGAAAAAGCAGAAATGAGATGTTGTAATCACAGGTATCTCTGACCTGACATGGTCAAAACTGGAAAACATTGGAAGTGTAGGATCATTATGACACCCTCTGAATGCATGGGGGGGCCATACAATAAATTAATTTATGTTACTGTACACCAAGTGGCCTGTAGGTGGCCGGACACAGTTTTCTGTGAATATATCGAGAACCGTAGGGGCTAGGAGGACCACCTTTTTTTGTATGTTGGTCTTAAAGAGCCATGTCAACCCATTCAATAACCATTAATTTTATGTATAGCGCCACTTAGTTAAAAATTAAAAAGCAAAAATTAGGTGTTGTACAGTGTTGTACAAAATTGAAAGTGTAGGATCATTATGACACCCTCTGAATGCATGCCAAGTTTCATGGACTTTCGCTCATGGGGGGCCATACAATAAATTAATGTATGTGTACATTTAGTGACTGTACACCAACAGAGTTTTCTGTGAATATCTTGAGAACCGTAGAGCCTAGGATGACCAATTTTTTGCGTATGTTTGCCTCCAGGGGCCATGTTAACCCATTCCATATGCACACATGTGCATAAACAGATACACACGCACACACATACATTCACAGTAATCATACGTATGACACATACACACACAGCAGACATATGTACACATGCATGCACATGCACACACACAGGCGCAGACACAGGCACACACACACAGGGGGCAGCTGTGGCCTACTGGTTAGCGCTTCGGACTTGTAACCGGAGGGTTGCTGGTTCGAACCCCGACCAGTAGGCATGGCTGAAGTGCCCTTGAGCAAGGCACCTAACCCCTCACTGCTCCCCGAGTGCCGCTGTTGTTGCAGGCAGCTCACTGCGCCGGGATTAGTGTGTGCTTCACCTCACTGTGTTTTCATTGTGTGCTGAGTGTGTTTCACTAATTCACGGATTGGGATAAATGCAGAGACCAAATTTCCCTCACAGGATCAAAAGAGTATATATACTTATACTTACTTACTTATACACACATAAACATAAACACGCACACATGCACACAATTCAAGAATTTCTCAGAATTATGAACAGGCAATTCAGGGTGGGGTTGTATAAAATGTATTTTACATGTGAAATCTATGAACTAATCATGTTTTGGTACTTGTTGTCTAGCAGATACCAGTGAGAATTGAGTGTGCATAATGCAATTCAGTGAGACAGTTAGAATCATATATGCCCTATATGCCTTTCACCTTTTGTTTTTAGCCAGACCAGCAGATACCCTGACTTTGCTGAATTACTGAAGCTAAGCAGGCTTAGTTAGTACTTGGATAAGAGACCTCCTTGGAAGAGTAGGTTCCTGCTGCAAGTGGTGTTGGTGGCAGTAGGTGACACTCTTCCCTTTGGCCACCAAACAAATATCAATCCCAATGCCCCATTGCAGTGCAGGGACACTGTACTGCAGGAGATGTTTTCTTTTGCATGAATGTTAAATTGAGGTCCTGACTCACCATGGTTGTTAAAGATCCCATGGCACTTATCGCAAAGAGTACGTGGTTCCCTGATTTGCTGGCTAAATTCCCAACCTGTTTCATTCAATTTGGCCTTGTAATCATCCTCCCAGTGTGTAATTGGTTCATTCACTCCTTCACTCTCCACCTGAAACTAGTGTGTGGTGAAAATAATGGCACATAATGGCTGTTGTGCATCACTAAGATGGGTGCTATATATACTTCATCAATACATACAATCAAATGTATATACATGTACATATATATACAATCAAATGTAAAGTATATATATACTTTACATTTGATTGTTAACATTGTTACCAGTTCTGTATGCATTATTGTAACAGATGGGCTAGGTTATTGGTAGAGTAGTTGAATAGCACACTACGCTTGCACACCCACATAAACACACATACACACACACACACACCCTCACCAGTGGCGTAACTATAGTAGGTGCAGCAAGTGCAGTCGCACCAGGGCCCGTGACCTCCCGGGGCCCGTCGCTACCCCCGCCCTGCCTTTTTTTTTTTTTTTTGAACTTTAGAAATGTTAGAGCACGGAGAGTGAAGCGTCACTTTGACGAACTATCGGAAGATGAGTGCTTAACCGATGCAGAGAGATACTTCAAAGTGCAGGTATTTAATGCAACTCTGGACATCATAATCAGTCAGCTCTCCCAAAGATTTGCAAGTATGCGGGAAACTTGTCATGTGTTTGAGTCTTTACGTCCTATGACCCTTCAACTCGCAGGTGATGATGAACTGCTTGAAAAGGCAAGACGTTTGTCAGACCATTATAGCAGGGACATTGCACCGACATTCCCAACACAACTCCTCTCATTCAGGTCTTGCTTTAAAGCAGAGATTTCACAGAATTCATCTATTTTTCAACTTGCCAAAATGCTGGTGGTAGATTATGACAGTGTAACATCCACATTCGGGGAAGTGTGTACTGCTCTCATGTTGTTTCTGAAATTGCCTGTGACTGTGGCAAAAGCTGCGCGATCTTTTTCCAAACTCAAACTTATTAAGACCTCCTAAGGATCAGCATGGGGCAGGAGAGGCTCAGTGGGTTAGCTATCCTGCCCATTGAAAATACGAGAGCCAGAGCATTAAATATTGGGAACATTGTTGACGATTTTACACACCAAAGGCTCGTAAGATGGCCTTCTTCTAATGGCCTAATTCACACATATTGGGGATTGTATGCATATGAATGATTTTATTTGGTTTCTGGACGGTTAAATAAGTTAGGCTACATTAAGTTTTGTTTCTGCGCAGTGCGAGTTTATAAGCAAGCAATCTATGCTTGCAGTTTCAGCAGAGGGTTGAAGAGGCGCATTGAGCGCAAGGAGTGTTCCCATAATTCCATGAGAGTTGATATTAATGCAGTAATATTAGATTACCCTGGCCTGCAGGCTGTTAATAAAATTATTTTTAATGTTTTTTATTTGAAATTGTAATCTGTAACTACTAAACTACTTCGGTGCCTCAGGCCCTTTGCATAAACAATTGAAGTCACCCTTAATGTGTATTGCATGTATCAGAGCTAATTCATCCTGGGCCAAAGTATATCGGTAAGGGCCCGCGTAGCGCTCTCGCACCTGGGCCCACCATTGGGTTGTTACGCCACTGACCCTCACACACATGCACCCACACATACAAACACACCTACACACACACACACACACACACACACACACACACACACACACACACACACACACACACACAAACTGACTTACATGCAGGCACACACACTCAATAAACACACACAGAAGCACACATATACACAAAAACAACCACACAAACACAAAATAAGTCAAGTCAAGTCAGTTTTATTTGTATAGCGCATTTAACGTGCACAGAGTGCAACCCAAATCGCTCCACATATAAGACATTGCCAATGACACATAGACTAACAAAGACAATAGCGGACGGAGCGGCATAGTCGCCAGCGTACCCGTGACACCAAGACATAGAACTACATTTAAGAAATAACAAACGATGCCGGACAGAGCGGCGTAGTCGCCAGTGTACCCGTGACACCAAGACATACAAGACAGACAACAAACAAATTAATAAATAAAAATTAAAAATAAAAATTAGTCCAATTTCCAACCGGCTGAAAATGTCCAAGGGCAATGATGACTCGCGTGAAACTGCGCACAGCTGTGTCTCCACAACCGATGCATGCAACGCCAACAAAGTTCTTCATCTCACTGGCAGTCTGGAGATAACGTGAACGTTAGGCCTTGTTAGTCTGGAGATCACGGGAAGCATAACAGTCCGAAGTCATGGGCGATCTTGTAGATCAGCAACTCGGTGGACTTTTAACAGCGACCGTAGTTGGTCCGTAATGCAGAGTCATTCAACGTTAACGTTAGTCTGCTCAATCCAGACTCCAGGCATTTGGCATGGCAGAGGAACAAAGGAACAAAGTAGGAAATGAACACAATTTGACAAACGTGGAAAAAATAGATAGATAGATAGATAGATAGATAGATAGATACTTTATTGATCCCCAAGGGGAAATTCAAGGTCTCAGTAGCATACAGACATCACACACAACAGCAGAAAAAGTAATATAAGTATACACATAAAAAACTCCACTGTACAATAGACAGTAAAAGATTTAAAAAAAACTACTCTAAATATACTATATAAACTAAATCAAATATCCACATAGTGTGCTTAAGGATGATCAAGCATGATGCGCTTGCAGTGACAGGGCAGGAACTGAGCCTGTAATTCTGTGTGCATGGTAAGGTGCTCTATGAGAGTGAGTGTCATGGTGATGGTGCAAATAAGTAAGTCCAACAGTGCAACAGTGCAAGAATAAAGTCTAGAGACCAGCATAAAATAGATATGGACATATAAGAGAATAATGTATAATGTAGACAAGGTAATATAAAAAAAACTATATCTGTGCAATAATAGGTTGAGGTAATAGGGTAGTATTAATAGGTAATAGGGTAGCATTAAGTATAAGGTATTAAGCAATCCAGGCTGTCAGAGGGAGGGAAGGGTTGTGCATATGTGCTAATATAGCATGTAAACAGTGTAGCAGTAAAACAGTAGGATAGTGGACAGTCAGTACACAGACATGGAGAGGGTGGAGAGGCAGACAGACTATGCAGAGAAGTCTATCTCTCCTCTTCCCTTTAGTGAAGCATTGAACAGTTCAATGGCCCTGGGGACAAATGACTTCCTCAGTCTGTCAGTTGTGCATGACAGTGAGCGAAGTCTCCAGCTGATCAAGCTCTTCTGCTTTGTAATAGTGCTGTGGAGTGGATGACATTCATTGTCCAAGATGTTGATCAGTTTGTTCAGGGTCCTTTTATCTGATATTGAAGTGATGCACTCCAGTTCAGCTCCCACGACAGAGCCAGCTTTCCTTACCTGTCTAGTCGCCCAGCATCCTTCTTCTTTGTGCTTCCTCCCCAGCATACCACAGCATAGAAGAGGACGCTAGCAACAACAGACTGGTAAAACATCCTGAGGAGCTTACTGCAGACATTGAAGGACCGCAGCCTCCTCAGGAAGTACAGGAAGTAAAATGTGCTGGACTGGGTGGAGGTCATTATTTTGTACTGCTCTGCGGTACATCTAGTTATTATTATCATTTTTGTTTGTTTGTTTTGCTGTGGGTAGGGGCAGGGCACCTCGACGATCGCATTCCACCATATATTTATCGCATAACCCTGGCGGCTTCAATAAGGATTGCAATCCGCGCTAAAAGACGCCTCTATTGTCGTAAAGTAGTCTGCCCCATGGTCTTATTCTAGAACTGCTCAAATTATTCCGCCAGAAGGCCTATCGTTTCATTTCAAGATGCAGAAATGGCGATAGTGTTGCACCTGTTAACCGTATTGAGTTTCTGTTAAAAAAAAACAATTTGAAAGGTTGAAATTAGAAGTTAGCTAACCCTGGTGTCTTCCTTGGTTTAGTAGCTAGTGGATTTAATAGCATCTTTGGACAGCGCAAAAACGAGAAGGCAACAGTGTTCAAAGGTATGGCCACATACTGCATTCAGAATGAGCTATATATATAGCCTATAATATAGGCCTAGTTATACAGCGAGTGGTCAGACAATTATCCATGACACCCAACTGTTTTGAGTTGCAGTTATAAAACCCAACTATTTAAAAATATTAGATAGTTAGCAGGCCAGACAGAACACAAAAAAATAGTTTTGTTTACCCATAGCAACAACAGTTGCTATGCTTCGCTGGTTTAATGTGATGAGAACGGTGCAAACTTAACTGATGGGTTACTGATCTACAATTTTAATCCACTTAGATTTCTGACTGTGACATGATTTAAGCATACAGCAACCTCCTGTAAAATATGCAATTTTAATGTAGCCAAAAATGATAGGCTATTAAAAAAAAGTCAAACAAGGCTTTCTGCCCTACCAAAATGTATGGTCACCGCACGCTACTGATGTTTACTCTAAAACATATTGTAGTGAACTGAGCCTAGCTGGTTCATGACTGAACTCCCATAATGCTGTGCAGTGTATGTGTGTGTGTGTAATGTTGATGTTGGTTTTAGTATGAGTAATTGCGTTTACCTTGTCATGTATGTGTTAGCTGCTATAGTCTTTCTTTATGTTGTACCTCATGTGTTTATCCCGTGTATTGTATGTGACTACTCTGTTTGTGTATCGTGCTTGTTTAATTGACCTCCTTTGTGTTGCCTGTGTAATGACGTTCGTGTGTTTTGGTGCGTAACCAATAAAACCATTCTGAGACAACTTGCAGTTTGTTACATTGGTGTCAGCAGTGGGATGACGACCCCTACTGGACGGGAGGAGAAAGCTGCAACTGATTCCCTGGCGATGATGAGTTTCCTGCCAAGACGGCTCTTCGACAGCGCGCTCGCCCATGGCCACCTGCTGGGCCCATCAGACGGAGCCAGCCTGCAGCGTGACCGTGACGAAGAGACCCGCCCCCGGCCACAGGAGGAAACGAACCGGGCTGATGGCAGCATCCCGCCACTTGAACCCGCTCCACACGGGAGCGATGGAAACCGGCCGGTCCACGTGCGACGGCGGCGGTAGAAGGGCGCCCCAGCGTAAAGTTGGCTGGCTCGGCCAAACCAGAGGACTGTATGTGGACTGCACGCTAGACGGGACTCGGTGTCGCGCCTTGATCGATACTGGCTCCACCATCTCGCTTGTGCGCCCTGGTCTCTTACCCGGCACGCTGGTAGCCAGACCCAGAGGCTGGGAAAAGACAAAAACGCGCATCACAACAGTTACCGGAGAGCGAGCGGAACTGTATGGACAAAAAGTGGTGTGCGTGTGCATCAACGGTGAGACGGCGAGCCGCCGGCTTTGGTTGGCTAGTAGCTATGGACTATTTCACTAAGTGGCCGGAGGCGTATGCAGTGCCAGATCAGAGCGCCCAGACAACAGCGGACAGACTGGTCACTGAGATGTTCTGCCGGTTCGGGGCACCGGAAGAGCTCCACAGCGACCAAGGGCGGAATTTCGAGGCGGAGGTGTTTGCTGAGGTTTGCCAGTGCCTGGGCATCCTGAAAACGAGAACGACACCTCTGCATCCACAAAGCGACGGGCTAGTGGAACGGTTTAATCGGACGCTAGCAGTGCAGCTGGCCATATTGGCCGACCGCCGACAAAAGGACTGGGACTTACACTTGCCCCTGGTGCTCTGGGTATATCGCACACCGGCAGCTCTGATGTTCGGGCGAGAGCTACGCACGCCGGTGGACTTGGTGTTCGGTTCGCCTCCGGAAGCGGAGATTGGAGGTAAGCCAGGGCTGGAATACTACAAGCAGCTACGCGAGAGACTGAAAGGAGTACACGAGTTGGCCAGGCAGGCTATGAGCAGTGGCGTAACTATAGTAGGTGCAGCAAGTGCAGTCGCACCAGGGCCCGTGACCTCCCGGGGCCCGTCGCTACCCCCGCCCTGCCTCCTTTTTTTTTTTTTTTTTAGAACTTTAGAATGTTAGAGCACGGAGAGTGAAGCGTCACTTTGACGATCTATCGGAAGATGAGCGCTTAACCGATGCAGAGAGATACTTCAAAGTGCAGGTATTTAATGCAACTCTGGACATCATAATTAGTCAGCTCTCCCAAAGATTTGCAAGTATGCGGGAAACTTGTCATGTGTTTGAGTCTTTACGTCCTATGACCCTTCAACTCGCAGGTGATGATGAACTGCTTGAAAAGGCAAGACGTTTGTCAGACCATTTATAGCAGGGACATTGCACCGACATTCCCAACACAACTCCTCTCATTCAGGTCTTGCTTTAAAGCAGAGATTTCACAGAAGTCATCTATTTTTCAACTTGCCAAAATGCTGGTGATTGATTTGACAGTGTAACATCCACATTCGGGGAAGTGTGTACTCATGTTGTTTCTGACATTGCCTGTGACTGTGGCAACAGCTAAGCGATCTTTTTCCAAACTCAAACTTATTAAGACCTATACCTAAGGAGCAGCATGGGGCAGGAGAGGCTCCGTGGGTTAGCTTTCCTGTCCATTGAAAATACGAGAGCCAGAGCATTAAATATTGGGAACATCGTTGACGATTTTGCACAACGAAAGGCTCGTAAGATGGCTTTCTTCTAATGGCCTAATTCACGCATATTGGGGATTGTATGCGTATGAATGATTTTATTTGGTTTCTGGACGGTTAAATAAGTTAGGTTACATTAAGTTTTGTTTCTGCGCAGTGCGAGTTTATAAGCAAGCAATCTACGCTTGCAGTTTCAGCAGAGGGTTGAAGAGGCGCATTGAGTGTTCCCATAATTCCATGCGAGTTGATGTTAATGCAGTAATATTAGATTACCCTGGCCTGCAGGCTGTTAATAAAATTATTTTTTAATGTTTTCACATGTAATGGATATGTAGTCGTGTGTTTCTTATTTGAAATTGTAATCTGTAACTACTAAACTACTTCGGTGCCTCAGGCCCTTTGCATAAACAATTGAAGTCACCCTTAATGTGTATTGCATGTATCAGAGCTAATTCATCCTGGGCCAAAGTTCGTCGATATGGGGCCCGCGTAGCGCTCCTGCACCTGGGCCCACCATTGGTTTGTTACGCCACTGGCTATGAGTGAAGCTGGAATACGTCAAAAGCGAGCTTACGATACACGCTGTCGTGGCCAGGAGTTCCAAACCGGCGATAAAGTTTGGGTGTACTGCCCGGAGAGAAAGAAAGGCATTTCCCCGAAACTCACTAGCCAGTGGGTCGGGCCGTGCGATGTCTTAGAGAAGCTGTCTGACGTGGTCTATCGTGTGAGACTGATTAAGCGTCGGAGAGTTGTGGCTCTCCACCGTGATCGACTGGCCCCGTATCGTGCTTGTTTAATTGACCTCCTTTGTGTTGCCTGTGTAATGATGTTCGTGTTCGTGTGACGTTCGTGTGTTGGTGTGTGTCAATAAAACCATTCTGAGACAACTTGCAGTTTGTTACAATATATTCAAATACAATTAAAACCTCACTATTCACTAAGACAATGCAAAAGTTTCTTTCTGGGTTAACTAAATACCAGGTTTTAAGTACAACACCGATATTACTTGTACGACAATACTAGTAGAACTGTTTAGGGTTTTGGAATCAAACTCTTCATAGATGGCCCACAATGATCAAGATAAGAGTTTAACAGTAAAAATTACACTGAAAACCCTAACCCTAACTCTCAAATGATTAATGACATGGGGTTGAGGACAGCAATGTCCTCATCTGGCCACCCCTGGTTAAAATTTTCTCGGGGCACTGGCAACATACAATATAAGTCACCGCAGACTGTTGTTATAATCAGCCATATAATCAGCAATATTGCGAGAGTAAAAACGAATGACATGGTGCTTTATTTTGATTAAGAGACTGACTCCCCTACTTGGCTCATCCTTGCTATTTATGTTAATTTGAGTATTACCTTGCTTTTTGATAAGCTTGTATTATAATCTTCAGAGATTCTTAAAATCAGCACAGTGATAAATGGTGTAGTGGCTAAAGCAGGTCACTTGTTATCCCAGCATCGTAGGCTCGATTTTCTTATGATGTGAGATTGTCCTGCTTCTCGCTACCTGCAGGTAAACTAGTGTGACCCGTAGATTCAATTGTTTTTGACTGATGTCTTGTACCTATTGGTCTCTCGATGTAGAGTAACTATAAACATATATGTTCAAAACCTATTGTTGTGTTCGTAGGCCTACTCTTACTCAGAGGTGAAAAGAAGAGACAGGATGCGAACTCCGGCCGAGTGCACAGAGCACCGACGCGCTGCCGTTAAAGCCACGAGACAGTTGATAAATTTTGCGATACCCAGAAATTTGTCCAGGCTATATATTTTTTCCAACATAGATATTTAACACAAATAATGACTCATATTGGTCGGCTTAAGTTAACTGTTTTATATGCTTGCAATAGGTTTAGGTTTTTGCTGATGGCATGCAATGCCAGCATTAATCACTCGGTTTAAATTAGAAAAATGTATTATTAATGGTATTACACGTTGCCACTGTTTCCACAAATGATATGTATCGCTGCATCATCAACAACGTTGTTGGAACTACGGTGTTCGAACGCCGGAGGTAGCGAATTGGGACACAGGTACGATGCTTTCTGGAAACAGGTGTAACAATGTCGTTGTTTGTTCGCAAGTTGCGTCGTACCACGTTGGTTGAGAAACGTCGTTGATAACTTTTCTAGAAACGCCCCCCAGGTAGGCATTACCTACAACTCTGGGGGCTAAGCCCCCCCTGCAGCGATGGGTTTCCACTCCTCTTCTGTGGAAGGTACTTTGGAGTAATTCTGTTGTAGTGCATTGGAAAGAGCGTCACAGTGGTCCTGGAGTTGCTGTGTCTACTAACGTGTATTCAAGTGACGACAAGGTCTGCCCTGTGGTGAGGTATCGCAATATTATCGCCTGGTGAAGTATCTCAATATTATCGCCAGGTATCGTCTCCCTCATTATTGTGTCTTGCCTACATAATGATGGTTCCACCAAGCTCAGCAGACTGTTAAAGGCCCAGCATGTGCCATAGAAGCTAGTAGCATTTTTAAAGAGATTTAAAGGTGATTATTATTAACAGAACAATGTGGTTATTTAGACTTGACCTGACCTAATCTGAAACTCAGGGGTATGAGGATTTAAATACTTACAATACACAGTAAGCAATGCAGGCCTGCATTTAAAAAAAAAAAAAAACATATTTATCTGTATTGATGGTAGACAAAAAACATATAAAATAAAAATGTGCAATACAAATACTGTGAAATATGTGAAGTATCTTTTGCAAATAAGGACATGACAATGACACACTGTATGCTGTGACATTCAAGTCTTTCTGAAAGAACATCATGTACAATATTAGGATGCAACAAATTGACATTGGCTAGTTCAATCATAGACAAAATAAACATGGCAGGGATTGTTGTCAACATAACAGCTGAAATAACTGAAAAGGGAAATCCTATTTCTAAAAAAATGAGATGTCATAACAAAACTCCATCAAGAAAATTACCATTGCTTCTCCATGTTTCCTGCCAGCACAACCTTCGCTGTCTGGTGTCCATCCTTATGTGTACAAAAGTGTCAGAACTCAAAATGTACACTCAACTCAAAGCCTCAAACTCGAAATGTGTTTCTTTTGATCAGATTATTAAATTAATCTGACAAGCAGCAGAAGTAAATATTAGTAAATTAACCATTCTTCATTGTCAACTGCCACAAATTGAACATAGTGAAATGTGTTTGGTTAGCCCCCATAAATCATGCAGATTGATTGATTTTAGAGGTAAAAACAGTCAAGAATTAAATTATGTTCAAAGGCAGTATTCAATTTTCATAATTATTATTTTTTGTTTGAATTACAGCCATTAAATAGAAATGGGAAAGAGAGTGAATATAAATTGACATGAGAGGAAATAATGAGAATGTGTACCTACTGACATATGAATTGGATATGCCTTCAAAAGCTCCCGTCAACAATACATTTAAATCAACAATAAATAAATCATTATACTATGTTATAATTTATATATCATCAGACAATGGTGTATGTGGTGTCTATCAATCAATCTATCAATCTATCTATCTATCTATCTATCTATCTATCTATCTATCTATCTATCTATCTATCAATACCTCTTTTGGCCACATTCACATTCTTTGTACAATGTGCCTTTGAATGGTGTCCTGAGTCATATTACCATCTACTGTATGTGCAATTCATCTATGTACTGTATGTAAAAGCCATTGTAATTCAAACAGAAAAAGATCATTACAATGGCTGACTGATCATATTTCTTTGTGTGTAAAGAGGGTAAGGTTAATGTAGTATTGTCATTATGACAGCCTACAAGAGACACAAAACCCCTACACTTAACATCTGGACCTTGAACATCTTTGTGGACCAGCTGATAAACCAGCTGTTCAACATTCCTCAACCCCCCCCCCCCCACACACACACACACACACACATATACACACAGTAATCTTGTTATATCTCATACCATTTACCTATCTGTCTCATTAACTCACATCGTTAGCACTCTCACTGTCGACTATACATACTCGTCGTAAGGGCAATTAGACCTACTTTCCCAAAAGCAAGGAACAGTTACACTTGCTATCAAAGATATAGTCATTTATATGTAATAATACTGAAAGTCATTACACAGCCTGAAAAAAACACCAATCCAGTCATAAGGGTGATAAATGTTACCGAGGTAAATTTAGGTTGACACACATTTATAACTCCCATGCCTCCTGAAATAGCCTCTATAAGAAATAAAGAAATGGTTCTTGTGAATAATATGTTCATTTTGGCTATTACCTACATTTTCTCAAAGGAATAGATTTGTGTGATGCTTTTAATAATAAATATATTGCATTGCACTATAATTCCCTGATGACAAAATTAATATGCTATTGTAATGTCTTCAGGCCAAGCTACCACAATTGGAAACCCTAAAGGAATTTAATATTACTACAAGAGGTTTTGTAGCAAGTGAGGGCACAAAAATGCCAATCTATTGCTGTAAGCAAAAGTTTTATTATAAAGAATTAATATACCTTAGAGTGGTGCTGCCATTTCAAAACAATGTTAAGAATGACTCTCTTAAGGGAAATATTTAAGCTAAAAACATGGCATAAGCAAATAAAATGATACGATGGTTGAGACTCAGGGACCTACACCCAAGGAGAGGATTTCCTGTGTCCAGGGATGTAAATATGTCACTCCTTAGATGTTTTGTTGGTTGAGTGATAGATATAGTGTTTCACCAGAATAGCCAAACACAACTCATAAAGAATCCAAGAAATGTGCTACCATTAGAAAACATGAAACAAACTGACAAGTGTATTTTACAGGTAAATACTATTTCAAAGTTTGAATGCACTCTTTGAAATGCATGCTGTCACTTCACAGACACAACACCAGGAGATGTTGATCTGTCTGGTGATAGATTAGGAAGTGACTAATAGGACTGGTACACAAGGACACAAATTCAGCCAATTATCACAGCCACTGGAATTTCTGTTGAATTGTAGCAGAGGAGAATAACGGTAGCAGTATTGTACTAAAGGGAAAAAAATGCATGCATCTAAAAAGAAACTTCTTTTTTTATTTTGTGTCACCTTTAAAACAGATGGTTACTTGTGTGTTCAGCGGAAGTGTCTGTTAACTCAGTTGGCTTCCTATTGGTGGCTTAAGTCCAACAACAACAGGATTGGGGGTGTGAGCAACAGTTCAGTTTGCCGTCTTCTGATGCACTGGTGAACATAAGGAGAGCAGGCCAAGCATACTGTTACTCCAAGCGCCTGCCAAATCTTTGCTTGAGAAGTACACCATAGCCACTACAGACACCTGCAATCTTGCAAATATGGCTTTTCTGCATTGTGTGAAAACAAATGAATGAGAGAGCAGGCAGTGATCACACATTTGTGCCAAAACCAAGATGTTTACAACTTGCTGAAATGGTGCCTTTTGTCCCCTTGTTTATGTACTGTATTCTTTATGGTAAAACAGCCCCTTTATTTGGTTATGGTTATGGGATTTTGCAGACGCCTTTGTCCAAAGCGACACACAATTTATTTACTTAATTTTTCTATTAAGTGAATTTCCATTGTAAGAAAAACTTCAAAACCCATGCCGACCTCAAAATAGGTACCTCTCTGTCTTTTATTCTCAACAACAGAATCTCTCACTGCAAGAACAGTGAACTGATTTTAAAAATTCCACATGTTTGACTATATACAGTGCCCTCTACAATTATTGGTGTACATGGTGAAATTGAGAAAATATAAAAAGTATAATATGAGAAAAGTATAAAAATGTTTTCTGGTGATTATCGTTGAGCAAAAACAACACAAATGTGCCACAATTCATGGCACCCCTGTATTTACAGTTTTTGTTAAACTGTCAGACAACTGAGATGACCGTTGCAGTTTGATTTTGTATTTAATACATAAGTTTTGTTTATCTGGATACATGTTTTGGATCATTGACCTGCTGGATAATCCAATCATGACTAACTGTTACTGTTTTAAGAGAGACAGACAGATTTTGATTAACAATGTTCAGGTATTTCATGGAATTCCTGACACCATGCACACTAATGAGGTGTGCTTTTGGAGGAAAATATACCCTTTACCACACTTGGCAGTAGGCACTGGGTTCTTTCAGTTATTCTTCTATCTATGCAAACTCACCTTGAGTCTTTATTGCCAAATATTGCCATTATATCTGACCACATTTATTTTACTGTGGAACGTTGGGAAATCCCATTCAAGTTAATGGAGCGTTCTATTAGCATGGTAAAGAGCCGTATAATAAGATTGGATATTGCATATAATGTTTTTGGAAACTTGGTAACTCTCAAACAGTGATCCTTTTTTTGGCTCTTTCACCATCCTCCTGACTGTGTGTGAGTAGTTAGTGTCATTTCCAGACAAATGGCTATTTTTCCTGAGCCATTCCCTGATTTACAGAGAATAACAAACTTTTTTGAACTTGAGTTGTGTATTCTCTTGTCTTTCTCACGTTGAAGACTGGAGCATTTTATCTGTGTCACCTTATTTTTTATACCTCACCCACCATTTCTTACGTCATTTATATTTTGTAGATAATATTTTCTAATGTACGGAGCCCTAGAGGTGTCATCGCAAAATGTTTTGCATGTTGAGAGAATGTGCGCTCGTTTTACTACATTGTGCGCTCGTTTTACTCTATTGTGCGCACAATTTACTATATTGTGCTCTCGTTTTACTAAATCGTATGCTCGGTTTACTAAATCGTGTGCACAATTTACTATATTGTGCTCTCGTTTTACTATAGTGTGTGCTCATTTTACTAAATTGAGCTCTCATTTTAAGCATAGTAAAACGAGGGCACAATTTATTAAAATGAGTGCACAATTTATAAAACGAGTGCACTATTTACTAAAACGAGGGCACGATTTATTAAAACGAGAGCATAATTTAGTGAACATGGTTATAGAACATTGTGTGCACGATCTACTTAAACGTGGCCACAATTTGTAAAACATGCACTCAATATTGTCTTGACACATGTAAACATGAGCACATTATAGTATATTGGAGATCTCGATCTACTAAAACGCACCCACGAATAATTAAAACGTGTGCTTGAAGAAATTAAATTGTGTGCACAAAAACGTAGGCTTTAGTCAACAATCCAGAAGGAGGTAGTGGAAACCGGTCATTACAACAGAGCCCGAGTAGCCTATGTAGCCTAGTAGTTACATTTCCCCATTATGGATCTCCATAGCTGGCGGTTGACACCGCAGGTGACCCTGCTACAAAGAGTAGAAGTCCGCTAAACCAGTGTTTCCCAAAGTCTGGGTCTGGAGATTTTATTTGGGTCGCCAGCACAATTTATGTTGTGTTATAGGCCTAACTGATACCATTTGTCATTTGATACCAGGAAAGCTAACAGTTGTCCATTAGGATGTAGATTGTTAACTACCACAGTCACGGTTTTGTCATAAAAGCTCATGAAACTGGCGCATGAAACTGGGGGACGAACGCATCGCAGAGGGGGTGCCAGCATGGATATCTACCTCTCAAAATGAAACCGTTCTATGGGGCGCCTGCCATGTACCTCGCAGTTGCAAACTGCAAGGGACATGAATCCGCCTATTTGCACGAACATTAATAGATACCAGTTCCTCAACTTTACCGATTAAAATCTAGTGACCGTGCTGTCAACTAAAGCAGACATCCATAGACCGGACATAAGGCCATTCAATTTGCATACAGTTTCGATTGCAGATGCAATCTTTAAAGTTAATAGCAACCTCCTCACATTCTTATTTCTGATTTAAAATGCACAACAGTGCATTATAGTCTACAATTTAAATGGGCATTTTAAACACTATTCCTATCGTTTTCTACCTCGCTAACTCCAAAGTAAAGGCGCATTCTTCCGGCTATTGCGCAAACGCCTCTTGTTCTGATATAACGACTATACAATATAATATAATACAACAATACAATATAACAACTTGAGTTATTTGCTGTTTACATTTGAATTGACGTCCACAGTGTTGTGGACCCATTTGTCTGCAACGCAAATAGCCTACACCATTTTTTTTTTAGAAATACAGGAACAGCTTACTATGCTGACGAATGACTACTGCGCAACATGCGAGAATTTGCCCTACTCTCGGATGCGCATTAAAACGTATCTTTTCAGTAGTCATTTCCAACTTTTCACGCTGATGGTGCTCAAAATGCAACACAACCGTGTTCAAAGCAGGGATCCTATAGCAATGTATGGTTGGGGGAGGCATAGAAAAGTTGGAGAACCTGTGGCCTAAAACAATAGTGGTGGTTGCAGGGTAGATTTGAAGTGAAATGGGTCGCGATGGTCTGTCATTTTTAAAAAGTGGGTCGCCAGAAAAAAAGTTTGGGAAACACTGCGCTAAACCATCCTGACCACCTAATGGTGGAAACTAAAAAGGCTTTAATTAACTGCCTACAGTTATCATCACATTACCAATATGAACTGTAATGTTACAGACAGCCTGATAGTAGGCCTAGTCCATGCCAATAGCTTGATAGGTAACACGAAGTTGCCACCACAGCAAAGCGAGCGGTGAGAAAATGTCGGAAATTACTAAATGTGAGCACGAAATACATATTTCGACAGCTCAATTTAGGCCTACAACGGGGTCACGTTTTATTAATTCAAGGGCTCAATTAAAGGAAATTGTGGTCACAAATTATCAGGACCAGAAAAAATATCACTTAAAGTGACCTCTCCCGGGCTCCGTACTAACTAACTTGGTTTTTTCCCCCACATTTTTTTCAGTATGAGACTCACCAAAAAGTTAATTTCTTTGAGCACTTCTTACTCATCTTTACCAGGGGTGCCAATTATTGTGGAGGGTGCTGTAATGTTTTTTAATGACCCCTGTGGCAAAAGTCAACTTTTTAACTTTCTAACATGTCCATTAGGTGTTTTTATGTGTTATAATACTTATTAAGAACACATAAAAACATCATGGCTGAGGGCTATATCTTGGCGATCTAAAACGCATGGTTACCCAACACGGTTACCGGTGAATAGCATAAACAAATTTCGGGGTTTGTCCAGTCCACATTGGGGGGTGGTTTTGTTATCAAACGTCGGCGCCTGGCGCAAAAAGGTTGGTCTTATGTTTCTTAATCACTCATGGGTGTGTTTTAGGCATTAGACCAATGAAAATTACATCTGTCATTCCCTATAACAGCAAGCAGTGCAACTTCAAACAGCGCATCGGAATTTTGATAGTCAGCAGCACATTTGAAAGAATCTGCTTGCACGCGAGACCGTTTGAAACAGGTAGCAACAGGTACTAAACAGGTACTAAAACAGGTACTAAACCATGCTTAACTAAAACCTGTTTGTGACTAGAAGAGTATAGGCTACACACCTCTGCACTCATCTATTATTTGAACTCATAGGCAAAGTGAAACTAACTTCACCATGGTGTCATAGTTAACAGTTATACACAGTTAATTACTTTCACTATTGACTGACATGGGTTACCATCGAAAACATAGCCTGAAAAAAGCAACACTTACCCCAATAATGTTCGAATGACTGAATAAAAAACCTAAGGACATTTATCCTGCAGGAGTTGCTGCTCAAATCTCTCAAGACAGTGCATCTTCAGCTGTGCTTCATGGTTGATTTCGCTACAGTATAGACCAGGTTTTTCTTGGTCAGTGGCGTAATGCTTTTTAGATGATGTAAGATAACGATTTTTAGAACACGCACCAGACCACACCTTATGTCTTTAATTGCCACATCCCTGAGTGCATTGTGTAATAAAAGAGAACGGCATGGCAAACAATTTGAGTGTAAGATAGGAATAAACGTAGCGTTGTGATAAGAATACACTATGCGCTGCGTTTCTGATTGTCAAAATATGGCCCTATGTGTTTAGAGTCAAGGAATATTATGGTTTTGAAGTGTTTCACTGTTCTGCATGGATGTGTCCCCTGCATCAGTAGCTATCTGCGATTTCCAGATTGGCAGTAATCATGGTCTGATTCAGTGTGGTCTATGTAAGATGGGATGACCAACACCATCTCCCATCGACCTGGAAGGATACTTAAACCCTAACTTTTTCTTGTCTAGTTAGAGCAGCTGATTGATCTTTATGCAGTCATGATGTCTCTCCTTTTATATGCAACATTGTAAATAAAACTGATCCTGATTTTTCATACCACCTGACTGGGTCTTCATTCATCTGTGGTATAACAATTAGATCAATGCACCCTTATTAGATTCCCAGGGCCTGTAAAACAAAATCAACCAAACTTCACAGACCCTCCACCTATCAGTAGGCATGGGGTTCTTTTTAGTATTGTTTACCTTCTATGACACCAGATCCACCATGTTGCCAAAAAGCTCAGAAAGGCTTTTTTCCCTATCATGGGTTTTGAATAGTGTGCTAACTTGGAGGCCACTTCTGAAGTCAGTGACCCCAAGATGCTACTTTTTCCTGCACCACCAAAAGTGGTCCTCATGGATTTGTGTTGCCTCTTACCATCCTCCTTACTGTGCGTGGAGGAAGGATAAAGATATCCAGGCACATTTCTGTAAATTTCCAAGCGAAGGAACTACATATCCCATCAGCTATTGCAAATTATACATTTTCCAACTATTTCCAACCAAATGATAGTTTAACACACTTCCTTTTGAATGAAAGACAACATGATGATTAACTTCCTACCATCTAAATTGAGCAAATTTAACTTTCAATGTAAGAAAAACAGTTTTCGTCAGATGGCATTGAGGCAGGAGTCATAAACATTACCATGGCAATGGTGACCTCTACTAATCAAAGTCTCTGCTTTTGACACTTTGGGGTAGTGTGTTTTTCCATGAAATCACATTAAAACAAGTTTTTTCTTGAAACAAGGTTGATATAATAAGAACTTGTGGCGTCTACATGCACATATACAATCCCTTCATCGTCGCATAGCTGGTTTTAAGTCTACCTTGGATGGTAGTGATATTATGGCTTATAATCATATTGTCAATAGAGAAAAAGAATATGATTTTTACTTCCGGAAATGGAGTGGCCACTGTTGAGGTATATTGATAATTAACTGAAATTGGATTACATATGCTTTTAAAAGGCAGAAATTCTTTACTGCAAAACAGATGTTAGCTGTTTTCATACATATGCCAGAATACCTAATCCACTGCCCTTGAAGACTTCTCCCACGTTTTTGTGCAAAACTCCTGCTTTTCCTTAGACCTTCCCATAAATGCATATGCATGAGTAAAAAAAGCTCAGCTTACAGCACCCCTGTAGCAGGTAGAATGTGGTTTTATTAATGTGTGTACTGTTTGAACATGCATGTAAGAACAAAATAACGTCTTATGGGCATCTGCTCCACAATGTCTGAAAAGGTCAAGCTTCTGGAAACAGAAGAGATGTACATGCATGAGTTAAGCGCTATCCGTATCACTATGTTATGGTAACATTCTACTTTTCACTGCACTCGGTGAAAACTGAGAAATTGAGAAATGATCAGCGCATTTGTAGGCTTATGTGCAGCAGGTATTGCAGTTTTCATGTTCCGTCCATTTTTGTTATTGTTGAGGATATATACACGTTGGGGATAGTTACACGTTGACTTGTTGGTAACATAAATATTTCTTCTTAAATGTAATATTGTCAGTAAAACTTTTTTACTGTGGTAAAATATATCACCTTGATATGGCAAATGGTGGGTTAACTTGAATACCGGTATTCTTTTTCACCCGATACAGATATTTAATAAAATGTATGACTGACAGAAGAAGCTCACTTTTACATGGCTTAGGATGTGTCAGGTACAGTACTGTATTTTAGTCAAACTACCATTATATGAAACCATTAAGATGCCCATTGTTTGGCTCAGAAGTGCAGCAGATTTAAGCAATAAGCCCAGAGGGCGTAGGTTACATTGATTAGCAGCTAAGGGGCTACAAGTGGCTTATTGCTTTTCTAAAACGGTTACTACATATATCTGGCAAGATTTCATAAAATAAAGGCACAGCAACAAGAAATGTAATGATTTATTCACAGTTATTACATGGCTCCTTAGAGTGCAGAAAGTTCCATTCACATGGGCCTTCCCAACATTTTTACCAGATCTACCAGATCTCTTTTCCCAGTTATTCAGAATTTATAGCCACCCCACCAGCCAATCAGAAAACAGTATTTCTTCTCGCCGGGTGATAAGTAAGGGATAACCCGATAAACCCATGAATAGCTACTTTTTGTGTGTTTTTTTACCTGGATTGTGATTGGATAATCCAATATTGACGATTTTGGCATCAAAATATAGAGTATAACATTTTCAATTTTGCATTTAAAACGTTTCAATTGTGAAGATAGAAGTAAATTATTTGAAAAAATAATTTTCCGGTACTGACACAATGGGCCCTATCATGACATTCTAAAGTGCATCGTCACTCGTCAAAAGTCTATTCAAATTTAGTAGGATGTCCAGTTCACATTGGGAGGGGTTTCGTTATCAAAAGTGGAGCGCATGGCGCAACAAGGTGTTTCTTTCTCATATGGGTGTGTTTGGGGCGTAACATCATTTTAAACCAATGAGAATGACATCTGTCATTCCCTTTAACGGCGCAAAGCGCGATATGTCAAATAAATGCATCGGTATTTTGGCATTCAACGGCGCATTTGAAGGAGGATGGTTGCGAGACCGTATGGAATAGTCATTCTTAAACCATGCTTTACTAAAACCTAGCATATCCTTCACGCATTTGCACTCGTCTATTATTTGAACTCATTGGCAAAGTGAAACTAACTTCACCAAGGAGTCAGTCAACGACAAGACAGTTATATGCAGTTACTTTCACTATTGAGTGACAATGGGTTACCACCGAAAACATAGGCTGGAAAAAGCAACACTTACTCTAATGTTGCCCGAATGGCTGAATAAAACAACATTTATCCTGCAGAGGAGTTGCTTATATCTCGTGACAGTGCGTCTTCAGCTGTGCTCCATACGTGTCTCGCCTCTCCCCTAATCACTTTTAACCATCATTACCAATTTGCAAATGATGGTGAATAACTACTCATCATGAGATGTACAGTATTTCGTAATATCTTTATTCTAATTATGTATATTGTAATCATTGTAATCGTGCAATTTGTAATGCTTTGCATGGACGTGCGCCGGTGTGCGTTCATGAATGATAGAAGGATGGTGCGTGCACCTGCCAATATGACTGTTGACATGCGCTCTTAAAATAGCATATGAACAACTCGCCATTGACTTCTGACCAGGTTTAGGTGGTGTATGATAGCGATTTTTAGACAACGCGCCAGGCCCCTCCCTAGGTTGTTAATTGCCACACCCCTGGGCGCAATGTTTAAAAAATACCGAATTAAACTTTGCACGGGTGGAAAACAAACTTTACGCCATGCACTGGTACCCAAAATACAGCCCAATATCTGGCTAGGTGATATTACAATTTCATAACTGTTGACTGATAGGTGAGAGTCAGTTGGGTGTTGCATCCCGAACCAAGGCCGGCTGGGTACGGTAGTTCCAATGTGAAGTATTGCAGTCACACCATGATGAACTCGTACACTAAAAACTGCTGATTTAATTATAGCCTACTTAATTAAAAAAAGGCAAAGGCTATTTTCACCCTGGTACAAATATCAAGTATAGTTAGTACCAGTGTAACTAGTGTCTAATTAGAAGTGGATGCGTTTAGTGGTGTATATAGCAATGTGTGCTATTTACACCCTGGTGTAAGTACTGATGGGCATACTAGTGTCTAATTAGAAGTGGATGCTATTAGTACCCTAGTGCAGGGCCAGCATAATGCATGGCCAATCTGGGAAATTGCCCAGGGCGCCACAGCATGGTGAGCTATAGGCTACAATATTGAAAACACATTGATTGTCAAATAATGCCATAGACGGTTTATGCGGGAGCAGCATGTAATTTATTTTCAGTGATATAGGTTAAATAACAGTCATGAATGAGACGTTAAGCCTAGTGCTGCAGAATACAGAAAAGTGCACAGATTGAAAAACATTTCTCCCACATATGATGAGGGTGCTGATCTTCAGCCTGAATCGCCAGGTTGCTAGCAGTGCAACGTAGCAGAGGGGCGACAATGTAATAAGGGAAAATCCAGTGGTGGGTAGAGTACTGAAAATCTATACTCAAGTACAAGTACATTTACTTCCTTCAAAATCTACTTGAGTAAAAGTAAATATTCCAATTGGACAAACCTACTCAAGTAAAAGTAAAAAAGTACTTCGTTATGAAACTACTCAAATTACAAGTTACTTTTCATTTTTGTATTGATGTGCTTGGATCAGTGAAAAAGACATAACAGGCCCTATTTTGGTGATCTAAAACACATGGTCACTTGCGGATAGCTTAAATACATTTAGGTTTGTCCAGTCCACACTCAGGGGGGTTTTGTTATCAAACGTCAGGCGCCTGGTGCAAAAACCAGGCGCCTGGTGCTTAAGCCAATCCGAATGACACCTGTCATTCCCTTTAGAAGCAAGCACTGCAACTTCAAACAGCGCATCTGTATTTTGATAGTCAGTGGCGCATTTCAAGGAATCAAATTGAAACACAACTACCAAAGGAGGGAGAGAGAGAGAGAGAGAGAGAGAGAGAGAGAGAATGGTAGAGGGAGATGATAGCTGGAACAAGTTACCAACTATTACATTTTGGTTAAGCAATCTACAAAATCCCATACAATAATTGCTGTATAATCAGCAAGTTACATTGTGTTGTCAGCCCTTCCTGAATATACATTCTACTATACATTCTCCAACCTTTTTGGGATTGAGGGCTACCTGGATCCAAAATCATAGGGCTACTCATTTGAAACAAACAGACCCTCACTCCTTTTTTGCGAGGGTGATCCTCCGAAATAATAGACCTATGTGATTTTTACATTTAAGTTATCAATATTATGTAGGCCTATGAGCCTTTATATATTAAGCAACTGTATTTTCATCTGATTCTTCAATACATCAATATCAATATGCAACACTGACCGTTTTTGTTCAGTTAGTTCAATTCAAAGTTTCCATGAGGAATCTGATCTAATTTTTTTAACGAAAAAAGCCATCTTCTTAAATAGCATGCCCACCATTCATAATTCAGAGGTTGTTTAAGTTCTGATTTCATTGAACAATTCGGTTGTAACATTCAATAGCAATCACCAACACCAGACTAACTTATGAAGACGCCTATTGCACATCTGAAATCTCTCCATGATCTGACAGTCCTATTGGTATGCATGCCACAAGATTTTCAACGCTATTGCTACACCAGTAGGCTACGGAGGAGAAAGGGCCCGTGACCTAAAGCAATTGTTTTTCAGTCCTTGAACAATCATGCACGAACCGTACGGACACGGAATAGCAACAGAACTTTTGCAGAAATAGGTTATGCTTGCATTGGCTACACCACATGAGCAAGCTAATATAGCCAATATTACAGATGTATGGTCTACAATTAAATATCTATTTAAAAATCCACAATGGAGGATGTTTTAGAGCGTGATCTGCAGGCGACTTGTTGGCTATTTTTAGAAAGTGCGCTGTGGTCGCCGTAAAGGCACCCCGCAGGCTACATGGTGCCCGCGGGCACCGTTTTTGGAGACCCCTGAGTTATGTCAAGAAATAGCCTTTGTTTCAGTCTAATAGATGCTACAGCTAGGACTAGCTCGCTAAGTAGCACTACGATAGAAAATAATGATGATTTACCTCAACATTTTGAAGGCTGATATTGTTATGCTTAGGCTGACACATTCCTTTCATTATACGGTTGTCTCCCTTCCTTCGCATGGGACGGAACAGTGTTGCAGATGTGGCCAGACGTTGACCATGGGAGTGGGGGCTGCTTTTGGTAGTAGGCTACTATAACTTTCATCTCTGCATCCATGGCATTTCTAGTCCTCAGTACCAACGTAACGGCCGACTCGTCTCCTCTGCTGTGTAATCGCAACAATGTTGCAACCTAGGGAGGGCGCGTCGCTAAGGTGTGCTTGTATTCCAGTCAACAAAGATATGTGTAGCATGCTTGTATTCCAGTCAACGAAGATATGTGTAGCCTACTTCTATCGAAATACTCATTTTAATGAAGGCCCAATGGGAAATGTAATTGAGTAAAGAGTACAATTCTAGTTCAAATATTTACTCGAGTAAGAGTAAAATTACAGCCTTAAAAAAGGAACGTGGAAAGTATTCGTTACCCGAAAAAAGTACTTTTTTACTCATTTGCGTTACTACCCACCACTGGGAAAATCTGAATCTCACCATACAGACGTCATCATATTCAATAGGTAGTCCGATTTATGTATAATATCCTGTAATAATAATATGTTTTTGTTACTAAAAAGCCTAATTGCTGGGAAGTAGTAACGTTGAGCTCACCCATACATTGAGACCAGCCCCGATCTGCACGCTGCAGCCAGGGGCTTCTGCAAAGGTAGCACACAGTTGAAAGTGGCACGCAGTCTATGAATATGGGGGCGACATATTCCTATTTCACCCAGGGCGCAGGATTGCCTTCCACCGGCCCTGCCCTGGTGTATATAGTAATGTGTGCTATTTACACCCTGGTTTGAGAATTTTCTATTTTTCTTCTTCAAATTGCGTGCCTCTGCAGAGACGTTGGTAACACATGTGCACTTCTATTTAGGGATGCAAATACCGGTAGCTACTTTTCTCAACCGCTCTGGCTAAAACACTCCTCACCAGAATCAAACCCCAGACTTCCCAGTGCCATTCCACTGTGTTAACCACTTCTATATGTTTTCACATACTATATGTTTTCACATACTGTTATAAGTTTGCAGACCTGACCACAATAATCATGAGATTGCTGGTAACCAACAAACTGACAGTTGTATGTATTCACTGAACAAAGCTTATAAAAATAAAACACAACTTTTACACCAGAAAATTCATCAAAACAGATATTAGTCTTTCTAAATTCTTCTCTTTTTGCTGACGAAAAAACAAAAAAACGTCCACCATGTTTTTTGTGCAACGCAACATATTTTGTCACGCATCAACTCAGTTGTGTGGCCAAGGCTAAATGTACCAGGGGTGCAAATAGTCCCTCTGTAAAGAAAATGGTGAAGTGCTACCCTGTGAAGACTTCATCAGTCATCATCACCAGTGCAAACATTCACAAAAAAAGACACATCCTTATAGAATCTCCTAATTGGATGACCTGATGTTGGAGTGGTCCCTCAACCACACTAACCAAGTTGTAAAAGGACACATTATCCAGATTTGCATTTGAATACAAAGCCTTGGGTCGGACAGATACAACAATATAATAATAAAGGGACCCAAATTAGAAAATTATGAAAGTTATACAAAAGGTACAGTATACAAACATCACTGTGCATTGCTTAGATATATCGAAGACAGTTGTTCTCTTTAAAATATGTTAAATATGTAAAATGGTCACAAATTACCTTTTTGGTAACACTTTAAATTAACACACCCATATTCATCATTAATTAGCCAGTAACTAACATAATTGTTAGTAAGATATTAGCCCTTAATTAGCAGTTATCACTCGTTAATTAATAATTTACAAGGTATGACCATATTCCACCCTTAACAGACCAATAACTAAGACTTAAGCAGATATTACTTCCTAACTACTGATTATTACTGGTAAATTAGAAGGCAAGACACAAATTATGATCATAACAGGCAATGCATAGTTCAACACCCAAATAGCATGGTCTGTTCTTGTGGAATGAAATGCAAACCTACAACTGTACACTGCCTAAATACATATGAATTAATCCAGTAAAAGTGAGAATTATGTTCCCTGTTCTAAAGTGGTGTGCTTTTCATATTTAATTAATGAGTAGTTTACTAACTAGTATTACAATCCAATGGGACATCTTCACAATGAGTAAAACAATAAAACAGTAATACTATAATCACATTTTCCATAACAAAAGTGGGTGGGTGAACATCAACAAAACCCTTGTATGGGTTAAGGCACCCCATTAGGCCATCCTAAAATGTTTATTCGTTGTAACCTAACCAAATGAAATCTAAGACAAGGGCATTTTTTATTTCTATTTCTCACCATAATAGCCCTTATTAGACATTGTTTTAGAATAAAATAAAGAACTGCTTTGGACTATATTTTATTGTTGTTTTATTGTTTCACTCATTGGATTGTATACTAGTTACTAATACTAGTTGGAAAACTACTCATTAATTAAATATTGCTCACTGTGCCTGCACCAACACTCACAGCATGGCTATTACCATGTTGACGGGGAAGTTAACAGAATGCAAATTGTCAATCATTCCGTTTCCAACAATGTGGTTGTAATAACAGGAAAAGGCGGGATATGTGAGACAACTGCCATAGTGACGTAACAAACTGACCACATAGATTTCAGTGGAGGATTATTTCAGTGTTATGCAGCCTCCTCATTAAAAAGTATCTGGTCTAGTTCTGTTCCCTGATTATTGGTTTGTTGTTTTCACCTATGTCCTTTTCATAGTTGGCCCCAGTGTATTTAAACCTTCATATTCCCTCTGTGCTCTCTTACGCTGCTGTATTGCTTGTCTTCTTGGTCTTCTTCGTGTATCATGTATTCTGAAGTTTGTAAGTAAGTAAAGATTTGTTTGTGTGTTGAAATTGTTGTCCATTTCAGTCCTACTTTAGACACAAAACATAACAACCATGTCTGAATATTGTCTATAGGCTATTCTGTATATTTTCCTTGCTACTGATGATTGGATACCAATTTTGTATGTGTGTTGACTTTGCCAATAAAGCTGACTTTTTTGTTTGCTTATTATCTATGGACTAGGGTGTGTTTCTCCTTAGCCTCCTAAGATTCTGTACAGACAGCACCAGCTAATTATGATTTAATAACTGCCAGGCTGTCTGTCTCAATATTATTACAGGAAGAAGAGGTCAAATTAATAGCTCGTCATCAGCCCTCAATATCATTCATGTAGTTTTAATGATGTTAATTCCAACAGTAAATCTTAATTAGATGTCAAGATCTTCAGGGAAGTCTGTCAATTTGTTCAAGCTGTATCTGTTTTTCAGGGTCTGTAATTTTGTTATCAAAGAACATCGCAAAGCAGACAAACAGTTATAGAATTCTTCCTTTCATAGTGTTTTTCCAATCACACTAATTGGTGAACAAACACAAGGCAGGTAGAATAGAACGTGTTAAGTTGCATATGAGGAAGTTTTTTTTAATGATTTACATTTCAAATTAAGTCCATTTATTTTTACAGCATATTTAACTCAACAGGGTGGACCCAAAGTGCTTTACAAATAATAAAATAGTAATAAATAAAATAAAAAAAACAAAGAGTACAAATAATAATAATCATAATAAAAATAATACATTTGTAAAAGTATAGCAATCATAGATCAATTTCAATTTTAGAGATTGATGTGGTAATCAATCTCTAAAAAAGGTGACAGAAGTCATCAAAAGAACAGTCAAAAATGTCCTAAAATAATTCACCATGAAAGACAAATCATGCTTTGAGGATAACCCCTCCTGTTTTCACAAACTTGTATTCATTATAAAGTAATCTATTGTATTAAGTATATATACTCTTTTGATCCGTGAATAAGTGAAACACACTCAGCACACAGTGAGGTGAAGCACAGACTAACCCGGAGCAGAGTGAGCTGCCTTGCTACAGCAGCGCTCGTGGAGCAGTGAGGTGCCTTGCTCAAGGGCACTTCAGCCGTTCCTACTGGTCGGGGTTCCAACCGGCAACCCTCCGGTTACAAGTCCGAAGCGCTAACCAGTAGGCCACAGCTGCCCCAAATTATTGCATTGGATCATATACTACTTCATACAACTTATAAAATAAAACAATTTCATGTCTCATAGTAAACTCTTTGCATTGCTCTGTGCATCTCTGTGCTCTGAAGTATGACCATTTGGTCACTTCATATGCACATGATCATATCCATGAAATGGGGTATAATTATGACCAAGGACACGTGTAGTAAGTACATTTTTGCCTTTAAGATGAGTACCATATATGTGTGTGCTATATTCATCCATTTTCTCTTTTGGTGTGGTTTGTGAACATGTTACAGATGGAAATTCTGTAGAAAGCAGAATGAGAGATTTATGTCCAACATCTGTGGAATGTCATGTTCAAGGTGTTTGTGAAATCATGCTGCTTGTGTTGTGCCTTAGAGAAGGACAGCCAGGCCTCGGCTTTGGCGGGCTGGCGCCCTAGGCCTTATTTACTGCCTTGGGGCCAATCTTGACTGGATTCCACAGATGTCGGTCGTTAGGGGATACAACCTTATAGATACGGTCAACTTCTTAAGTAACCAGGTCGTAAAGTGGTTTGCGTACCATTAATGGAGATGTCATGTCTTGTCTGTCTTGTCAGGAGGGTATAAGAAGTGTGTCCTTGCTTTGTAGCATCAGACTGCATCTGTTAGCTACACGACGTCTCTGGATTCCGTGAATAAAGCTCTCTGAGACTTCTCAACTCCTGACTGGCTGAGACTTTGTTTTCCTGATCCCTAGAGAGTTTTTGTTCCTACACATGGTACTACGACACTAACATAACACATTAAATTATACTACTTCTACTACAATTACAAAAACAATACTACTACTACTACTACTACTACTATTATTATTATTATTATTATTATTATTATTATTAATAATAATAATAATAATAATAATAATAATAATAATAATAATAACTTTCATTGTGACTATGAAATTAAGAACCACTGGTAAAACCAAAGTGATAACTTACAAGTTTGCCACGAGGCCATGTTGGTAAGTAGAAAATGGTGCATATAACATGCATGTGTGTATTTAGGGGTTATTATGTTTTTAAGAAATATGATAAGAAATATATATAGATATCGCTTCACCTCTCTTTTACTTTTTGATAATCCTTTGATCAATTCAACCAAGGGTGCCATATTTGAGTTGTCATTAAGCTCAGTAATCAACATCACTATTATGGTTGACAGAGAAAGTAATATTGAATCTTAAAGAATAAATATTGAGACTTCATCCTCACCAGCAGTCAAGATAACAGAAAAGGGCCAAGCAAACAACACAGACTTCACAATAAAATGTTAACACTCTACATGAGAAGCCTAGACAAAAATAACCAAGCCATTTCACCTCAGCAAATGATCAATTGTAATTACCAACCTGCAGATCAGTGCTGCCATCTCTGCAGGCCCATGGGGCCCTCTGACAGAGTCAGAGTGAGTTCCAGTTACAGGTAACTCCACAGGCTGGGTAGTGGTGGAGGGTTTTAATTGCTTTGTGCAGAGTGTAATTGAAGGTTCAAGTGTGTTGCCATGAGGAGTGTGACTCCATTTGCCCCAACCTAATTAGTCCTGTCACACCAGCCTTCTGCTTTCAATTTTCACGTTTTCGCTTGTGGTGTTACAGTAGGTGAAAAAAATACTGGAAATATAAGTTGGTAAGTGTAAACCACTCTCTGTGGCAGAGATGGATGCATATAAACCCATAAACACATAGGAACACTCTTAATCATATTAAGCAAAGGGCTCTTGGACTTATTTCAAGTGTCTGGAAGCTTGGATGTATATAAAAATGTGGTCTAGGGTCATTTAAGGGTTTGTTCTACAGAGGAGTCCAAGCCTTACCCTAGGTTTTTGATAGGCCTTCTCATTTTGGGGGGTTAGCTCTTTTTTCCTGTGTCCCACCCTTTCCATGCAACCCTGTCCCCATGCACTCTCCCTCTGGGATTGCGGGAATCCCTCTCAACCCCACACCTGTGACAGCAGTTTTTCATTCATTCAATCTTTATTTATTCAATCTTTATTTATTCTCGGAGGTTCATTGAGGGTAGTCCTCATTTTCAGTGAAGCCAAGATTACACAGTTACAATGGAATAACAAGAGATATAGTATAATAATTGTGGAAAATAAAACAAAATATAACAAATAATAAGATAACCTACATAACATTATAAAGTTTTATATGCCTATGATGTAAAAGAGACATAAACGGTCATAACATAGTCCAACCTTAAGACTACTTCAGACCATTATAAAATAAAGTGAGTGGATGCTTAATATGTAGCCTATCTAGTTATTTATGCTGCATGCTATCCCAGACACATATCATACTGTACAGTGCATATTTAGCTAGCCAGCTAACAATATACTCCAAAAACTGTGAACAATGTCTGTAAACCTCCGGCCTCCAATTTCATCCAAAACATATTAAAGGTGGTGCTATCTTTAAATTATTACTGACATATAGATGTTATGTGCCTTCCTTACTGAAACCTGTCTTAAACCAGATGAATACCTTCCATTAAATGAGTCTACACCTCCCTCCCATTTGAATTATCATGTACCACGCCAGACTGGCAGGGGAGGTGGAGTAGCTACAATTTATGAATCTAGTCTTCTCACATCTCCCAAGCTCACACACAAGTTTAAATCTTCTGAAGTTCTAGTCCTCAATTTTTTTACCTCCAGACTGGAAAACTAATCAGCCTGTAACTGTGGTCACATTGTACAGACCCCCCGGCCCCTACACTGAATTCTTAGAGGAATTCTCTGATTTCTTCTCCACTTTTAACTTTCCAAACAGAAAAAAATGCTTATATTGGGTGATTTTAATATTCATCTATCTATAAAGCAAGAAGCGTCTGTGTGTCCGGATGTCTGTGGCACGCATATCTCGCTGACCGTTTGTCAGACTGATTTCAAACTTGGCAGGTGTCTAGCTACAGGTATGAGTAAGTGCAGTGCCGCTAGCCACTCCCCCTCCCACACAGCACTGTAAGCTACCAGTGAGGATAGAAGCAGGGCTTTGGCAGAACTGGATCAGTATAGGTTACACGGGTAAAAACTTAAGCGAGTGCAAGATGTGTTAACATGTCTGACCTCAACAATAAAATGACTCCGCGGATTTTGCAACAACACGCCAACACACACAGGTATGCAGTGGCTCTTCAAAATTACGTAAAAAATGATGTGCAATAAACGGACACTTCGAATAGCCCAGGCTACTTTGGACTGTCTTTAGACTTTGAATAAGCAAACGACAATTCCAACTGCAAGGTCCTAAATTGAAACGCGCGATAATGGTCCCGAATTAAAGAACGTCTCAGAATGCCACACATGCAAAGCATAACCAGCGACAAGCAACGAGTGGCAGACAGAGTGTGATGTCACTTATAGGCCACTAGAGACTGTTTTTGAGTCACACCGTTGCAAATTTCATATGATGATGCATTATTCCACAAAATGGTTTGTTTTCTCTATCTTCAAGTTATTCAATAGGCTACACATATAGCCTTGACTCAAAACAGCTGTTAGGATTATGTCATTTTGATTTGTAAAAAATGTCACATGCAGCCATGCTTAAATTCTGCTCACTTCACATGTATTATATTATTATATTATCTGTATTAATTATTGAATGCTTACCTGGAATTATGTTTTTCCCTATCATCCTACCTGCAGGCATGTCATTGGGCTACAGGAATAGCATGTTTGAACGGGCACTGCACTAGTATGGATAATGTGAACGATTGTCTCACAGTTGCATTTCAATCCCCATGTCTGGTTCTGCCAAAATGTTAATTCACCCACGCACTGAGATAACCATACTATTGATCTAGTCTTGTCATACGGCATAAACATAGAGCAGTTAACAATCTTACCACAACACTCGACCTTAACTGACCACCATCTAATTACTTTTAAAATGACATTACAATATGCAGTACCTAATTCAGCTGAATACTACAGTCGCGGTCTATCTGAAAAAAACGAATGCAGACTTTCTAGAAAATGTTTTGCTTACGCTTGCCCCATTCCGGACTCATGAGGTAGGCCTATCTGAAGGCCCTTTCCTTAATCCAGCCGAGGTCGATTTGTTAACTGATAATGTGATGAACAAAATGTCATTACGCTTAACCCTTGACTCTCAAAAAGAAAATAAGAAAACAAGTAAGGCGTGCTCCATGGTATACCACACAGACAAAAAGCCTCAAACAAAAAGCGTGTAAACTAGAACAAAAATGGCGTACCACTAAATTGGAAGTTTTTCACTAAGCATGGAGAGATAGCCTTATCACCTACAAAAAAGAACTGATCGAGGCTAAGTCAACCTACTATTCCTCTCTGATCGATGAAAACAAAAATAATTCAAAATTTCTCTTTACCACAATTTCTCGCCTGACAAAGAGCCATACCGAAGTAACCAAATCTATCCCTATAAGCCTAAACAGTAATGACCAAATATTCATACTCCATTGCTGAATGATAGCGAAAACATAATTGAATCACAGATGAGACCTCGAACAACATTGAATTAGTTTACACCTATCGACATATTAGACCTCACTGCCACAATTTCCTCATCAAAATTTACAAGTGATCCTATTCCTACCCATCTTCTGAAGACTGCTCTCGATTTCTTGGATAATGCTTTGCTCCAGATTATAAATAATTCACTGCTACCAGGGCATGTACCACAGTCGTTTAAGTTATCTGTTATTAAGCCATCCCTCAAAAAACCTACCCTTGACCCTAACAGCCTGGCCAACAATAGGCCTATATCCAGGGGTGGAGTGGGGCACTAAAATCCACCGGGAAAATTCTGACGGCACCGCCCAACCCCCCTACTAATAGGCTACGTATAGATAGGCCACATTTGGAGAAAGGAACTATGGATAGTGCTAATGCAATACAACAAGCCAATCAACCACAAACCAGGCACTTTCAATAAATGTGTAAGAAACTAGATATTTAAGTGCAGTACAAAAACAGCTTTGTATGTGGATGGAAATTTCAAGCATCATGCAAGGACATGTATCTGGGTATCATAGCACTCCAATAGTTGCCTGTATAAATTTAAAAAGGGCCTAGCCTACAGACAATGCCAACCTAATAACACAGGTAATTAATTAATTGGAAAACCAGGCACAATAGGTTTGTAGAGAACTATTAAAGTAGGCCTATAGGCTTACATATAGACAGTTCCAACGAGTTCCACAAACCATTTATCAGCCTGAGTGGCCCACTAATTAGTCATTAGGCTAGGCCTACATATCAACATAAGACTAGCTTGTGCTAGTTTCCTCCTAGCAATAACGTCAATGCTTTAGCTCTGCTAACCTTAATCTCTGTCTTCCATCCATGTGTAAAACAGCAAGCAACCACATAAATCCGTCGACTGTCAAAAATCCTGTAGTTTTCCTCGAACTTGCTTGTAGGGTCATGCCATTAGACCAGGGGCCGCTCATTTATCCCCCTACATTTCTGTAAATAGACTTGACCTGCAATCGGTTCATTGCATAAACCAGAAACACATTCCCCATTCCCAGGAGGCTTTGCTCCATTCTAGCCTAGGGCTACATTAATTTAAGAACAAACAAACAAATTAAATTGTCATTTTTTTTATTTGTGACCATGAAAGTTCTGTAACGCCTGAATAAGACAAAAATGAATTAAGATTAAAAAAAATAAGGCTAGCCTACACAAATCAGCATGGGAGAGATGAGTGTGCAGGGTAACCATGAATGACATATACACTGTAGACAGTGAGCGAGTGGTATAAATATTGGTTGGACTCAGAGCTAGTGAGCGGAGCTGGGGGTCGTTTCTAGGCCTGTCAAACTCGATTCCTTTTAAGGATCCGGGTTATTCTGAGTCACTCACTAAACTGATCCGGGTTGAACGAGTCACTTGAGTCACTTGAGTCAGTATTGCTAAATCGCAAAGAAATTCAGTCCTAAGTAAGCAGTGCAGTGGGGTGCTTCATTTCGTTAAGTGCCTTCTCATGTTGGATGTGGATCCTCATGATTTGAAACCAGGTTTTTGCAGTACTTCCATTTAGCCTAAAAGTTTTGCTCTCCTGGTCAAAGTGCATCCACACATTGTTCATCTTTTTGGTGCTCATGTTCAGAAACGTTGATCTTATTGACAGAGAGGGTAGCTTATATTATAATAATGAATTATTTGTTGTTGTTTTGTTAACAGTAGAAAATTTGCCTAGGTCTAATGCTACTCTGCTACAATGTTTATTACCACTACTATATACTAATAGTAGGCTACTAGGAATCTATTCTAATAGGTATTATAGGCAGCTAATACTAGGCAACTAATATTATTAGCCTATTAATCATAGCTATACACACACACACACACACACACACACACACACATATATATATATCTTGTTAGGTAGCCAAATATAATATAATATAATATAATATAATATAATATAATATAATATAAAATAGCCTAATATAATAGCATCAAAACCTCCACCAACTCAAGGGAAAGGGAAAGAAAGCAGTTTGAGCCAGACTGTTTATTTATTGTCTTAACCTAGCCTAAGCAATTGACTTTCAATGTAGACATAGAAACAGGAACGTAGAAATGCCCTGCAGTGAATAAATTATTATTATTGTTATTATTATTATTATTACGACTACTACTATTCTCATTAGGCCTATTATTATTATCACCTTGACACGAGTAGAAACTAGGCTAGGCTACTTGCTCGTCTACAGATCCACTCATGACAATGTAGCCGGCTGATTCGACTGACTCGCACTCATAACAACATAATGTAACCGGTCCGCCCGGCTGATCCAAATGACCCAGGTAGGCTAGCCTACTCAAGCAACTCCATACAGAGCTTGCAATGTTTCTGACTGTCTTCGCGACCTAATTGCATTTTAAATAGGCTATGCATGCAGAATATATGTTATTTCAGAAGTGAAAGCATGGCTTTTGTTGTGGATTTTCTTTTAACCTTGACGAGGAGTTACTCGCTCCTCTAAAGATCCACTCATGACAACGTAGCCGGCTGATTCGGCTGACTCGCACTCATAACAACAACGTAACCGGCCCGCTTGGCTGATCCGACTGGCTAGCCTACTCTCCATAAAGAGCTTGCAATGTTTCGGACTGTCTTCGCCACCTAATTGCATTTTAAAGTAGGCTATGCGTGCAGAACATATGCTATTTCAGAAGTGAAAGCATGGCTTTTGTTGTGGATTTGTTTTTCACCTTGACGAGGAGTCCACTCATGACAACGTAGCCGGCTGATTCGGCTGACTCGCACTCATAACAACCTAACCGGCCTGCCCGGCTGATTCGACTGACCCGGGTAGATAGGCTACTCAAGCAGCTCCATGAGCGTGCAGTTCGGACTGTCTGCACGACCTAATTGCATTTTAATATGCTACATCTATACACCAAATCTAATTATGTCTAGGCTACATGCAGAACATTGAATGTTATTTCAGAAGTGAAAGAAATGGCTTTTGTTGTGGAATTGCTTTTCACCTCGAGGAGGAGCTACTCGCTCTCGCAGATCCACTCATGACAACGTAGCCGGCTGATTCGACTGACTCGTACTCAACGTAGCCTAACCGGCCGGCTGATCCGACTAACCCGGATTGCTACTCAGCCGCTCCAATCTGAGTCCCATGGTCTGTGAGTCTGCAATGTTTCCGGCTCTGCGGGAAGTTAACCAGTTATCTCGGACTGCCTGCTCACTCAGTCTCTTGAGTTGATTTGTGGAGTTGTGGTTGCCTACGAAATTGTTATATTTTTGGCAGCTACGATGGCTAGGGCTAGGAGGCTAGCTAATGTTGCAAGAGGTTTGTGTGTGGCGCTGTTTATCGTTTTAGATTGAATTGTAGTAGGACTCAACTGATCCGAGTTAATGATACTAGAGACTCGCGACTCATGGGTTAATTTAAAGACACGGGTGAAAGATCCGAGTGAGTCACGACTCAAACACCTTTAGTCGTTTCTAGAAAGCATCGTTTGCTAACTTGTGTCGCAACCTTGGTAGTTCGCTCCATCGTTCTTGGATTTGGTGTTTCTAGAAAGGGTAGTTCGAACTCTCAATCGCAAACAAGGACGCAAAGTTTGGTCGTTTGAACTACTGCCCCTAGGCAGTCGCACTTGTGTCGTTCCTTGGTAGTTCCTGTTGGTGTCCACCTAACCAAAAATCACAACCGCCTAACCAAAAATTGCGAAGTGGATGTTTATCTCGTGACTCAATGATTGATCTATCCTGTAGCTTAATTTTGATTAAGACACTGACTCCCCCCCTACTTGGCTCATTCATGCTATTTATGTTAATTCAAGTATTGCCTTGCTTTTAGTATTATAATCTTCACAGACAGCAGTGATAAATGGTGTAGTGGCTAAAGCAGATGACTTATTATCCCAACGTTATAGGTTTGATTTTCTTATGATGTGAGATTGTCCTTTTGCTTCTCGCTACCTGCAGGTGAACTAGTGTGACACGTAGATTCATGGGCGGACTGGCCATCTGTCATACCGGGCATTTTCCCGGTGGGCTGACGCACCTTTTGGGCCGATAGAATAGGCTATATATATAATTTAATTATTTTGGCCAACGATCGGCCCAAACAAAGGACAATCAGCGGCCCATTGGTTACATTTCAATATTGACACTGGACTGATCCAATAACAGCTCACGTCAGGCCCCACCCCTCCCATTTTGGCTCAGAGCCAGGATTCTGTGAGCGCATCAAAAGTTAATCGAAGTTGCCTACACGAAATTGCGGCGGGTGCCGGTAGTAACAATTGTGCAAAATGAACACCAATGTAGAAGCTTCAATACAATATAGTAGGCTAGCATATGTCAGCAACATGTTGAAGTTCGTTGAGTTTGAACGAGGATATACAGAGCAAGGGACAGTGAGCAGGTGGTGGAGAGTGCGAGCCTAGTTGTTGAGGCTACATGATAAGAACTCAGTGGTGGAGCAGGTAGGCTGTGACATGCCATGCTGACTATGATTATGATGACTTATTAATTGCGATAATGTAATTATATGGTTGCCTAATGATAACATAGTAAAGCCGTGCTGTGATTATGACAACAAATAGCGCAACTTAAATTTTCTAAATGAATGATTTGCAAACCCGGACAGCAAAATAGTGTCAAATCGACGTTAATTGTTGGTTAGATTGATCAGTTTCTGTCAGACGCCCAAAATTCAACATCGATGGCATGAGTGGTGGTTCTATCTTGGGAGGGTTCATGGTAAAGAAGGGATAAAAGACTGTAGACTGACGGAAACGTAGGTTACAAAACGTCATGCACAAGCCAACTAAGCTACAGTATATATATATAACCTATAGGCCTAGGCTACTGTCAGACACTAAAGACAATTAGTTCATCTAGCTGTACTGTTCCAAAATGTACCAGCAATGTAGGTAGAAAGTATAGCCAACAGGAATAAAATATTTCCAGCAACAGCCCTGTTTATTTTGTGTTGTTTCAGTTGTCCTACAGTGATATCTGGTATAAATTACATTAATGTCTAAGACAATCTGGGTAATTTAACTCTTTACACATTTTAATTTTTGGTGCTGCTGTCAATTGTAGCCCATTGAATAATTTGAAATGATACTTTGAATTCAAGCAGAAACTCTTCTTTAATAATTGCTTGTTAGTCTACTTGAATATGGAGATCATATGCTCCATGCCTACCTCTGATCAGTCAGAGAGATAACCAATGAGGCCTATATCACTTTCAGTGCTCCATGACAGTTGAAAAGATATGCATATTTAAGGGTAATGCAAAGATTTTGTATTTAATTAGGTGTGCCCGACCGATTTGAGGGCCGCTTGGGCCAAATATGCCAGGGCCGATTTTTGGTGCCAGTCCGCCCCTGAGTAGATTCAATTGTTTTTGACAGATGTCTTGTACCTATGGTCTCTCGATTTAGAGTAACTATATACATAAATATGTATGGTCAAAACCTATTGTTGTGTCTCGTAGGCCTACTCTTACTCAGAGGTGAAAAGAAGAGATAGGATGCGAACTCCGGCCGAGCGTGTAGAGCTCCAACGCGCTGCCGTTAAGCCACGAGACAGTTGATAAAATTCGCAATACCCAGAAATTCATCCAGTTTATATATTTTTTACAACATAGTTAACACAAATAATGACTCATATTGGTCGGCTTAGTTAACTGTTTTATATGCTTGCAATAGGTTTAGGTTTTTGCTGATGGCAATGACAATCCCAGCATTAATCACTCGGTTTAAGACCCCGTTTACACGAGCATGTGTATTTTTATAAACGAAGACATTTCCCTACGTTTGAACCTTTCATTTAGACGCAAACGGAGAATTCGCCCCGTAAAACGGTTATCCAAAAAAACTCCGGCCAAACTGTTTTTTTTTGAAAACTCTGTGTATGCGTTTGGTTCTAAACTGTGGTAAACGGAGTTTTGGGCAGCCAACGTCACAGTATGCGACAGAAGTACACCAAATGTGCGACCAATGTTTACATTTACATGTTCTCATGTGCGACTTTTCAGGGTTCTGATTGGTTAATGTGAGCTTAAGGCTATCGTTAGACTGCCACTGTGGTTTGGCGTGCTCATGACAGCATGCATGTACACGGGTTTGTGTAAACACATTTAAAAAAAAACGGTCTCGTGTACATGCAGTTTTATTTGCAAACGTAGATGGCCAGATATTCGTTTAGGAAAATACCCTGCTTCGTGTAAACATAGTCTAAATCAGAAAAATGTCAAAGGCCATGACAGAAAATTTCTAGGGGGTGGGGTATTACACGTTGCCACTGTTTCCACCAAAGATGTGTATCGCTGCATCATTACCATTATGTTGCGTCGTACCACGGTGGTTGAGCAACATCGTCGCTAACTTTTCTAGAAACGACCCCCAGAGTGTCAAACTGAGACGTTTTTTGTTTTGTCTACACAAATGTATTATAGGCAGAGCAATGAAAATTTGGTGACCTGATGAAGAAATGTGTGTATATAAAACATATTGTGTTCAAAGTTGACCGTTGACCATTATTTGTCAGATACTGTACTCTGCCTTTGTATTATGTACTAAAAATAAGGAGTCGTGCAAAGGCAAAAGGCAGTAGCTGGGGCATTGAGGAGACAAAGAAAGAAGACATTGTAAAAAAACTTTCAAACGAAAACAATCCTATAGGATCCCTATCATATTTTGGAACCAAAATCCTATAGGAGTTGTACTAGGATTATCTTGGATTCCTGGTTCCAAAATATGATAGGATTGTTTCTATTGGAATTCTTTAGCATTTTTTGACTATTTGTGCTGGTTTGTGTCGTAAAAATAATCATTTGTGCGGTTGAGGGTTTTCAGTATTTGAACTTGAACTTGATCACTTAGCCCCCATACTTACCAAATCTCCCAAAATAGTCTCGATCGTTTGTGCTGCATTTGTGATGATTTGTTCTGTTAAAAGTTAACATTTGTGTTACTACATTTTTTTTATTATTGTGCTTTATTTGTTTATTACACGTGTAATATCAGTCATGCTTTTTTATTTCATTAACATGGGTTTTTTTTTGTAAAGTTTCATGATGACACATGTATCTGGTTGCTAGACATTAGTTTCAGAAAAACAAAATCACTTTCTGGTCTATTACATTCAGTCTTTTGCTAACCTAGGCAGACAATGAATCAGCCAGCAACTTTATTGCAAGTGTCATGAAACAAGACAAAATACCATTTCAGAAACCATTTCAGATAGACGAGGAAGGTAAGACGAGGCGAGGCATCATTTTGTCTGGTGGAGAGCACACTGACATCCTCCATCACTGTCTGATGGATCTAATGGAGTGCCCTACCGGTTGTATAAGAGTGCACCAGATGATTTAAGAGTTGACTATTTTACTATTTAAGGAAATAGTTTTGAAAAAGCAAAGTATTCCCAAGGCTTGGCGAAGGGCTGGGGGAATTATTTATTCCCAAAGAAAAGGACGCAGTGGAGATTAATCAACTTAGGCCAATTAGTCTACTGAATGTTGAAGGGAAGGTTTTCTTCAGTGTGGTGGCACGGAGACTGACAAGTTACCTTGAAAGGAATAAACTAATTGATACCACAGTGCTATTCTGTGTGATGAAAGTGTTTGCATGGCTCTGATTGGAAATTGCCAGAAAGGATAGGTCAAGCAGGAGCAAGACATCCTACTAGCTTGAGTAGGAGGGGAAACGTATAGTCTAGTAGCCGTTTTAAGTCTTGCACCAAATCACCAAGGTACTCATGACTGTCAGGTAGGGGTGTAACAATATTTTAACACTATATTTAATAAATCTTCAGTGATGAAATATATTACTCTCGCTCTATGCTCTATGGCCTTGAATAATTTCAGTTATTTAACAATAGGTTACTACAATAATTCCCTATTAAATAATTTAACCATTTAAACTATCCACCTATTAACTGTTCAGCCATTCCAACTATATTCAACCTCCACCTACCTAGCAACAGCCTAGCAACCACTTCCACAGTCACAACCTAGCAACCAATGAGATTAACCTAGCCACCAGCATAGCAACCACAACAACTAAGTTATCAACCTATCAATCACGTCCACGATGACAACCTAGCAACCAACATAGCAACCAACATGATTACCCTAGAACCAGCATAGCAATCACCATGTCCACGATGACAACCTAGCAACCAACATAGCAACCAACATGATTACCCTAGCAACCAGCATAGCAACCACCATAACTACCTTAGCAACAGCCTAGCAACCAACTCAAGTACCCTAGCAACATATGAGATTAACATAGCAACCAGAATAGGAACCACCATAACTACTCTAGCAACAGCCTAGCAACCACCTAAAGTAACCTAGTAACAGCCTAGCAACCATGTCAAATACCCTAGCTACAGCCTAGCAGCCACTTCCACAGTTACAATCTAGTAACCAATGACATTAACCCTTAAGAACGTAGGTTTTATTTAAACCAACGTACTCCACTGGGTGAGTTTTTTGGGCTGCGTCACTAGCGTTCTACACTGACATTCTATAGTCATTATTAGGTGGCCTACAATCTATGCAGTGCAGCATGGCCTGATCTGTTTTATTTCACGTGAATATTGCAAAGTACCACACACACACATGCTTTCATCATGTGATCACATCATAGCTGTCAACCCTCCCGTTTTTTCCGGGTTTCTCACGTATTTTAACTTTTTTCCCGCTCTTCCCGTTTTAATATTTTCCCGTAAATATCCCGTATTTTAACAATCTCATAACATTAGCTCTACCATCGGACTTGTCAGTCTCTGTACTGTTGTCCTGTTGCTACACCCTTGCCCTTCCAACGAAACAGATGTTTTTAAAGCATCGTTTTGCTTGCTTGAAGGCGACAGTGAGACTATTTAAGATGCACGAGAGCACGATTCAGTGGCACCTGCATAGTGTAGGCTACGGCCGAACGCTGTGTGTATCGGCCTACCACTCAGCTACGAATTCCCCTGTTTGTATATTCACTCCAAGTTGGCCTACCATAACTTCCCAACTCTCCACTAAAGCCCATAAACTGCATGACAGGCTATTTATATTTTCTCTCTAAAATCTCCAAATGCATTTGTTCAACTTTATGAAGAAGAATTACGCACTATAGGCTACTTGGAACGCACACATTTTGTTTGCGCAGGAGAGAGAATTACAGCGCACAGGGCCATCGATTAGGCTACAGAACTTTAGCCTTGCTAGGGCTGTATAAAGTTGACCATATTAATATAGGGGGACGAATGTTGACATTTTCCCGTATTCTGCGTGAGAAACCCGGGAAATCTCCCTTATTTTCAAAGCTCAATGTTGACAGCTATGGATCACATGTGTTGCATGCATGCACCTGATTACGCAAATGAAGTCGCGCTGACAACGTGTTACAATTGTCACGAGGATAACAGGACACGCGAATATCTCTGCTCTTACCTCAGACGGATGTTCAATGTCCACATCAGAGTCGTCATTAGATGTAAAAATAACCCTGATCTCTTCATCAGTAAACTGACGCCTTTTCAAATGTGCCATGACTAATATTATCGATGAAATTGTATAGCGTCTGTAAATACTACGATTGTTTTCTGAATGAATGAACTTCGAGATGCCGGTGAAGCACCCGATTTGGTTCCCCATGCAATTCATGTTTCCCCTCTAGGTCTTTACACGGAAGCTCTAGTCGGTTACCGTAGCTGAAAACACGGAAAACGCAATACAGCACTGTGAATACGCACGGTAACCTAGCAACAACGCAAGAAGTTCAAAACAGTGGCGTAAAGGAAACAGGAATTCACCGGTCGCTGTAATGTTTTGCATTGACGGACTTGATGGATGCACTGCTATTGCGCAAATAAAGCTGTGATTATAATGGGACAAGATAAAGATGTATGCGCATTTCTTGTGCGAGTTTTAATGTCATGAATGTAGCAAACTACATAGCTTGTGAATGAACGATGTTTGTTTCCAGCATTCCGTACATTTCGCGGTCATTTTGATTTTCATCTTATCAGTGGCCATGAGATTTGACTAAACACTGAATAACATCATCATTTATTTTTTTTAAAAGCACTAATTTTGCTTGTTTTATTGTGCTTGGTGTAATGACTGACATTCAGAAATATGGCAATAAATGGCAGTGAAGCTAGCAACATTTGTAGCCTCCTGTAAGTAAACGTCTTCCCAATACTTGCCACTTCCGTGGATTTTGTCATGTATAGCCCGACCACACAATCATAATATAAACTAGATCTGCAAAATGTGGACATAACAAAATGGTAGTGGCAAAGTGATTTGCGAGAGATCTTTGACTTTGAGAATGTACAATGTCAGCCCATGTTAGCCAACAAGTGGTAGCCCATTGTTAAGCAGCAATTAGAATACTTATGTAGCAACATTCCAAACACAAAAGTGTGACGGTACGCTTTTACGGATAGTTAACGGCCGTCACACCAGTGTGACGGTACGTTCTTAAGGGTTAACCTACAGTAGTAACCAGCATAGCAACCACCACAACTAACCCAGCAACAGCCTATAGCAACTACCTCAAGTACCCTAGCAACAACCTATCAACCACTTCCATGGTGACAACATAGCAACCAACATGATTAACCTAGCAACCTAGCAACCAGCATAGCAACCACCTTAACTACCCTAGCAACAGCCTAGCAACCATCTAAAATACCCTAGCAACAGCCAAGCAACCTAGCTAAGTCACATGGTTTACATAATTAGCATTGTTAGCATAGTTAATATTGTTAACATAGTTAGCATTGTTAGCATAACTGCTAGAAAACATTAGCTAAGTTAGCTAAGTAACATGGTTAAAGGCACAATGTGTCTTTTTTGTGAACTTTTGAAGTGTAATGCATTCAAAAATCAACTATACAGATCAATAGAATGTGAAGAAATAACACTACTGACATTTTCTAATCGAAGAATATGCATAGCATTGCAGAGATCTCCTCCAGAATTAGCGTGCTAACCGACTAGCCCCGGGTCGTCCAGTCTTGCAATACCAGTTTATGTCTGAGGTGGCGACAGGGAGTAACATACGGGCCAAACCGTCTTCAGTGCAGCCCAGAGCAGTCGAGAAAGAGACAACGCAATTACGCACGCTCTGCTCCCACCCCCTCCTGCTCCTCCCCTCCCCCACGGAGTTCAAGTTCTACAGTGAAGTGTACTGCGAGAATGGCCGAAAGTTCTAGGAAGAGACCTCCATCGCCTCCAGCTAAAAAAAACTCGATCTGAGGCGAAAAGAATATCAGATGGGAAGCAAGCAAATACACCTTAATCTAGGGAGTGCTTTCCACCGATGGAGACAGCTTGGATAGCAAGGAGATGCAGTTTGATTCTGAACTTGCGACATTTCTTCTTGACTGGTAAGTAAACATCTGTTAAACATAATTCATAATTTTGATTAAGCAAAGGAGATATTGTAGAATTAGCTCTCGAGCCACTAGGTAATGTTTGTCAGCAGTAGATCACGGTAAATTGACTTCGTTCGACCGCCATTGCTAACGTTACCAACCTAGCGATAGCGTCCTTGCTGCATATGCTAAGCAGTTTGCCAAATACTATTATTTGTACGTGACCAAGTTTTGTGTCCTACACAATACATAGAGTGTAATGTTCCAATATGCAATAAATACATTTTGATATTGGTGAATGTTCACTGGCTTGTGGTCTCGCTAACGAATGATGTTGGCAGCATAAGATACTAAAATTACAACTAATGCTAGCTCTACACGATTAGGATAACTTTCAGCTACGTTAGAATACTATCCTCTATCTCCGGTAACGTTATAAGCTGCTTAGATTGTGTCGGGCCTGTTGCAAAATAGCATCACCATTTTCCTTTGAAGCTCTTCAAACATGTCACAATATACCCATGTGTGTGTTTGTATCTGTTTTCACAGGATCAGAATTCCAGTCCAGTCCTCCCCTATGAAGGTGTAAGGATTACATTGCTGTTGCCCAACAGGTAGGAAAATGTAATATTATCTAATTTCAGTAATGTGGCAAAATGCTTAGCTAATGCCCAGGTAGTAATTTGTTTCCTGCTACAGAGGTTCCTAAAAAGTTGGTCAAGCAAACCCTGCTCCCCAGACAGATGCCAGTGTTGCTGTTTCATAAGCTGTTTGTAATATTTAGAGGAATCTAGTTATCTTTGTAAGTAGGCTTTAAAAAACAGTAGAAATAGTGACTAGTGACACAGTAGCTTTATGTTTAAGAACTAATTCCAGCAGTTTTCACAATCACAATGGGGTCCCAACCCCCATATTAAGAGGTCCTGTCCTGCTCTGATTTGTTCATGTTCTTTCATTCAGATTTGTGTGTCAACAGGTTGAATTTCCTGCTGCAGATCACCTCTTCATTTCCTGTGGCTCATCAACATGAAGCCTGACTCGTTAGCCCAACTTCTTGCTGTTGAAGACTACTATGGACTATCTATGTGCCCAGCTGCTTCCCTCCTGCCTCATATAGTCCAAAAGTTACATTTCTATTCATGTTGTTGCACTTGGTAGATGTAAAGTTTATTCCTGTCTTGTAGGTTTATAATAAATACCAAGAATCAGGATTGGTGAAACATTGGTTGTGCCTGAAAGATTTTTTGATCAAGATTGGTACACTGTAAACCCCAACAGGTTCAATGAACTCAAAATATTTGATGAAACTGATTACCTCAAAATATTTAGCTATGTTAAAAAATATTTTAAGTAATTTCTACTTAAAATGAGACTTTTTTTATGCTCAAAATCTTTAAGGACAAGGATAAAATTAAAAAGAATAATGTGAGAAATAGATATTTTAAGTTATTGTTACATTAGTCAGACAAGCTCTTAAGAGTGTGTCCATGAGAGGACCAGGCGGGGGTGACACATGCTACGTCACCGATTTTGATGAAACTTGGACAGTTTGAAGGGTCCACCTAAAAACTCAAAAAGCCAAAATAGTACAAAATTTGAAACAACCCAGGGGGAGTTAGGACCGCCTCCTTGTTTTAGGGCAAAAAAACTCAAAAAAAGGCCCAAAATTGCATAAAATGTTGACATCCCTCCTGCTGTCAGATTTAAACACAGCAAAGTAACAATCCATGCCATCAAAGGTCCATCCAAGGTTAGTTTAAAACTGGAGTTACAAGGCGTAAGGTGTGACGGGTGTCAGTCCAGGACTGCACATGTCCACTATGTCACATGCTTTTTGGCGAATACCCAAAAAATAGCAATATTCAGACCTGAATATCTCCGATGAGCAACCTCCTTTTTTCAAAATTCTTTCTGCACATGAAAGGGCCATCTGTGGACTTTATAAATCAAAAGAAAAATGCTCGGCCTTTTTATTATTTTTTTCGTGACAACCGCCTAAATAGTGTGATCCAGCCAGTGATTTCAAATACATATCTACTTCAATGATTGGTTGAAAATAATGCTTAGGTCATTTATGGTGGACAAATGGAGATATATTATCATCAATCATGTCTGCTGATCAAATCCAAGCTACATTTAATGTCCTGAGTGTAATATATTCCTTAAGGTAGCTCAAAATGACATCATCGGGTGACATACACCAGTATACCCGTAGGTCTAATTTTTGCAAATGTGATATCTCCAACATATCTCAGGGCTAGAAAAAGTCACTTGGACTCAAATAATAACTTGTAAGATTTTGATAGTCAAAGGTCAAAGGTCAAGGTCACTGTGACCTTATGAACATCCCATTGTGGTGAATAAACCTCTAAAAATCCCTGACATAATTGCAAATGTGATACAAACATTCACACTGGCCCTTTCTGAAACCAATCCCTACCCACTCCGCTAAGTTACGGTGTGCACTCAGGTGGGAATCACCCTTACAGCTAAATCGAGTTCTCCATGTAAATGGGAAAATGTTGGAGTTCTTTTATCACTTTTGGGTGCTATAGGCTAGTTGGAACTGCTCACCTCAATGAGCTATGCTAACAGTGGGTGCTTCAGACTGAGGTACTGCACACACACAGATGAGAAGGGTATGTATTATCTCATCTAACTCTGGCAGAGACAATAAGATAATTTCCCAAAATGTTGGCGTGTTCCTTTAACACTTGGTTAGGAGTGCAAGTGGCTAGGGAGAGAGTGTAGCTAGTTTCGGAAAGGGCCTTTCACTCACAGATAACAAATTCATTTGAATTTGATGGTCAAAGGTCATAGGTCAGGGTCATTGTGACCTCACATTCTTGTGAGGAATGCCTATAGGAAGTTTTTTTTTTTCTTGCAAATTCGGCACACACAGTCACTTACACTCAAAGATGAACTGATTAGATGTGAGTGGTCAATGTTACTGTGACCTCTCAAAAAAACAACATGGGCCTACTGTATTTTTACACCTTGAACACAATATCCTGGAAACACCTTGAGGGAGTTATTTCAAATTTAGCACAACTTAGGCCCTGTACACACATAACCAGATATTTTATGTTTGGGTCTTTCATCCACACATAAACAGTGTTTTAGCCCACACAGATATTTTTTTAAAACCTTCTAAAGAGAATGCTGGTTTACTTGGATCTGTGGACATCCAAAATGGAGATTTTTACGAACAAGTATATACGTACTGTATATACTCTTTTGATCCCGTGAGGGAAATTTGGTCTCTGCATTTATCCCAATCCGTGAATTAGTGAAACACATACACAGCACACAGTGAACACACATAACAGTGAGGTGAAGCACACACTAATCCCGACGCAGTGAGCTGCCTGCTACAGCGGCGCTCGGGGAGCAGTGAGGGGTTAGGTGTCTTGCTCAAGGGCACTTCGGCCGCTCCTACTGGTCGGGGTTTGAACCGGCAACCCTTCGGTTACAAGGCCGAAGCACTAACCAGTAGGCCACGGCTGCCCCCGTGTACAAGGACATGATGGTTACTTTGGGTATTGGGTGGGCTTTACTTGTTTCGTAGCCTACTGTACCTCGATGTCCATCCATCGTAAAAACATGTCTGTAGACCCTGCTTATTAGTACAAGTTGTTTTAAAGCAGAGACTCTGATATGGTATAACCACCTAGCTTCATGTTAGGGTCCCACAAGGAAATCTGTCTGAAACATTGAAAACATGATAATGTACATTACTTGTGAATCTGTTTCCATTGCATGCCACATGACCAGTGGATAAAGTGGGATTTGGCAGGTGGGGGAACCCTAAAATCCAGTGTCAGTGCAACGGGGAAGAATGACTCACTGTTGGACAACATATTGAGTATTGTGGTGTAGCAATACTTTTTGGACAAGAATTGATAGCTTCTTGGTCACCTCTGTACACATGAAAATTAACTCCCCAATTATTTTAACAATATAATCGTGCTGTATCGTTGGTATGAAAGAATATATTTATTATTAAATTATCCGAGGTGGCGGAACTGAGTTCCTCCCACTTTAATTCCTGCATATGACCGCTGTCTGCTGTGTTGGGCTAATGGGACAGTGCTAATTGAGTAATGCCAAGCTAGATTATCATTTTCCAATGTTAAAACCATTTATCACATGAAAAATAACAATGTTATTATCATGTGATAATAACAATAATAACAATACTCTGTGTTTCCAGGATATCATGTTCAAGTTGTAAAAATATTTTTTAGTGAATAGTGAAATAGTTTTTTTTGTGAGGTCAGAGTAATATTGACCTTTTACCACACAAATATAATCAGCCACAAAACTTCTGTTAGACTTTTTTTGAGGAAGGTCACTGAAAGGAGCTGTAACAAATATTGGAGGCTGCTGAAAAGGCAAGCCAATGGCTATGGCACTCACATGCTATTTGGGGTCATGTTGTAACCTGAATTGACTCTGAGACGCTGCTGCTGTGTTTTTGGAGTGGTAGTTGTTGGTGCCTACATCAAGGGCTTGCATGTCGGCTGTGTATGTTGTTGATCAGATCATAAGTGTCCACAGTAATGAAGAGGAATGACTGGAGAATTTATGATATTGCTTGGTATGTTGGTATGTTGCTGATCGGATCATAAATGGCCATAGCAACAAACAGGAATGACTGAAGATGAAGAATTTGTGACAATGGTTGGTAGTTGGTATCTAAATATTTGTTGGTATTTGTTGGTGTCTGCATCAAAGGCTTGCAGTTTGACTGGGTATGTTAATGATCAGATAATAAACCACCAAAGCAATGAAGAGGATTGACTGAAGAATGTGTAGGTATTTGTGGGTGCCCACATCAAGGGCTTACAGTTGGTCTGGTTATGTTGCTGATTGGATCAGAAACTGTGGGAGCAAAGAAGAGGAATGACTAAAGACTTTGGTGGTACTTCTTGGTGCCCTCATTAAGGGTTGGTGTTTTGTTTGTTGTATAGTTGCTGATGGGATCATAAATGGCCACAGCAAAAAAGATGATTAACTGAAGAATTTGTTGGTATTTGTGGGTGCCCACATCAAGGGACTGCAGTTTGCTTGGCTGTGTTGCTGATCGGATCATAAACGGCCACAGCAAAGAAGACAAATTACCAAAAAATGTGTCGGTATTGGTTGGTAGACAACCTATCATGAGTGTGGAGGGAGCTGGGTCTGAGATGCCAGATACCACTGTTGAGCCTTCTGAAGGTCACCGATGAATGACGAAGACAAAAGTGCAAGTGAATATTTGTACCAAATTTGAAAAAACATCCCTACAGGCATTTATGATATATAATTTTCTCAAGAATGCAAGGTCCTTGACCTCGACCTTTGACCACCAGATTCAAATATTTGTTATCTGTGAGTCAAAGTGAATATTTGTATCACATATGAAATTATGTCAGGGATTTTTTGAGATTTATCCACCACAAAGGGATATACATAAGGTCACAGTGACCTTGACCTTTGACCTTTGGCTGCCAAAATGTTACAAGTTATTATTTGAATCCAAGTGACTGTTTCTAGCCCTGAGATATGTTGGAGATATCACATTTGCAAATATTGGACCTACGGATATACTGGTGTATGTCACCCAATGATGTCATTTTGAGCTACCTTAAAGAATATATTGCACTTAGGACATTAAATCTAGCTTGGATTTGATCAGTAGACATGATTGATGATAATATATCTCCATTTGTCCACCATAAATGACCTAAACATTATGTTTCAACCAATCATTGAAATAGATATGTATTTGAAATCACTGGCTGGATCACACTATTTAGGCGGTTACAGCGACAAAAATAATAAAAAGGCCGAGCATTTTTCTTTTGATTTATGAAGTCCACAGATGGCCCTTCCATGTGCAGAAAGAATTTTGAAAAAAGGAGGTTGCTCATCGGAGATATTCAGGTCTGAATATTGCTATTTTTTGGGTATTCGCCAAAAGGCATTTGACATAGTGGATACGTGCAGTCCTGGACTGACACCAGTCACACCTTACGCCTTGTAACTCCAGTTTTAAACTAACCTTGGATGGACCTTTGATGGCATGGATTGTTACTTTGCTGTGTTTAAATCTGACAGCAGGAGGGATGTCAACATTTTATTTTTGGGCCTTTTTTTTAGGTTTTTTGGCCTAAAACAAGGACGGGGGCCTAACTCCCCCTGGGTTGTTTCAAATGTTGTACTATTTTGGCTTTTTGAGTTTTTAGGTGGACCCTTCAAACTGTCCAAGTTTCATAATCGGTGACGTAGCATGTGTCACCCCCGCCTGGTCCTCTCATGGACACACTCTTAAGACTCCAAATCTTTGAGAAAATGAACAACATTAAAACAAATAATTTCAACAAACAAACATTTTAAGTAATTACTACTCTAAACTAGAAGTTATTCACACTCATTTTTTTAGGAAGTTGATGAACTGAAACATAATAATTTGACAAACAAACATTTTAAGTAATCACTACTTAAATTGTTGATAAGTTCAATGAACCTGATCATTTTGAAACCATTGTTAAAACTAACAAAATTGACACTGGAAATGGAGTTGATGTTTTTAAGTTATCACTCCTAATAATATATTCATGTTATCACCATGACTCATTCAGTTTCTCAAACCTAAACATTGTCACTTCAGTCTCTTATATTTTTAAGTTGACTTAAGTTGACCAACCATGAGATTTGGAAAACAGAATGCTTACTCATCCATCATCAGCAATTTATTTTTAAGGCTAAGCAGCAGTCTAGGAGGTAACTGCTTCAGGTCTTCCAAACCCATTATAATTTTTTTAATGAAATTAAATGTGTAGGACAATTGCTTTGGATAATCGAGATGAAGTGCATAAATTAAGCCAAATAGCCAAATTATGTCTCTGTCAACTCTGCTATATCACACACAACAATATCTCCGTCAAGAACTATAGAATGGATAGCAGGACCAAACCTTACAAGGGAGTCTGTATCACCCGAGACAGTGAGAATAGCTACAGCTGCATCGGAGAAGTCTGGCAGGTCAATTTCTTCTGCCTGAAGAACATGACAGTAATTAGTTAATAAGTAGAGTAGTCAATGAAAAACACTACATGTGTATTTAATATAATATGAAATACCAGTGAATGAAAAGTTAAGGTAAAATTCCCAAATATGACATTCTTGATGAATTACTGTAGTATGATTTAATTGCTATTCTGGTGGCTAGGGAGATGGTTGTGGTTGTTGTCTTTTGGCTGCAAGGTAGTATCAGAGAGGGCTGAATAGAAATAGAGATATATAGAGAAGACAAAGTAAAAAAAGAAGAAAGAGTGAAAGAGGACACACAATTTAATCAAAAACTTACATTCCAGGTCTTAAAAAATCCATCTTCCCACAGGAAGATGGGAAGGGCCTGCAGAGTAATTTTCCTTCTGCTGTTGACATTGACATCTTCCTAGAAAGACAGAGGGATTGTGGGGAAGACACAAATCAGCAGAATTTTAATCCTATGCATATATTAAATAAGACTATAGTACAGGTGACATGTAAATACAAGATTAACTCCTTCACGCTCCTGATATGCAACCTCCTGCTCTGTCTTTCTATGAAATCGTGAGAGATGAATGTTCAGTGCATTAATACACTGGAATGAGCAAATGCATGAGTGGTGTATGCATGGTAATGGGCTGACCCTTGAAAACTGACTCTGATTTAACTAAAAATGGCAAAGTAACTGAGCCTGTGTCTCGGAAGAGGCGTCACATGACCTGCATAGCCAACACATTTTGAAAATGCCACATAAAATAAGTCTAAGGTACATCCCTTCTTTGATACAAAAACATCACTCAACCCTAGCCTTTGTATCCCTGTGGAGAGATGCAAAGGGATAACATTAGGCTAGGCTATTCTCATTGGTAAATAAATGCTTGCAAAATATCCCTATAACTCATAATAATATAGGCTACACGTTGGCTACATTGTGACACTAGTAAATGGAGGACAAATAAGTTATCACTTACCATGGTGTGATGGTGGTTCCTTGCACAGAACTGAAAACATGTCACACAGCCATCTGGTCCTGAGGGGAAAAATATTATGAACAGTATTATTTCACTTTTTTGAACAAAAGTCAGTCAGACAGTCTCTTCATCTCTCTGTATAGGCAGGCCTATCAGAGTCGGATGTTGCCATTGATCATGCTTAGGCTATTGTCAGTAAGTTCGGAGCTACAACTTGGCTTCCTATCCATGTTAACAAAACTGGAATTGACGTTAATATAAGACATATGCTATTGCTGCAGGGTTCTCAACTACGGCTCTCTTTGACCTGGTAATTTTCAGAAAATGTAACATCTTTCAGTAAAAATCTTTTTGCATGGTTTAATTATCTACTCTTTCTAGAAACTTGCCCTAATAGTGGCTGTAATGATTTCACTTGAATAATATATATTTTTGACATTTTATTCCAAAAGTCTAACTGTCATTTCCAGTATAAGTAAGTATATACTCTTTTGATCCCGTGAGGGAAATTTGGTCTCTGCATTTATCCCAATCCGTGAATTAGTGAAACACACTCAGTACACAGTGAACACACAGTGAGGTGAAGCACACACTAATCCCAATGCAGTGAGCTGCCTGCTACAGCCACGCTCGGGGAGCAGTGAGGGGTTAGGTGCCTTGCTCAAGGGCACTTTAGCCGTTCCTACCGGTCGGGGTTCGAACCAGCAACCCTCCGGTTACAAGTCTGAAGCCCTAACCAGTAGGCCATGAGTGCCCAATCACATGTTTCCAAAACACAACAAAACGTGTGTTTTCAAGCAAAAATAACATCTACTGTTCCAAATGTATTTTATTAAATATTACACATATCAGCCAAAATATTCAATTTATTAATTTTCCAGAAATGTTGTATGTTGTATTATTTTACATGTTTAACTTAAAATATGTGTTGTGATGGAAATGACAAAGTGTGGTGGAGATGACATGACATACATAGACAAATTTAAGAAAAAAAAAAAAATGCGTCCCTGCCATATGTTATGTAATTATGATGTTTTTTCTACTAGATTCTTTAGTAGGCCTACTATGAAGCAAATAAACTGTGTTTTTAGGGTAATGCCATTTCCACCACGTCACCATGTCATTTCTTACTTTTTCTTATTTCTTCCAAGGACAAGAAAAGTATCATAGTTGAAGAATTACCCTGCAGTGTTACTTTGCATTACATCTAGCAGCTAATGCGCACCATATAGCTTATGGCAGCTTATGGTAAGCTACTAATAAAATGTTTAAAAGTGCGCTGCCTGTTTGTGCGTGTCATGTGTTTGATTTCCAACTTATGAAACGTTGCTTTGGTGTCTAACCTGCTCAGCCAAAGTAGGCCACACCAGAAACGGTTGATAAAAGGATCTTTGGTAATGCTAAACCATACTGTTTGTCTGTCCAGTTTCCACTAAAGTAGTGCAACAACAGGCTGGCTGGCTGGCTGACAGCTCAGACAACAAACTTTAGTTAACTCGCTATAAAACATGCAGCTAGCCCGCAAAAGGTCTCTCTTACATAGCCTACACTTTAGCTGAGGTCTGCCCGCTGGAAGACGGTACACAAATAAATAAACAAAGTACACCTTCATTAAGGCGCGTTCTTACCTTTGTGTAGTAGCAGTCTGATGATGATTGATGGATCATCTCACTGATTGCTTGCAGCTTGCCTGCCTACATCCGGGTGCGCAGCAGTCCTTGCAAACAATTAGTCTATAGTCTTAGGCCTACGATGTCAAAGTGTATCAATTTACTGCCACAATCGATCGTAGACTAGTTAATTCACCATTCATTGGGATTTCCGATTTTTTTATTGGTTTAATGTTGGTTTGTGTAGGTTATTAGGTTATTTGCCATGTTGATATGAACCTAACCAATGAAGTTGCACGTCTTTAATTTCCTAACCAATGAAGTTGCACGTCTTTATTACGTCAGGCGTAATTTCAATCCACTCTTGAAAAAAATGAGTTTGGTGGTCAGTTCTACTCATATACTAAGAGGTAATCTTGTCAAAATAATCAATAACTGGGAAACTAGTTGAGTGAACTTAAAACTTTTGTGGTGCCTGAACAATATGGCAGCTTTGAGTACAGCTCTGCAATTTTATTGAGTTTACAACACTGTTGGGGAATACAGTGTATACTAACATCATGCTTTTCTCTCCTGTTGCTGACTTCTTAGAATCTATTTGTTGTTAAGAGTTGTTTAAACTAATATGTAATTTCAAGTGTTAGCTTTGGCTCTTGACATTTGTGCCCATAGTTTTAAATATGAACTTATAGCCTAAAGGTGCAAAGGAAAAGATGAACATACCATTTTAGTAATAATTCAGGTATTCTTTGTTACATGAAATGTAGCCACTGTGCTCTTAGAATGGGAAGTTTTATTGTTAATTGTAGAGGATGATTGTGTAAGGAATAACGTTCTGTAAGGCGGTCATTATCGTGGCATATCTCCCGACAGTGATGCAGCGCTGGCCGTGGCCTGCCGAGTTTCACTTTCCTTGACATTCTCTGGTTATACTTAGCAACGGTCCGGTATTAAAAATTATCAGACCATAGGACGTTGGGAAGTCCCATCGGAGTGAATGGAGCATTCTACAGCATTATAAAGAGCCGTGTAATAAATGGTAATAATAATGACCTCTAATAGTAAACAGAACGATTGGCTGTAACCACTGACTACATGGAGCATTTTAGTTACTGGCTACATAGCAAGAACACCTTTGCTGCTGCCAGAATCTCACGGTGACTGTTCTCCAAACGCCTCTGCTGGTCAGCGCGCTCTCTGGCTGCTCTGACAGCTCGAGCCGTCCCTGTACTGTTCTCTCCAGGTCTGGGACTGACACTAGACACCCAGGCTTTTTCTTCTTTGCCTGGCCCTTACGTTTGCCCACTCTTGTCTGACTCGATGCAGGGGGGATGTAATCTTCGTCGTCAGAAAAAAATACCTTATTACTATTTTCTGTTTTATCCATCCATACAATCGCTACTACACGCAGGCTAGGCCTAGCCTTTGCTAAGACTCGCTTGCCAAATGCCGCTAGCAAATTTGTATTTATTTCTCAAATGTCTCATTACCAACAATACCAGTGTGAAAAGCAAAACGTTAATAAAAACTGTTATATGTAGTGATCGGGTAAGGGTGAGCCGCTTGAAGAAGACATTTTCCGGATTTAGGAGGTTTTTTTTCTAGGCGGCGACCATAGACACAGAGACATTCTCTGATAGACACATAGGGATAGACAGTAGCGAAAACGGAGACGGGGGAGGGAGAGGAGAGGAGGGCATGGGCAATGTGCGTTTCGTTGTTTCTACCACTAGCAAATCATTGTTTTCCTACATGCTGCCCCCAACTGGATTGGCGTGTGGAGTGTGAATTAAATAAAACGAAATCCTAACGGATTGTGCCTTTAACATTACTGCTAGCAAACATTAGAGCCATTCCAACTGTCAGTTATCTTCAACTGTTTACTTATACACCCATTCAACTATTTGTCTATCATCATTCATTAACCCTTAGAACCTGATTGACGCAAAGTGCGTCAAAAAACACACCCTTTCTTCTCTGTTACATTGCTCCGGAACGGTTCATCGCAGCGAGATGAAACATTTATTGCACGACAGAGCAGAAGTGGGGCTTTCCAACGAGACTACACACTTGTCTGTACGATCAAGTATGAAAATTAAAAAAAATCATGAAATTAAATCAAATTGCATCATATTTACAGTCTATACTTCTCTGCATTCACCTGCACACAAATTACTCTAGTTTGAATTACTCGCGGACCCGTGATCGCATCGATATGGCAAGCATAGGCCTATCAGATGAAAGAGGGGGCACAGGGCTATCCATTGGTACCATGTTTATCGATCCTTCTGGCTTATAAAATCAGACGAAGTGACTGCAAAATAATAACGTCATGTACACAAACCAACGCTGCACACTCATTACTCTCGTTTGAATTACTCTCGGACCCGTGATCGCATAGATATGCCACGCATGTCAGATGAAAGAGGAGACTCAGAGCTATCATTTGATACCAAGTACATCCTTCTGGGTTATAAAACAGACGAAGTGACAGCAAAATAATAACTTCATATAGCTGGACTTACCCCACGTTTTTGTCTGTTCTTGTGGCAAAGCATGTTTATAATCCAATGCTATCATGTGTTTCTCTATGGCAAAGCATGTTCATATTCCGGTTTTGAGATCCTAGCAAATTCCTGCATGGCATCCAATTCAAGGCTCACATTGCATCCCAATTTGTTCAACAAATAAACACCTTTTTTGCCTTTACTTTGTTCATGGCAATGCAGTAAAGAGTTGAGAATTATTATGACTGCATACACACAGGCACGCAGGCTAACACGCAACCTCGGGTCAAGTCAGGTCAGATCAGTTCGTGTCACAGATATGGAGCGCAGAAAGGTCATTTTTCATCACTAAATAAAAAATGGCATTTATTTCCGTAAATCACACAGCAAATATTTCTGTAAATTGCTCAGCCCCAGAGTATACCTCCAACATGGCAATTATATTGCCCGATTCAGGACAGTCTGCCCTACACACACATGAAATGCATGTAGAGCTGTGAGCTTGCAGTGGTGAGATACATGTCGAAATATAAGAATTTTTATAATACACTTTTTATATTTTAATTCTTTAAAAATCAAAATAAAATCAATGCTAGTATTAATACATGAAATGATGGCAGATCTAAATAGCCTAAACTCTCCTGAAAAAAACAATATATAATATATGTGTGTGGCACTTACAATGACCAGAATAAATCCTTATGAATAAAGGTAGTGAAAATGCCCTAAAAACAGCTTAGGGTTCTAAGGGTTAAACTATCTGCCAATCAACATGCATTAAACTATCAGTCTGTCAACAACTTTTAAACTGTCTACTTTTAAACTATCAAATTTTATTAAGCTATGCAACCATCATTATCTATTTTAACTATACACAATATTTTACATCACAACTTTTGCATTTTCATGCACTGGTAATAACCTGGAATTACATTTTCTAGTTTAGTATAGTGCATTTAACATGTAAAGAGTGCAACCCAAAGTGCTCCACAACACATACAAGACATTGACAAAAACAAAAGACAATAAGACAAAAAATGCCAGACGGAGCGGCGTAGTTGCCAGCGTACCCGTGACACCAAGAGATGACAAAAACATTTAATAAATAACAAACACAAAAGATGCCGGACGGAGCGGCGTAGTCGACAGCGTTCCCGTGACACTAACACGGACCAAGAATAACACAAAAACTATGTTTCCATTTACACTTACTTTTTTTTACTATTATTATTATTATTAATTGCATTTATTATTATTGTTATTATTGTTTGTTGTTGTTGTTATTATTATCATTATTATTGTTATTATTGTTTTTGTTGTATTGTTGTTGTTGTATTATTTTATGTAAAGCACTTTTGTGGTCCCTAGCATAATGTCAACCTAGCAACTTCCATGGCAACCAACATGATTACCCTAGCAACCAGCATAGCAACCACTTGATTTGGCATAGCAACCATCTTATTTACCCTAGCAACAACCTAGCTACCACCACTATAATGCCAACCTAGCAAACACCATGGCAACCAACATGATTACCCTAGCAACCAGCATAGCAACAGCTTTATTTTACATAGCAACACCCAAATGTACCCTAGCAACACCCTAGTAACCATCTTAATTACCCTAGCAATCACCACTATAATGTCAACCTAGCAACCACCATGATTACCCTAGCAACCAGCATAGCAACCACTTTATTTGGCATAGCAACCATCATACAGTATGTACCCTAGCAACACCATTGTAACCCTCTCTGCATTATCCGTTTTTAATCTGTATGATATTTTACATATTTTTTGCATTTTCATGCACTGGTAATTCCTTGGATTTGCATTTCTAGTTTATTAGTGTTGTGGCTTCTGTTGTTGTGCTGTGGCTAATATAGTGTTGTCGCTTCTGTCGTTGTGCTGTGGCTAATTTATTATTGTTGTGTTGTCACTTCTGTCATTGTGCTGTGGCTAATTTATTATTGTCGCTAATTTTTTAGTGTTGTGGCTTCTTCCGTTGTGTTGTGGCTTTTGCCGTTGTGTTGTGGCTTTTGTATTTCGATGAGCCGCCAGGGCCACCGTACTTTTGCGTTCTTGTTCTAACACTTGCAAGTGTTGTGGCTTATGTGGTCTTGTTGTGGCTTTTGTATTATGTTGAGCTGTCTGGACCACCATAGTTTTGCCTCTGTTAAAGATAACACTCCACTGAAGATATAAAATTACTCAGTTGTCTGAATTTGCTGACGTTCAACTACATCATCAAAAACCATGCACAAAAGTGAAAAATCTGTTGGGGTTAAAGGAAAAATGACATGGCCAGACGATGTTCCTGGGCTGGGGAGCAACTGGGACTAAACAGTTAGTCTGGCCACCTGAAAAACAGGGTTACCATGTAAGTTAGCAGCATCTGTATTTCACTGCCGTTCTGAAGTGTGAAATGGGATGTAATCTTGAATTTACCCAGAGATGTGTTGTTTTATTTTGTGAGCAACTTTGTGATTTATGTTGAGAAAATAAGCTCTTGATGTATGCTAACAATATATACATGAAGCATTTGCAAGTGGAGATTCACACAAAGAGGTGACATACACAAAACTATACTACAATGAGTATAAAAACATTTAATATAGTTTGTGTGTTTTATTTGACAGACAAATGTACCTCTATACAATGTAAGATATTTGTGTAGTTCTGAATCAAGTGTTGTCAGCTGTTTCATCTCTGTCTCTTGATCATTTTTGTTCAAAATAGCATTTACACTGTGGTTTGTCTCCTGTTGATTAGCAAACTGATGGCCTACTATTTGTCAGCACTCTTACAGACTTCTCTCCAAGCAGCAGGAATGCCTGATTACTTAATTGCGTACAAGAGCTCATTAAACTGTTCTATCCTTCATAATTTGAGCATGCACCTACTGTAGAAAAGGGAGCCAGCAAGACAGTGGCTGTCTCCCACGACCAATTTTGTTTATGTAATTTATTCTTGCATTTTGTATGTTGGTCATGTGATTCAACAATCAAAAATATTTTGTGGCTCCAATAAAGTGTCTATATGTCAGCCAGATACTTACATGGAAACATTGAATCAGAAACTATTATTTTTAACCACATATTCAACAGTATATGTGTAGAAAATAAATATAAAAAATGTAGAAATGCATCTACAGCTGACTTTCAGTTTATACTTTAAAGTATGCAAAAACTGCATCTACAGCTGCCTTCCAGCATGTGAGATTGCTCAGGATTTCATGGCTTCTCTACGCTTCTGTGGTGATCTCAAGCAGCTTGCTACAGTACACTGCAAAAACTGCTTATCTAATAAAATCTAACCAAGTGTTATTAATCTCATATCAAAATCAAAATATCTAGTTGGTATTATTTTCAGGACAAAGAGTCTTACTTAGCGATTTCTCGTAAAATCATTTGACTTCATTTACTACCCAAACACAAAAGGCTTGAAAAGTTATGTAATGATAAAGAAAACAAAAGTAGGAACATTTCACAACTAATTAGGTGAACTGGAAACATGAATGGGAATTAACAGGCTTCCATTGTAGCACATACATTCAATATCAAAAGTTTTCCGGGTAACACTTTATTTTAATGTGTCACTGTTACAGTGTACCAACCTAATTAGGTACAGTGGTACAACCTGTGTAACAACATGTACTATCATTGTACTTGCATTATGTATTTGTGGGTACCTACATATAGTTGTTACATTGTAATACTGAGTGTTTTTACATAACTTTGCCAATTTGCCTAAATTTTCATTAGAGGCAAAGAGCTGACCTGAGACCTGCTGGATGGGGTAAATCTGGTCATGATAGATTTGATATACAAACCATTCTTAGCTCCAGTCAAGGCCTTATTGTCTTCAGTGTACATGTAACAGCTGTGCTGCTACAACCTTGTTACTCTTTGATACAGTGGAATAAACCTATTAAGTGTACCAGTTAATTACTTACATGTACATATGACATGTATGTTGTGTCTTCGATGTCTTAGAACAGGTCTACTAATTCACTACATAGTACATATATCAACTGTGTTGGTACACACTTATTGCTCTTTGATACAGTGGCATAAACCCATTAAAATGAAGTGTACCAGTTAAGTACTTACAATTACATATTACATGTATGTTGTGTCATTGGTGTCTTGGAACATGTCTGCCATTACCCTACATACATGTATCAACTGTGTTGGTACACACTTATTACATGACTTATGAAGTAACACAGTTGGTCTGTTTATGCCTACCTGTAGTAGCACATTTCAAGACTTGAGAATGAGTATACTTATCTGGTACACTTTATTTTAATGGATTTGTTCCACTGTATTAAAGAGTATTTAGTGTGTACCAACACAGTTGATACATGTACTGTGTGGTGTAACAGCAGACACGTTTCAACATATCAATTACAGGATGCATGACATCATTGACAGGATGTATATAATATGTACATGTAAGTACTTAACTGGTACACTTTACTTTAATGGGTTTATTCCACTGTATCAAAGAGTAATAAATGTGTACCCACACAGTTGATACATGTACAGTGAAGACAATGAGGCCTTGACTGGAGCTAAGAATGGTTTGTATATCAAATCTATCATGACCAGATTTACCCCATCCAGCCGGTCTCAGGTCAGCTCTTTGCCTCTGATTTAGGCAAATTGGCAGTTTATGGTAATGTAGGGTAATGGCGGACATGTTCCAAGACACCAATGACACAACACAATATGTACTGTACATGTAAGTACTTAACTGGTACACTTCATTTTAATGGGTTTGTGCCACTGTATCAAAGAGTAATACATGTGTACCAACACAGTTGATATGTGTACTATGTAGTAAATTAGTAGACCTGTCGAAGATAGGCCTACATGTCATATGTACATGTAAGTAATTAACTGGTACACTTAATAGGTTTATTCCACTGTATCAAAGAGTAACAAGGTTGTAGCAGCACAGCTGTTACATGTACAGTGAAGAATGGTTTGTATATCAAATCTATCATGACCAGATTTACCCCATCCAGCAGGTCTCAGGTCAGCTCTTTGCCTCTGATGAAAATTTAGGCAAATTGGCAGTTTTGTAAAAGCACTCAGTATTACAATGTAACAACTATATGTAGGTACCCACAAATACATAATGCAAGTACAATGATAGTACCTGATAGTACATGTTGTTACACAGGTTGTACCACTGTACCTAATTAGGTAGGTACACTGTAACAGCGACACATTAAAATAAAGTGTTACCGTTTTCCGTATATGTATGTCTAAAAGTGCATTCCAGAGAAACTGAGTCTCTCAGAAGTAAAGATGTGGAGGCATCACTCTGTGTAAACCTGTGTGGGCAAATTATGAAACAAGATAAGAATAATGTAAGAATAAAGTATTTGCACTCAAACTTTCTAAGTAAATTTTACTGCTGTAATATCAAGTACTGTACAACTCACTTGCCAGTATCAAGTTAAATGTACTGGAAACGCTTTAGAATAACATGTGCTTATTAGGTATTAACAGTGCATAATAAGCAGTTAACAAATGTTTACTAACAGTTAGTTAACTGTGTCAATGGTGTACGGTGGATAACTAATACGCTTATAAGACCTTTCTTACCTATTTGTAGTAAATTTTGCAGCCCCCCAATCTAAAGCGAGGACCATGTAGCCTATAGCTCCACAAGCCCGACCTTCTATCTCTATATATCTACTGTATCTATCTATCTACAGTAGCTTGATTTAGCTGTGAGAAATGCACCTTCAAAATTGCTACAGCAAGCAGGAATCGAACCCCAGTCTCCTGCATCATAAAGTGACCTGTTACTGACTAAGCTACATTCCTATCTGTGGTTTTGAAGAAAATGTTAATATTGATTATATATTCCGATAATGTTCTATATCATATCAGCTTTGCTTTCTACAAATATGTCTCTGATGGAAAAGTGTTTAATTTCCATAATCTTTGTTCAGTGAACGCAGACATTTGTCAGCAGTCTAAAGATATTATGCCAGCTTTGTATATAGTTCGGTTACCTAGCAACCGAGGCTTAAAGACTGGGTTGTGGGTGCGTTCAAAGTCGCAAACATAGGCGAATGTTCGCAATCGATTTGAAACATGTTTCAGTTTGCCTTGAACAGAGGCGAATATTTGTGGTCTGTTGCTGCATTAATTAAACACCACTTTTCAATCAGAAACATATTTGTATAAAGCATAGCTGGTATGATATAGATTATAGAACATTATTAGAATATAGAATCAATATGAACATTTTCTTCAAAACCACTGATAGGAATGTAGCTCAGTCAGTAATGTCCCCACCAAAGCTCAGACCAAACCTATGCCCTTGCCTCCTGCATACAATTTAAAAGAAAAAAGACAATTATATTGAGACAAAACATTTTTTTTCAATCTTTTATAACGACTTCATTGCCAGACTGATTTACCTGCCAATCTTAAAAAAGTTCCACTTCTTTGCCAAGGTACAAAATGAGGCTCTGGATAACAGCTTTGCTTGTCATCCCAATGCTTTGGTTCTGTTAACAGATTAAGACAGACAGACAGACGGCCTCACACAGCTGCGTGCGTTGCAGTGCTGGAGACGCATCCCATTCACTTTACATGGGCTTATGTCATCCGTTGCCGAACTGAATTGTGGGTCCGTTGCGTCGCGTTTCTCCTGTCGCTCGCGTTGAGAAGTTCAGATGTTGCTGCACCGACAGATGGCACCGGCCAATCAAGCCAATCGACGGACGGCAACAACCAATCAAATTACGGTTATACTTCAAGTCATTTTCATAGCTACCGTCGGGAACACCCACTGGCATGCGTTGACGGAACGCAACTGTGTGTAGAAGCCGAGACAGACAGCCAGACAGACAGACAGACAGACAGATAGATTACTTTATTCATCCCCAAAGGGAAATTATGGTGTTACAGCAACAATTAATATATTACACAAACAAGTTAAAAAATAAATACAGTTGGATATGTCTCCGTTGAAGAGATTGTAAACTTTGCATTGTCTCTCAGCATAAGATTTTCTTCTTACTACACAAAGGGGAGTTGTTGTAAATAGTTATGGCAGTGGGCAGGAATGATTTTCTATAACGGTCCTTGTTACAGCGAAGTTGAAGCAACCTCCAGCTGAAAACACTCTATTGTCTGACAAGTAGTTTGTTCAGTGGATGTAAGGTGTTGTCCATAATGTTAAGGAGCTTGCAACATCCTTCTCTCAACAACCAACTCTAGCACAGAGCCAGCTCTTTTAATCAACTTGTTGAGTTTGATACTCAACATGCTCTTTGATGCTCTGATACTGGTGCCCCAACAGATGGCTGCAAAGAAAATGGCACTAGAAACAGCAGACTGGTAAAACGAGTTCAACATTCTGCTGCACACATTAAAAGATCTAAGCTTCCTCAAGAAGTATAGTCTGCTCTGACCCTTCCTGTAAACAGCCTCAGTGTTGCACTTCCAGTCCAGGTTGTTGTCCAGATGTAGCCCTCCTAAAGTCCACTACCATCTATTTGGCCACATTTACAGTGGGCAGTGCTTCGACTTGGCCAGCTTTACTCGCGGTCCGCAACTTTAATTTGTATTTTTCCAGTGACACTGCAACGACGCTGCAACAACCCAAACAACCGGTAGATGTCTCAAGTGAGCAGGGTGTCTCGTAAAAAGAAATGTAGCCTGGAAAACCCTACACAGACTTCACTACAGACTTTAGCAGACTGGTTTAGAAATAATTTAATAGCCAGAAATATGCCTGCCCTGCCCTAATAAAGAAATATTTGGTTAACTGCGAGTGAATCCAGTGGCGGACTGGCACCAAAAATCGGCCCTGGCATATTTGGCCCAAGCGGCCCTCAAATCGGTTGGGCACACCTAATTAAATACAAAATCTTTGCATTACCCTTAAATATGCATATCTTTTCAACTGTCATGGAGCACTGAAAGTGATATAGGCCTCATTGGTTATCTCTCTGACTGATCAGAGGTAGGCATGGAGCATATGATCGATCTCCATATTCAAGTAGACTAACAAGCAATTATTAAAGAAGAGTTTCTGCTCGAATTCAAAGTATCATTTCAAATTATTCAATGGGCTACAATTGACAGCAGCACCAAAAATTACTGAAGCCTATGTGTAAAGAGTTAAATTACCCAGATTGTCTTAGACATTAATGTAATTTATACCAGTTATCACTGTAGGACAACTGAAACAACACAAAATAAACAGGGCTGTTGCTGGAAATATTTTATTCCTGTAGGCTATACTTCCTACCTACATTGCTGGTACATTTCGAACAGTACAGCTACATGAACTAATTGTCTTAAGTGTCTGACAGTAGCCTAGGCCTATAGGTTAGGGACCGTTCGTTATTTATAAACGGGGTCACCGGAGGAAAATAGGGGAGGGTCATGTCTTTTTATTCTTTGTTGAGGGGAGGGTCACCTAACTTTTTTTTGTCTAGGAGGGAGGGTCACCCATCTTTTGTATTAATGAAAACAGCAAAAAATCAAAGTGGCTTGTTTGATTGTTGATTTCTGTCGCCATATAAGATTCTCTTTCGTTCCATAGCTCTGTCAACATTGAACAATGAAAATAAGGGAGATTCCCGGGTTTACGCAAAATACGGAAAATGTCAACATTCGTCCCCATTAACGTTGGAAGGGTTGGAGCAACAAAGTAGCCTACTTTATTCACGCCTAACAGCCTATATCCATTTGGTCAACTTTATCCAGCCCTAAAAAAGCTAAATTTAACTTTAATTTACTTGTAGTTTACCGTGTAGCCTAACTTTAAACAGTGTGCATGCTTAACATAAAGCACTATGTGCTTCATTCATACACATCCAGCTCCTAACGTTTTGACAAGCATTTCTACCAATTGACCTTGTTCCTGCCCATCTCTAGCTTTGCTGTCTCCATCCTTTCTGTTTTTGTTGTTTGCAAAAAAATATATAGTATTTATTGGTAACCAGCAACAAGTGCAATTTGTTATTCGCTGTCATTCTCTCTCCTGCCAACAAAAATGTGTTACGTTCCAAGCAGCAGTGTGTAATTCTGCTTCATAAAGTTGAACAAATACATTTGGTCATATAAATAGCCAGTTTATGGTCTACAGTGTAGTTGGTAAGTTATGGTAGGCCAACTTGGAGTGAATATACAGGGGGAATTCTGATGTTACAGCACAGGTATGATTCAAAGGTATGAATGGTTGACAAATATGATTCACAGGTAGGCCTATACAAGTTCCAACAATAGTTCTCAGAATGTCTCAGTGTAGATCTCAGAAACATCTCAGTATGGTTAAATGGTATGTACACAGATATGTTGAGATGTGGTCATGTTTGTAAGAATGTATGTTAGTAGGTATGTTGCTAGCAACATTGTCAGAGATGTATGGTTGACAGGTGTGCACAGACAGGCACACACACAATGTCAATGGTCATCACCACTGGTCTGGTCCCTAAAAGACAAAAGCAACAGCTATACCAAAACAATACAAGGAATGTCTGCAATTGTACAATTGTTCAATACAGCTCTTAAGCAGTGTTGGGCAAGTTACTTCAAAATTGAAATGTATTATGCATTACTTATTACTGTCATTTCAAAGTAATTTGTTACATTATAATATTACTGTCTCTGAATTGTAAGGCATTACACTACTATTGCATTACTTTTAAGTTACTTTCACCAAAATATCTGGAAATATGGATTTGCCATTCGAAATGCCGTTTATTATGCTCAAACATAGTCAGAATTTTGTTAAAAACCGACAAAAGGTCAAAGTCTGGTAAATTGTGATATAAATACTGTAACTCTAAGGTCTAGGTCTGCTCATTAAAATCAATAGAGAGCCTACTATATTGTAAATCAAAGCTTAAAGAAACTGTATGTAAGATTGTGGCCAGAACTGGTACTGCAATCACTTTCAAACTACTGTAGAGCGATGTATCCCCTTCCCCTCCCCTCTGACTGGCAGAGCTGGCAACACGGATGCCGAAACACTACTGACTTTGTGATTAGTAGATAGGTGGAGGGTGGCGCATCAGGCCAAAACACAACATGACAACATCAATATCAGTTGAGGGCTGCAACTCCACTTTTTAAATGACAATATCTTGGCCAGACTACTGTTGTCATTGATATAAGTATTTGAAATAACATGATTTCTTAATGTCTAGTGACATATCAGGGCCATTTATGATTAATTGAAATACATTTCTTACATACGTTTCTATGGGGCGCCAAATGTAACATGCCTTATTTCGTGGACAGAATGACTTTCGTGTGACAAAATACATATATTCATTACGAAACCATGTTACATCGTAACGCCTTTTGTCCACGGAATGCACAAATTGGTTTGCATTGTTTTCACGAAACACTGAAGAGAGCACATCATTTCCTGGACGAAATTGACTGGTGGCCTTTTCCTTTCGTGGACATAATGCTGAATGCAGTATTAACTGTCGTAGACAAAATGTTTGGTCAAAAGTAATTCTGTCTACGTAAATACGGAATGCACCTACACGCATCATTCTGTGCATCCTATTTCAATTTCGTCCACAGAAGTATTGTGTTGTGTTACAGAAGGCATTCCGTCCACGCAATAGTAACTTAACAACTTACGAAATGCATTCAGTGACATATGCTTTCATTCTGTGGACGAAATGCATAATAGAATCACGTAAAATACACTTCGTAGCAGTTTACAAAATTAATTATGTGTCACAATAATTTCATTACGTGGACGAAATGAAAAAAAAACAGAATCACGAAATCAGTTTTGTGACCTGATGAAATACATTTCGTGAGTCAGCAGTTTACGGAATTAATTATGTGTCACGGTCATGTCATTACGTGGACGAAATGCATAACAGAATCACGAAATCAGTTTTGTGACCTGCTGCAATACATTTTGTGAGTCAGCAGTTTACGGAATGAATTATGTGTCAGGATAATTTCATTACGTGGACGAAATGCATAAAAGAATCAGGAAATCAGTTTTGTGACCTGCTACAATACATTTCGTGAGTCAGCAGTTTATGAAATGAATTATGTGTCAGGATCATTTCATTACGTGGACGAAATGCATAACAGAATCACGAAATCAGCTTTGTGACCTGCTACAATTCATTTCGTGAGTCAGCAGTTTACGGAATGAATTATGTGTCACGATAATTTTATTACGTGGACGAAATGCATAAGAGAATCACAAAATCAGTTGTGTAACCTGCTAAAATACATTTCGTGAGTCAGCAGTTTGCGGAATGAATTTGCCAGTGGGTCCCATTTAGAAGTGGCACTCGCGCCTCCCGTTATTAACAGAGCTGCGTGAAATGTATTGCAACTTTTCGCCACGAGGTGGCAGCTTAAGTCCGCTGTAGCATTACCGGTAAACGGGACAGCTGGCTGCATTCAGAGGCTTTGCAACGGCAGTGTGATTGGCAATCCGCGAACCAGTGCCAGGCCGTGCTGGACCTAGCCTAGGTCCGCGAAAAGCAACTGCATAGGCTTTCTCTGAATTATCTATGGTCTATGATCTTCAAACTATGAGCCTCTTCGACGAGTAGATTGCTGGTCCACTGGACCACGATTTTAGGCTACACTGTAGATTAGGTCTATGCCCGGTGCTTCTGTCTATTAATTTTGCGGCACAACTGCTGGAACCGTGGACCGAAAGAAAAAGAAACTAAATGTTTCCCTGATCAATGCATAGGCCTACTTCTTAATTCATCAAATATAGAGGCATAACATTAGCCTAGGTCAGTGGTCCCCAAACTACGGCCCACGGGCCGGATACGGCCCGCCACCTCATTTTGGGTGGCCCCCCAAAAAAATTTGTCCGTGGTATATAGCAAACCGGCCCCCACGGGAGTACGACATCGTCAAACTATAACCTCCACAATTTCCCCCATTCATTCTCTATGGCGAGTCTTAACAGTACACATGTAATAGTCTTTTTGTCCACTGGTGGTTGTTTTGGCGCTGTTTCGCGTTTGCAATCAAAAACGGAATGAAATGTAGGCCTATCTGCAAACAATGTAAGAGGACTATGCTGACTGCATCAGTGCTCAAAGTATTCTAAAAGTTTATCAATGAATTGTTAATAACTAACTAACTTATATTCAAGTCATTTTCTGGGACTTTGGTCTGAGAAAGTCTGGGACTTTCTGGGATAATTATTTTTATTTGTTCAAATGTTGAATGGTGGTCATTTCAGACCACTTCAGCACTTCATAAAATTCTCATAGTTTGAGAACTTTACATTTTCAGAGTTCAGAGTTCACACATTTTTAATGAAATATACTTTTGGGACTACCTGCTAATACTTTTGGGAATGCAAAAGTCTTTTTATTAGTATTATTTAATTTGAGTTACATTTTACACTGATATGGCATGATGGCAATATAAACACAGCTAACAATGGTATTAAATTGCAAAAGCCTATAGAATAAATCTAATGGAATATTCAACAATATTCAAGGTAGACTGCTGTTGTTCACAGCACTAATCTATTTATGGTTACTGATATACTCCGAGTCTCTGGCCCTCTCTTACAGCCAGGCATAGTAAGCTGGCCCTCGGAAGAAAAAGTTTGGGGACCACTGGCCTAGGTGGTAGTGGTAGGCTGTGAGTGCTCATTCAAAGTCTATGCGTGTCTGAGCAAGTTGTAACAAATCGCCCTTATTCAAAAGAACTGATTGCCACTACTCATTTAAGGTTACGGGCGGATCTAACAAGCAGGAAATCATTCTAGCTCAATGCAGACAAAGACCTCAGTTTATCTTAACTTAAACTGGCAAAAGGCCTTGCCTTCCTCTTAATAAGAGTGTATATTAAAGAAAAAACTATCTTACAGAAAGAAACCCAAACATATGAGATTGATTCACTTTGTATTGTAATGAACGAACTCGCGGCCACTCTGCGCGCAACTGAAGGCCCGACACACAATTAACAACAAAGTTTCACAATGCACGAACAAATACCCCCCAAAGTTCAGTGCCCAATAGTCCCGACATCAAGCAGATGATTCAATCAGTCCAAAACACAAACGTGATCCCCGGAATAAGAAAGAGTAGTTGCGCTTACAGTCTGTTGAGAAGTCGTTCCCTAATACGGTTGCGAAACGCAATCTCACCAAAACACGCATGTTAGGAAAAATGCTCCTTTGCTTGCTCTAATCCAATGATTTTGGGGAAAAAATGACAATCCACAGTGATCGCAGATAGCGAGAAAGAGTCACCCCCCTGATCCACTAGCACGCGATGCGAACACCGCGACGCAGTATCCCTATTAATTTCTATGAGAAGCGAATTCCGCACCCACATAGGATTCTGGGTATGCGGTGCGACGAGTGCTGTGGCTGCGGCGCGTCAAAAAGTTCAGCAATCCCCAACTTTATACAAAATAATCCGTCCATCGCGAGGCGAGTATCCAATAGTAGAGCAAAACGCAGGGGAGGTCCATCATCACGTAGCCTAAACAAAACCTAATTTTCCGGTAGTGTGGTTACCGCCAACGTACAGAAACATGTCAGATGAGAAAAAATAATCATAGTAGTGTCTACATTTCCGTGTTTGTAAGATGTGTGGCTAGAATCCTACAGGGACAACTTCATGATTGAAATAACCGCCCAACTTGCAAACTAATTTATAGATGTGACTTTCCCTCGGTAATTTCAAAATAGTGGAGGGAAACATTTTGTTTGGTTGTTTACTAGGCTACCTGCTCTTGCCCTGCCGTTTCCACACATCTACAAAAGGGAACGCCCATCAAAGCGTCTTCATGGAGGGTAGCGTCGCGATTTGGGGAATTCGCATCGCATGCTAGTGGATCAGGGGCGTCACGGTTCAGCATGCAAGGCCTCTAACGCGCGCTACTCCATACACCAGCGGCTTCGCACAGGTAACTCTCGGGGGCGATTGCTCTACCCGCGCCTCCATTTAAAGGTGCAATGAAAGTCACTCCTACCCAAAACGCGCGTTCAACGGTCAGCTGACATCAAATTTACATACATGGCATATTAAACAGAGAGAAAATACTAACCATGTGACTTAGCTAACTTAGCTAATCATTTTTAGCAGTTTTGCAAAAAATGCTAACTAGCATGTTAACATGTTAGCATGCTAACTATGCTAACCATGTGACTTAGCTAACTTAGCTAATCATTTTTAGCAATTTTGCAAAAAATGCTAACTAGCATGCTAATATGTTAGCATGCTAACTATGCTAAACATGTGACTTAGCTAACTTAGCTAATCATTTTTAGTAGTTTTGCAAAAAATGCTAACTAGCATGCTAACATGCTAGCATGCTAACATGCTAACTATGCTAACCATGCTAACTAGCTACAGTGGGTAGGAGTCATAGTTGATGACAAGTAACAGTTACAATGGCTGAACAGTTGAAAAGTTCAATAGTTTAACAGTGAAATATTGTAGTGAGGACTTTTATTTTGAAACAGGTTTTGGCAGAGGAAGCAGTTGAACAGGATGTGTAGTCTTAATAGGGCCAGTTTGTATGCTTAAAGCCTGAGACTGGCAGTTGATGCAGCTGGCCCGAACACCTGCCATAGGATTCTAATTGCTTAACGGCAGTCTTAATAGAGCCATATTGTATGCTTAAAGCCTGAGACAGAGTATATAGTTTAAAAGTTAAATGTAGATAGTGTAATGGATGTTGATAGACAGAAAGTTGAATGGATGTTGATAGGCAGATTGTTTAATGGATGTTGATGGATAGTTTAATGGGTGGATGAGTGAATGGTTTGAAGAGGATAAATGGATAGAAAGTTGGAGGAAATGTGTCTTATATCCTTGTAGAATGGAGAGACAGAGAGAGTTGGTCTAGTTCAGTAGAAAGCAGTTGATACAGGTGCAATCAGTTGAACTGATTCTTTGATGGGGCTTAGATGAGCAGCTGGAAGATGATACCAGGTGCAAATCAAGTTAATTAGTCCATTGTGATGTCATCAGCCCATGTTAAGTCTATGGGGAAATTTTGAGCAGTTTTTAATTAATAGTTTAAAAAGTATAAAAGTTACAAAGATGAAAAATACAAAGCCCACATGTCATAAGTAAGACCTACGCAACGCAGTTTAAATGAAGTTTCTACGTTAAACGGTTGAAGCTGCATTAACTGCGTTAGAAGAAGAAGAATAACTAGAAAAGCATTTCCTGAAGGAAATACAGTGCATGAAAATGCAAAAATATGATGAGTTCATATGGTTAAATGATTTGCTTGGTAGATAAGGTTTACTATAGTTGGAATGACTGAACAGTTAAATAGGTTGATAATTGAAATGGTTAAATTATTTAGGCAGATAGTTGACGATAACTAACAGTTGGAATGGCTCCAATGTTTGCTAGCAGTTATGCTAACTATGTTAACAAATATAATAATGTTAAACAAGTAACCATGCTAACTAGCATGCTAACAATGTTAAAATGTTAACTATGCTAACCATATTACTTAGTTAACCTAGCTAATCATTGTTATTAGTTATGATAACTATGCTAATTAGCATGCTAACATGCTAATTATGTTAACCATGTGACTTAGCTAACTTCGCTAAACATTTTTAACAGTTATGCTAACTATGCTAACTAGCATGTTAACATGCTAGCATGCTAACTATGCTAACCATGTGACTTAGCTAACTTAGCTAATCATTTTTAGCAGTTTTGCTAAAAATGCTAACTAGCATGCTAACTATGCTAACCATGTGACTTAGCTAACTTAGCTAATCATTTTTAGCAGTTTTGCTAAAAATGCTAACTAGCATGCTAACATGCTAGCATGCTAACTATGCTAACTAGCTAAAGTGGGTAGGAGTCATAGTTGATGACAAGTAACAGTTAGAATGGCTGAACAGTTAAAAAGTTCAGTAGTTTAAAGGGTTAAATTGTTTAACAGTGAAATATTGTAGTGAGGACTTTTATTTTTAAACAGTTTTTGGCAGAGGAAGCAGTTGAACAGGATGTGTAGTCTTAATAGGGCCAGTTTGTCTGCTTAAAGCCTGAGACTGGCAGTTGATGCTTGGTGGCCTGGCCACCTGGCCTAGGATTCTAATTGCTTAACGGCAGTCTTAATAGAGCCATATTGTATGCTTAAAGCCTGAGACAGAGTATATAGTTTAAAAGTTAAATGTAGATAGTGTAATGGATGTTGATAGACAGAAAGTTGAATGGATGTTGATAGGCAGATTGTTTAATGGATGTTGATGGATAGTTTAATGGGTGGATGAGTGAATGGTTTGAAGAGGATGAATGTATAGAAAGTTGGAGGAAATGTGTCTTATATCCTTGTAGAATGGAGAGACAGAGAGAGTTGGTCTAGTTCAGTAGAAAGCAGTTGATACAGGTGCAATCAGTTGAACTGATTCTTTGATGGGGCCTAGATGAGCAGCTGGAAGATGATACCAGGTGCAAATCAAGTTAATTAGTCCATTGTGATGTCATCAGCCCATGTTAAGTCTATGGGGAAATTTTGAGTAGTTTTTAATTAATAGTTTAAAAAGTATAAAAGTTACAAAGATGAAAAATACATAGCCCACATGTCCTAAGTAAGACCTACGCAACATAGTTTGAATGAAGTTTCTACGTTAAACGGTTGAAGCTGCATTAACTGCGTTAGAAGAAGAAAAATAACTAGAAAAGCATTTCCTGAAGGAAATACAGTGCATGAAAATGCAAAAAATATGATGTAAAATATCATACAGAGTAAAAACAAACTATATTGGTTGCTAGGTAGATGAGGTTTAATATAGTTGGAGTGACTGAACAGTTAAATAGGTGGATAGTTTATATGGTTAAATGATTTGCTTGGTAGATAAGGTTTAATATAGTTGGAATGATTGAACGGTTAAATAGGTGGATAATACTTAACTTAGTTAACTTAGCTAATGTTTTCATTTTTAGTAGTTATGCTAACTAGCATGTTAACAATGTTAACATGCTAACTATATTAACCATGTGACTTAGCTAACCTAGCTAATCATTTTTAGCAGTTTTGCTAACTATGCTAACTAGCATGCTAACTATGCTAACCATGTTACTTAGCTAACTTAGCTAATCATTTTTAACAGTTTTGCTAAAAATGCTAACTAGCATGTTAACATGCTAGCATGCTAACTATGCTAACTAGCTAAAGTGGGTAGGAGTCATAGTTGATGACAAGTAACAGTTAGAATGGCTGAACAGTTAAAAAGTTCAGTAGTTTAAAGGGTTAAATTGTTTAACAGTGAAATATTGTAGTGAGGACTTTTATTTTTAAACAGTTTTTGGCAGAGGAAGCAGTTGAACAGGATGTGTAGTCTTAATAGGGCCAGTTTGTCTGCTTAAAGCCTGAGACTGGCAGTTGATGCTTGGTGGCCTGGCCACCTGGCCTAGGATTCTAATTGCTTAACGGCAGTCTTAATAGAGCCATATTGTATGCTTAAAGCCTGAGACAGAGTATATAGTTTAAAAGTTAAATGTAGATAGTGTAATGGATGTTGATAGACAGAAAGTTGAATGGATGTTGATAGGCAGATTGTTTAATGGATGTTGATGGATAGTTTAATGGGTGGATGAGTGAATGGTTTGAAGAGGATGAATGTATAGAAAGTTGGAGGAAATGTGTCTTATATCCTTGTAGAATGGAGAGACAGAGAGAGTTGGTCTAGTTCAGTAGAAAGCAGTTGATACAGGTGCAATCAGTTGAACTGATTCTTTGATGGGGCCTAGATGAGCAGCTGGAAGATGATACCAGGTGCAAATCAAGTTAATTAGTCCATTGTGATGTCATCAGCCCATGTTAAGTCTATGGGGAAATTTTGAGTAGTTTTTAATTAATAGTTTAAAAAGTATAAAAGTTACAAAGATGAAAAATACATAGCCCACATGTCCTAAGTAAGACCTACGCAACATAGTTTGAATGAAGTTTCTACGTTAAACGGTTGAAGCTGCATTAACTGCGTTAGAAGAAGAAAAATAACTAGAAAAGCATTTCCTGAAGGAAATACAGTGCATGAAAATGCAAAAAATATGATGTAAAATATCATACAGAGTAAAAACAAACTATATTGGTTGCTAGGTAGATGAGGTTTAATATAGTTGGAGTGACTGAACAGTTAAATAGGTGGATAGTTTATATGGTTAAATGATTTGCTTGGTAGATAAGGTTTAATATAGTTGGAATGATTGAACGGTTAAATAGGTGGATAATACTTAACTTAGTTAACTTAGCTAATGTTTTCATTTTTAGTAGTTATGCTAACTAGCATGTTAACAATGTTAACATGCTAACTATATTAACCATGTGACTTAGCTAACCTAGCTAATCATTTTTAGCAGTTTTGCTAACTATGCTAACTAGCATGCTAACTATGCTAACCATGTTACTTAGCTAACTTAGCTAATCATTTTTAACAGTTTTGCTAAAAATGCTAACTAGCATGTTAACATGCTAGCATGCTAATTATGCTAACCATGTGACTTAGCTAACTTAGCTAATCATTTTTAGCAGTTTTGCTAAAAATGCTAACTAGCATGCTAACATGCTAGCATGCTAATTATGCTAACCATGTGACTTAGCTAACTTAGCTAATCATTTTTAGCAGTTATGCTAAAAATGCTGACTAGCATGCTAACATGCTAGCATGCTAATTATGCTAACCATGTGACTTAGCTAACTTAGCTAATCATTTTTAGCAGTTATACTAACTATGCTAATTAGCATGTTAACATGTTAGCATGCTAACTATGCTAACCATGTGACTTAGCTAACTTAGCTAATCATTTTTAGCAGTTTTGCTAAAAATGGTAACTAGCATGCTAACATGTTAGCATGCTAACTATGCTAACCATGTGACTTAGCTAACTTAGCTAATCATTTTTAGCAGTTTTGCTAAAAAATGCTAACTAGCATGCTAACATGTTAGCATGCTAACTATGCTAACCATGTGACTTAGCTAACTTAGCTAATCATTTTTAGCAGTTTTGCTAAAAAATGCTAACTAGCATGCTAACATGTTAGCATGCTAACTATGCTAACCATATGACTTAGCTAACTTAGCTAATCATTTTTAGCAGTTTTGCTAAAAATGCTAACTAGCATGCTAACATGCTAGCATGCTAACTATGCTAACCATGTGACTTAGCTAACTTAGCTAATCGTTTTTAACAGTTTTGCTAAAAATGCTAACTAGCATGCTAACATGCTAACTATGCTAACAATGTTACTTAGCTAACTTAGCTAACTAACTACAGTGGGTAGGAGTCATAGTTGATGACAAGTAACAGTTACAATGGCTGAACAGTTGAAAAGTTCAGTAGTTTAAAGGGTTAAATTGTTTAACAGTGAAATATTGTAGTGAGGACTTTTATTTTAAAACAGTTTTTGGCAGAGGAAGCAGTTGAACAGGATGTGTAGTCTTAATAGGGCCAGTTTGTATGCTTAAAGCCTGAGACTGGCAGTTGATGCAGCTGGCCCGAACACCTGCCATAGGATTCTAATTGCTTAACGGCAGTCTTAATAGAGCCATATTGTATGCTTAAAGCATGAGACAGAGTATATAGTTTAAAAGTTAAATGTAGATAGTGTAATGGATATTGATAGACAGAAAGTTGAATGGATGTTGATAGGCAGATTGTTTAATGGATGTTGATGGATAGTTTAATGGGTGGATGAGTGAATGGTTTGAAGAGGATGAATGGATAGAAAGTTGGAGGAAATGTGTCTTATATCCTTGTAGAATGGAGAGACAGAGAGAGTTGGTCTAGTTCAGTAGAAAGCAGTTGATACAGGTGCAATCAGTTGAACTGATTCTTTGATGGGGCCTAGATGAGCAGCTGGAAGAAGATACAGGTGCAAATCAAGTTAATTAGTCCATTGTGATGTCATCAGCCCATGTTAAGTCTATGGGGATTTTATAAAAGTTAATAATAATTAATAGTTTAAAAAGTATAAAAGTTACAAAGATGAAAAATACATAGCCCACATGTCCTAAGTAAGACCTACGCAACGCAGTTTGAATGAAGTTTCTACGTTAAACGGTTGAAGCTGCATTAACTGCGTTAGAAGAAGAAAAATAATAAGAACTAGAAAAGCATTTCCTGAAGGAAATACAGTGCATGAAAATGCAAAAATATGATGAGTTCATATGGTTAAATTATTTGCTTGGTAGATAAGGTTTACTATAGTTGGAATGACTGAACAGTTAAATAGGTTGATAATTGAAATGGTTAAATTATTTAGGCAGATAGTTGACGATAACTAACAGTTGGAATGGCTCCAATGTTTGCTAGTAGTTATGCTAACTATGTTAACAAAGATAATAATGTTAACCATGCTAACTAGCATGCTAACAATGTTAAAATGTTAACTATGCTAACCATATGACTTAGCTAACCTAGCTAATCATTGTTATTAGTTATGATAACTATGCTAATTAGCATGCTAACATGCTAATTATGTTAACCATATGACTTAGCTAACTTCGCTAAACATTTTTAATAGTTATGCTAACTAACATGCTAACATGCTAGCATGCTAACTATGTTAACCATGTGACTTGGCTAATTATTTTTAGCAATTTTGCTAAAAATGCTAACTAACATGTTAGCATGTTAGCATGCTAACTATGCTAACCATGTGACTTAGCTAACTTAGCTAATCATTTTTAGCAGTTTTGCTAAAAATGTTAACTAGCATGCTAACATGCTAGCATGCTAACTATGCTAACCATGTGACTTAGCTAACTTAGCTAATCATTTTTAGCAGTTTTGCTAAAAATGCTAACTAGCATGCTAACATGTTAGCATGCTAACTATGCTAACCATGCTAACTAGCTACAGTGGGTAGGAGTCATAGTTGATGACAAGTAACAGTTACAATGGCTGAACAGTTAAAAAGTTCAGTAGTTTAAAGGGTTAAATTGTTTAACAGTGAAATATTGAGGACTTTTATTTTGAAACAGTTTTTGGCAGAGGATGCAGTTGAACAGGATGTGTAGTCTTAATAGGGCCAGTTTGTATGCTTAAAGCCTGAGACTGGCAGTTGATGCAGGTGGCCCGAACACCTGCCATAGGATTCAAATGGTTAAATTATTTCAAAGTCAAAGTCAAAGTCAAAGTCAGCTTTATTGTCAATTTCTTCACATGTTCCAGACATACAAAGAGATCGAAATTACGTTTCTCACTATCCCACGGTGGAGACAAGACATATTTTAACAATTTTAAGTCCACAGACAAACATAACATTCAAGTAAACAAAAAAGTAAGTAAATAAGTAAATAAGAGGGCACATATAATGAAAAAATAAGAGCAGCAAAATTTGGTTGAAATTGTGCATAGACAGTCAATAAAATAAAATACTAGTGCAAAGTCAGGCCAATAAGAGGCTGAGGTAGTTCTGTTTGACCTAAGTAAGAAATAAAGTGGCATAGTGGTGCAAGTAGATTTGCTAGGTAGATGAGGTTTAATATAGTTGGAATGACAACTAGGTAGATGAGGTTTAATATAGTTGGAATGACTGAACTAGGTAGATGAGGTTTAATATAGTTGGAATGACTGAACGGTTAAATAGGTGGATAGTGTAAAAGGTTAAATTATTTGCTAGGTAGATGAGGTTTAATATAGTTGGAATGACTGAACTAGGTAGATGAGGTTTAATATAGTTGGACTGACTGAACAGTCAAATAGGTGGATAGTGTAAAAGGTTAGCCTGAGAAACTGATAGGGTGCAGGTGGCCTGGCCACCTGGCCTGGGATTCTAATTGCTTTACGGCAGTCTTAATAGAGCCATATTGTATGCTTAAAGCCTGAGACAGAGTATATAGTTTAAAAGTTAAATGTAGATAGTGTAATGGATGTTGATAGACTGGATGTTGATAGGCAGATTGTTTAATGGATGTTGATGGATAGTTTAATGGGTGGATGAGTGAATGGTTTGAATAGGATGAATGGATAGAAAGTTGGATGAAATGTGTCTTATATCCTTGTAGAATGTAGAGACACAGAGAGAGTTGGTCTAGTTCAGTAGAAAGCAGTTGATACAGGTGCAATCAGTTGAACTGATTCTTTGATGGGGCCTAGATGAGCAGCTGGAAGAAGATACAGGTGCAAATCAAGTTAATTACTCCATTGTGATGTCATCAGCCCATGTTAAGTCTATGGGGAAATTTTGAGTAGTTTTTAATTAATAGTTTAAAAAGTATAAAAGTTACAAAGATGAAAAATACAAAGCCTACATGTCCTAAGTAAGACCTACGCAACGCAGTTTAAATGAAGTTTCTACGTTAAACGGTTGAAGCTGCATTAGCTACGTTAGAAGAAGAATAATAAGAACTAGAAAAGCATTTCCTGAAGGAAATACAGTGCATGAAAATGCAAAAAATATGATGTAAAATATCATACAGAGTAAAAACAAACTATATTGGTTGCTAGGTAGATGAGGTTTAATATAGTTGGAGTGACTGAACAGTTAAATAGGTGGATAGTTTATATGGTTAAATGATTTGCTTGGTAGATAAGGTTTAATATAGTTGGAATGATTGAACAGTTAAATAGGTGGATAATACTTAACTTAGTTAACTTAGCTAATGTTTTCATTTTTAGTAGTTATGCTAACTAGCATGTTAGCAATGCTAACATTCTAACTATGTTAACCATGTGACTTAGCTAACCTAGCTAATAATTTTTAGCAGTTTTGCTAACTATGCTAACCATGTGACTTAGCTAACTTAGCTAATCATTTTTAGCAGTTTTGTAAAAAATGCTAACTAGCATGTTAACATGCTAGCATGCTAACTATGCTAACCAAGTTACTTAGCTAACTAAGCTAACTAGCTACAGTGGGTAGGAGTCATAGTTGATGACAAGTAACAGTTACAATGGCTGAACAGTTAAAAAGTTCAGTAGTTTAAAGGGTTAAATTGTGTAACAGTGAAATATTGTAGTGAGGACTTTTATTTTGAAACAGTTTTTGGCAGAGGAAGCAGTTGAACAGGATGTGTAGTCTTAATAGGGCCAGTTTGTATGCTTAAAGCCTGAGAATGGCAGTTGATGCAGGTGGCCCGAACACCTGCCATAGGATTCTAATTGCTTAACGGCTCTATTGTGATGTCATCAGCCCATGTTAAGTCTATGGGGAAATTTTGAATAGTTTTTAATTAATAGTTTAAAAAGTATAAAAGTTACAAAGCTGAAAAATACATAGCCCACATGTCCTAAGTAAGACCTACGCAACGCTGTTTGAATGAAGTTTCTACGTTAAACGGTTGAAGCTGCATTAACTGCGTTAGAAGAAGAAGAAGAAGAAGCCTAGGAAGAACAGTACAGTGCATTTTCATGCACTGTAATAAGAAATTTTGGAAGAACAGTATAGTGCATTTTCATGCACTATAATAAGAAATTTTGGAAGAACAGTATAGTGCATTTTCATGCACTATAATAAAATGCCTTGGAATAACAGTACAGTGCATTTTCATGCACTGTAATAAGAAGAATTCGGATAACAGTAGAGTGCATTTTCATGCACTCTAATAAGAAGAAGAAGCCTAGGAAGAACAGTAGAGTGCATTTTCATGCACTCTAATAAGAAGAAGCCTAGGAAGAACAGTACAGTTCATTTTCATGCACTGTAACTAGAAAAGCATTTCCTGAAGGAAATACAGTGCATGAAAATGCAAAAATATGATGAGTTCATATGGTTAAATTATTTGCTTGGTAGATAAGGTTTAATATAGTTGAATGACTGAACAGTTAAATAGATTGATAATTGAAATGGTTAAATGATTTAGGCAGATAGTTGACGATAACTAACAGTTGGAATGGCTCCAATGTTTGCTAGCAGTTATGCTAACTATGTTAACAAAGATAATAATGTTAACCAAGTTACTATGCTAACTAGCATGCTAACAATGTTAAAATGTTAACTATGCTAACCATATGACTTAGCTAACCTAGCTAATCATTTTTATTATTTATGATAACTATGCTAATTAACATGTCAACATGCTAACTATGCTCACTGTGTGACTTAGCTAACTTCACTAATCATTTTTAGTAGTTATGCTAACTATGTTAACTAGCATGCTAACATATTAGCATGCTAACTATGCTAACCATGTGACTTAGCTAACTTAGCTAATCATTTTTAGTAGTTTTGCTAAAAATGCTAACTAACATGCTAACATGCTAACTATGCTAACCATGTGACTTAGCTAACTTAGCTAATCATTTTTAGTACTTTTGTTAAAAATGCTAACTAGCATGCTAATATGCTAGCATGCTAACTATGCTAACCATGCTAACTAGCTACAGTGGGTAAGAGTCATAGTTGATGACAAGTAACAGTTACAATGGCTGAACAGTTAAAAAGTTCAGTAGTTTAAAGGGTTGAATTGTTAAACAGTGAAATATTGTAGTGAGGACTTTTATTTTGAAACAGTTTTTTGGCAGAGGAAGCAGTTGAACAGGATGTGTAGTCTTAATAGGGCCAGTTTGTATGCTTAAAGCCTGTGACTGGCAGTTGATGCAGGTGGCCCGAACACCTGCCATAGGATTCTAATTGCTTAACGGCTCTATTGTGATGTCATCAGCCCATGTTAAGTCTATGGGGAAATCTTGAACAGTTTTTAATTAATAGTTTAAAAAGTATAAAAGTTACAAAGTTGAAAAATACATTGCCCGGGTGTCCTAAGTAAGACCTACGTAACATAGTTTGAATGAAGTTTCTACGTTAAACGGTTGAAGCTGCATTAAATGCGTTAGAAGAAGTGCGTTAGAAGAAGAGAGACTCTACATCTCTCTTTCTTCCCCCTTACTGTACCTCACTTGTGAGGTATATCATCACCAGTCATCAACCATCCGTGTGTTGGCCCTCCTCTCACCCATCTCACCTGAAGTCCCATCCTCGACTGCCCTATTACTGCCCCCTATCTGGACTCCTGGCCCGTACAGCCTAGCGACCCACCACCAGCCTATGACAACTCTGCCCGGATTACTGGCCCATCCACCAACCCACCACATGCCCCTCGAAAACTCCCTTCCCCTGGACAATCCCAACGCTGGACTATTGAACTTTCTGTCACTAAATCAGGAATAACGAATTACCATAACGGATACGTAATCATCCCACCTCTTGTAACTTTCAGCTCAAGTGCTTAACACCATGTCTTATTCTCTACACCCGACTATCATATGCATTTGTCATGTATACAGACCTTACTGTCATGTACTGACCCTAGGCAGATGGGTCAGGCCCTTGAGTCATGGATCTGCTCGAGGTTTCTTCCTATATATATCTCCAATTCTAGGGAGTTTTTCCTCGCCCCTGTTACCCATGGGCCTCTCTCTTGCTTTCCTTTTCTTCCTTTCTTTCCTTCTTTCTCTGATTGCCTACATTCTGTAAAGCGCCATGATACATGTGTTATGTTTTGGCGCTCTATAAGCACAATAAATTGAATTGAAAATTGAAATTGAAGAAGAATAAGAAGGCTAGGAAGAACAGTACAGTGCATTTTCATGCACTGTAAAAAGAAGCCTAGGAAGAACAGTATAGTGCATTTTCATGCACTATAATAAGAATCAGAAGAAGCCTAGGAAGAACAGTACAGTGCATTTTCATGCACTGTAATAATAAAATGCCTTGGAATAACAGTACAGTGCATTTTCATGCACTGTAATAATAAGAAACTTTGGAAGAACAGTACAGTGCATTTTCATGTCAAGTCAAGTCAAGTCAAGTCAGATTTATTTGTATAGCGCATTTAACATGCACAGAGTGCAACCCAAAGCGCTCCACATATAAGACATTGTCATTGACACAGACTAAAAAAGACAATAGATGCCGGACGGAGCGGCGTAGTCGCCAGCGTACCCGTGACACCAAGACATACATTTAAGAAATAACAAACACAAAAGATGCCGGACGGAGCGGCGTAGTCGCCAGCGTACCCGTGACACCAAGACATACAAGACATACAACAAACAAATTAATAAATAAAATAAATAAAAATTAAAAATAATATTAGTCCAATTTCCAACTGGCTGAAAATGTCCAAGGGCAAAGATGACCCGCGTGAAAACTGCGCACAGCTGTGTCTTCACGATGCAACACCAACAAAGTTCTTTATAACTGACCAACCCGGAGAATTCACTGGCAGTCTGGAGAGCACTGGGAGGACAAGACAGTCCGAATTTGTGATGGGCGACCCTGCTGATTGTCAGCTCGGTGGTCCTAGACAGTGACCGTTTGTTGTTTCATGGTTGACGCTGTCATCAGAGTTTCTTAGCACTCAATCCAGACTCCAGGCACCGGTAGATGCTAGCATGGCAGCTCGCAAGTCAGCCGCAGCTCGGTGGTCGTGGCAGCTGCAGATCTCTTGCAGATTGACGTTAGGCCCCCTTGCTGAGCAATCCCTCCGTCCAGACATTGGATGTGCATCGTCACGGATGGATGAGGGACTTCAGAGACATAAGGCAGGCTAGCCAAGGCGCTCATCAGCCCAATGGAAGCTGGTTAACGTTAACTTGACGTTGATGGTGTCAGCCGAGTTTGTTAAACAGAAAAAAGGACTAAGAATAACACAAAAATGATCATGCACTGTAATAATTATAAGAAGAACAGTGATAATAGTCCATTGCATTTACATGCAATGCAATAATGCATTCATATGCTAGTAATGCCAGAAATTACCGTGTATAGGCCTCTTAGAAATGATTGTTGCATCTTGCATATTATTTAGATGCGCACTCAATCGCGCATCCATGCAGGCAAAACGTGATCAAATGTGGCGACGTTTACAATACGTGATAGCCTAGTTAATGTGAATCGCGGACAATAACCAAAGAAAGGAATTTGCACCTCCATTCACCAATTAAAGGCTGTAGTAGGCCTAGTGTTTCTACATGTTGGCACAAAATGTCATTTCTTTCAGAAGCCAGTCTATAATGCATACAGGGGTAACATGGGGTGAGTCAGACAGAAGAGGGGCCTGTCTTATTAGCCCATTCCTGAATCCTGTCCCTTTCAAACTATGTTGTGTGATTAGCCGCCAGCATAATAAAATCTAAATTAAAAGACAAAAAGAACCACATTCTGTGTAATATAGAGGTTATCAAAATATACTCTAGTTTGTAATTTCTTTTAAAGTATAAATTTTGAACACAAATGGAGTCACGGGTCCAGGGATGGACCAGTGAAGTTGCTTCTTCTCCACCCTTCTCTTTTCACAAAACTCACCGGGGGGGGGGGGGGGGGGGGGGGCATTCTGTCAGATTGGTCCCCCCCCCAATGTTGACATCATGACTACGGCCTTGCCTGGCAGTGTTTTTTTGCGAGTCTGCAGAAGTCAGCCAAATATGAATGTAATTCTGCGGCATAAAGCAGATGTATTTGTTTATTGTACAGAAAAATAAAAATGACATGTCAAGCAGTCAATTGACTACATTGCAGTCAAGAAGTAGGGCAAATTAATTTACGAAACCAAAAAGTGGGTAGAGATGCACCGATATGGAATTTTAGGGCCGACAACGATAACCGATATTTATTGGTTGGTTGTGGCCGATACCGATTCGATAACCGATAATATTACTCTTGAAAAAAAATTGTGAAAAGTGATTTGGGGAAAGCATTTAATAAGCATCATTTTATTGCAGTAATCCACCAAATGATGGACAGAACTCATAATAGTCCTCAATAGTACAGCAGTCAACATAACAGTAGCCTAGCCCTACAGTATGTGTGGCTCCTTTAAGTGAACCTGACGTCAGTGAATTGCGAGTGAGTGGCTAGAGAGTATGAATCGTTTTTATTTAGGACTAAACACTCATAAACGGCTCAGCTGGGAATAAGCTACAGTATAGCGACCAAATCAGAGTTTGTGAGGGAAACTTAGGTTTAGTTTCAACTGCGGGTAACTGAATAAAGCTGCAACTCCTCAGACTGTATCTTATGTCCGTCTACTCTGTTGCGCACAACCTGCTGCAGCAGAAATGAAAGGGGTTAGCCTAGCCCCGAAGGTTTTAATAACTTATTATGATGACCTGTCTGGAACTGAAGCAGGAATGGTGAGCATATTTCTAGGTAATAATACAAAACCCAAGCTAAAGTAATGCAAATATAATACTAAAACACAACTTAGAACTAGGCCTACTTATGTACTCGTCCCACTAACGAGTTTGTTTATTTGTTTCCCCGACCAGCGCGGTAAAGTGCAAACACATCAGCACAAGATGACTCTAGATAGGGCTGAGCTCCGCTCTGGTAAGGTTAAATGGCGGATCATTCACGAGAGGATTTTGAGATGCACAGATTCCCAAATGAACGCATATCCACAGATTTTGTTAGAGTGGTGAAATACATTCACACCGCTGACATTATATTGAGGAAAAAGTATAGCCAACCAAGCTCAAGTAGCTCAGTGTAGCCAGACGGACCTTACGTAATGTAGGGCTAAATTAGGACTTTAAAAAATATCGGCGCAAATTATCGGCCAGAATTCTGTTATCGGACCGATAATAATATTTTCATTTTTTCACTTATCGGCCAATAATATATCGGCCGCCGATATATCGTGCATCCCTAAACGTGGGTCATAGTTGTCTAAGCCTCTATTGCGTAGCCTGTTAAAAACGTTGCCAGATAGTATTAAATCGGCAACTGCAGAAGCCTACCCAAGGCTACAGATTCATTCTGAACAGTTATTTCTCTACTGGCTCAATTATCACACAAGACACTGTTTTGATTTGCGTATTTGCGTTACCCCCAACACTGACAATAATGTAGACAGCAAATTTCGATTTCAATTTTCGTTACCACTGTGTAGTCAAGCCTTAAGCCATACCCAAGTAGCCTAAATCGAGGTAATGTTTAATTATGCATGATTTATTTTGTTATTGAGTTCGTAGGCTGGGATTACTCTCTGAAAGTGGTACTAAAGCTTCATGCAGCTTCACGCCTCGTAATGCGCGACTGAAAGGGTCATTTGAAAGCGATGCCCACTGTAAGAGAAGGTGGTTGTTTTCACACCACGCCACAAAGCTGTTCACCAGTTCTCTATACTCAGTCTCCACCCCACTCTTCACACACCCTACAACTGCAGAGTCGTCAGAGTATTTCTGCAGATGACAGGTTGCAGAGTTGTATTGAAAGTCTGAGGTGTATAATGTGAAGAGGCAAAGGAAAGATGACAGTCCCCTGCGGTGCTCCTGTGCTGCTAACCACCTTCTGACACACATCCTCCCAAACGCACAAACTGTGATCTTTCCGTCAGGTAATCAACAATCCATGATGTTATGGATGTCTCCACCTGCACCCTGTGTAGCTTCTCTCTTAGCAATACAGGTTGTATGGTATGGAAGCACTGGAAAAGTCAAAAAACATTATTCTCACTGCGCTGCCAGCTTCATCCAGGTGGTTGTGGGCTCTCTGAAGCAGGTAGATGATCACATCTTCAACACCAACCTCAGGTCGGTAGGCAAATTGCAGTGGGTCCATTGAGGTGGTCACCTTAGGACTGAGGTGTGCCAGCACCAGTCTCTCCAGCGCTTTCATGCAGTGTGATGTTAACGCCACTGGTCATTGAGGACAGATGGAGAAGACTTCTTGGGTACTGGAACAAGGCATGATGTTTTCCACAGCACTGGAACCTTCCCCTGACACAGGCTGGTCTTGAATAGGCACTGTAGAATCCCACATAGTTGTTCTGCACAGGCCTTCAGGACCCTGGGGCTTTTAAAATGCTGTTAAAATATGTTTGCCTATATGATTACCCTACAAAGGAGGAAAAAAGCAAACAGGTGTAAAGGATAGGCCTACTTTTAAGGGCCATCAAAAATATAAAAATGTAAAAAAAGTAACTTGTTACTTGAGTAATTTATTAACAAAGTACTTTTTTACTTTTACTTGAGTAGATTTCTCAGATGGTAATATTTACTTTTACTCAAGTAATTCTTGAAGGGAGTAATAATATTTTTCTTGAGTATGGATTTTCAGTACTCTACCCACCCCTGTGCATACCTTGAACTTGCCTGATGCAGCACCAGACACTTCTCGTAACGTTAGCTGGTCCTCAATTCACACTCCACTGGCTCATCCTGCAGCATTATCCTGTATCTGACATGACATCTCAACTCACTGTTTTGAGATAAATATATGTTAATAAGACTAACAAATGACAGATTTCCTAGGGTTAGTGAACTTCATGAAATATACCATTTTTACTGCTCTGAGATAGCCTGGGTTTTCCCATGCTGCCTTACGCGCGCAATTTTATTCACGCTGCTAGGCAGCCTGGATTCTATGGACTTCGTTTTCACCTAAACGAAGGAACCAATCACAGAACGGAGGGAGAGCAAGACAATGATGACACACCGAAGCCGTTATGAGCTACGTACAGATGCATTTGATAGACATTCGTAGCGCCCAATAAACAGCTCTGGGCATTCGTAAACCACGTTTCGAATACGAGAAAATGAATGTCTAGTTCCCAGACCCCATCTCAATGAGATGAGGTCTGACGTTAGCCAGGCTAGCTCTGAGATGCTGAAAGGTAAACAACCACTCAGTGAAGCTTCTAAGCTAACTCTAACGTTAGCTACAAAGTTCATGCAGAACTCCCTTATAAAAAGAGAGTTTGTAACGTTAGGTGTAGGTTGTGTAAAATGAATATCATTCTTTGGAAATGTAACATTAAGAGCCACTGTTTAATTCAACGCTTTTTTGTAGGTAAACTTGGCCTTACTTCAGTGAAAATATAATTTAGGCTCTTACGGTAACTTATCGCTAAATAACAGGTTAACCTTAACTGCTAGTCTCCACAAAACATTGCCGCCAAAAGTTTTGGAAAGCTGTTTTTCCCCCCTTCTAGATGTAGACCACAAACCTTAAATATAAATACAAGTTGTTGTCATTTTGAGTTGAGAAATGTAAAATTAAACGTTATTGTGCTTTTGGTTGCACTTTACTTGACAGTATCGACATAAGAGTGACATGACACTGTCATGAATGTTCTTAAGCCACTGTCATGAATGTTCTCTACGACATTCGGTTTTTGTCATAACAAATAAGGATTAGGATTAGGGTTAGGGTTCATGTTTCATGACAGTGTCATATGTTCATGACAGTGTCATGTCACTCTTGTCATGAATGTTCTTAAGCCACTGTCATGAATGTTCTCTACGACATTCGGTTTTTGTCATAACAAATAAGGATTAGGGTTAGGGTTCATGTTTCATGACAGTGTCACATAGGTGCCAACTCTCACGCATTGGCCGTGAGACACACGCATTTGATTAGTTTCACACGCTCACACGCCACACCCCCGATTTCTCACGCTGAAGTGTCAGGTCGGTCAGATGCCTGAAAAATGAGTTTAGCCTATCTATAGATCTACCTGTTGAGCCACGGTTATGCTTTCAGAGACGGTGAGAGGGTTCAAGAGCACCCCCTGTCTGGAATTTTCTAAATTTTCTCTCATTTGCGATGCTACTTCAGAAGCCATCCCAGGCGCATCCCCCCACATTCCCCCGGCTTCAGGTATGCTTTGAGTATTATTGAGTATTTTCCACGCTGAAGTGTCAACCTGGTAGGTCAAATACCTGGCAGATGAGGTTCAACTAAACTAAACCTATACATATATCACACATCATGTGAACGTGCGGAATCTAAGCTTTCCAATGATATTAGCGCCAAGTTGCTGTGATAAATGGTTCGCGAGAGAATTAACATTGAACCGACGTGCAATTTAGGCTAATCATATTTGCATTTACCCATTACTCTCGGTTTAATATTTCACTAACCCTTCACACAACACGTGGAAAACCCTATTTCACAATAAACAGCAAACCTACCGAATACGAGGATATAAAGCATGCCTCTGTGCAATAAGTGGTTCCTGAGTAATCCGGTTTTGAAATTGCAACACATTTCTACATAGCCTCATTGGGGCGAAATTATAATGTATTCTAATGTAAACTATTTGTCAGTAGGCCTACATACATTTGTGTAAATTGCTCAGCCATAGATTATCCCACTATCATGGTTCTTATATTGTCAGGTTCCAGCCAATCCCATTACAGATAAATTAATATATTTATATTGGCATGCTTCCAAGTGACATTAATGCAAAAATATGAAGAAAATCAAATAAAGAGACACAAATATTGATATAAAGCCTGACATAAGCCATATGCAAACATTCACATCATGCAGATATGGGTACATCCTGAAAAAGGAATAGCATGTAGGCTATAGGCTATGGCCATTACAATGACCAATATATTATCTTAAATAAACTAGCTGAATAACACAGGTGACCACTTCTGCATAATTGGAGTGCTGAAATGTACACACATTTTTTTACATTTCTGAACTGTGAAATGTAGCATATGTTTTTGTGGTTGTGAACTTATTGCAATATCACCATAACTATTCCACCTGTGTGTGCATGGTTATAATTCTGAAGTGCAAAATAGCTTAGGCTACAGCACAAATATTTCCATAAAAATAAGCAAGTCTGACCTCTGAATTTATTTTGAAAGTGCACCTGATTGATGCATTTAAAAGTTAAAATATACAAACATTTCTTAAATTCTTACAAAACACCCACCCACTTTTTAAAATTGTTAGTTTGGACCCCCCCCCCCCCCACCCCACACTTTTGCCGTGCGAAATACCAGTGCTGTTTTCAGCATCTGTTTAGTACTTCATTGTAATTTTCATTGGATTCTCCCATTTGCGCGTAAATCGCTCTTTTTTTTTTTTGTTACACGCATTTTTCCATTCCGCTTCTGTCACACACACAGTGACAAGTGCCAAATCCCCCGCAGTGTTGAAGAGATCAGTCGTCTCCCTCACTTTTGATAAGGTAAAAAGCCTTTTAGGTACGGCAAATAAATAATAACCTATAGGTTTACGCTAGGCTATGTAAAACTCCCCATTAACAGCATCACGTCACTAACCACAGCTAAGACTGCACAATCTCTATTCACTCTGTTGGATATCTGAAGCCAGTTTGTCTACTTAGATACTGTAAATCCTCAAATTATGGCCGGGGTCTTAAGACAAAGTACAGGCCTTTAGGGGCAGGATTGTATTCGAGACAGCCCTTTATTTCTTATGCGAGTTTTATTTTGAGACACGCGTTTCTTGGAGCGGCATACTGGTAGGCCTTCAAAAGCATGACATTTTCGGTTTAGTTTGATATTTAATTTACTTTTGGACTGTTTGATTATATTGTTAAATGTTGGGACTGATGGGCACTGAAATCTGGGGAGGTATTTGATGATCACTATTATGTTCCATGTAGTTGAAAGAGTGTCGGGATTTCAAACAAACCATCCGCTTTCATGCGTTCATTGAACGTCCGCGGTGCTGTAATGGAAACCTTATTACATAGCCAAGTAGCCTATTGAGTTATTTTTAAATTATGCATGATTTACTTTTTATTAATTTCGTAGGCTGGCTTTATTTTGTTATATAGAAGTATCTAAATAACCTGTTAAAATGTACCAGAATTCAGGAAATTGCATCTAGTCCAAAAAAACATTTCTGGGGGAGGACCCCCATACCCCCCGCTGAAATGTCACACCCACTTTCACAATGCCTCCGACGCCCATGGTCCTAGTAGTAGGCTAGATCCCTTTGATACCAATGTTCATATAACTCTGGGACCCTGGTCCCAGGGATGGATTACTGCACGGGCCTTCCGGGCCCAGACCCAGGGGCCCAAGGTGTCAGGGGGCCCTGAAGCCCAAGCCTTTGCATGGAATCATTGCCTCAATATCAACACATCAGGATGTAGGCTATGAATCTGATTGAATTTAGTATTGCCCATCCCCAAAATGCACCAGAATACAGGAAAATCACATTAAACAAATTAAAAAAATTCTGGGGGAGTACGCCCAAACCCCCCTTCCACATATGCGTCAATTAGTGGGGAGCCCTTAATACTGTACATCTGGGCCCAGGGGCCCGAAAGCTCATAATCCGTCCATGCCTGGTCCCTACACCTGAGAACCACTGATGTACGTTTTTTTTACTGTACGGTATAATGCTGAATGAGCCAAACAAAAATTTACGCAGCAAAATTTTGGTTGGCCCCACCAAATCTCACTCCAAGGTTTTTTGAAAAGTTGGCAGCCCTGGTGTCATATGTTCATGACAGTGTCATGTCACTCTTATGTCGATACTGTCAAGTAAAGTGTTACCATGCTTTTTATCCAGATAAACCGCAGCTCACCACCATCGATACAGACGTTAATGTTAGTCTTGCCCGGACGAAGTTGGCGATGGCGTTAAAACTAATGTTACAGTAACTACGAACAGTAACGTAGGTTATATTGCGTCAAGCAGACAAGAATTAAACTATCAAAATGTACACAAACTCATATATTATCACAAATCTAAATCAAAAAGGCAATACTTACTCTTAAATCGCGACTCCAGAGTCCTTCATGTACAGCAGCCAAGACTGCTTGATGGTGGAATTTTCTTGTCCAGCGGTGCATGCGCGAATTGAAATGCGAATTTTCAGAATAAAAGATACTTAGTAATTCCAGGTGTTGGTGCAATGATAAAAAAAACATTTAAATAGTATGAGTAAATCTCTAATAAATGTTACTTAATATTTCCAGGTGTTGGTGCTATGAAAATAACCATTTAAATAGTATGAGTAAATATCTAATAAAACACACTCTTCCCACTCAATTAAAGCTGCAGTTGGCAAGATTTTTTTGATCATATTCACTGAAACCGACACTATACTCCTACAGAACAACATAAATCAGCCGGTTTTAGAAAAAAAACGCACTTCTAACTCCAACTAGAGCCTGTTATTTGTTTTGCAAAAATCCACAGCTCCAGGTTCTTCTGGTCCAATCAGAGCAGGGCTGTGTGAGATCTGGCTGTCAATCACAGTCTGGTGAAGTCTGGTGTGCACTGACAAGCACAAACTCAATGAGAGGGTGCTCGGTGGTAGTGGGGGAGGGGCAGGAGAGTTGCCCCTCCCCCTCTGGCTAAGTCCCCTCAATCTGTCAGACTTGCCAACTGCAGCTTTAATACATTACTTGAATATACTGGGTATATATTTCTGGTTTTTACTAGTTCTTGCTGAATCTTGATATTACAATGTAAAAATGACTTCTTTTGAATTAATATTTATTACTACACCCAAAAGTCATTTTTTTCAGTGTAGTGCTGAGCTGAAAATCCAGCATCCATGATGTTGTGGAGGTGCATTGGTATGACATGGCCATTTTATACATTTGGCTAGGCACGATCAATTCTGAATGATGTACACAGGTTCTGAGCAACATATACTGTGATCCAGACAAAGTCTTCTCAGGGAATACCTTGAATATTTCAAAAATAATTCTGCACCTATTTAAACAGAATTTCTCCATAGAGGAGGAGCCCAGGTGCTATGGCCTGTCTGCTGTCCAGACCTGTCAAATTGGGTGCATCATGAAATAAAAAACATAATTAAGAATACCCCAGACTGTTGAGCAGCTGAAATCCTATATCGGGCAGGAATGGGACCACATTTCATTCTCAAACTCCAGTAACTGGTCTCCTCAGTTCCTAAACATTTAGAGAACGCGGACCACCTTCTACATCCTGACTTGGCTCGCGTACCCCCACCATCTGACACATTCTATTGACACATTCCAGGCATCATGTTTAATTAACCGCCCCTACATGATAACAAAACAAAATCAAAATGTGCAATGTCCGCCTTCATCATTCTGCCCCCCATCCCATTCGATCTGTTTCTCTCCCTTCTCCTCTTTGATCGCTTTTCAGTAATTAGGCCTTTGGACAGTGTCCCTGTTTTTAGCCAGTTTTCCATGTTTGCGCAGCCTTCTACCGAGCCTATACTTCCACGAAACTAACACGCCAGCTGCCCGCAGGAAATCACGTGCATTGTGGGTAGCTTATTTTTTAATGAAAACATAGCCTATTATAGAGTTTACAAACAGTTTGGGAATCCCTGCCCTAGGTAATTTGGACTCATTTGTGGAGTGGTGCCACCTGGTGAATGACATCAATATGAAAATCTAGAGCTTCAATGGCCAATATGAGATATCATAAAATTAGTCACTACACATACCATACTACCACATATTATCTATTAAAAATGTAGTTTAAGAGTTCAGCATAGAGTGTCTATAAAAAGTATTCACCTCCCTTGTATACCTTTATTGTTTTAATAAATGGAATCTTTGTCAATTTAGCCTTTTTACAATAATTGACAAAAATCCCCTCTTTAATATCAAAGTGAAAGCAAATCTCTACAAAGTAATGTTAATTAATTAAAATATATATAATGCAAAATAAGTGATTGCATAAATATCCCCCCCCCCCCTATCCCTTTGGTGACAAATCGTTCAAATATCGTTCCTCCAGGAGTGTAGTATACCTCTACAAAGCAAAATATGGTTTTGTCAAGCCCTACTGCAATAATACAGTAGTACTGTAAGCTTTTCTTTGTGATTGGTTGTTTTTTCCTGTCAATATAATTCAGCAATGGCCACATCAGCTGAGCATGCGCAAAGTTGATTTATAATGGTGTTTGTAGGCAAACATACACATACGGAGCATGTGAATCTTATCTTAGGAATGGTCAAAGTGGCGACGAAACATGCCAACATTGAAACTCAACCTTTCCAGGGAATTTGGTTAAGATCAGGGATTACAAGGAGAAAGTGATCCAGAGTTGGGAGGAAGGTAAATAAAACTGTGTAGTCTATGAATATCAGTTCAATCAGTTGAACAAATCAATCAGTATTCCCAGCTATAATTCCACCATGAAGACAAAAGAACACTCCAAAAAAGGTTTAGTGAGGGGATGGATACAAAGAAATGCATAAGTGAGGGGATGGACACAAAAAACATTTCAAGTCACTGAACATCCCCTAGAATTCAGTGAAATCCATCATTAAGGAATGTAAGGAATATGACAAATGTGCAAATCTGCCTAGAGCAGGCCGTCACCACAAACTGACTGACTGATCATGAAGAATAATGGTAGTGGAGGCCACCAAGGCACCTATGACAACTATGACAAAGTTAAAAGTTTCAGCAGCTGAGGTGGGAGAAACTATGCATACAACAACTTTTACCAGAGTTCTTCACCAGTCAAAGCTCTACAGCAGACCCGACAGCAGACACTAATTCACAGACGGGCATTACATTTTTCCAAGGGGGGCACACATTGATCACTGTTGCAGGAACTTAAATTGATCACCGTAGTTTAAGATAGGCCATTAATAGACACTGGGGTTACAACAACTGAAATCAAACAAATATAGTGCCAAAAATGACTGCCATGACTATAATTCAATTACAAGCTTACACTTGACAAAACATTCTAATATGAAAATGTAGATGTTTGGGGTAGCCTATAGGGTGTAGGTCCTATAATCCCCGAGGGAGAAGGAGAACGCAGCCATTTGCATACTTAAACCCAAGTAGCCTAATCTTTCGACTAATTTTTCGATTAGTCGACTAATCTAAACGACTAATTTTTTTAAAAATCAAGTGTTTGTTATTTTGTTGTGTCCGTTTTATTTTGAACTCAACTAAAGGGAAAACGTAAAATATATATCACCCTACTTTTGTTAGAAGCTGTATTACTGTAAGTAAACTGTTCAAAAACATTATGTATTAAAAAAAAACACCCATTTAAAATGCTACCTTCAGATCTGATGTCAGACCTTTGATAGACTTTATTTGTATGCCAGTGTTGCCATGGACATTGACAACTTCTTTGACCTGAGGCCCGGTCATGGCATACTTTGGGGTCATAGGGCCCACCTACATGAAATCTCCACCTCCATCAAATTATCCTTATATCACATCACAATTATTATTGTTATGCTATATTGTTATACATGCACTTCAAAGCAGCCAGTGTTTAAAGTGCTTGTTCACAAAAAGTTTGTGAAAACATGCACATCAGAGGACTGCTTTACTAATGTAAAATATAATTACAATAGTTCCATTGCTTTGGCATGGTTGCATGATAACTACTTCTCAAAACAACAGCAGTTATATGGGTGTCATCGTTTTGGGATGTTTCCCTCATGCAAGCATCATACACTGGTAGGCAAATGGAAATAATATTGACATATTTAATTATGCCACAAGCTTTTGGCCATGTTATTCCGTTATTCAAATTTGACTATACAATACTCTAGATAGTGTACAGTAGTGTAGTCTGTGCTCTGTTTTTATGGAAGTTGCATCAGGCACGGCGCTACGGGTGGGCCTGGATGGGCCTAGACCCACCCACTTTTCAACAGGCCCACCCAAAACTTTTCTTAAAAAAAAAAAAAACTTTTAATATATTTTAATTTTGTCAAGAATTATTAAAAAGCGGCAAATAATCTCATAATCTGTGCTAAAATATTCTAAATGTTTAGTTTTCAAAACTATTTTAAAAAGCTGGTGATGTTTCTGTGCAAGTTCAGCAGTGCCAGATACATTAGGTTCTGGGTCGGATCTAGCTTGTCGGTATGCTAGGCTAGCTCCAAGTGATCTGAAAGTGTGAAAATAATTTCCAGTAAAGGACAGTGCTGCAACAGTCGTTGTTTATGTACCTTAAACGTGCACAAACGGTCTCGTTGTATCGCTGCAACCAGGAGATGAAGGATAGCTGAGATCCATAACACCTAGCACATCTCTATGGCTTAATGGCTTCTGAAATGTTTTTTTTTTTGCAATGCAGCTTGTTGATATTCTTATCGTTGATCCGATTTGCATTAAAGGGCCTAATGGGTGTGATTGATCTTTATGAGCTCTCTTGGAGCATGTTTTACATGACAGATGACGTTGTCAATGAACAAGTTCTGTGCCCGAGGGGTAGGCCTAGTAGCCAGCTGATTTTGCCAGGGCTTGAGCCCCGAATGTATTTTGTACAGTTGACTATTATGAAACCATTATTCCGATCGCGCATTGAAACTTTGAGATGAGATGGACGTATTTAACATACAAGCGGACACGGGTGAACTCACTCTTCTTCATGCAGCAGATTTAACATGAACGTTACCTTCCATAACACATAATTTGGAACGTAGGCTACGTGCGCGCGCGAGGTTGGGCATGTCATTGTTTGCATTTGATATTTGGTATAGGCCTACGTTACAAGGAAATCATGAAGTCATCAATAACAAGGTGGTGGTGGAGTTATCCTGTTCTCGTCATTTAGACTACAAGTTCAGGTTTGTTATCAGCCTCTAGCCTACAGTCTGGAGCTGGCCAAACAGTGGTGGCCTGCTTTGCCTAGTTGTAAAATCGAATTAGTGAGTCTTCAATGTTCCCTTCTCCCTAAGCTAAGCATAACAAACCATATAATGCATATTGCTATTTAAAAGCCACTCTGCTAGGTGGCTATTGATCTGTATTGTTGAAAACCTAAAACAAATGAAATATTCGACTTCATGTTATACAAGCAGAACTAAACTATGTTTGGGGGAAATATTAGGCCATCCTTAAAAATAATTTTGTTTGCAGTAACAGCCAAAAAAAATAAAAAATGGGTCGGTAGGTAGGTCAATATTTTTTTTTTTCAAGATTCAAATTCAAAATTTTGGTCATGGTGATTACGTAGGAATGAATTTACACAAATGTGCATATCGTGACGTAACTGACTGGGTCTTCAACCCGTGCCTTCAGGCGCACCATTGCAAATCTCATTCTGATGCAGGTTATATAGACCAGCCTTTCTCAACCTTCTTTGACCTGAGGCCCGGTCATGGCAGACTTTGGGGTCATAGGGCTCATCTACATGTACCCAGAAAGAAGGCTACTAGCTCTTGGCCACGTTATATTGAAATTTGACTATACAATACTCAATGCTATACAGTGTTTTATACAGTCTCTGCTCTGTTTCTAAGGAAGTTCCAAAAAACAACGTCGTTCTATTAAGTTTCGTTAAATAAATAAATAGCCTTCCAACAGGTTGAAGCGGAGCTTTGATACCAACGTTATCGATTAGTTTCAGTTTCTCTCACGCAGACGCGCATTGAATGAGTGCTCACCACTTAATTGTAGGGCTCCATGTTTAATGACATCGATAGCAGAAACGTTTGTTTTCTTTTTTCGTCGATCCGCGGTTTCTTGATCAACTGCGCAGAAAATTATCAGATGAAGCACCGGGCCTAATTTCACTCCACGACTCCGCAGACCAGCAGTCTCCATGTTGCGGACCCATATGTTGACAAATGCTGAATAGACCACAACCAATTTCAATACTCCGACACGGTCACCGTTAGACTAGGGGGGAGAAGGGATGAGAAAAGATCTGGCCACAGTTCTTCCAGAACTTCGTGCCAAGTAAAAGCGTTATCAGTTTGTGTGAATGAAACGAAGCGTAGGCCATAGTGTGACATGCGTAAAACTAATGGTGTAGAGATGACGCCACGGGGTTTTATTTAAGTGAGCCACGTTTGCATGTAGGCAATTTATTCACAATACTTGGGCCTACTAAAAGAGATATTATTTCATTGCATTTCTATTGGTTGTTTAGAGTGAAAAAAACAATCGGTCGGTATTAACGCAAGTTTACAACCGGCAAGTCGGTCAGACTAAAAGGGGAAAAAAATAAATATTTGGGTCGGTTCTAAATTGACAGGGTCGGTCGGGTTACGGCAAACGAAAATATTTTTAAGGATGGCCTTAGATTCCCACTTTTACAGCCTAGGCCTTAGGTCTATTCGAGAGATGCGCTAAAGCACAGCCAGCAGGTATGGTGCGTAATGGAGATTCCAAAGCGCTCTTATTTGGTCAGAACCAAGGACAGTGATCGAGGATAGGTACGTCCGTCCTTTTTACAATGCAACAAACTATTTAAAGAGCATCAAGCTATTCAAATCTCTTATGTAAGCACAAATAATATAACAGTATATTAGTCAGTCATTTTTATTAGGTTAAACAGTGATTTGATAAAGTTTTTTTTAACCCTTTCGTGCCCGTGCCGAACATTCCATTTTTGGTGCTGGATGACCTCCTCACACAAAAAACCTTATTTCTTGAGTATAATACATACTATCAATGGGATATACATACCATTGTAATCAGAAGGATCAGTTCTATGAAATTATGTAAAATACATATGGGCAATTCCATGCAAAGGTCATCCTTAACATGGAAAAAAAAAGTTGTGCATACGCAAATAGAACTGTTGTTAAAATCTTCATTTAGGTCTATATTTTATTGTTTGTAACTGATCTGATTGAATTTGATGGAGAATTACACTCTTTTTACATCATAAATATGGTGTGCAACCATACAGAAACAACATTTTTTCACATGGTAATATTATACATATTTAAAAAGTGGATAAATGGACCCAAGGTTCAAACAAATTGTGTCATTTGACAAATTCCAGATTGACAAGGGAATGGTAGAGTAATGTCTATGCTCAGCTTGCCTTTAAGAGCACAACTCCTTACATTTGTAAGGCTTTTGTTTTTAAGTCAGCAAGTTCCATGGCCATGTCACATCCATAACGTTTTATAGGAAAAGTGTATGCTACACATACAGTGTTGATGCGACAATGTCCATAGTGTCTGTGCAAAGCTGATTTATATCAATGTAAAGTGTGATGACCAAATTGTGCCCCTTTCTTACTTTTAAAACCTTTAATGGTGCGTTATGGATGTGACGTTATGGATGTTACATAATGTGAATTTACAAGACTGGAGACTTTGTTATACCTCAAAGCCGATAAAACGTCTGTTCTAGTGGCATGTCAGTTTCAACGCATTTCACCTTAGTGTTTAGGCCTACAATTGACATTTCAAAGATTATTAGGTTGATCAAAACCACAAGGAGGCCTTGCCTAACTATTAGCAAAACAAACATAATATTAAAATACCTCCAGTGATTAGCCTAGCCATAGCCTATTTTCAAGTGGCCTAATAACGAAAATCTGAGCGATTATCTTCCTGTAACTGTCATACTGTTGTTGTACAGTAACTGAATTATCGTGTTAGCTGGTGAAGATGGCTGACTTTGCAGCTGGAGTTAACATAGCAACCTTCTGTTGCAGATCTGTTCAGCCTGCTGCTCACGTCTGCTTAACACAGTTTCATTTTAAATGTGACGCAATATGCCAGCATTTGAAGTGTCAGGTCCTCTGTAGCTAATACCCACAGAGTAACATTAGTAACGGCAGCAATAAACTAGATGTACCGCATAGCGGTACAAAATAGGACAGCCTCTCAGTCCTGCATATTCTCTTCGCAAAAATAAATCATGCTTGTCAATTTGTCTCCATCTCTTACTCCTGCAACTCATGTGCATGTAAATGAGTGTGTGCATATGTGAGTTTGCTTTTGTTTATAAGAGTGTGTGTGTGTGTGTGTGTCTGTGTGTGCACATGCGTATGCGTGCCTGTGTGTGTGCGTTTATGTGTCTGCATTCATGTGGGTGGGTGGGTGTTTGTGTGTGTGTGTGTGTGCTTGCCTGTCTGAATGTGTTTATGTGTGTGTGTGTGCTTGCCTGTCTGTATGTGTGTGACTGTGCGTGCGTGCGTGTGTGTGTGTGCGTGTGTGGGTGTGCGTGTGTGGGTGTGCGCGTGCATGTACTTTATGTGTGCAAATCACAAATGAGTGGGTAAGGGTTAGGTTGATGTGGGCTCTTGAGACTAACATACCATAAATATTTTGTCATCTTGGGTGCAACGGTTCAGGTAGGGCTAGTTATAGGGCTAGGTATATACATGTTCCCTGGTGTTTCAGTTGATGACGGTAAAAAAATATATGTATATATATTTTATATTTTAAATGACTTATTGTCCTGATTCTTCCTGTTGATCGATCTTAGTGGGCACTGAGGAAGCAATAATTTCATCGCTAGTTTTTCATGATTACTATTTCAATTGTTTCATATCAAAATTCACTACTTAATTATGTGTTTTATGTAGTTTGTCGAGGACTGGTTCAGACACGTCACATCCATAACGTGAAACCGTCACATCCATAACGCCAGTTTTTCCTACATAATGCATTACAAAAATGACGCATAGTTTCAAAAACACACTTTTTGTGTTCATTCAAGTCTCCTTCATGCTACATATATCATAGTTTCGGCAGTTTCCTTAAAAATTTAGATTGTATTGTAGAATACCTGTAATCTCTCACAAAAGTGTGTCCATTTCATGTCACATCCATAACGCTGATATAATGCCTTGTATTCTTAGGATGAAATTGATTATATGAAATTTGAGGATTTCTCAGTATTCAGAGGACATAGGTTACATTAAAAGTTATGCAAATTAATTCACTGATACTAATTTTGCCCCCACTCTAAGGCATTTTGTTTACCAATATGAGTCCAATTGTCACATCCATAACGCTGGAACTGCCCACATGGTAATGTTGATATAGTAATGAACAGTATTAGAAAATCCTCTCCAAATGTATATCCGGAATTTGTCAAAATTTAATTTCATTCACATAAAAATGAATTTTCATCATATTTCTCTACAAGATAGAGAAAAATATAGAGTGTATGAAATGTTCAGCAAGTTGTGGGCTATTTAACAAAAAAGACTGTATTGGAATATCATTAACCTTTCAAAAGTTATGATAATTTTAGTGATCAGTGTAAAAAAAATGCAGGAAACGAGATTTAGAATGTTGACAGAATTCACATTCACTTTCTCACCAACAACATAAAAATATGCATAAAAACTAATAATCAAGTCAGAAACAATGGTTTAGATGTATTTGGTCTATAAGAATAAACCATTTATTTGTATATAAGCAAATGCTACAGTCAATAAGAATGACATTAAAAAGAAACATACTTTACCTTACCAGTAATACAGGAAGTAAGTTTACTGTATTCATTGAAGACCATTTCGGAAAAGAGACATAAAATACATTTGATTCAACTAATACAACTTCCTTATATAAATCAGTATAATATGAAAATTATATACATATATAAAATGTATTATTATTCCTGAAAAGCTAGGAATACAATCAACATCACTCAAAACTCAATGTGTTCTAAACATTTGAAAGTGGATTACATACTTAGAACAAGCCTGTGGAGAATAAACACATACACACAAACTCATACCCACACACACACACACACACACACTTACAGAGGAGGATAGGGAAAGGTGGGGTGGGGAACCTGAAGGTTGAACACAGAAGAGCTATGACTCATTACTAAACGCATCCCCTTTTGCAGAATGCCAAATCTGACAGCAATTTGTTTATCAATAAAACAAATTCGCCTAACGTTACACTCCAGGGCCATACAAGCTACTTTAGTTTTATTATGTACGTTTTTTATAACAAGCTCCTGCTGTACAGGAATATGTACTTGATGGAAAGACGACAGAGTAGTAGTTGGAGCAGCTGAAGGTGAGGCTGAAATTTCAACGGAAATGCCTACCAGCTGTTGTGATAGATTTCCTCCAAATTCTTTCTGGTTGTAGCTACCAAACCTAGGTTCAACACCAGATTCTGCATTGCATTGTCAAACTTGAAATAACAAGAAGCTACTGACAACGGCAATGTCAATGGAGAAAAAGTGCTTTCTGGTATTCTGCGTTTTTTGGAGTACACAATATGTATTCATCATTTGGTCAATGTCCCCTGATCCCTGCCAAGACTTGGTTCCCCAGTAGCAATGGATATTAGGGAGGGAAGTGAACCCCATGTAAATGATCAATCCCAGAAACCTGTGAAACTCTTCTGGGGTCTTTGTCCCATGCCCCTGCACTGTTTGCATACGATGGCCTACTAAGCACAAGCTCCCATTCCTTACGGTTGGTAAAACCACATATGCCTGGGACAACAATGTGAGTAAAAAAGAACATAACAAGTCTATTTCACACAGTTTTTTAGTCAGCACCATCCTACGCACGGCACATAAATCTATACCTTCTTCCTCCATCCCCTCATGGTCTTCAGTATTGTGAGTGCAAGCTCATGAGCAGTCAGCTACCTCTTCAGGCTTGCGAGAAGGTCTGTGTAGGTCTTGTCATCCTCCATCTGAAACAAGAGCGAAATCATACAAATACCTTTATTAATGTAAAAAATAAAATCACAAAACTAAAGATTTGTGCATGTATGCACACAAAAGAAGAGGTAGCCTAAACTATTGAAGCATCCTCAGAATATACTCGAAATATTTCTAAGTAGGCCTATGAAAAGTCATTGTATTACACATGGGTTTAGCTACCCTAAATCTGATTGCCTGGCTGGTATCAAGATAAAGACAGATTACATTTCACCTAGTAACAAACTGCTGAAATGCAATAATGACATTTCTGACAGAATATGTGATTTCACATCATGTTTTCTATAACTAAATATTGAGAGGAGTTGTGCTTCATCTATTTCAAGTCATGCCATCTTAGAAAATATTGAGACAAGCACGTCTGATGTTTGTCATTTAGAAGTTAGCAAGCTAAAATAGTTCACTACAGACTGCACTACAGATAACAACCGGAGGAAAGGCAATAAGTTAATTACATTTCTGACAGAATATGTGATTTCACATCTTATTTTCTACAACTAACGTTACATATTGAGAGGAGTAAAAATATCGCTCAACTTATTTCATGTAAGAGAACGCAACTTAGAAACGCGGCGCCCATTGATTTATTCAGCTTTGATTTGCTATACTGTCTTGCCAATATAATGCTTACCTAACAAGCAAATTGGTACTAGAAAACAAACTTACCTACAGGTTATTTACTAACAGGTTTTTAAATGAAACTGTCAAATGAAAATAACTGACATCAAAAGCAAACGATAATATTGCAAGCAGTTCAGAATTATACAGTTAGCTAAAGTTACGTGACGATGCACTAGCCCCCCGCTAAGCCATAATGTTGACGCTGATGAGAAAGCATATTACTGTCAAATGACATGATTTAAGGACTTCAAATTAAGATAAACCATAACTAGAACCAATGTAAAAACAATATTACCTCAGTTTATCCAGCTGTGTGGTTTCCAGTCGAGGTAAACTCCAACTTAAGTGCAGGTGGCATCCGGCTGTCCACGTCAAATGCACCGACTCAAGTGAAAATATTTTTTCAAGACTCATCTTCAAGTATCCAAAAAATTTCGCGCCATAAACCCTTAACCAATCATATCAAATTGAAGCTTATGTTGTCAGCATTACGGGGAAGATTTCAGAAATAAAATCAGTCATTGGACAGCTGAGATATTAGACGATTGGCCATCGTTACTTTTGTAACGAAATTAGAACGGTCGGGCTCGTAAGGGTTTTTTAACCCACAATTGGTCTGGCCCATCCAAAACTGGAATCCTGGCGCCGTGCCTGAGTTGCATAAATCCATATTGTTCTATTAAATGTAGTTTCATAATTAAATAGCCTTCCAATAGGTTGAATTGGAGCTTTGCTACCAACGTTATCAAGTGGTTTCAGTTTCTCTCGCGCATTGAATGAACGCTCATACCACCATTTAATTGTATGCCTCTATGTTTGATGACACCAAATTAGCAAGTATTTCCTACTTTTTGCAGAAACGTTTATTTTCTTTTTCTGTCGGTCCGTGGTTCCTTGATCAATTGTGCAGCAAATTATCAGATGAAGCCCCAGGAATAATTTCCCTCCGCGGCTCCGGACCAGCAGTGTCCACGCGGCCCATAGTTTGAGAAACGCTAAACTTTGAAAGGCGACAGAAGTTGAGGACTTTGCAAATGAGCCTAACATCAGCATGTTCAAAGCAAGTAAGCTACAGGCACTTACCACATAGGTTACTTCACTTTATCAGTTGGCTTGAACGCTAAAAAAATATGCGTCGTGACTTATTGACCATGCAAATTACGCGCACCTTGATTGTTGATATCATGGGCGGCGGCATGTCCCAGATAGCAAAATTTCACCGGCCCACCTCTGGCCCACTACCTTGCCTCAGGGTTTTGTGAGTGTTGGCCCAGTTCTGGCTGGGCCTCCGGCCCAACAATGGCCCAATTACTGATAACTGACACAAAGAATTTCCTCTGGCCCAGATGTGGCCCACACACTGCAAAATGACTCTCATTGTTTCTGTTGGCCCAGGTCTGGCCCACACACTGTAAAATGACTCTTATTGAAACTGTTGGCCCAGGTGTGGCCCACACACTGTGAAATGACTCTTATTGTTTCTGTTGGCCCAGGTGTGGCCCACACACTGTGAAATGACTCTTATTGTTTCTGTTGGCCCAAGTCTGGCCCACACACTATATAACTGAGTGTTGGCTGAGTGTCGGCTGGGCCTGTACTGGCCCACGCACTATAAAACTGATCTGACTGAGTGTTGGCTGAGTGTTGGCTGGGCCTCTGGGCCTGTACTGGCCCACGCACTATAAAACTGATCTGACTGAGTGTTGGCTGAATGTCGGCTGGGTCCTCGGGCCACATGTGGCCCATTAACTACCAAAAGTACTTGAAAATAAACACAAATCCAGAACTAGTAATTAAAAGCACAAGCTACTTTTATTAACAAGTTTGACAAACACAACCTTGCAAATAAAACAAACATTTAAAAATTATACAAGCTTTTACATACACTTTAGAAATTAAACAAGTTAAAATATACAATCTACTTTTATCTACAACAATCGACATCTTTCATATACAAAAACACAAACAATTAAACATTTTAAAACTGTATAATGATTCAAATATTTTTTTTTTTCTAAATTAACATTAAACATTTACAGAAATATTCTATCTCTCTCCCTCACTCACTCACTCTAAAAGAGTAATTCCATTGTCAGTAGTTGTGGGTTGTGAGTTAAGTGTTGTGCTGGTGCTTTAAATTCTGTATTTTTGTACCATGTACCATGACCTACCCAGCTACATACATGCAAACATACTTACTCTCAAAGTATTTTTCAATAGCAGCAACCTTTGCCACCTGCCTTCTCTTTCCGTTGCCGCTTCATTGTTGCCTCCACCAGTTTCAGCAGCACTACCAGCCGGGGGTGTCTCCAAACTGCATTTAGGTATAAAAGAATATTATAAGATCATTATGAGGTCTAAAGCAAGATTTCAACATGTCATCTGTCAGAGAAGTTCTGTTTGTCCACTCAAATATACTTACAGATAGCCACCTTAGCTCTCTGTGGGGGTTGAACAAAGAGTTCTTTCAATCCATCCTTCAATGAGATGCATGGACAGCATGTCATTTCAAAAGAAAAGAAAAAAATCATTAAACTATTTATCCTTTACTGTCTGACAAAATATTACTAAAGCCCAGTCTTGCCACTCTGCAGCTGTCTTGGTAACACCTCCCTGGTAGTTATTTTGGGCAACATTGACATTGTGTGATTGTTAAATGCTGATATATTACCAATGACAATCACCAAGAGCAAGACATATTTGTCAACACATACAGACCTGAAGCACAAAGGCTTGTGGACTTCCTTCACAAGAGCCTTGTGGGTGCTCCAGTTGGTTGGCCATGTTTTCAACAGCGCATGTTTCCTGCCCACTCCTGTTATTTGCTGACATAATGGATGAGGCAAACCAAAAGCATCTAAAAATGACACATCACAAAACACAGGCCTAGATGAAAGCTGATTCCTATGATTTGGCTCATCTAAACAAAAACGTATTACTTATTCTATTAAATCAATGTACAACTTACCAAGAGCTCTTCAGGTCTCCTGTTTTTCCAACACAAGAAATGGTTCACACATGTATACACGGGTAGCCTTCTTCATCCAAAGGAGTGCAGGCAGGTCTCTGGTCAGTGTGGCCTGGATTCTGAGGTGTACATTTAAAAAAAGTCACAGTAACGTTAGGTTAATGGAAGTATATGTGTTCAAAATGATTATATGATCATAAACAACCCCTCAGTACAAAATACAGAACGACCTTAAAATACAGATTTTGATGAGCTTTACATGACCAGGACAGGACCCACCCTGCTACCATCTCTCTCTCACACACACACACACACACACAGACACTCTCTTAAGGCATACAGTCTCAGTCCTGCCTGCCTAAGTTGGATAGATAATGATGAAATGCCCAATTACCAATCGCTATATTCTAAGTCATGCAATACTGGTTAACTGTTAAGCTATTTCTAAAACGATTAGATCACACTTTTCTTTGAAAACCACATAATTATGCAAGTATAGCTAACGTTACAGCACTGAACGTTTTTGACCACCAACACTGACGTTAACGGCAGCTAATTAGGCCAACAAAGTAGGCTAAGAAATCATAACGTATGTTACCGCTAGCTTCGTCATCGTCAAGGGGGTTAGATTGAAACACCCATTCTTGCTACTTGTTAAACTTTGTCTGCAATAATAAGCCTACGTACATTCATAATGATTTACATGCAATAACAGGTAAAGGTAAAGTTGCATGTTACTTACCACAGGCAGTGTCCAAAACGAGACAGTTTCGCGCCGTCCTGCTGGTTTCAAACTGAACAGTTGCTCTGCTCGTGGGTCTTCCACATGTAATGGGCCGACAGTCACTTTACAGAATTGGGCCATGTACGTTTAGCGTCCGGCTGTCGCTAAATGTTTCATTTTTGCCGCCAACAGCCGCGATACTGATCATTGTTCGTTCCTGAAGTATCGGGCCACACACTGTATGAAATCCGTCTGCCGAGATTGATTCGAAAACTGGCAGTAGCCCATCAAACCCCAATCGGGCCAAATAAGACACTCAGTAATCAGCCCAACTACTGCGTGTCAGTGTCGGCCCATTCAAGGGGACAGTGCCTCAGCCGACCTGAAACTCCGGCGACAGTGGCAGCACTCAGCCAGGATCGGGCCGACTGTGTTTACTGTGCTTCAGCCGACTCGGACCTCAGCCGACACTGCCAGCACTCAGCCAGAATCGGGCCGACTATGCTTGCTATCTGGGGTTTGTTTTAACGTTTTTTTTAATGTATTACAGTAATGACACGCCGTTGCGGTGAGACACTCTTCACTTAATTTATTTCAATTTCCACAATACTATATTAGTCAGAGTCTGGACTAGCGTAACCTACTAGCTTAGCTCCCCCCACTTAGCGAATGAATTGCGCTGAAAGCAGGCAGGCACGCAGCTTTGCTGCTGGCGTAGTTTGCGCGCATAGCTGGTTTAAAACAGCCAAAGTCTTAGTCGCCTAGCTGTTTAACATCCAAAGACAGTCATTGTACAAGAGTAATAACATAGAGTTAATATAACATCCCAAGCAGCAAAACACGTTATTTGAACCAAAACAAACGTTTTATTTAGGTTGTATTTTGGTTTCAAATAAAACAGACGTGTTTAGTACTTCTTTCAACGTGTTTTCTGGCACCAGTACAAATAACCATGTTAAAAACGTCCATTGAACGTTGTAACCTGGTGCCAAAAGATACGTGCAAAACCCAACGCATCTAGCACCGATTCCAACGCCAACAGAAGATGCAATTTCGGTTTCAATTTACACCAACTAAAAAACAACATGAATTACATGTTCAAAATGAGTGAAAATCACAACGTTTTTTCACGCACGTATATGACACTTACTTTCAACATTGAATGAAGGTGCTGGTGTGGTGTTATTTTTACACCAAATACTAACGAGGGGAAAACGTGTGGAAAACGTGCCAGACACGTCTGATGTTAACCAGAGGCAAAACTGTGAGCACACCGGCAATTGTGCGACTGCTGGTCCGCAGAGTGAAATTATAAGCCCGTTTCTGTCGGCCGCAACTGCGGGCCGACAGAAAAAAACGGTAATCAGGAAGAACAGAAATAATTCGTTGTCATTAAACATGGAGCAAACAATTAAATTATGGTGTGAGCGTTCGTCGAATGCATGATGCATTTAATTAAAAAACATGTCAATTTTTTCTCCATTTGCCTACCAGAGTTTGATGATTGCATGCGGGAAACATCCCAAAACAATAGTTCTCATATAATTGCTGTTGTTTTTAGATCTAATGCAACCATGCTTAAGTAATTAACTATTCTAATTATATCTTACATTAGTAGCCTAAAGCAGTCCAGTATAACTATAGGATAATAAAAGTAATTGTTGTAATGATAATCATAATAATGGTTTGATGGGGGCATGTGTAGGTGGGCCCTATGACTTCAAAGTCTGCCATGACCGGGCCTCAACTTGAATTTTGAGAAAGCTGAGCTAGCCTACTACACATTCGGCACTTGAACTGGTGTACAATAGTTGTTGCTACATTTAGCCAAGAATGCACAGGATTTGATAGTTAGTTAATTATAGTGTATTATTTAAATACCTTTTCTGTACCACCCAGGTAACTGTAAACCTCCAAGAAAGTGTGGAGATAGCAGGAGAGTAGACAATTACAAAATTATATTTTTTTATTCTTAAAGCACAAGTACATTCTGTTAAGAGAGGTTTTGCTGTATGATATTGAGTTGAAGTAATTAGACGTTGACATTGAACTGTTGACTGTATAGTGCAAAGTAACACACAAGCTGTTTTCACTAGTCTTTAGTCAGTATGACATTTAATTACATGTCATATTTACTTCAGTTTATCAATTTAAGCAATATCCTAATCTATAATAAACAATGAATATATTGGAGAATAGCAAATAAACAATAAAGGACTGTAACTATATCCCTTCAATATTGAAGGTATATACAACTCGACAACCTCCTGAACGCTTCCGATACTCCCAGTGAGGAAAGCCCTTTATCTCATTTGCCCAGAATTCCTTGGAAAACTTTGACCAAGCAATTGAAAGGATAGTAGATCTATAACTATGATAGTTATCCTATTTGAGCTCCAGACTAGCTCATGAAGGGATGCTGATTCAAGACGGGAGGGTGTAACCCAGTGTTTTTCAACCACTGTGTGCCGTGAGAGATCATCAGGTGTGCCGCAGAAAATAACCCAAATGTCACTCACTGGTCCTGAAAAGCAACTGTTGCATCAAAGAATTTATAACCACATGCTCTCATTGATTGTATGATTGCACTATTTGTGGTATGCAGGCATTGTACAACGGGGGCCCCATATCCAGTATTCACAGAATCATCACATATCCAGTTCATAACAACAATTAAATTAGATATAGTCACCTACAAATGAAATAGAGGGCGCTTGTTTTATTGAGCAGGTCTTGCATAGAAGCCATAATAAGGCCATATCTGTGTATTATTTGAAATTTTAGGCTATGGTATGTTTATTTTTTCTTCACACAGGATGTTAGTGTGCCGTGGGACATTTTAAGTGTCAAAAGTGTGCCGTGGCACAAAAAAGGTTGAAAAACACAGGTGTAACCCATATGAAATGGTTAGCCATTATCAGCATGAAAGATGTTGTAGCATAGTTTGACCTCAGGGTGGCGCACGCACACCATAGTCAGCTGTTGTTATTGCCAACGTCAGTTTGTCGTTACGCTTTGACACTGAAGGAAACCCAAGCCTAACGTCCGAAAGGAAAAAAAGGTACTAAATACTTTGAAAACGCTCAATTCTTTCATAAATGTAATCAAATTCAATACTAATAAGTTGTTTTATATCAAACATCAATCCAGAAGTGAAAACCGACGTGAAGCCAGTGCTCAACGTTATGCTTTTCACCACGAAGCTCAGATAAGCAGAGCTACTTGCTAGCATACTACATTGGTAAATGACAGTTAAAATGCTAGCTGCTAAGTAGAATCAATGCTGTGATGTAGACCATGATAATTACATTTTTATAAAAACCAATCGGAGTCTGATAAGTCAAGTCAAGTCAGTTTTATTTGATAAGCAATGTTCAGTTACTTATATTCAATGTCTTAACCAGCAGTGTAGATCTCTAATATTACTATAGTTAAATACTATTTCCAAAATAGTTTGGCTACTTCTGTTAGCTGTAGGCTAGCGCTATAGACTAGACCCCTTCGCAACGGCGGTGAAAACATAAACAATGTAGCGTTACCATGAAAGCCATTCATGGAATTCATCCTCTAGGTTGATTCTCCGGTTTACACTCATTGTTGTTTTGTTTTGATCCACTATTTTTATGTAAAGAAGTAAAGAAACTGCTCATAGAAATAAGCTTACATCATATATGTTTGTATTGTTTCAGAGAGGAAATTCAGCAGGCCAAGCATTGGATGACCTCGAGCGGCACCACGGCAGCCCAAGCCCGACATCAAGCCCAAGCCCGTCACAGTCGCTGATGCTATTTTAAATAAATAAATATAGCTATATTTATTACAATTATTCATTGGTTATGCCTTTTCCATCGAAGTTAGAATAACTGGCCACATAAATGCTATTATAAAGCATATAGGCCTAGACCAAAATAAAATTCAAAGCCCCTGAGCTAGCTATCAGCACGCACGTTTAATTTAAGTGTCAAGCTCAACGTGCAGTACACGTAATAAAAATCAAATTTGCACGTTCATTGAACGTGTTTTTCACAACATTGTGTTTTTACACCCTTTTGCAACATGCACAAAACGTACTGGACACTTCATATGAACTATTCTGGAACGTGTAAAAAGCGTAATCGGGAACCTACACTTTTACCAAAAATGAACGTTATTCTGAACCAATTCTGAACGTGTCTGACACCAACAGAGCACCGATAAAAAACGTGTCTGTTTGCTGCTTGGGATTACAGTGAGCCGTTTGAGACCAAAAATAAATAGGCGCTCAATAGTAAAACGACGTTTTATTTTCGACTAAAAAATTGCCGTCGACTAATTTTCATGGTCGATTAGGTCGACTAAGTCGACTAATCGCAGCAGCACTAATCTACACAACACAACCTATTGTTGTAAAATGGTGCGGCTCTTTTAAGAGAGCCCCGTGTGCAAGAATGGAGAGAGAAAGTGAGAGTGGGTATGTGTGTGGGCAATTCCATGAAAAGGTCATCCTTACCATGGGAAAAAAAAGTTGTGCATAGCCTACGCAAATAGAACTGTTGTTAAAATCTTCATTTAGCTCTATATTTTATTGTTTGTAACTGATCTGATTGAATTTGATGGAGAATGACACTCTTTTTACATCATAAATATGGTGTGCAACCATACAGAAACAACATTTTTCACATGGTAATATTATACATATTTAAAAAGTGGATAAATGGACCCAAGGTTCAAACAAATTGTGTCATTTGACAAATTCCAGATTGACAAGGGAATGGTAGAGCAATGTCTATGCTCAGCTTGCCTTTAAGAGCACAACTCCTTACATTTGTAAGGCTTTTGTTTTTAAGTCAGCAAGTTCCATGGCTATGTCACATCCATAACGTTTTATAGGAAAAGTTTATGCTACACATACAGTGTTGATGCGACAATGTCCATAGTGTCTGTGCAAAGCTGATTTATATCAATGTAAAGTGTGATGACCAAATTGTGCCCCTTTCTTACTTTTAAAACCTTTAATGGTGCGTTATGGATGTGACGTTATGAATGTTACATAATGTGAATTTACAAGACTGGGGACTTTATTATACCTCAAAGCCGATAAAACGTCTGCTCTGGTGGCATGTCAGTTTCAACGCATTTCAACTTAGTGTTTACAATTGACATTTCAAAGCTTATTAGGTTGATCAAAACCACAGGGAGGCCTTGCCTAACCATTAGCAAAACAAACATAATATTAAAATACCTCCAGTGATTAGCCTAGCCATAGCCTATTTTCAAGTGGCCTAATAACGAAAATCTGAGCGATTATCTTCCTGTAACTGTCATACTGTTGTTGTACAGTAACTGGATTATCGTGTTAGCTGGTGAAGATGGCTGACTTTGCAGCTGGAGTTAACATAGCAACCTTCTGTTGCAGATCTGTTCAGCCTGCTGCTCACGTCTGCTTAACACAGTTTAATTTTAAATGTGACGTGATATGACAGCATTTGAAGTGTCAGGTCCTCTGTAGCTAATACCCACAGAGTAACATGAGTAAGGGTAGCAATAAACTAGATGTACTGCATAGCGGTACAAAATATGACCGCCTCTCAGTCCTGCATATTCTCTTCGCAAAAATAAATCACGCTTGTCAATTTCTCTCCATCTCCTACTCCTGCAACAAATCACAAATTAGTGGGTATGGGTTAGGTTGATGCGGGCTCTTGAGACTAACATACCATAAATATTTTGTCATCTTGGGTGCAACGGTTCAGGTAGGGCTAGTTATTTAGGGGAGTGGCCACCAAGTTTCATGTTCCCTGGTGTTTCAGTTAACCCGGGAATCACTGACCAAAATTGATGACGGTAAAAGAAAAAAATAAATTTCTTTTTTATATTTTAAATGACTTGTTGTCCTGATTCTTCCTGTGGATCTTAGTGGGCACTGAGGAAGCAATAATTCATCACTAGTTTTTCATGATTATTATTTCAATTGTTTCATATCAAAATTCACTACTTAATTATGTGTTTTATGTAGTTTGTCGAGGACTGGTTCAGACACGTCACATCCATAAAGTGAAACCGTCACATCCATAACGCCAGTTTTTTCTGCATAATGCAGTACGAAAATTACGCATAGTTTCAAAAACACACTTTTTGTAGTCATTCAAGTCTCCTTCATGCTACATATATCATAGTTTTGGCAGTTTCCTTCAAAATTCACAGAGTTTGTAGAAAACCTGTAATCTCTCACAAAAGTGTGTCCATTTCATGTCACATCCATAACGCTGATAAAATGCCTTGTATTCTTAGGATGAAATTGATTATATGAAATGTGAGGATTTCTCAGTATTCAAAGGACAGGGGTTACATTAAAAGTTATGCAAATTAATTCACTGATACTAATTTTGCCTCCACTCTAAGGCATTTTGTTTACCAATATGAGTCCAATTGTCACATCCATAACGCTGGAACTGAGATTCGTATGGAGAAAGTAGACGTGCTGTTGAGACAGGAGCGAGTCATATTCAAAATAATAAATCTGCAGACAAAACTAAAGTCCTCGTTCATTTGCTAACCACTTTCACATAGAGGGAATCTGTGCATCTCAAAATCCTCTCGTGAATGATCCGCCATTTAACCTTAACAGAGCGGAGCTCAGCCCTATCTAGAGCCGTCTTGTGCTGGTGTGTTTGCACTTTACCGCGCTGGTCGGGGAAACAAATAAACAAACGAGTACATAAGTAGGCCTAGTTCTAAGTTGTGTTTTAGTATTATATTTGCATTACATTAGCTTGGGTTTTGTATTATTACCTAGAAATATGCTAACCATTCCTGCTTCAGTTCCAGACAGGTCATCATAATAAGTTATTAAAACCTTCGGGGCTAACTCCTTTCATTTCTGCTGCAGCAGGTTGTGCACAACAGAGTAGACGGACATAAGATACAGTCTGAGGAGTTGCAGCTTTATTCAGTTACCCGCAGTTGAAACTAAACCTAAGTTGCTAAAATGCTTTCCCCAAATCACTTTTCACAATTTTTTTTCAAGAGTAATATTATCGGTTATCGTATCGGTATCGGCCACAACAAACCAATAAATATCGGTTATCGTTATCGGCCTTAAAATTCCATATCGGTGCATCTCTACCTGGAAGCCTTGTAAAGGTCAAAGTAAAATGAATTAAGAAAAATATATGGAAATCCTGGAGGACAATCTGATTCAGTCTGCAATAGAACTACGACTTGGGAGAAGATTTACTTTCCAGCAAGACAATGAACCAAAGCATACAGCAAAAACTACACAGAAATAGTTTAAAGACAACAAGGTGAACGTTCTGGAGAGGCCGAGTCAAAGCCCAGACCTCAATCCTAGGTAAATCTGGCTGGACTTTATTATTGACAGAGCTGGATCAGTTTTGCAAAGAAAAATTTAGTAAAATTGCAGTATCAAGATATGCAAGTCAAACTGAGACATATCCATGAGGGCTCAATGCTTTAATTGCGGCCACAGGTACACTAAATGCTGATTTGAAGGGGTGAATATTGCAATATATGCAATCGCTTATTTTGCATTATATATTTTAACTACTTAACATTATTTTGTAGAAATCTGCTTTCACTTTGACATTACGGAGGGGTTTTTTGTTAATTACTGTAAAAAATTGTCAAATTAAATCGATCAAAATTCCATTTATAAAAGCAGTAAAAGTGGAAATATCCAAGGGGGGTGAACTTTTTTATAGGCACTGTATTGTGTTTAGTATGAATTTATGGAAAGTGCCTATGGAAAGTCAGTCAGATGATATTCAGCCACACCATATTCATATAGTACTATCAGTTTTTATTTTACTTGACTTATCAGTATCCTTTGATACAGTGATCCATGACAGCTGTGTTGAGACAGCATCTTCTGTTATACTCTGCCCCTTTGGTCTTCACTCGGACACTGAATATCTTGTTTATGACCAACAGGGCAATTTTTTATTCAACTTTGACACGCATAAATCCTTCAGCATCGCAACATGCTCATTCACTAGGTGTAATGCTCAACCAGGTCTGTGTAAACAGGTACACTACAACAATAGCCGTTACAACACAGCTGACACTTCACCTGAAATGAATGAGTTGGCTAAAGAACCTTCCTGGCAATTGGTTTGCATCTTGACTCAAAGGTATCAAAGTCTCATGACCTCAGGTGTAGGGGAGAGCCGGGACAGTTGAAACACTTAATTTTAACGTAATTTACAAAGCGATCGTACCACACCAAAAGCTAATATTTTGTCATTAGCAACATACATCTGTCAAATACAAATGCATTTTCAGCTTTGAACAAAACCATTCAGGAAAAGTGGGACGTGCATAATGTTTCATTTGTCCCTCCTGGTCGGGATGGTTGAAACACCATAAGAGGACAAATGAATCATATAGTTTAAGCCATAACTTCCCACAACTTCAATATTTTACTACATATCATGAATGGTACTCCCAAAAGGTGTTATTTTAGATAGATTGTTGTTGAGCTATACATCTTCGTCAATGTCTGTTTACAACTCATTGCCATCATCATGAAGTGTGTATGAAGTGGTTATTGAAATATCATGCACCGTGGATGATTCTGCCATTTTTATAGCAAGAACGGTAAGTTTTTCCATTTACATCATGTTTCTATTGTGGAAAATGATTCACTAGGTTTTTACAAGGCCACTGCACATCCAAATAAGGCACATCCAAATAAGTGACCTTAATGACCCACAGCCCGTCAGTCTCCATAGGATAACATGGGAAAACTTGACCGCCTACCTGGTGGGCCCAAATATATTTCCATCTTTCCAAAACTGTTTTTCCATGTCTCACCTCCATAAATGATTGTATAAACACAGATATTTGTGCATTTACTTAAAATACATGGAGGTACAGCCTGGTCACACTTGTTTCAATCGTCCCGACAAAGACATATGCCACTATAGCCTGTTTTGCTTTCCATGTAAACAAGCGTGCGATATGAAAGTCTGGGATTGTGGAGAACACTAAACGGTCTACTAAATACGCATGAAGTCGAACCTTTCAATGAACAATACTCATTAATAATTGAAAAAATCTGCTAATGAAGTTTACTTTCGACTTTTTTATCGCCTGTAACTCCGTGATAAAAGGACATAGCAGGAAGATATTTGGTTGATAGAAAGAGGTTAACATGCTCTATGTTTTGACCAAAAGACGTGCAGTAAGACACCATTCACTGTGTATCACCCCGTGATGATCTCTCTTGTTGTCACTTTGCACTTGTCAAACTCTGCTTGTGCTTTATCATTGACTATCTCACTGCCAAAGCGGTCATGTTAGACAACCCCACTATTGGCTCCATTGCCATATGCGGATGTGAGAGCCTCACCCCGCTCATGATATCCCTATGTCTCTGCGAACCGTGCTATGTAATTTACTTGTCTCCTTGCCAAAGTGGTGTGTTAGAGGACCCCGCTATTGGTTTTCATTGCCATATGTGGGTGTAAGAGCCTCACCCGGCTGATAATTCTCCCGCATCACTGCACACTTGCCAGAACTCTGCTTGTGTTGTATCATTGACTCTATTGCCATATGTGGATGTGAGAGACTCACTGATGATATCCCTACGTCACTGCGCACCTATCAAAAGTCAGCTTGTGCTGTATTGTTGACTCACTTCACTGCCTAAGCGGACGTGGTTGAGGACCCTGCAATTTGCTCCACTGCAAATGTGGACGTTACAGGCTCAACCCGCAGCTCATTTCTCTGTCACTTCACACTCACCAGCTTGTGCTGTATTGTTGACTTATTCACTGCCAACATGGAAGTGTGAGGGAACACTCCACTATTGTATATGTACTTTCTTCTTGTGTTTTAAAATCGAATAAAATTAACCCAAACCTCACTTCCATACAGTATGTGTGATGATGTGGGGCTATTTTAATTCCAAAGGCCAGGGGAACTTCATGATGCATAGTATCCTGGATCCATGAAAAAACTGGCCTTTACAAATAAAAATATGCCTGCCTCTATGGGAATTTAACATAGGGGTGTCAATACTTATGACCCCTGTATTTTAAGAAAGAACATTTATTTATGATACATTATTCATTTACAAAGAAAAATGGTGTCCTTAAAGGTTGGATATTTCCTCATTTTTTTACTTAAGGCATTAAGATCAATTTCCAAAAGATGATTTTATATTCCTCTTTTTAGTCAACTTTAGCAGAGGTGCCAATAATTCTGGATGGTACTGTAGCTCAAGAGGCTGTATTATACGTAAGGGATAACGGCCACCGAGGTGTCCTGTTATACGGAATTAATGGACGAGGGCGAGGGGCAAAAACTCCCCGACGTGCAGCGGAGGGGAGTTGCCTCCGCCCAAGTCCATTAATTCCGTATAACTGGACACACCTCGAAGGCCGTTATCCCGCTTATCACCCGGTTGCCACTGTAAACACTGGAAACACGCGGTTCTGTTTAAAAAGAAGCTCACTAGTTCAGCTTGTTGTACAACTTTAGCATGGACAGTTAGCTTGTTTACAGTTGATTCCATTGTTGGGAAGCCTGCAACCAAAAGATTATAGAGCGATGCAACCGTCGTCCTACTATGGTTGTTATAGTTACCATTCATAAGCATTGATATGGAACGGTGTCCTGTTATTCAGAATTAAAGGCCACCCGCCAGCCAATCAGAAAAGAGTATTTCTTCTCTCCGGGTGATAATGTCAAATAATTTGCACCAGATTGTGATTGGTATATAAAATTTGGATTTTATAGAGAGCTCTACATGCTTTTTGTTTTAGTGCTGAGGTAAGTATGCATTGTGTGCTCTATGTTGCTACCTAGGGTGAACACATGTCTGTGTTCCTGACATTTGGGCTTCTTTTGGAAAATCATGATTTTTGTCTTTGAATGATTTACTGCCAGGGCCCAGATCTGGTTATACTTCTCCAGCAGGTCCAGTTGCTGCTGTAGGCCCAGTTCTGAGGGGGACAGGAGCACTAGGGCATCTGCAAAGAGCTGTGGTAGCGTAGTGGTTAAGAGGTTGGGCTAGCATGCCGTAGCCAAAAAAATTGTGGGTTGAATTTCCAGCTTCCACCGTTGTGCCCTTGAGCAAGGCACTTAACCCCAAGTTGCTCCAGGGACAATGTAGTCTCTTGTAATAGAACTGACCTATATATGTCACTTTGGATGAAAAGAGTCTGCTAAATGAATTAATGTAATGTAAATGCAAAGACCAGGAATTTAGCCTCTTTTTATTGAAGGGTCAGTCTGGGGGCTGCAGACCACCGCTAGTTCTCTGATGTAGATGTGAAACAGAGTTGGACTCAGGTTGCCTCGCTCCACGTCTCTGTGTGAAGGGCTCTGTTTGTTTTTTGGCAATTTTCACTGTGCATTTATTGTTTGAATATATTTGCTTGACCACAACATATACTTTACCCCCTACACCACTTTCTAAAAGTTTGCAGTATAATCTTGTGTGCCAAATAGAGTCGAATGCTTTTTTAAAGTCGACAAATCAGGTAAATATTTTTCCATTTTTTGTGTATTTTACGTGTTTATTGATTAGGGTGTAAATGTCATCTGTAGTGCGGTGGTTTGGGAGGAAGCCAATTTCATTTTTACTCAGGGTATTGTGTTCGATAAGGAAGGTTTGAATTCTGTCATTCAAAATGCTATTAAATGCCTTCCCCAGATTACAGCTCACACAGATACCTCTGTAGTTGTTTGGGTCCAATTCATCTCCAGTTTTATGGATTGTGGTGGTAATACCTTCATTAGAGATGTCAGGAAAACAGCCAGAACTTAAGCATCGCTCTCCTGATGCTGTCAGGACCACATATTTTATTGAACTTTAGGGATTTTAATTATTGTGCCAATTCTTCACTCGATATGGGGTAATCAAGTGGATTTTGGTTGTTTTTGAATATTGATTGAACGTTTTGTAGTTTTTCTTTGATGAGGTTTTGGCTTTCATTTATTTCAGTTGATTGTATTTCACTGTTATGGTTATTATTAAGGTTATTAATCCAGGTTCAATCCAATTGTTTCCCTCATTCTTGTAATTCTTGTGGTTCTTTTGTGCTCAACGTATTCCACATCTCCCAGAACTGATTTTTGTTGATGAAATTTTCAATTTCATGCAGTAGATTGTTGGTGTAGCTTTGCCTTTTCTTTTGATTGCTTGTTTGTAGCTTTTCAGGGTTGTAAAGTATTCCATCCTTAAGTCTGTGTTGTGAGGATGATGGCGTTTTAGGTTTGTTGCCTTAGTTGCCAGTCCCAACTTTTTTTGAAACATGTTTCTGGCATCAAATTCAAAATTAATATATATTTTCTATGAAATAGTCCAAATTGTCATTTTCAACATTTGGTATGTTGTCTATGTCTTTTTTGCTGCTAAATATGGGTTTACAAGACTTGTATTTTATCACATTCTGTTTTTATTTGCATTTTACACAACGTCCCAGTTTTTTGGTTTTGGGGTTGTAGATTGGTTGGTCATTTTCAGAAGTATATTTAGTTGGTTAGGTCACGGTCTGAGAGAGGAGATTGCTGCATGAGCATGACAGCAGTCCACTACACTATTACCCAGGACTGAGGAATATGTAAACCTCCCTAAAGAGTCCCCTCTAATCCTACCATTAAACATGTACAGACCTAAGGCCCGACAGAGGTGCACTACAGTAACTCATTAACCACACAAACTAGGTTGTTGTGGTGGTTGGTGAGAGGTGCAAAGGTGACAGGCCAAATATATGTGCCTTGTGGATATATAAAGTTGGGCTCAGCCCATGTGCATGCATTACAATCTTTACACACAAGCACTTTTCCCTGTGCTTCAAAGTTATTTATCTCTGTTGTAGAGGTCTTCCTCATAGTAGACTGAATCTTTTGGGGGATATAAACAGTGCAGAGATAGGTTGTAGATTTGGAAATGCCTATGGTATCATGCAGTTTCAGCCAAATGTGATTTTTTTGTCAACTAAAATGTGTTCAGCTAATTTGGATTTGCACCACACCAAGATCTGTCACGGCAGATTTTTCTTGATTTTACTAAGTACTATAATCTCATAATAATTTGGTGGGCATTGAACTTTTTCTTGACACCAAGTTTCAGTAAGTATCAAAATGTCACTATTTTAACACTTTTAAGAAATTCTCTCTTTCTCCCTCCCTCCCTCCCTCACTCACACTCACACTCACACACACACACACACACACACACACACACACACATTTACAGAGCATTATCACACCAGATCCAATGAGATTCTATGTTGTAGAATTTATTTATAGTAATAGCCACAAGTAACTACTGTATTTTATTACAGTGTAAAACAGTTACAAAGTTCTTATATCAACATGCTTGGCTAAATCATGAGTTGTCAATTGTGTGAAAGTGATATACAGGGAATTCCTGAGGAAATTTTCAAGAGTGATATATGAAATGGGCTGTTATTTAAGGTGCTGCAATATATTAATTGGAAATCATTTCTGAAATGAATGTAAGCTGTTTTTTTTGTTGCCAAAAGCAAGTCTTACAAGCCTCCAGCTGGGATTGTCAGGGGCAGGTTTATTGCCATTGTGGCAGCATATGTTGGGTGCCAAGAACACCAAATGATTTGCATTTCTTTTATATCAATTTTACAAAGCAAAAACTCTCTCTTGTGTAAAAATGATCCAAACTTGAGTGTTGCAATTAATCACAAGTGAAATATATTGGCCTATGAAAAGGTCTAATTCTAGTTGAGGCTTTTTTTTTAAAATGGGAGCAATCATTTACTTGCATAACATCTGCAGTAAGCTTCTTCACTCAGTGATGAATGTTCCTTAAAGGCTGTATAGTTTGGCATCATTTAAGCCCGCATGAAAGATATAAAAAATTACACTATTTTGTGTTAGACATTGCACACATCAGTCATGTGGTGAAAAGCAAGCCATTTTCTTCATATGATGTAAAAAAGAGAAATGCACCATCTGACATAGAATCTAGTCTTGAAATGTATGTGAAAGGGCAAATGGTAAAGGATCATATTAATGTTGTATTTTATCATTACTTACTACATACTCCATTATAAAAAAATGTATGCATTGAAAACTGGATGGAAAAGCATTAGTTAGGTCTAATATATCTGACTTCCATGTATATACTATTCTGTCTTTTGTTAACGCCAAAGACAATAACATGAACTTTGTTTTTAGTGTATATGAAAGACTGTTAACAAATGTCAATGACAAATCATTTTGTGGGTGTAGAACCCTTCTTTGAAAACACCTGGACAAAAAGAGGCTGAATGAAGAAGCGCATCCAGAACTACAGTTGACATTTTTTGTTATAACATTCTGATATTTTTGGACAACATATATCTGGCATGCAGATAGAGCATTGATGCATAAATGTTGCTCCTTTTTGCATGGGTAACTATTATTTTGTACATATTTTTTCTTGTTTCACTGGAGAATTCATGAGCAGTGACTTTTTCTGCCTTTTTAGGAGTTTGCGATTGCCCTTCATCAAAGAATGTATTAATAAAGGACAATAATTAAAAGATACATAAACATCCATATCAAATCTCAGCATTGTGGAAGTGCATACATTATTCTTGATAATGATGCTTGAAAGGGATTTCAGCACCTCTCTGGGACCTTTTTAAACCCCTTACCTCGTAGGCAGTTGCTTATTTTGCAACTCTTTGTTGTTAAACAACAAAGGGAATGGGCTCTCATAATGTTATATTAATCAGCAGATTAATATTTCAATTTGATTTTCTTTATAGTTGAGGTGCTGTTGGCATTTCCATTTTCCCTCCATATGTGCACTGATGTTAAGTGCTATCATTACCATTTTCTACCTGGGGGTTCTGAAGATAACAGGCATCACTGATAGCTCTATTCTAAATAGAGGAGCTTTGGGTTGAGGTTCATGCATTTTTAATGGCACTATTTGGTGCAGGCTTCACAGCCATTATTTTATAATGCGGTAATGTAAAAAGCTGAGTCACAGATTTTGAGTTCTAACAACATTTCTACTAAGGCAGAGTGGGCAAATGAAGAGAACAAAATGAAGGAGAGACCATTTCTTGTCTAAAATTCAACAGCTGTTTATGATGTAAATTGTGCCATGAATATAAGAGAAATCATTGGAGTTTGAAACTGTATCATAAGAGGACTGGAAATCTGGCCTGTAACTGCCCCTTTAGTGATATTATTATTCTAGAGTTATTGCACTAAAAGAAATAACCCATTGGATTTACTTAATTTTAATGTGTACAGCGGCTGCACATAAATTAAATGTTTAAAATTAATACAGAATTTCTCTTTTGTTTTACTAAATTGATTCATGCCGTGATTGTTTAAATGAAGTTTACATGAAATATTCATGTAATTTCAACGTCATTGTGTTATACAGATGGAGGCATGTACTGAGAGTAGGCATTCCGATGTTGTACTTAAAACTGCAGGCTGCGGCATCAATGTTATTAGAAGATTTTGATTAGATGAAAGACTTTGAGGTAAAGTTGTGCCACAGTATTCAGAAGTATTCATTGTGGTGGGAAACATGTGATGTGGAACCACTGATGTCTTTTGCATGCTCAATACTTGACACACTCATGGTGGGAACAAAGCATGGTTCATTTCACGGCATAACATAAGATACAACATTGCTCCAAATTTCTACTGCATATAGTATACTGCATTATTTCATTAAGAAAACCCATGTGAAAACTGTTGGCAACTCTGATAGCTGCATGCTTATCTCAGTGTTCTTGCAAAGGCTTATGGGAACACATTGAAATGGTGGTACCAAGGCATCTAATGTAATCATTTGCCTTCCTGGTTCACATTCATCTTACATAATTATTTTGGATAAATTCATTGGCAAAAATGTGTTAGTTCAACATAATAATATTGTGTTGAAAAGAGAAACATGAGTTTGTCTAATTTTATGTTGTGTGGTTTAGTAACTTCCTTTTTTCGCAGTGTATATACGTTATATATACTTTCTATATACCTTATGTGATTCAATCAGAAAAATAGAATACTCAATTGGAATGACTATTTTAACATAATAATGTTTAATTCAAAACTAGATTGCTTTATGTAAGTGTAACGTAATATGGTTTGATAAATTAGACTTTTCCTTTTTTACAGTGTCAGGAGTTAGGCCTACGCAAGACTAAACCATAGAGAGGGCTGAAATAAAAGATCATTTTGCCAACAATGATGTAAAACCATAGATTTGTTCAGTTTATGCCATGTTTCATTTATAACTTGAACCAACACGCTTTTCCACAATATTTTTTTTTTTTTTGGATGCACCAGTATATCTCAAGATTCTCATCCCAAATTGGCTTTGGATATTTATACTGGACCCTGCTCAATCTGTTATTAAGAATGCTCTGCTTCTCCTCATCAGCATAGCGAATGTTGCATTTATAATTTGCAGGGTCATAGACTGCAGAGCTTGTAAGCTACCTAGAGTGTCACATTTTGACTCTCACTCACTTGGAAGGGCCCTGCACCTATCATTTCCCTCTCTTCTCCTCTGCAACGATGTGTCAAGTGACGGTGCGTTGATACAAGGATCTTGGCTATTTGCACTTAATAAATTAAACAAAACTTGAAGAAAAATACAGAGGTAATGGCAGCCGTGGCCTACTGGTTAGCACTTCGACCTTCCAACCGGAGGGTTGCCGGTTCGAGTAGGCACGGCTGAAGTGCCCTTGAGCAAGACACCTAACTCCTCACTGCTCCCCGAGTGCCGCTGTTGTTGCAGGCAGCTCACTGCGCTGGGATTAGTGTGTGCTTCACCTCACTGTGTGTTCACTGTGTGCTGAGTGTGTTTCACTAATTCACGGATTGGGATAAATGCAGAGACCAAATTTCCCTCACGGGATCAAAAGAGTATATATACTTATACTTACTTATACCTCAGTGTTCTCTATGGTAGCTATGGCCATGCATACAGGCTTACTATACATACAGACCTCTTGTGAAAATGGTTTTGTTTAATCAATTTATTATATCTCTTCACATTAATACCTGAAACAAGCCATATATTTAAAATATAGCCGCAAGCGGCAATGGCGGGCCCGAGCACCTGCGGGCCACAACCCGTGACATGTCGGAATCCAACAAAGCGCCGACGTGGTGCGTTTGTGAAATGTACATATTTGATGCGTGTGCTATTTGTTTTTGTATTTTATTTTCTCCCACATGTATTTGCTCGGCCAGGTGGGGGCGCAATGCAAGGCAGGCCCGTTGGGTGTCATCATAATTATAATATATATTAACCTGAGAAATTTCAGACCATTCATTTTGAGCAAAGAACATTTCTGATACACTTTTTGGTTGGCCAGATGGTGGCGCTATGTTAGGCATGGAAATTACATATGTGAATATCATCCAAATAATGATCTGTAATTAAATAACATCACAATATTTTGTAAAGTTTCAGACCAATCAATAGAGGCATTGCCAATTTCTGGCACATTTTCCTGCTTGGCCAGGTGGTGGCGCTATGCCAGGCAGGCCCATTGGGTGTCTGGATATCATCATAATCATAATATCTATTAACCTGAGAAGTTTCAGACCATTCATTCAAAGCATAGAACATTTCTGGCACATTTCCTGCTTGGCCAGATGGTGGCGCTATGCTAGGCCTGTGAATTACGAATGTGAATAACATCACAATAATGATGTCTGATATTTTATAAAGTTTCAGATCAATCACTTAAGGCATTGTCCATTTCTGGCACATTTCCTGTTTGGCCAGGTGGTGGCGCTATGTCAGGCAGGCCCATTGGGTGTCTGGATATCATCATAATCATGATATCTATTAACCTGAGAAGTTTCAGACCATTAATTCAATGCACTGTGATTTATGACACATTTCCTGTTTATGTGGTGAGATATTAAAATCATATCAAATATATAACTTATCAAAAATCGCTTCACAATTTAACATCAGCGACATCTTGGCATAATATTTGCCAAATTTCAAATGAATCTGACAAACCGTCTAGGAGGAGTATGTTCAAATTGATCATATGACATCAGTATAATTGTCATTCTTTCTGTTGCCAGTTGGTTGGCGCTATGCCAAACATGCATAATGGGCATGTGAATATTATCATTAACATGGTCTTCAATGACCTGTGAAATTTAAAACATTTCAAGCCATGCATAGTGAATTATGACACATTTATTGTTTATGTGGAAGGGTATTAAAATTAATAATTTCGCCATTTCGTCAAATTACAACATATCAAAAAAAAGCTTCACAATTTATAATCAGGAACATCTCGGCGTCATGTATACCAACTTTGACATGAATCGGATCAACCGTCTAGGAGGAGTACGTTAAAATTGATCATGTCCACAACGCACAAAATCTCAATTACCTCACTTCCTGTGGGCGTGGCTAATGGCATGTTAATACAAAAGTTGTTTGTTTTTGGGAGTTACATACACCCACCAAATTTGGTGTGTGTATCTAAAACTATATGCCAACCACAAGTCACAGTGACATAAGGGGGCGCTACGGAGTTCCTGTGCAACGCCCGGTGCCAAGCTTGTATCCCTGTCTATTCACTGTATCACTTAATGTGTGTGCCAAATTTCATGCGTTTTCACCCATGGGAAGCACCTCTTTTGGCATCATGATTCATCACATATTTCATCACATATTAGTCTGCGCAAAATCCCAAATACCTCACTTCCTGTTGGGCGTGGCTAATGCATTGTACATACGAAAGTCGTTCATCTTGGGGAGATACAGACACCTACCAAATTTGGTGTGTGTAGCTGAAAGTATATGCCCACCACGGGATCAGTCATCTAAGGGGGCGTAAGGGGGCGCTAGCGAGTCTCTGGGCCATACCCGGGGCCAAGCTTTTTTACCAAGCTGCTTTGTGTGACACCTGATATGTGTGCCAAATTTCAAGACTTTTCGATTATGTTAACCACCTCAAAATATTTTCCAACCACGGGATCAGTCACCTAAGGGGGCGCTAGCGAGTCCCTGGGCCACGCCCGGGGTCAAGCTCTTGTACCTAACTGCGATGCGTGACACCTGACGTGTGTGCCAAATTTCAAGAGTTTTCGACCATGTTAACCACCTCAAAAACAGGAAAGCAAAAAAGTAGAATAACAATAATAATACTCGATAATAATAATTACAAAAACAATAGGGCCTTGCGCCCTTCGGTGCTCGGGCCCTAATAAACCAAAATGTCCTGTAGCTCTGCTGGCTGAAGATCCTCCTGAGCCTGGAACAAGTGAAGTGGAGTAGGGTGCAGTTGTGGAGGGAGAAGTGCAACCAACAACAGCGAGGTCCAGGGAAGCAACATGCTGACCCAGATCACAGCCAGGAGAAGCACCCTTTTTTGGATCTCCAGCAGGCCGGCTTCGATATGCTGGAGAGGGAGCTGGTCGGAATCCGGCACAGTGTTCGGCACCCCAACACCCGCCTCAGCCGGAATGGAAAGATGGAAATGCTGTTGCGACACCTGGGCACATAGCCAACAATCTGAGGAAGCTTGTTGCTCCTGCTGCAACACCACCTCCCACCATGAGCACACTGCTTCCTGCTTCTCCTGGACTCTCCCGTACCCGACACCAACAAAATGCTCCCCGCCTGTGAACCTGGGGAGGGCGAAGAGGGAGAACATGGACTCTTTTTTTCCGCCATAGTTTTTCTATGGTGGTTTTCAAATTAATATAATAAAAAAACAACCCAATATTTTGAGCTCCATGATTTTTAAAATGTACTAATAATTAATTAAATGTTTGGGATTAAAAATAAATCAAACTATTAGGTTGCCTACCAGGCTACAGATGTGTCAGCTCTTCTGCCAACTGATCCCTCCTCTCCCGTGCTGCTGCTGGTGCATCGGGGTTCATTGGTATCGGCACATGCAATTCAGCATCACGCCTTCTACAGTCCTGTAATGTTTACTCATCTATGTCTACGAGACATCTATGCTGCATGGCAATGTTATGCAGCACACAACATGCCACAAAGACTGCTGCGACTTTCTGAGGACTGTACTGTAATGTGCCACCTGACTATTCCAAACATCTGAAGCTCATTGTCTGCAACCAAAATGTTCTTTAAATGGCGACGTGTGCCTTTGTGTGTTTTTAATTGAATGACAATTCACACACTGTTATTTGCATGATATAAGTTGTAATCAGCCATGTCGATTTAAATACCTACACGTCTTGCTACTATTGGTGAAGTGCCTACTCAGTTTTATCTGTCATTACTAATTTGCAAATGATGTGAATAACTACTCATTGTGAGATGTATTTCTTAATGTCTTTATTATAATGTTTCCCATTGTAATTGTGCAATTTGTAATGTTTTGCATAGTGTGCGTTCCTGTGGATGAGATAAGTAGGGTGTGTGCACATTGTGCACCCGCCCATATCACTGTTGATATTGCGCTATTAAAATAACATATAAACAACTCACCACGGATTTCTGACCAGGGGCCTCATTTATAAAAGTGTTGCGTAGAAACCATCCTTCATTTGATCTTAGATCATTTCTGAAATGATCGTACGTGTGATTCAGAGAACACGAATGTACGCACAAAAAAACGTGCGTATGCCACCCTTCCAGATGTGCCCATTATAAATCACAAATGAACGTCAACTTGTGCGCAGCCGGATGGTTTTAGGTCCGCCTTGTAAACACCCCCTCATCAATATCATTAGCATATGTTTTAATGAAATCAATGGCCTAAAAGCTGTAGCCTATGTAAAATTATATATTGAAAACATTGTATAGGCCTAGCCTATGCCATCTGATGTTAACTAGCCTATATGCGTCAGTTCGAATAGCTTAACTAATTATGTTTTTTTCAGCAAAGTTTTCTGGAAAGAGATCGTATGCATCCATGTCCATTGTCCTCTGCTCGCTTTCATTCCTTTTGCTTGCAGTAGGCTAATGTGAATAATCAACATTTAGTAGCCTATGTTTAGGCCTACTTTGTAGAAAAAAAAATTGGGTAGGCCTACCTTATGAAGGAAAGACCTAGGCCTACAGCATAATCCTGTATGTTATGGTACAGTAGGCTACTGTACGTTTCCAATATGACCCAGGGTAATATGCTGATTTAGTCTACAAAACAGAGGACTAAATTAAGCGTGATATGTCATGTAGGCTTAACGTTTCTTTTAGGATAGGCTATGTTTTTGCTGAAAAAGTACCCTAGTTCGCCGGTCATTATTCATTCATTCTGCATATCTTTGCTATCGTTTTCTTTCAATAATGTCCAATGGCTTAAACATTGTCCTTTATTGTTTGCTTTAGGCCTACCTTTATATTTTAGCCTACATTATTCAACTCACCTACTGTCATCTGATATTGGGCACTGCCAGTCAAAAAAAGCAAACAGGTGCGCGCTCTGCACCTCTTTACACAACTCCGACGCAACACTAAATATGAAGATAACTTCCGTCCCTTGGTTGTGTAGGCTATATATGATATAGAATATCTATAGCCTACATTGTATAGCTTACATTCAAATATAACCTTTCTGTTACGAAGCTGGGAATAGGCCTATGAGCGCAAATTAGGATGTTGTGGAGGCTAAACGCGAGTAAACACAGTTTATCCACCTCTGAAATTTCAGAAATAGAGTTTAGGCCTACCCACCTCTTATTAGAGTTTATCCACCTCTCAAAAGAGTTTATTCACTTTTAACATTCAAAACTGTATTATCCAATACTATCCTATATTCCCAATACTGTACAATAACCTCCACCAATCCGATACCGCATGGCACAGTCCACCTCACCGAGATTGCAGAATTCATAGTTCACCCACCTCTTATTTTACCACATCCCTGGCACAAATGTACTTTTCCTCTCCTAAACGAGGGCAATTGGACATTTTATGGTCAATATTAGATTGGTGAGAACACTAAATATACTAGATCACCTGTAAGAATGTTTCAATCATTCTATCGTAGGTCTTGGTGTTTTTTTTTAGATATTATTAAATAAGTAGGCCTAAGCTATACGTTTTTTCACTTTCTTAAGTGGGCTATAGTTCTCATTAGCAGTTTTATGCTAAACCATGAAACATTAAGCTGCGTCCAAAAACGTCTTTAAAAATCTTCTGATATTGATCATGCATATGGCAAAGAAACACATGAGATCGTTGGTCTTGGAATTTTGATCGCACTTAGACCTCAGATTACTTGCAGTACCCCGGCATTACCACAAGGAAATGGTCGTACGTCAAGTTTGAACCTGACGTGGAGATAAGCACTTTTCCACGTCAAAGACGGTTTTTATAAATCTGAGCGTTGGCATGGATTTGAGCGTACGCACGGTCTAAGATCAAATCTGTGCGTAAGAACGCTTTATAAATGAGGCCCCAGGTTTCTCTTGGTCAGTGGTGTAATGATTTTTAGCGATGTAAGATAGCGATTTTTGGATCATGCGCCAGACCCCACCTTCTGCCACACCCCTGGGCGCAAGGTTTAATAAAAGTGAAGTGCATGGTGCAAAATCCACCACTGACTGGGTGTAAGATAAAAATTAACATTGCGCCACTTTTGAGCCAGGTCCATGATACAGCCCTGTCTGTTTGTCTGTCTGTCTTCTGGGTTTGCGGGGCAGCATCTGGGAAGTGAGAGGCTATTTTGATATTATCTTGGAGTCTTTTCCTGAAATTGTAATCACTTGAATCACCTTGTTTAACTAACCTGCCACAACTACATCACCCATTTCGTTTTCACTGAATAAGTTGAACAGTTCACCGAGCCTCTTAAAAAAGATATTACCTTGTGTAAACATCGGAGAATCATTGGATTCATTCTTAATCATTGGATTCACTCTTAATGACTAGGCCTATCTATACTTCTTCAATTAAGTCTTTCACCAACATTTCCTCTGGATTCCTTTACATCCTTTCCTCTACAGTGTATAACAGCTACTAATCAACCTGCTGTCACAAATAAAATTAGTTCATCACTCAATTCACAAGACTCTCATTTATCTTTCAAACAGACTAGAGTAACACCTTTCCTCAAAAACATATAGACTTATCTGCCTTTTTCTATTGAGAAAGGGGTTTTCAAGCAAGTTTCTTATTCCCTATTTAAAAACTTGTTAGACCCTATAAGCTGAGTGATCATTTTACTGAAACTGCCCTTTTATCACAGATGATTTAAATTTATCTGAATTGTTTTAATTGTTTTAATTGTTTTTAATGCTACTGTAAATTTGTATTGTTATCATAGCCTGTCGTGTTGGATAAGCCAACATAAACATAACATGAATATAAATGGCACCTCTGTGTCATTTGTAAATGTTGATCATAAGCCTAAATCTGGAACTCTCAAGTATTGGGGGATGGATACTTACAGAAACGGTATATTTTTTGTTAATTTCTTAGGGACCTTAGCAGATAAATAATTTGCAATTCTTTTGGAAATGTACTACCGCATCAATGTTAACAACAACAAACCAGAGTCGATTGTAGGATCAGACCTTTAGGGTGACTAAGGCCCTAATAAGCAGGTGACAGGTGACCATGCATTTCCACTGAATTCTTTTTGAAATCTGATCCCTTATCATACCTGTTCATTCGTACTCGTCTTACTCAGCTCTACTTATCGTGACTAAATTCAAGATGGCGGCGAACGGTAAACTTCCTGAAGGTACTGTCTGTATAAATCGTCTTGTAAATAAACTACCAGTGTTGTAGTCAAGTCACTATGCCTCGAGTCCGAGTCCAGGTTCAAGTCTCCAGTGTTCAAGTCCGAGTCAAGTCCAAGTCATTAAAAAAAAAATTCCAAGTCAAGTCCGAGTCGAGTCCACTACTTGTCCAAGTCAAGTCCGAGTCGAGTCACTATTGATCCACGTCGATTCCGAGTCGAGTCCCTATTGATCAAGTCGAGTCCAAGTCCAGCACTAAAGTAAGCATAGCCTACATGTCGTTCCATTTTTTCCCATTGCAGATGAAATCCTTAAAAGCAAAACGGACAATCTTCTGTCTCCAAGCAGGGGTGCCATCATTTGTGTGAAAGTAGTATTGCCAAATTTCTTGCCAAACCCAATGTGTTGTATTTATTATATCGGAGAGAATATACCATAGCCATACCATAGCCTATAGGCCTACTCATAATAAATGAGCAATCCACATCCCAATCACACAGGCCATTAAGTCACATTATGCTGTTACTGACTGCTGACAATTGTATACACAGTGTTGTAGAAGTTCATACTTCACAAGAGCTAGATGGACGTTGGAGTAGGCTTATTTTGTAAGAGGTAGTGTGGATCATAAAAGGGCCTCCCCCGGCATTTTTAAAAAAATCTGGCTGTTAAATAGCCTACACAATTTTAGCACAGTTTGGGAGGGACAGAAACAGAGCAGGGCCCGTCTTGGTAGCTTCTTTCTGACTCCCGTGACGTGAACACTGGCTACCTGCAACTGCATAATGTTATCACTTCACTGACACTATGGAGACATATTTCACGTCAACAATAGAGATGAAAACTAGCTTTCGGTTAACGGAGATGCAGATCATCTGCCTAATTAATTTCTTTGCGCAACAGGCCACATTCTACGTTCATTTTAGCGAGATGAGTGAAATAAATGTTTTTTTAAGCTGCCATCGCCATAGGCTACTATTTGCTACGATATTCACCTGTTAGAAATAGAACAAGTTGCTATTTCCTTTTTTTTCGTGCAGTGGATTAGGCTATCAAATCGCTTATTTCAACAGTAACAGTAATCCACTTCATTCGTGGTTTTAAATATAGTTGTTTCTGGCCTACCCACGAGAGGTTCAGTTTGTCAGTTTCACTTGCGCAGACACGTAGGCCTACATTGAAACCGATAATAGCCTGCTGCAAATTAACAGACAGAAGCACGGCAGGGCACGCCCCAAATGAAAATGAATGAATGGAACCTCGCTTCTCGTGTCAGTCAGGAAAAACACTGTTCACCAAGTCATGAAGATCAGCTATCCAGCAGCAGTGTGTGATGTTTAGCCTAGGCTGAGTGTAATCTTAGGTAATGTCATGTCATGTATGAGAACTAATATGGCCTGGCAGTACGACATTGAAATAGCAGCGGCCATGTCTCCAGGCATTTTGGTGTTAAAGTTAACGTTAGTTTGCTTTGCATGTGAACATGATGTGACTTGCGATGTATGACACAAAGCCTAACATTCCCTTGAACTAAAATTAGTAGCCTATTACAAATAATTTAGATATTAAAATCATATAGCAAATTATAGCCTATACTACAATTATAGCCTTATGATATATTAGAAAAAAAAGTTGAGTCCTCGACGAGTCGTCGCGAGTGCGAATGCACGAGTCCAAGTCCAAGTTCGAGTCATTTAGTGCTCAAGTCCAAGTCAAGTCACGAGTCTCTAAATTTAGCTAATGACTCGGACTCGAGTTCGAGTCTCGGACTCGAGTACTACAACACTGTAAACTACCAGTGCTTTTTCAAAGTTCTCAATGTCTCGGCCCTCGGAAGGCTACCAATGAAGTGTGGAGCTACTTTGAGCCTCGTAAATGGTGTAAAACAGTGATTTATTTGCATGGCTAGGCCGATGCCCCTGTTGGTAGCATCGGCTAACTAGCGCCAGATTTTGGAGTGCAGGGGACAAGCCGAGATGAGCTATGAGACAAAAGTTCACACTCAGTATCATGTTTCAGCATACTTTAGGTCAATATCACACCGAACTTCTCCTTTAAGTTAGCATCAAAGGGTGCATTCACACTGGGTCCATTTAACTAGACTGAACCCATGTGGAATTACTCCCCCCTAGCCCTGACCCAGCTGGTCTCTGTTCACATCCCTTACAAAAATTAAATGTTTGCGGCAGATTTGCAGCAAACTTGTGGGTAATTTGTGGGAAACAAATGAGTTCACGAAAATATTGCCAAAAGTTTGCCAATTTTGGCCGCTAGAGGCAAACTTCCAACAAAGTTCCGGCAACAATGAGAAGTTAGCCAAATGTGTTCACCAGTGTTTTGCCACTACACTTAGCCAATAATGGCAAACTTCCAGTTTCCAGCTTCCTGTTTGCCAGAAACCTAATTTGCATGTGAAAATATGACCTTGCCGCAAATTTGCGGCAACTGTTCGCCAGAAACCTTAAATTTCTGTAAGGGATTACATTTTTGTTTGTGGACCTGGGTCCGTTTATGTCATAAACACTAGCTTCTTTTTACCAATATCGCTTGGCAATGTCGAAAAAATAGCTTTTCCTGGTTTATTTCCTGGTTTTGGAACAGATGGCATTCAAACTGCACTGAAGTTCTAATGAACCGTACCCCAGACCCCCGTTTTTGAGCGGACCCTGGTCCGCACCTGGGTTCGGACGACTGCGTTCACATTAGCAAAAATCACTAAACCATCAGTCTAAACGAACTCGGGTCCGGACCAAACAGTCTAGTGTGAATGCACCCTAACATTACCTTATGTTAGATGCCTGGAACCAAGTCTGTAGTATCCTTATACACTCTTATAGGCTATTAAATAAATAATGTCCATATATTTCCATACACTAACAGAAAAAAATCGCTGCCTTTATTTGATTTTATCATGTAGATCGGTTGCACATGAATGAAATGTCTAGTCAAGCATTTCTCTTTAGGTGTACAAAATTGATTCATGCTGTGATAACCCAGTTTGATCAAGTAATTCCAATGAAATTGATTAGGCTTAAGGAGCTTGCACACTGCTCCAACAAATGCCAACAAACTCCAACAAACACCAACAGTTGGGTCAATGTGGGTCGTCAGTCTGTGTTTGTTGCTGTTTGTTGGATGGAGTCGTTAGAGTTTGACATGACAGTTGGTTTTATGAACATTCTAAAGACAATTTCCAACAGCTGGCACTTTAGCATGTTGGAGTTTGTTGGCATTTGTTGGAGCAGTGTGCAAGCTCCTTTAGGCCTAGATGAAATATTCATGTAATTTCAACGTGATTGTGTTATACAGGTGGCATGTACTGAGAGTAGGAATTCAGATATACTTAGTACATCAATGTTAAAGCATTAATTGAGGTTGAAAACATGGTGCCATGGAACCACTGATACTTTGTACATGCTCAATACCTAAGGCACTCATGGTTGGAACAAAGCATGGTTCATCTCAAAGCATAACATAAGATACAACTTTGCTCCAAATTCTACTGGTCTCTAAGCATAATCCTCTTTAAGAAAGCTCATGTGAAAACGTTTACCAACACTGTTAGCTACATTATTATCTCAGTGTTCTTCATTATTATCTCAGTGTCAGTGTTCTCATTGGAACACAATGAAATGGTGACACCAAGGCATCCCATGTGTTTATTTGCCTTAATGGTTCAGCACTTAGGTGCTTCACATTGATCTGACATGATTCTGTTAGATAAATGCATTGCTATGGCAAAATGTCAGTTCAAGTAATAACATTGTGTTTGAAAGAAAAATGGGAATATGTTTAATTTCATGTTTTGTGGTTTAGTAACTGTGACATGTGTGGCTGTGAACCCCCCCCAGTATACGCTTACCTTACATGATTCAATTAGGAAAATGGATTACTCAATTGGAATGACTATTTGAACACAATAAGGTTGTGTTTCATTCAAAACTAGGCTGTTTTAAGTAATTGTAACGTAATATGGTTTGATAAATTGAACAGCCCTGACCTTTCCTTGTTTACAGTGTAGGAACCACAACTACTACACCTGTTCTTTAATTTATTCCATTAAATTTCATTTTTTGATTAAAACACAACACCAGTTATTGTTTTCCAAAAGTAACCTGCTCATACTGACAATTTGAATTTGAATTGATATTTAAAAATAGCAACAGTCAATCGCCCAGATGCCAACCAATCAGAGACACCTCCAACTCCTGCAAGAAATCAGTGAGTTATTTTATTGTTCCGTATGAACCTGTAATAGTTTATGCCTTCACAAAATCATAATGATATTAAGAGTGCCCCTAAAAATAGCTTAAAATCACCACTGCTGTGAAGGGTTTTACAATGGCCTCCACAACTATTGACAGTAAAAAGAACTACAATGAATTCACCTGGATTAGCTTCATATCACAACCTCACAACCTAGGTAAAGTTAATTTATTCTGTGGAAAACAATTATTGTTAAGAAAATCACAAATGCCACAATTATTGGCACCCCAAGAATATCTTATGAACAAAATGTTTACTGAAGCATGTTGTCATGTTGCACAAACTGCTCTGTGTTATGGACAACACAGGTTGCACAAACTGCTCAGTATTATGAACTACCCATCTACTGTACAAACTACTAGTCAGACAGCAATGTTTTCAGCTGGTGAATGATTCAACTTCACCTTCATAAGGACTACTACAGAAAGTAATTCCTGCCCTGTTGAAACAATTTACAATGAAAAAGTTAATCAAAATATCATATCCTGAAGTTAATCAAAGTGCCTATGAACTTTTAAGCAGCAATGCATGGCTTACTGTTTCACTGTGTCATAAAAAATAAGGTGACACAGAGGTCAAATGTGCTAGTCATTCTTCAACATGAGAAGGACATGCACAATTCAAATATTTTGTTACACTTGTCAATGAGTTTGAATACAGTAGTAAAAGCAAAAATCAGGATTCAACAAATACTGCTGTTCAAAGCCAAACTCATCTGTCACTGAGCTCTGGTTATATACATTCAAGCCAGTGTACCTCCAAGCCTCAGTAGGCTACTGCCTGATCTATATTAATCTACTATTTGACCATGTTATATTTTGATATTACAGGTGAAAAGGAGTAGAATATTGAATGAGAAATTTTATTTCAATTTCAAAAATGGTAACATTCAATTTGGTAGCAATGAGGGAATGATGGCACATAGTCATATTTGAGGTGTCAAAATGTGGTTAACATAGTTGCATCCCCAGTGTTTCACTGGTCAGGCCTATCCATTTCCTGAAACCAATTGCATCATAGTATTCAGTTTCCTTTCCTTTTGTCTCTGTATGTGTGGTTATGTATTGGTTATGTTTTATTTGTATGGCTTACCACCACCCTGTAGTGGTTGATCGAACTGTAGGTTTACAAATTCAAGTTTATTCATGCTGGAGCTCATTTAGCCACTGCCTTGTGTAACAATAGGTTTGGCTGAATCGGTCACCAGTCTGAGTTTAGACATATTGGCCCTCAATTATGAAATGAACGTACATCATAAAACAGGTGCACGGCCATATCCATGCAAAGCATTGCATTTATCAAATTGAAAAGCATTGAATTTATCAAATTAAAAATCTCATGTAAAATCTGAACTTGTGTACACAAGTTTTTGGGTTGGCATACATTTATGTACATTTATTCATTTAGCAGACACTATCCAAAGTGACTTACATGACAATTACATTACAAGGGTCATTGTCCCCAGAGCAACTTGGGGCCTTGCTCAAGGGCCAATCGATGGAAGGCGGTAATTGAACCCACAACTACATGCTAGCCCAGCTCCTTAACCACTACACTATCACCACCCCACAGCATAGTAAGTACAGTGCAGCAGTAAATCAGCGAAGGGTTGGAAAGTTGAAGAGTTGAATTCATGGAATATCTTGGATCTAAGACTTTTTGGATATGTGGAGAGAATTACTTTAGTTTTGGAAAGCGCAAATTTCTTCAAGGGAGAAATGGCAGGCTTCATGGTTTTCTAATGAATGTATTTGTACTATGATGCGTTATCTCTGTGGAAACTAGATGTACCGCAGAGCGGTACAAAATATGACCGCCGCCCAGTCCAGCACATTTTTTCCACAAAAAGAAATCACGCTGAAAGGCCTATATGATTCTAACTGTCTCACTAAATTGCATTATCCACACTCAATTCTTGGCATCTGCTAGACAACAAGTACCAAAACATGATTAGTTCATAGATTTCACATGTAAAATTTATTTTATACAACCCCACCTCCATCTTGCCTGTTCATAATTCTGAGAAATTCTTGATTGTTTGTGTTATGTTTATGTTATGTGTGTGGGTGTGTGTGTGTGTGAGTGTGTGTGTGGGTGTGTGTGTGTGTGTGTGTGTGTGCGTGCTTGTGTGTGTGCCTGCGTATGTGCCTGTGCATGCAAGCGTACATATGTCTACTGTGTGAGTATGTGTCATACGTATGATTACTGTGAATGCATGTGTGTGTGTGTGTGTATCTGTTTGTGCACATGTGTGCACATGAAATGGGTTAACATGACCCCTGGAGGCAAACATACGGAAAAAAATGGTCATCCTAGGCCCTACAGTTCTCAAGATATTCACAGAGAACTGTGTCTGCCCTACCCTCCTTTCGGGGGGTCCAGTCCAGCGGGGGGGCTACAGAAAATGACGGTTCCATGCTATCCATGTGGGGGTACATGCCCACCAAGTTTTGTGTACCCCGGTCTTTCAGTGTCCCGGGAATCCTTGTTGGTGTACGTCACTAAATGAACACATAAATTATTTTATTGTAAGGCCCCCCATGAACGAAAGTACTTGGCATGCATTCGGAGGGTGTCATAATGATCCTACACTTTTAATTTTGTGCAGTTTTGACCTTGTCAGCCAGAGATATTGTGATGAAAACACCTCATTTTTTGTTTTTTAATTTTTAACTAGGTGGCACTATACATGAAATAAGTGGTAATGGGATGGGTTGACATGCCCCCTTAAGACCAACATACATAAAAAAGGTGGACCTCCTAGGCCCTACGGTTCTCAAGATATTCACAGAAAACTGTCTCCGGCCACCTACAGGCCAGTTGGTGTATAGTAACATAAATTAATTTATTGTGTGGCCCCCCATGAACGGAATTCCACAAAATTTGGCGTGCATACAGAGGGTTTCATAATGATCCTACACTTCCAATTTCGTGCAGTTTTGACTATGTTAGGTCACAGATACCTGTGATTACAACACCTCATTTTTACTTTTTTGTGTTTAACTAGGTGGCGCTATACATGAAATGAGTGGGTTATGGAATGGGTTGACATGGCCCCTTGAGCTCAACATACAAAAAAAATGGTCCTACTAAACCCTACGGTTTTCGAGATATTCACAAAAAACTGTGTCTGGGCTACAGATCAAAACGAAAAACGATGGTTCCATGCTATCCATGTGGGGTTACATGCCCACCAAGTTTCGTGTACGAAAGTGTCATTGACGGAAATTTGGGCATGCGAAAAAGAAAAAAAAAAATTCTGACTAAACCTATATCACCACCACTTCGCTGCACGGCGGTCATAATAAAGTTTGGTTAGACTTACTATAGTTTTCCGGCTTCCTTGATGACACTTTTCTGGCTGACAAAACTAACAAGGTTCAGGTGGACTTGCGATGTCACTGTGGCTATCTCAAGGTCAGAAATATCTCTCTTTATGCACCTCCATGTCATAAGTTATGTAATTAATTAATTAATTTATTTATTTATTGATTAAATTATTTAATTAATATATAAGTTTGAGCTGCCATATTTTCCAACACACGTTTATCTGCCTTCACTTCCAATGTTTTATAGAGCCTATGAAATTTGTAAAAAGCATATTTGTAAAAAGCATAGCTGGTATGATATAGAACATTATCGGAATATAGGATCCATATGTACATTTTCTTCCAAGCCACAGATAGGAATGCAGCTCAGTCAGTAACAGATCACTCTCTGACATAGGACATAGGAGGGTTCGATTCCTGCTTGCTGCAGCAATTTTGAAGGTGCATTTCTCACAGCTAAATCGAGCTAGATAGATAGATACAGTAGATATATAGAGATAGAAGGTCGGGCTTGTGGAGCTATAGGCTACATGGTCCTCGCTTTAGATTGGGGGGCTGCAAAATGTACTACAAATAGGTAAGAAAGGTCTTATAAGCGCATTAGTTATCCACCTCTTTGTCTTATACACCATTAACAAGCATTAACAAGCTGTTTGTTAACACTTACAAATATGGTTGTAAGTAACTTAAAAAGGCTGCTTACATGTATTAACACTTACAAGCTGCATGTTAACAGTTAGTTAATGTTATTAAAGGATAACAACAGTTAACTAACTGTTAGTAATGAATTGTTAACTGCTTATAATGCACTGTTAATACCTAATAAGCACGTTATTCTAAAGCGTTACCAAATTAACACATAATAAAATAAATAAACTAGAAAATGTAATTCTGAGGAATCGTTTACCTAGCAGTCGTGTATAGCAGTCGAATCGTTTATACAGCATAGCCAGTCGCTACCAAGAAAACCAGCCATGCAACTTCAAGACCGGCAGCCTGACAAATTTCGCGAGAATCATGAAACATTACCTTGTCAATAGATATAGCTCTTTCATTGTGTACAGATGGGATAAGTCACGAGAAGTTTGCTATTTAGAACAACAGTAAAATATAAATATATCGCGACTTTAGAGGGGGCTCTACAGTCACCAAAAATAGGGGAGAGCCGGGACAGTTGAAACACTTTTTAATTAAACGTAATTTACAAAGCGATCGTATCACACTGAAAGCTAATATTTTGTCACTAGCAACATACACCTGTCATCTGTCAAATACAGTTGCATTTTCAGCTTTACAAAAAAAAGTGCAGGAATTATAATAAGTATATAAGTATACAGCGGGGAAAATAAGTATTGAACACGTCAATATTTTTTTCAGTAAGTATACTTCCAGTGAGGCTATTCGCATGAAATTTTCACTGGACATTAGTATTAACTTAGGTAATCCACACATATATAAAAACCCAAACATTAATGTCTAAAAGTAGAGTTATGAGTAAAAATGTGGAATGGCACAGGGAAAAAGTATTGAACACGCTAAGAAAAAGCAGTACTCAAAGGCAAGAAATGGCAAGGAACAAACTGGAATCTATAAGTAGTTAGAGAAATTATCCCTCCTATCTGTGCAAATTGATATAAGCTGGGTTAGTACATACTGGTGGGCTATAAAAAGGTTTTTTGTTACCAAGGTGTCAAACAAGAAACATTTCATAATGGGTAAAAGCAAAGCGCTCTCCCAAGACCTTTGCAACCTTATTGTTGCAAAACATATCAATGGAACTGGTTACAGATGCACATCAAAACCTCCGAAGCATCCAGCAAGCAGTATTGGAGCCATTATCTGCAAGTGGAAGGAACATCACTGCATCATCACTGGCCATGCACAGGCTCTCCTTGCAAGATTTCTGACCAGGAAGTCAGAAGGATAGTCAGAAGAGTAGCCCAAGAGCCAAGGACCACTCGGAGAAAGCTCCAGAAAGACTTGGTACAGTTGTTACAGAGAAAATCATAGGTAATGCACTCCACTGCCATGGCCTCTATGCACGCTCATCCCGCATGACTCTATTGCTGAAGAAAAACATGTCAAAGCTCGTTAAAAGTTTGCTACGCAACATTTGGACAATCCTATGAAATATTGAGAGAATGTATTCTGGACAGGCGAGAGCAAAATTGAACTTTTTGGATGTCATACTACACACCATATTTGGGGGAGAAATGGCACTGTGCATCACCCTAAAAATACCCTACCAACAGTGAGGTTTGGAGGTGGTGGCATCATGGTGTGGGGTTGTTTTTCATCTCATGATACTAGCAGACTTCATACAGTTGAAGGAATGATGAATTGAGTCATTTTGGTCTGGGCGAATCTTGACCATCCACCAGGATGATGAGGATGAGACATGGCTAGACCTTCCAGCAGGACAATGATCCAAACCATTCAGCAAAGGAAACTCTCAATTGGTTTCAGAGAAAGGAAATCAAGGCCCTGACTTCAATCCAATTGAACAGTTTTGGAAGTTAACTAAAGATCAGGATTCACAAGAGGGATCCCTGGAATCTTCAATATTAAAGGACTATCTGTTGAAAAGAATGGGCCAAAATCACACCAGAATACTGTAACTGGTTAGTTTCGTCATACGGGAAATGCCTTGAAGCTGTCATTACGAATAAAGGCTTTTCCACAAGAAATTTCAGCAGGCGTGTTCAATACTTTTTTCCTGTGTCATTCCACTTTATTACACATAACTCTACCTATGGACTTTAATGTTTGGATTTTTTTATATGGGTGGATTATATGAGTTAATACTAATGTCTGGTGAAAATGTCATGCAAGTAGCCTCATTGGAAGTATACTTACTGAAAAAAATGTTGACGTGTTCAATACTTATTTTCCCCGCTGTATATACTTCCATGCCATCACAGTGATTGCCCCAGCAAAACTCTACGTGCTGGTCATCTACCGCCCTCCAGGCCAACTAGGCGACTTTACGGACGAGCTTGACATTCTGCTGTCCTCCATCCCTGAGCATGACTTCTCGTTCTCGGCGATATGAACATCCACTTAGATGCCCCAGGCTCCGCGGACTTTTTGGCCCTGATCCACTCCTTTGACCTCAAACTGGTTCAAAGCCCACCTACTCACAAAGCTGGCAAAGAGCTTGACTTGATCCTCACTCGGAACTGCAGCACAAACACCCTCATGGTGATGCCTCTCCATCTTTCTGACCACTTCTTCATCCAGTTCAACGTCAGCCTGACAGAACAGCCTCCGGCTCCTCAGCCGATGGTCACGTTCCGCCGCAACATCCGGAACCTGTCTCCAACGCACTTTTCCTCTGTGGTTGCCTCTGGTCTACCTCCACTCAACACCTTCTCCTCTCTGGAGGTTAATGAGGCCACAGACTTGCTCTGCTCCACACTGAGCTCGTGTCTAGACGAGCTGTGCCCTCTTACCACAAGGCCAGCTCGATCCAAACACTCTCATCCATGGCTAAATGATACCCTCCGGTCGCAGCGCACCAAACTCAGAGCCGCGGAGAGGAAATGGCACAAATCCAAACTAACTGATGACCTCAAAAACTACCAGACACTCCTGACCTCCTTCTCAGCCAGCATCACTGCTGCTAAGACGGCTTTCTACAATGACAAAATCAACAGCGCTACAGACACTCGAAAGCTTTTCTCAACCTTCAAATCGCTACTCAACCCTCAGCTGCCTCCTCCTCCATCCAGCCTTACTGCGGACACCCTCGCCTCATTTTTTACGAACAAAGTGGCGGCAATCAGCAGTCAATTCTCTACATGCCCACACAACGCATCCGACTCGGATACCGCACTCCTACAACCTCTAGGGGCTGCTGAAACATCTTTTTCAGCATTCGCGCCTCTCTCCGAGAGTGAAGTATCTAGACTCCTGACATGCAGCCGTCCTACCACATGCTCGCTGGACCCTATACCTACGAGCCTACTTCAGTCCATCAGCCCGACCATCGCCCCAGCTATCACACATGTGATCAATGCCTCGCTAACCTCCGGCACATTTCCAACAGCGTTCAAAATGGCCCGGGTAACACCATTACTTAAGAAACCTTCTCTCAACCCTGCTCAAGTCGAGAACTACCGCCCTGTCTCACTCCTGCCTTTCCTATCCAAAGGCATTGAACGAGCAGTCTCCAAACAGGTCTCTGACTTCCTTTCACAGAACAACCTTCTGGATCCAAATCAGTCTGGATTCAAAAGCGGCCACTCTACCGAAACGGCTCTGCTGTCTGTAACAGAAGCCTTAAAAGAAGCCAGGGCGACCGCTCGGTCATCAGTACTCATTCTGCTTGACTTATTGGCTGCCTTTGACACGGTTAATCACTGCATCCTTCTCTCTATACTCGCTAACATGGGAATCTCCGGTTCTGCTCTCTCCTGGTTTGAATCCTACCTCACAGGACGCTCGTTTAACGTATCATGGCTTGGTCAACTATCTGCATCTCATCATCTCACCACAGGGGTCCCCCAGGGCTCAGTGCTGGGCCCCCTTCTCTTTGCTATCTACACTACCTCCTTGGGACAGATTATCCGTTCACATGGCTTCTCATACCACTGCTATGCAGACGACACACAGCTCTATCTGTCCTTTCCACCTGATGACCCCTTGGTTTCAGCACGGATCTCGGACTGCCTCTCAGACATAGCTACATGGATGAAGGCACACCACCTCCAGCTGAACCTCTCAAAGACTGAACTGCTGGTCCTCCCGGCTAAACCTACCATACACCACGACATCAACATCAAATTTGACTCCCTGTCTGTTTCACCTACCAGGACTGCAAGAAATCTAGGAGTTGTTCTCGACAACCAACTGAACTTCTCAGATCATGTTGCCTCAGTCGCCCGGTCATGACGTTTTGCACTCTACAACATACGGAAAATCAGGACTTACTTGACTCAAGATGCTACCCAACTCCTGGTTCAGGCGATAGTCATCTCACGACTCGACTACTGCAACGCCCTCCTGACAGGTCTCCCAGCCTGCGCAGTGAAACCCCTTCAGATGATCCAGAACGCGGCGGCGCGCCTGGTCTACAACCAACCCAAGAGGGCACATGTTACCCCGCTGCTCATCCAGCTACACTGGCTACCTATGGCGGCCCGCATCAAATTCAAGGCTCTAACCCTTGCCTACAAAGTAGTCTCCGGTTCTGCTCCCACCTACTTGAATGTCCTCATACAGACATACACTACCACCAGACAGCTGCGCTCCTCAGACGAACGACATCTAGCTCTACCACCGGTACGCTCAGGCCAAACCAAACTTTTCTCATCTGTTGTTCCTCGCTGGTGGAACACACTGCCAGTTCCTACAAGGGCAGGGACATCCTTCTCCATTTTCAAAAAACTCCTGAAGACCCAGCTCTTTAGAGAACATCTCCTCTCATAGCACCACTCACAACAAGTCTTGCTGATCCTAGCACTCACCAGCCGTCTTGAACTGAGACGTAACAGCACTCACCGATGCACTTATTCTTACTGTACTCTACTGTTTTTAAACTGTTCTTTAAATTGTCCTAAAATTGTTGAGAATTCGCTTTAAAACTTAAAATTGTTACCATGTTGTAAGTCGCTTTGGCTAAAAATTCGTCAGCCAAATGTAATGTAATGTAATATACACTCATATACACTCATATATAAGTATATACACTCATTTGATCCCGTGAGGGAAATTTGGTCTCTGCATTTATCCCAATCCGTGAATAAGTGAAACACACTGAGCACACAGTAAACACACTGTGAGGTGAAGCACACACTAATCCCAACGCAGTGAGCTGCCTGCTACAGCAGCGCTCGGGGAGCAGTGAGGGGTTAGGTGCCTTGCTCGAGGGCACTTCAGCCGTTACTATTGTCCTGACCAGGAGGGACAAATGAAACATTACGCACATTCCACTTTTGCACGTTCAACTGGTTAGTGCTTCGGACTTGTAACCGGAGGGTTGCCGGTTCAAACCCCGACCAGTAGGCCACGGCTGCCCAATTTAAAGCAAAAGTGGAACGTGCGTAATGTTTCATTTGTCCCTCCTGGTCATGACGATTGAAACAGAATGAGGGACGAGTAAAACATACAAGTTTCAGCCATATAAACTTCCCACAACTTCAATATTTTACTACATATCATGAATGGTACAAAAGTTGTTATTTTAGATAGATTGCTGCTGGGAATGTCTGTTAACAACTCATTGCCGTCATCGTGAAGCGTGTATTCGCGGTTATTGAAATATCATGCACTGTGGATAATTCTGCCATTTTTATAGCTAGAAGAGTAAGTTTTCCCATTTATATCATATTTCTATTGTGGAAAATGTCGTTTCACTAGGTTTTCACATGGGTTAGGCCACTGCACATCCAAATAAGTGCCCTTAACGACCCACAGCCCATCAGTCTCCATAGAATAACATGGGAAAACTTGACCCCCTACCTGGTAGGCCCAAATATATTTTCACTGCTTTTCCATGTATCGCCTCCATAAATTATTGTATAAACACAGATATTTGTGCATTTACTTAAAATACACAGCCTGTTACAGCCTGGTCGGGATGATTGAAACACTTGTCCAGATATAGATGCCATTATAGCCTGTTTTGCTTTCCATGTAAACAAGCATGCAATTTGAAAGTCTGGGATTGTGGAGAACACTGAATAAACATGAAGTTGAACCTTTAAATGAAAAACACTCATTAATAGCCTACTAAAAACAAATGTAACCACTAATGAAGTTTACTTTGCAAGCGTAGATTGCTTGCTTATAAACTCGCACTGCGCAGAAACAAAACTTAATGTAGCCGAACTTATTTAACCGTCCAGAAACCAAATAAAATCATTCATATGCATAATCCCCAACATGCGTGAATTAGGCCATTAAAAGAAGGCCATCTTACGAGCCTTTCGTTGTGCAAAATCGTCAACGAAGTTCCCAATATTTAATGCTCTGGCTTTCGTATTTTCAATGGACAGGATAGCTAACCCACAGAGCCTCTCCTGACCCATGCTGCTCCTTAGGTATAGGTCTTAATAAGTTTGAGTTTGGAAAAAGATCGCTTAGCTGTTGCCACAGTCACAGGCAATGTCAGAAACAACATGAGTACACACTTCCCCGAATGTGGATGTTACACTGTCATAATCTACCACCAGCATTTTGGCAAGTTGAAAAATAGATGACTTCTGTGAAATCTCTGCTTTAAATCAAGACCTGAATGAGAGGAGTTGTGTTGGGAATGTCGGTGCAATGTCCCTGCTATAATGGTCTGACAAACAGTTTTCAAGCAGTTCATCATCACCTGCGAGTTGAAGGGTCATAGGACGTAAAGACTCAAACACATGACAAGTTTCCCACATACTTGCAAATCTTTGGGAGAGCTGACTGATTATGATGTCAAGAGTTGCATTAAATACCTGCACTTTGAAGTATCTATCTGCATCGGTTAAGCGCTCATCTTCCGATAGATCGTCAAAGTGACGCTTCACTCTCCGTGCTCTAACATTCTAAAGTTCTAAAAAAAATTTTTAAAAAAGGAGGCAGGGCGGGGGTAGCGACGGGCCCCGGGAGGTCACGGGCCCTGGTGCGACTGCACTTGCTGCACCTACTATAGTTACGCCACTGGTTGTAGCGCTGTCCTATAGCGTGCAGAGGGAATTTGAAAGACAACTGTTTATCCCGCCCCTCGGATTGAGCACTGCAAATGGTGAGTTCCCAGACCCTACATCTTGATGTGGTTTCTGGCTCATCAGGCTAGACCAATAGTCCAATGGACCTCTGATTACAGGCTAGCTGGATAAATATAAAGACAAACATGTGGCCTGGAGTGTTCTTGTCATCTTGTGTCCAGTGTTGGGAGTAATGCGTTACAAAAGTAATGTAATTACTGTAATATATTGCTGTTTGGGTAATATTTACTCGGTACAAACTTCAGTAACGCACGTTACAATGCAGTTTAACCCAAAATTAAGCGCTTGTTTTGTTTTGATACATATTCGCAAACACCACGCGAGAACAACAGAGGAGAAAGCAAAATAGTAGAACGTTATCTCCTGATACTGGTTGAATATGACTGTGGCTGCAGCAGACTCGCAGGTGGACTCTATTTGCGGGATGGACATAAGCCTACGAGACAAGGCTATGAAGAACATAATAGTTAGTGCGAGCTGAGAGATCTTTCGGTTTCGCACACAAACCGAAAGATCTCTCAGCTCGCGAAATAGCACAAGTAAATTAATTAAACATCTAAAGTAGTGCCACGCTAATCTTTTTGATTCTTGATAAAACACAAACTATGCTGTTGTGCATGTCAGCTTTGTGCTGTGAACTTAAATTGAAGAGAATAAAGGGATAGAAATGCAGAAAAAGATTGTGTAGCCTGGCAGTGCCACCGCTCCCACCACGCGCATCACGCACTTTGCGTTGGGCACCAAAGGACAGAGGGGGCACCCAAATGTAACCAATGAATAGTAGCTTTACTGCAAACTGCGTTTCACTCTTCATCAATAACGTTTACAATGTCAAAATGCACTAACACGATGTTACATGCAAGTTTGATACCTTTTGGGTTCTCTCAATCACCACGTAGTACTAGAATTGGTGGGTCTTCAATCATTCGTTTTCCATGCATTTAGGTTACACGAAGCACATGATATGCTGAGTCGACTGAAACGCATTCCATTCAGATAGCTAGGTGGATACCAGGCTCATAATTCACTTGTATTAGCAAAACGAAATGTGAAGCAACATGTCATTGCATACTTCCATTTCCAAAGCAATGAAGGTTGCTTAAAACAACTTAACATTGTGCATATTATTGTTAATATTGTGCTATCAATGTAACTCAAACAAATAAGGCTTGTAAACAAGAGCTGGCAAAAGGGCATTATGACAACGTAAAGATCAATGCTCTTAAAGTGACAGTGCACCATTTATAAGTAAAACAGCATTTCTTCAGAAATTAATGTTTAAAAATACACAGTAATGGTCTGTAAATAATAGGCCTTTTATTTTACTTTAGGTGTTTGAGTTATCATTTAAATGTCACTCACTCAAAGCCACTCACTTAGGGCACCGAAATGGCCAGCAGGCCACCATCTTGACATGTCTTTATTAAAGGAACTGTATGTAAAAATTGTATTTCAATTAATCATAAAATTGCCCTGATATGTCACTAGACATTAAGAAATCATGTTCATTTCAAATACTTGATGTTGTCATGTTGTGTTTTGGCCTAATGCGCCACCCTCCACCTATCTACTAATCACAGTCAGTAGTGTTTTGTCATCCGGTTGCCAACTCTGCCTGTCAGAGGGGAGAGGAAGGGGATACACCGCTCTACAGTAATTTGAAAGTGATTGTAGTACCCGTTTTGGCCACAATCTTACATACGGTTCCTTTAAGCTTTGATTTACAATATAGTAGGCTCTCTGTTGATTTTAATGAGTAGGCCTAGGCCTTAAAGTTACAGTATTTCTATCACAATTTACCAGACTTTTACCTTTTGTCGGTTTTTAACAAAATTCTGACTATGATTGTTCCTTGTATTGCATTATGAGCACTGCGCCTATTGCATTCTACTGTTGCCTTAAGCCTAGCTCAGTCATTATGCTATACCACATCTCCCTCCATTGGAAGAGCAAGCTGCATTGAGCGTAATAAACTGCATTTAGAATGGCAAATCCATATTTCTAGATATTTTGGTGAAAGTAACTTAAAAGTAATGCAATAGTAGTGTAATGCCTTACAATTCAGAGACAGTAATATTATAATGTAACAAATTACTTTGAAATGACAGTAATAAGTAATGCATAGTACATTACAATTTTGAAGTAACTTGCCCAACACTGCTTGTGTCACAAGCACAAAGAATTCAATATCTTTCTATTTCTATTGAAATGACCTTATTTTGATGCATTTTAGTATAGGTGGTTATAAAATGATAAATAGACTGAGCTGGCCCAGCCTTGCTAACAAGGGTGTTTTTTTTATATTTAATAGTTCTTGAAATAGTTCTCGACATAATTGGAGAGAAATGGGTACGCCAATCCACAACTCTCTTCAGGTCTCCATGATGTTGACACATTCTGCCATTCATCTTGTAGAATGTTTTTTTCTGAAAAAAATCACAGGTTGTAGTCTCAGACTGTCATGTTGAGCAAAACAAAACAAAAATTGATACTGTTGGATCATTAGCTGTTTTTTCCTTCTGTGTTAATACATTTGCACCTCGAAATCAGTTTTTTAATGCTCCCAATCAGGAAAGGCTAATCAAACACTGCACCTAAGAGAGCAGTTATAGCAATTACGTAATCTCATAAACACCATCTAATTCCTTGTGGAAATTAGAGAATTACCAAAACAAGCTTTGACAGACATGTCATTTGGTATTTCTTCACAGCAGTTGATTAGTTTATGACATTGTTTTAATGGCAGTTCAACAAAAATACTTTCGAAAACTCAAGCTAGGTGGACTCAAGATAAAAGGTAATGTCAACACAATACAAAATAAATGTATTATGTTAAGAAACAATGAATATTGTGTGTAATACAGGTGATTTAACACCCTCTCAAAACATTTATAAACAATGCTGCTATAGGAAATAACAGCATACAGCACAAAGATGATTCCAATGTGTACACTTTTGCACAGGGCAGCTCTACTGACATTTGCCTCTACCTCCACTGAAGGCATTTACTCTTATGCACTTGTCATGTCACCCTACAACCTTCATTTATTTGGGACTAATAGAACTGTTAATTTATTTGAGTTCCCCCTGGGTATTAGACCCAAACCTCAGAACTAAGCGTGCGCACACACACACACACACACACACACACGGACGCACACAAACACACACACACACACACACAGTTTCAAGCAGGGAAATAATGAGGCGGTGATCAAGCCTCTTCTGCTTGAATTGCCCACAGCTGCAGGCCCCTTGTTGTGCTGGCAGCAGCGGCCCCTGTCACCGGGCTGCACCGCCTCCCTGACCTGCTAATTAGAAGCATATGTAACAGCACTCAAGAATGGCGCCCCTTCTCCCTGTGCCACAAACAGCAGCTGCGGCAGCTGCCCTCCAGTAGCAAGAGGCTTTATTTAATTCAATTACATCTCTGGAAGACAAGTAAACGAGGATGGGTAAAAGGGGGAGGCAAGGAGGTTAGAGGTGTGTGAATGGATGTCCCCCATCAGCACTCCACTCTCTCTCAAAGTGTTGACATCCCACACACCTTCAATCTCCTAAAACATTTGTGCTGTCAAAGCCCAGGTGGAGTAGATAAAAAAAAAAATTGGTGAATATACAACCTCTCCTCTCCCTTACATAGCCATTTCAAATATGTTGGGAGATCAGTGTAGTAGCTTTTAATCAGGGTCAGAGGGCTTCAACGACACTTCTCAGTACAGTTCAAAAAACATGCAGTGCTGCAATTATGGTCCCACTTTGAAAAAAAGAATGGTTGTGCCAGGGCATTTGTGGAGAGGCCAATATCCACTACCATCTGGCAAATAGGGGTTTAAAGACATTGATGACTGGGATTGATTATGATCTGATTCCTCTATCAGTAGAGATGATGTATTCACACAGCTGGCCATTAGCCCAGCCATACTGCATTAGATCTTGAATCAGATTAGCTATTTAGCACTTCAACATGGTGCTGCATCGCTTCACAAAAAAGTCCTGCATAATTTGAAGGGTGTACAGTTTATCATAGCATTCTAAGGTAATACCAGACAAAACCTCAAAATTATGAATTGTGTATGGATGGTGGTTTTGTGGAAAATAAATAAATAAATACAAATAAAACCAATACATTGATTCACATGGCTTTTTCATTTATCGTTACAATACCAAAGTATTATTCAAATTTGGTATTATTGGCACTGATGTGTGATACCAATAAAATGTATGACACAATACAAAGGTCACGTCATGTTATTTTATTTCAAAAATTGAAAAATAAATAAATGTTTTCTATGTCATAAAACACATTACAGTATCTTATATAGCAAACCTCTTCCCTGATACTGTATTTCAGGTAAACTGTTATTACTTCACTTAAGTTGTAACAACAATATCCCTCCCTGACAAAACGGTCAATGACGCTGACTCAACATTTGTGCCATTTCTGTGTGATATGATGACCCCAATTCACACTAATTGCCAACATCCCTGCAGCTTCCTGCCACTGCTATGATTTTATGTGAGGGGATAATTACACATATTAAATTATTAATTGTCATTATCAAAGCATCTGCCTAACTTGTTTTGCTGTATTGTACAGTTCCTCTGATCTTTGGCAATCATTACTTATTAAAACACTGAATAAGATTGGCGGCAAGAGATAAACCAGTTATGCTTGAACTTTTCCCTGCTCAATGTAAGAATAACAAAAACTATTTAATGGCTGGTTGGAATCCAATTACCAAATAAGCCAATTACTTAAACTAGTATGTTAACTTAACTGTTTATTTATCTGAGTAGCAAATTTTCTTGGACCACATCTTTAATTGCTGTTTTTTCTCAAGGGTTCAGGCTAAACATGACCAATATATTCAAATATATATTCTGAAAATGCATTCATTTTAAAAACAAGACCAATTAATGAATTCAATTAAATATGTTCTGTAATAATCCAATTGAATCTAATATTATTATATAGTATGTTATAACTTGTTAAGTTAAACTAAGCTTTTAATGATAATACACTTTAAATAACAGAGGTTCACTAAAGTATAACACAGAATGATACAAATGTACATTTTTAATTGAATGGATGGCATACAATGCAATTTAGAGAAGTCAAAATGATATATGTAAATGCCATAATTTGAGTCCAGCAAGAAACTTAGTTGCTGCAGGAGTATCTAAGCAATCTCAGTTAAACATACTGTAAGAAGGGTAAGGAAAATAAGGTAATAAGATATTTAAAACCATATGAGTCTTGGAATAAACTCTAGCACTCAGTTAGACAAATAGTTAAGTTAGACATACTAATCTGTTTTCTATAGTCTTTTCAATGACAGCCATTTACCTCATATGTTCATGTCACATACAGCACATATCACATTACTTTGGAGAAACTGCCAAGTTGTAGGCTATCTTTTCACTAATTTTACTAATATGTTTTTAAACCCCAATGTACAGTAGGAACTACACAAAACTGGTGTGCTCTAATGCAGCCCCCTTTTTGTGTTTGCCAAGATTCATTTTATACTTGGAATACTTGTGAAGTTGTATTTTCAGAAATGTTGAAATTGTGGATCATTTGCTAAAAAATAAAAATTAACATGATCAGTAAATAAAGCATTCCAAAATACACATTTGTATGTTAGATCAAACCATTCTGAAATTGCAAATGAAAATGCTGAGACTATAAATATATTTGTATGATCACTGACCATTTACTATGACAAATACAATGTAATACACTGAAATGAAATTGATTGTTTGCCATTTCTGTTGACCAGTGGGCCAATTGCTATCCACAGATATTTTTGCAAATATAGACAAGAAAAAGCTACCACTTTTGTTATTCAAACTGTGATATTATCATGTTCAGTGACAGTGCCACACAGATTTTTTTTGTACCTTACATACATATGAAATCTGGCTACACACATAGAAACAATTAGACTTAGAAATTCCTTACATTTTGTTTACATGCTAATCTTCAATCCCATATAATAAACAAGCTTTGAGGGTATTAAAAAAAATCTGGACTTTTCAGAAAATGGAAAATATGTGATCTATGGCCTCTCAATGGATGGAATGAAAGAATAATTTTGGCTCTAAACCACATGGTTTAGTTATAGCCTACAATGTAAATATGATTATTATAGCACCCCATAATGGTAGATAGATGGAATTACACATACAAAAAAATCATATACCAAGTTCAAACCAATTCAAGGGGTTTGCAACAACTTTCTGCTTGAACCTTTTTCCTACAATAATCATCTATAAATCTTATTTCATTTTCACGCTATTCTGCATTTAAAAAATACCATTCTGCCATGAAAAACCTCCTTGTCAACAAGTCACTTTTGAGTCCCAGCATGTAAACCTATATGTTATTGATGGCATGGGTTAAGGTATCCTGCTAAGGAGAGATCAAGAAAAAGTTGGGATTGAAAACACAGTAAAGAAACAATAGAGAAAGAGAACTGGCAAGGGACATGCTATCTACCCAACTAGCAAATTAGATTTTGATTTCAAAATGTTTTCACCTCTCACAGTTTTTACTGCTTTGTACTTGTGCTTTGTACCACCCATTGGCCTCATCTGCAAACTACACCACTCATTTTCTGAGACCATGAAATGTCTGATGAAATAATCATTTGTGCCAGGATGTGCACACCTCCTTTCTAACACACACACATGCAAACGCACACACGCACACACAGACCCACACACACACACACACACACACACACACTATCATATATGCTACCACACCCCCACCCCAGCACCTCACCTTGGGGACATATTGTCCCCTGTCACCAAAACCTCAGGGACAGAAGGCAGCATGGCGGGATGTCACAGCAGGAGTGCGCAGGGCTGATGAAACCCGGCAAAGCTAATGAAGGCAAGGCCTGTGGCTTCCATGGATAAGCCATATGCTTCTCCAAATGCAAATTACCACCAATTCAAACAAGTTTTTCATCTTGATATATGCAAATGTGTTTATAAATACTATCTTGTAAATATAGCATTACACTTGTAAAAGGAGGGCCTAAACTATTTTTACACACTATTTCTCTATCCATTTACTATACAGCAGAAATGTGAAAATACCCATCTAAACAACTTAAAGTATTTACATATGCCTTGTGGCATTAGACAATTTCTGTTTCATCATTTGCATTCCAGCTAGGGGGCTAAAGGCATTGTCAAAATCAATAGACTGCATATTCTAATGCTACTCCAGTTGTTGTTAGAACTATGTTTTTTTCTTTAGGAGAAGCATATATTCAGAGAGTTAGATTCCAATCAGACACACAAATGTATGTTTTTAAAAACAGTTCTTATGATGGTGAATGAAAAATAGTAATAATAATAATAATAATTGTAGATGATGATCTGTGAGTTTCTTCAGTGAAATAATCTCAAAGTTGTGACATTTAGTATGTAACTGCTAGGGATGGAGAGCAAACAGCAACATAAAAGGTAACATACTTGTAAGGCCTTACTCTGAATGGCAAAATATATTGTGTACTTGAAATAATACACATAAATATAAATCTGAAGCTGGCTCTTGAAACTGAACAAAATAATCAAATGCCAGTTTTCTGGAGTGTGAATTCATTATGAAATATATTTTTGTATCGCTGTCTGCATTCATGACAATAATTTAAGACTGGGGTGAAAACAGTTTATTTTACAGTGAAGCAGGACCGTCACAATATCTTATACTACCTGATGGAACAACAGAGCAGGACAGAGCAACTGGTGATAATTAGGTCATAGTTATAGTTGTAGTATTTTGCACACACTTTTGTCCAAAGCGACTTACGGAATACAGACATTATGTAAAAATCCATTTGAAAGCCTACATTAAGCCTAAAAGTTATAATAACAATATTATAACATAAATCTATAACAATCTGTAACAATACCAAATATCAGTTTGGAGTTTTATATTAATAAAACCATAAATATAAAAAACATAATTAGGAAAGTTGCGTAACTTGCAAGATTTTTTATTTAAGTCATACATTTAACTGTTGTTCTTGGTTTGATTCATTATAGTAGAGCCGTACTGCATGTGGGAGACTGTCTTTGAAAATATTGATACCCTAAATAACACAAATGACAATTTTCATGTTCAATCTATTAAATCTCATATAATTGTGTATGTCACAAAAATGTATCCCCAACCTTACCCTAAAACAAAAGCCATGCATCTTGCAGAACATAGTCTTTTCTTTCTTACACATAGGACAGGCAGACATTATATGAACACACACACACATGCTCACACTTAGTCCTGATAGGTGGAGAACAGCAGTTATTGTAACCTAACATCTCACAGTCATCTCATTAGCCCTTGTGCTCCAGTGCTAATTTAGAGGGTTATGAACGGGATGTTAATTAATCACGCTGCTCTCAGAGTGTGGCAGCACATTGTGCATCTGTGAGCATGCATATCAACCAGGCTGCTACCAGCACCTCACAGACAAACTGCATCTAAGCCATGTTTAGTGAAAAAAATACTAAAATGTCCTACCTTGTTCTATGCCAGGTTTAAATGTGTCAGTATGTGTTTATATGTCTCTGCGTGTGTTGAATATACAACATTGTTTATACAACTTTGTATGTACATGTATACATATATGGATGTGTTACTACTGAGACATTATATTTTATAACCCAATGCTTTTCTACTCCATTATGTAGTTGTAAAGTCTGTGCTTTTAGTAGATTTTTATTTGTAGATGATTTGATACACATGAAATGTACGTCATGTGAGCATTCTACCCATTTATGTAAGACTACGAGGCTAAATGAGAGATGCAAGTGCACCCCCAGCTGGCAGAAAAAGTGAGTAGACTTGGAACTAAAGCCATTCTAATGAAATATGACTGCACTGAATGTGTCTATGTCCAAATGAAGTTGTATTTATCAATAATGAGAAATAATTGTGATAACATTGTGTTTACAGATGACACAACCCTAATGCTGTCTCATTCAAATTTCAAAATATTGTTTAATATTAAAACAGATGGTATTTATACTTTTATAATCTTAACTGGCCAAAACTTCCCAAAAGATGTATCTAAAATCATAATTCTGTCCTGAGATACCACTACTGGGAATTATTATTAATGAAAAAATTGGGTTGGAGAGAACAAACTGACTGTGTTTGTAGAAAAGTTAATAAATTGATTGGTATAATAATCTTGTTACCATAAATTACCTCCTTACTCTTTACTACAGTTTAATAATGTATCCTTATCTTTCATATTGTAATACGGGGAAGTACTTTACCTACTACCTCTATGGTCCTCCAGAAACGTTTTGTCAGAGTCACGACCCAATCAGAGTCAGATGCCCCATCTATTCCTTTGTTTAGAAAACTGCAGGTTCTTACTATTCATGACATTAAGATTTTTCAAGCAAAAGGAATATTCCTGAGCAGTTTAAGAGCTATTTTATAAAAGACCATTTAACTAATGCTTTGTAACCAGTATTTTTAAAGCATTGTTGTCTATGTATTTATATTCATGCATGTTCAGTTTTGTGTGAATATTGTGATTTAGTCACTGATGATTTGCTATTACTCCCATGGAGTCTAGTTATGCTATTTTAAATATGTTCATTTCAAAAATGTCATTTTGTTATTAATGGTGGAGGCTCCAAATAAGCTTGTTGGGCTTTCCACCTCTTCCTGCACTGTATTGCTTATTTTGATCTTTTTAATCTAATGTATTCTACATTTGTGCAGAATATCAAAAACCTGAAAACCTTGACACAACTCACAATTTCTGACATCTGGGCTTCCAGTGTCTGAAGGGAAGAAACATATCTCAAAATGGAACAGAGTATCTAGGGTCAGAACAGTTTAGTAATCTTCTAACATAATTTAATATTTAGCAAATGTATAACGTATGTTATGATATATATATCAGATAGAGCCCTCAGCTAGCAAAATAGCCAACATTCTTAATGGGGGAAAGGTGGAGAATAAAGCATAGGGGCAAAATAAAACACAAATATATTGTATTGTATAGGCTACAGACCAGAAAAGCAAATATGTGTTTTCCTTTTCAACATATTTTCCTGTTGAATGCAAACAAGTTGAATGCACACAGTTTAGGCGACTTTAAAAGAATACCCTGCAACAAATGCAAGGTATGATTATTCAGCAGCAGCAGCTGTTGTCACCAAAGCCCTAATGCTGATGATTATAATTTTAAAGACATTTCAGTCTAAGTGAAAGATATAAAGTAGGCTTGTCCAAATCTTCAGCTGCATCATGAGCTCCGTTTGGCGGCCTAGCTAAGCTACACACACACACATACATATCCTATGATATTATGTTGTAGCCTATTATTATCCTACGTAGGCTACTAGGCTACTATTATTAGGGCCTACCATCAAGGACACAAATGAATTTATTGAGGAAACATGCCAGGAACATGTTTATTCAAAGCACAGATACACAAATACAAAGTGAAATCTGCCCTCACAACAAATGGGAAGCTCACGAGAAGCCCAAAATCCTGCAGCACCGTGAAGTGGCTGTTCGCCGCCTTGGAGCAGTATGGTGCTGATGGTGTCCATTCTCCTGGTGTGACAAGCAACCACTCGTCTGGCACTATGATCCAACGCTCACCATTCCTCCAAGCAAAGGGAAGTGCTCGTTTCAAGGTCCCTTCTTCTAGAAGGAATCAGCGCCGACGATCGCAGGCGCGTTGTTTATGAACCACATTCTTACATCCAAGTAATGTGAAGTAGCCTAACCAAACTGTAGGCTAGCCTTTCGGCTCCCACACACAGTGGAGACGCATCCCGTCTACTTTACATAGGCTTATGTCATCCATTGCCGAACTGAATTGTGGGTCTGTTGCGTTACGTTGCTCCCGTCGCTCGCGTCGAGAAGTTCGACTTTTGCTGCACCTACGAACAACAGACGGCACCAGCCAATTAAATTACGGTTATACTTCAAGTCATTTGCATAGCTACCGTCGGAAACACCCACTGGCATGTGTTGACGGAGCGCAATTGTGTGTGGGAGCCGTTTCTGTTTTTTCTGAATTTGCCACCGGTGCTGGGCAAGCCGCACACTGACTGTTGTTTATCCTATCAGCTGTTCTACTGACGGAAGCGCGACGGGTGGGTCTTCCACTGCTCACTAGAGGAATCTCCCCTGCTGGCATGGGGGCGTAACGGTTGGACTTATTGAAGTGACGTCAATTGAACTGCATATATTTTTGTTGAATGAAAATAGTGATAAAGACAATCATTTATATATTTGCCTCTGAAATTCTCATTGTGTTGGTGTGAAGGGAAAATCCGAATCTAAACTTGAGTCTATCGACTGTTTTAAGTCGGCTTACATTATTGGAGCTTGCAGGGAACAGACATCTGCCCTACAAAGGCTAAGAGCAGTATCTGCTTTTTTTTAAATAAGAAGTACATGGTCTGCACTTCAATCTGTTAAAATTTCATATGGCTACTTAATACATTTCTTAGCTAAATTTACATTTTTAGTTTGCAGTTTGTATAGAAAAGTAGAGTGAAACCAAGGCAGAGTGCAGTATCTGCCCTTACTGCCTTGATTTCACTTGCCATTACTGCATTCTGCATTTGTTTCACTTGCCCTTACTCTAATAGGGTGTGTGTGTGTGTGTGTGTGTGTGTGTGTGTGTGTGTGTGTGTGTGTGTCTGTGTGTGTGTGTGTGTGTGTGTGTGCACAGGGACAGACTGGGACTAAAAAAGGCCCTGGACTTTCTTCTAAAAAGGCACACTACCATTCACACTCACACACACATTAGGTGTTTATCAGTAAAAGTATCATATTCATTCAAAATAGTCAATCAGATTTTACAAAGTAATTAACATATACTTTGACAAATATAAGCAGCAGTGTGCAAAGGTGTCAAAGGTTAGATTTTGGTGTGCAGCAATGCAATATTGCTTGACATGAAAGTCTACAAGAATACCCGATTGATTTTGTTCCATTTTTATATAAATGTTTATAAATGACAGAGTTGCCATTGTTAAGGCATCAAGCAGCATATCTTCACTAAAAATGTAATAAGTACCTCCTCAATTAATATAAAAAATGAGTGATTATGATCACTTGCTACACTTACTGCAAAATGTTATTGTATGGCCATGTAAGTATATGCAGCAATGCAAAGGCAAAGCTCAGTATAGCCTACAAAACTACCAAATTTTGCCCAAATGTCAAAAAACTAAATATTTAATATTCACCTCACTTTCATCTATCTAATGATACCCCTTGCTGTTGAATATAATTTGATGCTTATACTTGGTGTAAGAAAAACACAAAAAGCTGTTTTTCTCAGTTTGGCATTTTTGCAGATACTGCTCTTTGGCTTTGTAGGGCAGACATGTCATACCCAGCATAATTTCTGCCTGTTGAGCGCATTGCTGGGAGTTGTGTGGTTAACACATCCACTGTTTAAGCAAGACCAAAGAAAAGGCCACAGTCATGCCACCATGCACAGTGCACTCCCCCTACTACCCTGATTTGCATTTGTATAGCTCCCCTAGAATTAGGAGGAGGGGGGTCATGGGGGGACGACTGCCAAGGCCCGCGCCAATTTCTGACAATTCACGGCAGTTTTCGGTGTTGCCTCAAATTGCCGTATACAGTCGTAAACCTGAACTTCCACGTCAATCTACAGTGCCGCTCACTTCAGGCAGCTGCTGCTGTCCTTTCGTTCACACCTTATTTTCAGTTTGCCAAACCCTATTCTTTTCCAAAGAGTTTTTTTTTTATTGGTGTAGCAGGATAGGTCTCCGCCCCTTTTTCATCTTAATTGCTGATTTAGCTGAAGACCATCTTGCTAATTACCAGGTGGCACCTGCCACCTTATATCTAGGCAGCTGACTGCATGTCTCCCAATTATCCACCTGTTGCGGATTAATGAAATCTGCATGATGTGACTTCAGCACATTATTTGCGCTACATCTACTCTCCCTCTTTTGCGTTGTAGTATGTTTGTCTCGTGGTTCAGCGGTGAGTCATTTGCTCTGATTCGAGCTTCTGCTTAAGGCAGCCTCGTATCCAATTCAGGTAGGCAACCTCACCCCGAGTGTTTGTTAATGTTTTGTTTGTGCCCCATTGTCTGCTAGCGTCCCTAATTCCCTGCTCGTTTGTCAGTGTAGAACTGTGGCCGTGCCCCTCCTCCACATCCAGGGGACAACGGTACTTCAGCGAACCCGGAACTGGTGGTTGACCATCTTCAAGCTTGCTGCTCCCACGCCACCTGATGCTGTCGCCCTGTCTTCTACTGCTGCTTATGTTTTATGTTTGTACCGTGTTTGTCCTCGTCTTGAATGTTTGTGAGTGAATGCAACCCCCTCTCTGTACGTGCAGGTTGTGACCTTAAAGCTGACCAGGTGGTTGCGCTCATGCAGCCTGACCTCCAGGAGCTGTTGGGCCAAAATGGGTGGCAAGCTGATTCCCAGGTGGTGGTTTCCCTTCACTGTCCTTTGTAATTGCTGTGCATCAAGTGTGTGCCGTGTTCACCTGTGTTGTGCTGTGCCTGGATCCTACCCCTTGTTAGCCTCTTGCTAGCCCTGGTGAGCCCACTGCCCTGTTCCCGGCCTATTGGACCTTGTGCAATATCTGTGTGCAACCTGTTTGTATGTGGGTGTATCTTGTATATGATTAGTCTCTTGTGGTTGTATTCCTGTTTGTGTTGTCTCTGTACAGTCCATAATGGACCTGTTATTGTTATGTGTCAATAAATTGTCATTTTATTTTTATAGAACCATGTCTCTAGTCTCAGTGTTGCGAACCTGTGTGCCCAAAGGGGTCTAAACTGACCAACAAGGTTTCTAAATTAGTTCCTGGGAGGGCCTAACCCTCGCAGGTGGCGTAGTCGACTAGCTCCATTCGAACATTTACCTCCACCCTGCTACATTGGGAACCAGGAAGAGTTAAAAGGCTTGACTTCCCCACTCTATAGGTTCTTGTTCGATGAGCTATTTGTTACTTTAGGCCTATCCTAAAATATCTTTATACTTGACTAAACTTGGTACCCCTGCATTGTATAGCCACTAAGCCATTGTCGTTATTAGCTGGTTGAAGAATATATTTAACTAAATTATGCAAAGCGTAGTTACTGGGGTAAATAAAATGATGCAAGCTCACAACAGCATTCATATTATATTGTCAATATTTAATAGCAACAGCTTTTACATTACAGAGTTGAGTTTGAAATGATCAAGTAACTGTACAAAAAGTTTACACTGATCATTGATAAAATCAATGTAATGTCAAATGTGTGCTGTATATCATACGTGCAAAATAACAAAATGTATCCCCAAGTTTTACCAGTTTTCACAACAGGAGTGGTCACAATGGATTTCTGACATCCTTGAAATGAAGCCTGATTATTTGTTGATAATTTGATTATTTGGTATGTCATGCTCTGGATCTTCACTTAACTTCATATCCTTCCCTGCTGAACCTTGTCAGCTCTCATAAAAGTTAAACTTTTTAGTAATTTAATCCATTATTTTACTGTGTTGCCATGGTTTACATAAATATGCAATACATTAATACACAAACATTCAGAACTAATTACAGTAAGATCAATAGCCGTCAATAACTCATTAATAATTCACAGGTGCAAGACTACCACCATTGCATCTTTCTGTTTTTCATTATCAGTGATCTCTCTATCACATTGTCTTAATAGGTCTGCGTCATATGAAGGACTCCAGCACACTGTCAGTATCTTAACTCATCATGTTCCTTTGAAGTAGCAGAATCCTCCTTTACTGAGGGGGCATATATACCCTGTGTACACACAAAAAATGTTCTAAGCACTCTTCAATGCAAACAGTAAAAGATACCTGACAGGGAAAAATGCAAATGGCTGTACATAGTATGAGATGGGATATGATAATAATGATGACAGAGGAACAAACCGTGATGAAAGAGGTTAAACGGTCTGTCTATCAGTCATTGCTGTCAGTAATCCTCACACACATATTGTGTTGGCCTGTTGCCGCAGTAACTGAGCAGACATCATTCCGGGAAGGAATCACCCAGTCAACTTAAAGGTATATTAAATACTAGAGATTGCAATATTCAAATTTGTTTACTGCAATGTTAGGTCATGTTGAACACAGGCACTAAGGGAGGATGACCAGTTTTATAAATGAAGGAAAAACTTCTATTAAACCAATACCCAAATGATTTGACACTAAGGACTTGCATGTGAATTAGACATGTTGTAGTGCAATGGCCTGGGGTTCATTTCTAGAAAAGCTACCTTATCCTTTGCTAAACCACCATGGTATGACACAACTCTCACTCAAATAATGGCCTACTTAGAAATGTGTCTAGAAAGCTCTGTTTGGTCGAAAATGGCAAGTTCCGTCGTGCAAAACACAGACCAGTGTTAATGACGTCATGCTACAAGTTGAGGGTTAAAAATTAGTCCTACACATTTACTAGAGCATCTATAGGGCTACATTATACATAACAATTATTGAGATTGCACAACCAACTAATAACGAATGTAAGAAATAGTTTGTCATGTCCCAATATTTTCTTAATTACAGCCTCTGCTCACACGCATGTGTGGATTTTGTTGGGCACAGTTGTGTCTAACCACCATCGTAATCTCCTTTGTTACACACCCTTGCACTCAAGATGAATAAATATAATTTTAAAATGTTATGATAAGTGAAATGCTCAGTTGGAGGTTGTTCAGGTACCTTAGTATGTAGAAGTTCAGTCTTGTCAAACTGCAATTAAAACGTAGACAACTGCAAATATCTATGAATGATGCTTCAACAACCCCTTTAAAGCTGCCAAGCACAACAAATTTCCGACCAAATTTGTGATTGTTGGTTGGAACTATCCTTTCTTGAAACACTTCATCCATGAACGACAGTTATAACTACCAAGCAAGTTAGCCAACGGCCCTTTCTAGAAACAAACCCCTGGATTATTCATTCTCTGCTAAAGTAGTATGTCGCAAATTGCAAAATGGAGACATGCATTATCTTTAAGAACAGAATATATAACTTTGAACACAAATTAGAACTACATGGCAGCTGATTCCCCTAATGACCCCACAGCTAGAGCAATTCAAGTCCATCCATAGGCATGACAAGGTTTATTGGGAAAATGCTACATACTAATTTAACCAATTTAATCTGTGTCACAACTCATTTAAAGATAACTGTGAGAGTGGACATTGACAACACAATTGCCTCAGGTTCATATGAAGAGAACATGGTGATAATCTAACAAAAAACCCTCTGTACAAAATTGTGAGAATATGTGAATATATGATTCAGTGAGAAGTTGCACACGACGATTGAATAAATTCGGCCCTGGATGTGATATTGGTACAGAGACAGATGAACTACTGTTTTATGTCAGTGTAGTCATACAGTATATCAATCAAATCAATCTTGACAAATGAAAGGAGACTTAAAACAATGAATTTTATGAAATTTGGAATAATAGCTAAATAATATGCAATCACCGATGGCAAAGTTTGCGGATTATATTATTTCAGGGTTCCCAACACAGAGGCAACTCTTCCCTGTCACTTTGGCAGTCACTGCATAGAGTGAGATAGAGCATGGCAAGGGTAAAAAGGACTCTAATTTGAAATTTCACTGTGCATACATGTGCTAATTTATTGAGACATTGCTGGGTACAATCAAGAATAAATGGGTTGAGTAATTAGTAGAGCTTTTTAACATCTACATGACACAGGTTGACATTGGTCTGGTCCTCCTTGATTTTTAGAAGTTTCATGAAAATTGTGCAGGGTATTGAAGAAACTCAATTACCCCACCCATGTTTGCGTGAAGTATTGTGCACATGGTATTAAATTAGCTAAATGGTTTTGCCTGTAATTGAATTAGCTTTAGTTCAAGCATGACAAACTAAGCGCACTGCCTACCTTGTTTCACATCACACAAATTAGAGCCCTGAAGGTTGAAAGTTTACTTTTTGGTAGCATATTTTTCTTTTTACATGATGGTTACTGAAAGACTGAGTAGGAACATATGGTCTGGGAATAATGTTGTGGAGAGAAACCACTTTTTGCCGTTGTTTGCAGTTGTTGTTTGACATACTGATTTGCCCCAAACCTTAGCAAATATTACTTGATAAAATATGATCAATGCCATGGTGGTAGCTTGGAGGTGAAGTGGTATTGAGTAGTGTGAGGGGAGAAGATGGTATCCAGATACTGTGTCCAATGCAGCAAATGTGTCAGAGAAGCACTGCGCTTCACTTGGATTTGATTTCAGTGTAGTCACTGGTGTCATCCCCTGTTCCTGCTTTCCCTTCCCTAGGCCTTCCTCTCATGAACTCCAAGGCAGCGTAGTTCAGCTCTGGCCTGTGTAAGCCTGCCACAGAGCCCACAGACTGATAATCCCCCTCTTCTCCCTGCAAGAGGGATGAAGCAAGTGACAAGTCAGCATACAACTTACGACATAAATGAGAGGCAGCATTATATTTTCATTTTCATTGCAAACTAAAAGCTGAACCACAAACACCAAAGTACTCAAAGTTTTCTCTTGAGCTTTTGAAACAACTTTTTCATGGCATCACGTATGTCTTACTTTTTGTAAGAGCCTTGCATTTTACCGTAACAAACAAAAATACATATTTGTGTGTGATTACATGTTAGGAGAAGCAATCATCAGGGTCAATCACTGCAAAAAGTGATATCTTACTAAGTGTTATATTAAGATAAAACATCTAGTTGGTATTGTTTTTAGTATAAGGATATACTTACTTTAAGCTTTCTTGTAAGATTATTTGACTTAATTTAAGAAGATTTTGGCTTATTTTAAGACAAAAAACAAGCAAATTTATCTGCCAATGGATTAAGAAAATATCTTAAAATGTAAGATTTAATGTGATATTACATTGTTGAATTTTCACTAAATGTAATGTCCAAAGAAAGTGGTAGTGATTGTGTGTATCAAGTTTTGTTAAGTTTTGGCTTTTACATCACAACATACTTGCCAAAGTGTCATGGGTCACACCATCATGTATGTTTGAAGCTTAAAACTGGTTTGACAAATCAAAAATCCCCAAACAAATGTACTGTTTATTGTCTTTAGATGTTGATATATAAACATTTTGTGAAGATTGGATTAATTGGTGCATGGGAATGGGTCACCTATGGGTAATGTCTGAGGTTTCACTGTATCATTAGTTAGGGGCAAAATACTAAATAACAGAAGATACAAAGCTACTTCAGTGTTTCCCATACATTGACTTATTTGTGGCGGCCCACCACAATATCAACATTGACCGCTACACAATGATTTTCCAGGTTGTTCTAAATTGTGCTTAAATCTGGTTAGCATCATAACCACACTGCGCTAATTTGTTAAAAACTGTTGCATTCAAGTTAATTCTGCAAACCTACCACCACAAATAGAATTCAATTCTGTGGGACACACTGTACTTTTAATAGTGCCCCTTCAGGCAAGTGAATGTACAAGATAATTGTAAGAGTGGGGCCCCTAATTGGGAAATACGTTCAGAATTTCACATTATGGTTTTATTTCCCTGTAACATTTTGTCAAAGCTGTTATGCTTCGACCCCTAATTAAAGATGACACCTAAATTAAATGCCAGTGAATGAGTTATGCAGAAATGCTTTGATGTGTGGACCTTACCGTGGTATTCTCTTCTAGGATGGAGTTAAACTTTGAGCCCAGCAGCTCAGTCTTAAGCTGTTTAGTTAAAGGAAAGTAAACAGAGAGAGGCATAGAAGCCATGATGTTTTAGAAAACAGTGGATAAAAGATACTCCAACTAATGGTAAAAATGGGATTCCAGTAAAACCACAACTAACAGCAGGTCTACAACTGAGAGGTAATCAGCTGCTTAAGTATCACAAAAAAACATTTTAATAAGTGGCTCATTAGCAAAGTAATAAGCAAGCAAGCACATATGACCACAACTGTGTAAACAAATATAAGGGTGTCCCTTTTTTATATACAGGATAAATGGGAAATCAGTGGCACAACATTTTGTGTGACCATCAAGTGATTAAAAAGTTTGATCACAACTAGACTGAGATTAGATGCAGTTCTGCAGTCACAAATACTACTACTACTACTACTACTGTTACTACTGATATCAACAACATCAACATCAAAAACCATTAAATGATCATGCAATGTAGGAATTATGGGAAAGTGTTATGTAATTAACCTTTATAACTATTGCCCACACACATTTATTAGTCTCCTGCTTCTTTATTTAACCAAGAAATTCCACTAAATTACTTTATTTAAATGAACAGCAACAGAAAAAGCCCTATCACCTTTAGTTTTTAGGGTTGCATTTGGGACTGATAGAAGATGTTGTGAGGAAGACCTCAGTGGCCTAGAAGGACAGTAGGGACTTAAAAGGTCACAGATATGCTGTGGTGCCATTCCATTTAGGGCTTTGAAAACAAAAAGTAAAACTTTAAAATGAATTCTGTATTTGACAGGTAACCAATGGAGTTGGGCCAGCACAGGACTTATGTGCATATGTTTCTTTTTTCCAGTAAGAAGCCTAGCTGCTGCATTTTGGACTAATTGAAGTGTAGCAAGAGTAGATTGGTTCAGACCTAAATACAGAGAGTTACAATAGTCCAGCCTAGATGTAACAAAAGCGTGGATTACAGTTTCTAAGTCATTATATGAGAGCCAGGGCTTTAATTTAGCTATTTGTTTTAGTTGAAAGACAACCACACTACTGACTTGCTTATTGAAATTCAAAGAGGAATCTAGGAAAACACCTAGATTTCTGACCTCATTGTGGTAATTTACAGCCAGTCCAATCTCTATCCAAAAGAAAGCACCCCCCCCCCCTCCCTCCCGAAGATGAACCTGAAACATTTCAAAAACCAAGCCTTTTTGAGTGACTTGTATGGCAGCCGTACAAGCGAATTTGCAGATGTTGAGCTAGCCCTAAACTTTTTCACTGATGTCTTTCTTTCGGTTGGTAATACTCATGCCCCAATTAAAAAGTTTAAAGTAAAGAACAGATCGAATGCCTGGTTCTCATCAGAACTGCCAGCCTTTTATCCAGAAATAAGGGCTCTGGCCAGACATACCAACTCTGACACTGATTGGGCCTTCTTCAGAAAAATTATAAATAAATGTACAGCAATGGTGAGGCAAGCTAAGTCCAACTATCACCTCAACTTGCTCTCCAGCTCTTACTCAAACCCTACACTCTTCTGGAAAGCTTTCAAATCTATTGGTGGTAACTCAAATGCTTCATTACCAACCTCTGTAATGTCTGACTCCTGTAGCTTTCAAGACCCATTAGAAATTTGTCCCGCCTTTAACAAACACTTCGCTGTAGCCGGCCACATCTTTGAGGAGAATGTAAGCAAGTCTTACAATTTAAACCATAATCCTGACAACGCCACCCCTTTTAGTACAGGCCATACAGGCACTCCACCCCCCCCCCCTTCTTTTTTCTCCTTAACACCCTTTACCTCTGTCCGGCCCGGGTGGGTAATCGGGAGAATCGGGAGAATTCCCGGTGGGCCGCTTCACTTTTGGGCCGGTCGAGGGAAAAAAATATTGACATTTGTCAAGTTAGTCTATCTTCTCTTAAAGTAGGCTATACACGTTCCGCATTCTGTACATGACACCGTTGCCTCTGTATGGGTTGTAGCCTACCATGTGAGGGAGTTCTCCCCTCCCAAAAAGAGTTGGTTGGGTCCATATCACCCGTCTTTTCCAAAAAGTTTTCTCAGATAGCCTCCGGATAGCCGGGCCGGCCCTATAGTAGCCAGAAGCGTCAGGAAGGATGGATGTAGAAAGAGGCCAGGAGGGATAAAACGGCCAGGTAGAAACGGCCAGGTAGAATACTGCTAAATGTGCCAAGCTTCCAGATTACAGACAAAAGTGGCAACTAGTAAAGAGAGATAGCCTAGGCAATGATTAGCCTATTGACAATGTAATTATTGGGCTAATATTGGACGTTTGTAGCGTTGTCAAGCTATTCGCAAGCAACAACTCAGTTCTGGAATAGTTCCTTATTCTTTTAAACAGGCTAGGGTTACACCTCTGCTAAAGAAAAGTAAACTTAATCCAACTGAGGTGAAGAACTACAGACCTGTCTCCCTTTTTCCTTTCTTGTCAAAGGTTTTGGAGAAAGTGGTCTTCAAGCAAGTTTGTGACTTTCTTCATCAGAATAATCTACTAGACCCTATGCAGTCTGGTTTCAAGAGTGGCCATTCTACTGAAACTGCTCTTCTGTCTGTGACTGAAGCATTGAGAGTAGCTAAGTCCTCTGCTCAGTCATCAGTATTAATTCTACTAGATTTATCTGCAGCCTTTGATACTGTTAACCATGACATTCTCCTATCTATACTATCTGAACTGGGAATTTCTGGAAAAGCTCTTGACTGGTTTGAATCTTACCTTAAAGGGCGTTCTTTCAACGTGTCTTGGCAGGGACAGGTATCTAAGTCTCATGACCTCACCACAGGTGTGCCTCAGGGATCAGTATTAGGACCCTTGCTTTTCTCTATTTACACCACTTCCTTAGGTGATACCATTCGCTCCCATGGATTTGACTATCACTGTTATGCAGACGACACTCATCCCACCTGATGACTCTAGTGTTTCCCACCGGATTTCTGCATGCCTTAAGGATATTTCAGCCTGGATGAAAGATCGGCACCTTCAGCTTAATCTCTCAAAAACAGAGTTTTTGGTGTTTCCAGCTAAAACAGCTATTCCCCAACAGATTAACATCCATCTTGACTCAACTTCACTGACCCCAACTAGATCGGCACGAAACTTGGGCGTTGTAATTGATGACCGACTTAACTTCTCTGAGCATATAGCTTCTATTGCAAAATCATGTCGGTTTATGCTTTACAACATTAGGAAGATCAGACCTTATCTGACACAAGATTCCACACAACTTCTTGTTCAGACCATGGTCATCTCTAAGCTGGACTATTGTAATTCACTATTAGCTGGCTTACCCGCTTGTGTAACAAGATCATTACAGCTGATTCAAAATGCTGGAGCACGCCTGGTCTTCAATCAGCCAAAGAGGACACATGTAACTCCTCTCCTAGTTACTCTCCATTGGCTCCCTATAGTAGCCAGAATTAAATTTAAATCTCTCACTTTGGCCTATAGGACACTAACTAGATCTGCTCCTAGTTATTTTAATTCAATAATCAAGCTTTACATCCCCCACCGCCCACTGCGGTCTTCTGGTGAGCGTATGTTGTGTCGACCAGTCATGAAAACTGGGTCTAATTCCAGACTCTTTTCTTCAGTGGTTCCGCTCCAGCATTTTGAATCAGCTGTAATGATCTTGTTACACAAGCGGGTAAGCCAGCTAATAGTGAAGTTCCATGTTGGTGGAATGAACTGCCCAGTGCTCTCCGTTCCTGTGGTAGTTTTGGGTCGTTTAAGAGGGGTCTAAAGACATTCCTATTCAACATATACTTAGTTGTTTAAGCGCTTATGTGTTGTGGTTTATATAATGTTGTTTTATTTTAATTGGGCTGTTAATTCATTTGACATTATTGTTTATTATTGATATTCTCCTTAATGTAGTCTTAGCATGTCATTGTTTTTATATTATTGATTGAATTGACATTATTGTTTTATTATTGCCTTTCCCCTTTTTTACATTGCTTTTTTATTAGGCTATTGATTGAATTGATATTATTGTGTACTACAACTATTCTCCTTACTATATTTGACCTACATTGACCTACATCTGTTCCCTGTTCAATTTTAAATATTATTATGTTGTTTTGTATTTATGTGTCGCTTTGGACAAAGGCGTCTGCTAAATCCATAACCATAACCATAACCATAACATATTAAATTACTTTAAAATTAGCCTTTTGTATCCGATTCATAGACTTTGCAGTATGCAAATATTGATAACAAAACTGAAGCATGATCTGTGTAGGCCTATGCAATAAAAATTGTAGCCTCTGAGCAGCAGATCAACCAGTCGACCACTGAAAATAATGGAAAACATGGGCCGGTCTTGGGCCTGAAACTCCCGGGCTGAAAAGTGGCCCCACTCCGGCCCTGACCTCTGTTGAAGTACTTAGGGCACTCAATGCTTTGAACCCTAGGAGCTCCACTGGTGAGAATAATTTAGATCCTTTTCTATTAAAGCTATCTGCTCCCCTCATCACTGAGCAGCTAACTCATATCTTTAACCTTTCTATTTCTACTAGTACATTTCCCTCAGTTTGGAAAATGGCCCATATAACACCTCTACATAAAAGTGGGGTCAAGGATGATCTAAATAATTACCGTCCAATCTCCAAATTACCCTGCTTATCAAAATTATAGAGTCACTAGTTAACAACCAATTGAAATCATTCCTTTCAAAATACAGTTTATTAGAGCCACATCAATCCGGTTTCAGAGTGCAACATAGTACAATCACAGCTGCGACCCTGATCATCAATGAAATTATATCTGCTCTGGATAGTAGGAGGCACTGTGCTGCACTTTTTGTTGATCTTTCCAAAGCTTTTGATACTGTGGATCACAATTTACTCTTACAAAAATGAAATGCCATTGTGTTTGACTCTAATGCCTGCAACTGGTTTCACAGTTACCTTAACAAGAGATTCCAATGTGTAAAGTCAGGAGCAGTCTTCCTGCTTCTAACAAAGGGTGTCCCACAGGGCTCTGTCTTAGGACCTGTCCTTTTTACCATCTACATTAATGACATCACATCTTTCCTCAATAACTGTCATGTTAATCTCTATGCCGACGATACTGTACAGTATATGAAGCTGTTTTTATGCCTGTGCTAAATTACGGTGATATACTGTACAAGAATGCCCCCATCTCTGCTCTTAAAAGCCTTGACACAGTATACCATACTGCAATCAGGTTTGTAACTGGTGCAACCTATGATACCCACCATTGCATCCTGTATAATAAAATTGGGCGGCCATCTCTCTCTGAGAGGCGCTTTAGACACTGGGTTCTGTTCATCTATAAAGCTATCATAGGTAAACTCCCATCATACTTATCCTCTCTGTTAAACTGGCAATCAGGTCTCCATCACACTCGCTCTAACAGTTATCTTCAACTCACAGCTCCTATTGGGTCTCCATCACACTCGCTCTAACAGTTATCTTCAACTCACAGCTCCTATTGTTCGTACTGAGCTGGGGAAGCTAGCTTTCTGCTTATATGCCCCTTCATCCTGGAATCTAGTCCAAGGATGTGTCCAAGGATTAAGCTTGAATCTCTAATTTCTTATGATCAATTCAAGACTTTAATTCTCCCTACCCCGTCCTGTAATTGTTTCTCTTGATATTTTAATGTGTATTTATGTATGGATATTTATATTTTTTAAACATAAATGTTTTGTTTGTTGTTTATATGTGTGTGTATGTGTATGTATGTATGTGTGTATATGTATATGTGTATATATACATATTTTTTTATGTATGTATGTTTGTGTATGTATATAAATGTATATTGATATTGATTATATATTATATGTATATGCTTACTGGTTGAACTATGTGGTTAGTCATGTTTTTTACATTTATTTTATTGTAAAAGAGGACTGCCCTCAATGTACTTTCCGAGAATTAAAATAAAGGTTTCAATCAAAAATGTAGGCTACCATAGGCACAGGCGAGGCCTACTTGGCTATATGCATTAAGGTTTCCATTATAGCACAGCGCACGTTCAATTAATGAATTAAAGCAACTACCTGTCTCGCAATAAACACAGCGGGTGGAAATCCCGACACTCCTTGAACTACATGAAACGCAATAGTGAACCATCAAATACCCCCCAGATTTCAGTGCCTATCAGTCACAACATTTAGCAATATAATCAAACAGTCCAAAAATAAATGAAATCCCAAACCAAACCGAAAATCGTATGCTTTTGATAGCCTACCGCTGGTATGCCGCTCCAAACGAAACGCATGCCTCACAATAAAACGAAGAAATAAAGGCCTGCCTCGATTAAGCCTGCCCCAAATAAAGCCCTGTGCTTTGTGCAGCCGAAGTAAATAATAGAACCCGGCCATAATTTGAGGATTTACGGCATTTAAAGATTGTAAAAACTTCCAATTCAGGGCACGTTTTTTATTATTATTTTGTATGTGTTCTGCAGAAAAGGGAGACTGGCGTTGGTCACAGTTTGAAATGAAAGGGAGAAAACAGTAGGCCTAGAGTAACACGGCGGACATCGCTCATATAGGCATACCTATATATATATATATATATATATATATTTTTTTTTTTTTTTTTTTTTTATATAACTTAATTGCATTGTTGACTTTAATCACATTATTATGACCATTAAATGTAGGCTATGCTCTTTTGCAAGCTAAAATAGGATTCATCAAGTAAATACAATAAAGAATGGAAACATTAGTTGGATAATTATTTTCTAAGTTGTAATTTCCGTGTATGTCCTGCTGGTGACCTCTGTGAGAAGTACCTGTTAAGACGCTCTTAGCTAGTTACGAGAAATCTGGATCACTCATACATCTACAAATGTTTTCACGACGCTCTTAAGCTACAATGGTTTTGGGAAACAGTTGGCAAAGTGATCTCCCCCACTCGTCCGCTTGCACTTGACCTGCAGCGCTGTGTAGTTTACCAATGTAATAGGCCTGCAAAATGGAGCCTTCTGACGTGAGGAAAAAAATTATATTGGGTGAGGTAAGTTTGGCCAAATGTAAAGGGAAATACAAAGTATGGAGCTACTTCAAATTAGTTGTCGACAGTGACAAAATGCGTGTCGGCTTTGTGGAGTGTTCTAAGTGCAGCTTGCTCCTAGCATACGACAGCAAAAAAACGGGGACCTCATCACTGAATAGGCATATGAAGAAGGCCTGTCTGTAAGAAAGATGAGAGTCAGCCTTTAATGTCCTTATTCACTACTACCAAAAACATACCGCTGAGAACGAAGCAAGCTGTTACAGAAAAATGTGTAGAGTTTTGCTGCAGAGACATTAGGGCATTTCATGTTGTCATGTTGGGCTTTCAAGGCCTAGCTCAAGAACTTATCAGTGTTGGTGCAGCTTTTATTGAGAATCTCAAAGATGCTTTAAAAAGTGGAGATGTTGGGATGAGCACGGACATGTGGACTGACGATTACAGAAAGCTCAGCTACATAGCCATTACGTGCCATTACACAGACGCTGACTTCACATTAATTGGCAAAACTCTCACCACTGCGGTCTTTCCGGTGGAGGAAGCTAAAACTGGAAAAAATATGGAAAAGACGCGAGATAGTGCGCCTGCTAGTCAGCAAAATTCGGCCTTGACCTCAGCTCCCTGAACCGTATAGTATGGGTGACAGATGAAGGCAGCAACATAATCAAAGCCCTGGAGTCTTACAAGAGGCCGTACTTCGCCATGGGCAGCCGTGGCCTACTGGTTAGCGTTTCGGACATGTAACCGGAGGGTTGCCGGTTCGAACCCCGACCAGTAGGAACGGCTGAAGTGCCCTTGAGCAAGGCACCTAACCCCTCACTGCTCCCCGAGCGCCGCTGTTGTAGCAGACAGCTCACTGCGCCGGGATTAGTGTGTGCTTTAGCTCACTATGTGTTCACTGTGTGCTGAGTGTGTTTCACTAATTCACGCATTGGGATAAATGCAGAGGCTTTCCCTCACGGGATCAAAAGAGTATACTTATACTGGTCTGCATCTAGACGTATTGGCCGAAAACGCTCCCGATATCGGAGAGGTCATCTCTGCAGCTAAGGGGCTGGTGAGATATGTTAAACAATCAGGACTGGCTGCACAGCTATCGAAGACAGTTCTACAGATGGTGGAGACCAGATTCAGCACAGTTTACCTGACACTCAAGTCAGTGCAGGACCTATCAAAGCTGCAAGAGAAGCTGGAGACCCGCGGTGAGAGAGAGCACATCATTGAGCCTGACATTCTGAGCTTCATGGTCACCTTTTTGGAGCCCTTTTACAACGCCCAGAGAGAACTGGAAGGGGACAAATATACCACCCTGAACTTTGTTTGTCTCTGGGTTGAGAGACTGAAGAGACACTGCCAGTCCTCACTGCCAATTTGTTGTTTCCCTCTCAAACGTGATTGGATTGTGCAGGCGCCACTGATTGGGACAGCCTATCAGCAATCACCTTTCAGCTTTCCGCCAAAGTCAACTCCATGGTCAGATTTAGATATGAGATGAAACCATGGACGAAACAATGGATGAAGACGCAGCAGGTCCATCGTGGGAATGTGCCAACCTGTTTCTGAACAAGTTAATGATAGTTTTCACTTCAAGTGTTTCAATTACAAAATAGTATTTTGTATTTGAAATACGTATTTTAAATACATGTATTAGAAATACTGCCCATCCCTGGCAACATGGTAAAAAGATGAAATTTACTTGATTTTACTTTCAATTCCTTTTACATTCTCCAAGGTATTAACATTAACATTTTTCATAACTCCATGTAGGACGTTTCTGTAAATGTAAACTGTGGCAGTAGTAATGCAATATTTAGAAAATGTAGGCTACTCTTGTACTCTTGATACTCAAGTACTTTTAAAAACAAGTACTTCAGTACTTTTACTTAAGTAGACATCTGACTGTTGTACTTTTACTTGTACTTGAGTAAAATTTAGCAAAGGGTATCTGTACTTTTACTCAAGTAATGAAGCTGTGTACTCTATCCGCCTCTGGCAAATAGTGATGTGAACTTTAAAAACCAATAGTGACCTCTCTCCAACACCAAACAGGAAGAGGCAAAGTATAGGCAACAGCTGTAGCCTATAATTATTTGTTATTCTTATAATATTTGTAATTTCTAATACATATTTAGTCGGCTCTTCCACGTGACAGAACAACTCTATATCGGTTAGGGATGTCACGCATGAAACAATGCTGCAGAAACACGAAAATATGACTTTGAGTTTAGTAGGCTATAATTTTCAGTTCTTGTTTATCTATTGCACGATGGGTGATAATTTAAAGGAATCTTGTTGCAGTCTTGTAAATAGTGACCCTGCAAGATCCCTAGTCATTGCAAAATCATAGTCTGTGACTTAAAACTCTACTACTTTCCCATTCCTATTTCCCATTGCCAACCAACTAATGGCCTCCTTACACCAAACAACTTTGATGAGATTTGGGAAAGATTCTTGAAAGATTGTAGTCTTTTGATTAAATCATGAATGGGGGGCATTAGTTAAAAGACTCCAATCTTTCAAGAATCTTTCTTGAATTATGGTTTTGGGAAATGCAACCCTGTCCGAGTGGACATTTAAATATTGCCATTGTCTTAAGGTTAAATTGTGTGTATGGTAAAATTACAATCGGACTGGTAGTCTAATTTAACACTACAAAACAGAAGCAGCAGCTGGCAATGGAAGTCCATAAATTATTTCCAGGTCACAGCAATCAGAAAAAATAAATATCAAAATCTGTTTCTGACCATGAAATCAAAAGTTTGAAAAATAAAGCATTATTTGTTTGTTTGTATCACAAATAATGAAATAACAAGTAATTTTTTGATTTTTGATTCTCAAATGAGTGAATCATACACGGACCCATAACGGCATATGGTTAACACGTTATCATCAATTGGTTAGCATGATGGCCTAGTCCTACAAGGGATATTAAGAACATATTTGATGTTTATTTGTTGATTATTTTGCAATACGAAGGAACAATCTCCGTTTCAAACCCCCGTACGCGTGGACATAGTTATTATGACCGCCGCGCAGCAAAGCGGCGGTCATATAGGTTTAGTCAGATATTTTTTTTTTTTTTTTCTTTTTCGCATGCCCAAATTTCTGTCAATGATTCCCGGGACACTGAAAGACCGGGGTGCACGAAACTTGGTGGACATGTAACCCCACATGGATAGCATGGAACCATCGTTTTTCGTTTTGATCTGTGGCCCCCCCGCTGGACTGGACCCCCCGAAAGGAGGGTAGGGCAGACACAGTTTTCTGTGAATATCTCAAAAACCGTAGGGTCTAGGAGGTCCACCTTTTTTATATAACCACTCATTTCATGTATAGCGCCACCTAGTTAAACACAAAAAAGTAAAAATGAGGTGTTGTAATTGAAGGTATCTGTGACCTAACATGACCAAACTGCACGAAATTTGAAGTGTAGGATCATTATGACACCATCTGTATGCACGCCAAGTTTTGTGGAATTCTGTTCATGGGGGGCCACACAATAAATTAATTTATGTTACTATACACCAACTGGCCTGTAGGTGGCCGGAGACAGTTTTCTGTGAATATCTCGAGAACCGTAGGGCCTAGGAGGTCCACCTTTTTTATGTATGTTGGTCTTAAGGGGGCATGTCAACCCATCCCATTACCAGTTATTTCATGTATAGTTAACCTAGTTAAAAATTAAAAAGCAAAAAATTAGGTGTTTTCATCACAATATCTCTGGCTGACAAGGTTAAAACTGCACGAAATTAAAAGTGTAGGATCATTATGACACCCTCCAAATGCATGCCAAGTTTTGTGTACTTTCGTTCATGGGGGGCCTTACAATAAAATAATTTATGTGTACATTTAGTGACGTACACCAACAAGGATTGGTGGGACACTGAAAGACCGGGGTACACAAAACTTGGTGGGCATGTACCCCCACATGGATAGCATGGAACCGTCATTTTTCGTTTTGATCTGTAGCCCCCCCGCTGGACTGGACCCCCCGAAAGGAGGGTAGGGCAGACACAGTTCTCTGTGAATATCTTGAGAACTGTAGGGCCTAGGATGACCATTTTTTTCCGTATGTTTGCCTCCAGGGGTCATGTTAACCCATTTCATGTGCACACATGTGCACAAACAGATATACACACACACACACATACATTCACAGTAATCATACGTATGACACATACTCACACAGTAGACATATGTACGCTTGCATGCACAGGCACACACACAAGCACGCACACACACACACACACACACACACACACACACACCCACACACATAACATAAACATAACAAAAACAATCAAGAATTTCTCAGAATTATGAACAGGCAAGATGGAGGTGGGGTTGTATAAAATGAATTTTACATGTGAAATCTATGAACTAATCATGTTTTGGTACTTGTTGTCTAGCAGATACCAGTGAGAATTGAGTGTGGATAATGCAATTTAGTGAGACAGTTAGAATCATATAGGCCTTTCAGCGTGATTTCTTTTCGTGGAAAAAATGTGCTGGACTGGGCGGCGGTCATATATTGTACCGCTCTGCGGTACATCTAGTTTAACAACATTGGATCAGTAAACTAACTGACTCCCCAAAATTTGATGCAGTAACCCGCAGTTAGTCACATAAGAGCAACCAGGCAACCAGTCTATGGTCATCGAGAGCAGATGGAGAATTTTTTGACACAGGACCAAGTAAAGATGTCCGCAGGACTTACTTGAACCATCTTCTGGCTCAGGTTAAAGGTTAAAAAGATGCTGTGGAATCCGGCAAGCAACCAGGACCCTGTCATTGATGCAATCAAAGACCTGCAGCTTTGCTCTGGAGCTCTAGCTCTCTAGCTGCACCTTCAGCTGACTGTTAGAAATAGACTTGTGAGTGGGGGATGTCGAGGGGGACTGGAGTGTTTCCAGATGTGAGAGGTGTTGATGGAGCTTTGTTACGCACAGTGTAACGCTGGAAGTATACTTTTGTGGAAGCAGTCTGACACAAATGTCGATGATTTTTAGTCATCGGAATAAAGGAATCGGAATCTTTTTCTTCTTTTTGATGACTTCAGTTATATTACCATTAAGATCATCTGTGATTCCTCTGTGTAAGACACCAGTGCAACACACCACACTTTAAGTCCGAATGGACTGTACAGCATCAAAATTTTAAATCTGTACAGACTGTGTGCATTGACTGCATATGTACATGCAAGCTTTCAAGCCCTGACTTAGGGTCAAGACATGACAGAGTAACATTAGTAATGTGCCGAACTTGCATCGATGGGGTCTAAAACTTGAGATACACGAGTAAGCACAACTCAAGTGCACAAGTGCGATACAGTCAGCAGAGGGAGCATTCTGCATTCCACAACCAAGGTCAGCTAGCCTAGAAATCTGGACGCGCCCCTAGCGGCAGCAAATTACATTTGCTGCCAGGGCTAGTCTAGCAACTCTCCGTTGGCTTGTGAGCTCCAGAAATCGAAACTCAATCAGGCCAATGAAATCGTGTATAGAGTCATTAGGTGGGCTTAACATAATGATTGATGGCAGAGTTGCAACGGTTTGGCTTGAATTCCCTGTTACTTGAAAACAAATAAGATGGATGTTGCTGTTGGCAAACAGTGTGACACGAGTTAAGCTTTTATTAAGTTGGCAAACGTTTGAACTAGCCAACTAGCTCCGCTGGTGGGAAACGCATGGGACTCATAGTGCTGCCACTGTCCTATTGCGTGCAGAGGGAATTTGAAAGACAACTGATTATTCCGCCCCTCGGACTGAGCACTGCGAACGGTGAGTGCCCAGACCCTACATTTTATGTGGGTCTGGCTCGTCAGGCTAAAGGTCAGCAGTGTTCACCTTTCACAACGGTGTGTAGATGCTAGCTGACTTTTGGGACGGAAGTGTAACTTGGCTTCACCAGTGACTTGCTCTGTCCGGTAAGTTTACAGTATGTATTAATGTGTAAAATGTTTATAGTATAGGTTGAACTAACAGCATTTGTGCAAAACTGCCCATTCAGTTTCATTTCATCAACTTGCTAAGTAACCGACATATGAGCTAACAGTTAGCAGCTAACTGATATTCGAGCAGACCATGCAGAGCAGAAAATAAATATTCTAGGCATTTAAGCCCTTTGGTATTTTTTTGTTATCGAAGTTATGAGGAAGTGGTGGCATCTGGTGTCTAGGCTGTATAAATTTGCCAATAGCAGTTATCTTCGTGAGCTGCCTTAATGACGTTTAGTTGTAACGTTAGCCAAGAGAAAGCCCTTGCTAGCATGCAAAGTTAAAGATTAAACCATGTATGGTTTACATCGATATTCCTACTGTATTGCTAAAACAATTTGGATAATTTATAACGTTACTGACTGAGAAAATTAGCCATTTTCGGTAACACTCCATAATAAGGTGCCATAATAAATAGCAAACTAGTAATTACCTAACCCTTTGTTAAATTGTTACTAACATATCTATTTGGCACAAGTTAATAGTTTTTTCATCATTAATTAAATATTAGTTGTTTGCATAAAATCTGTATGTTAATGTTTTAGCAAATCTATTAACTAATATTGTATTAATATGTGTTAATAGTTAACTAAATGTCTTTTTGGCACTAATTAACAGTTATTTCTTACATCATTTAAATGTTAAATGTTTATTTGCAAATTATATGTTAATAGAAAAGTTAATGACTTATTATTATTTAACTAATTGTTATTAAACTGTGCTTCTGCCTATCCCAATATGAACCGCTCTCCATAGGACCCTTACAATAGATGGATAGATAGATACTTTATTGATTCCCAAGGGAAAATTCAAGAAAAAAACACGAAGCTACCTTGACATGCTGCCACTCTTGTCAGCGCCGGAACCGCTTGCAATAAAGTTGGTTAAGCTTAATTAATATATTAGTAGTATACAGCTATAAGCGTGGGGCCCCTTATAATAAAGTTGGTTGAGCTTAATTAATATATTAGTAATATATAACTATCAGTATGGGGGACCATTATAATAAAGTTGGTTAAGCTTAATTAGTAATATATAACTAGTCACACGGTGAAGGGACTGAGATCAAAACTGGCTTATCACATTTATTCCTTTAGGAAAAGTTAAAACAAAACAACAAGTAGTTGAATGGGTTATATTACATGCATCATTCCTACACCATCACTGTCAGCCCAAGGGAGACATGGAATGTTCAGGTGCACAGAACGAGTTTATTAATATTCTGAGACTCACTAAACACTCACAGACGTAGACCATACGGAGGTAATGCATAAACATAATGCTACACTAAATGTACATTCATTTCCTGCTAGACTGAATTGCACTTTCCATGCACAGTAAGCTAAACTACACTGAATGCATGGAAAGTTGCTAGCGGAGTTTACAGGTAGTCACGTTAGACTCAATGTGTATGAACTCGTGGTCATAATGAAAACATTAATAAACGTTCTCTAAGTTGCTAGAATTGCACCCAAATCTTAACAATACATGTAAAGTAACATAATACAGGTGGTATATCAAAGTTTTCAACTCAAACAACATTTTACAGTTACAAAATTAAAACAAAGTGGGGAGTGCTTTATACAGTCAACCTACGCAATGCAAGGCATACCGCTTCTGATCGGCTATGGCAACAATACAAGGACAAAACGCAGCAGAGCTGCAGTATAGCGTTTCTCCAAAGGGGGCTTCAAAACACCAATCTCAATAAAGCTGCTTAATTACGGCGAAAATCACATACAAACACTAAACTACATTTCTAACTCTGTTACACCCCCCTCCCCTGAATTTCACCAAATTCAAGCAACAACCAAATAGTACTTCCAAAGGCAAAGAGTACACTATTTTCACAGACTAGACAGAGAGTCACCAATTACAGGACAGCAAACCACAAAGGTATCCAATAAGGATGAAGTGGAAGAAGAGGAGCGCAAACTCTCACACAACCAACGACTGGCAGTAGGGTGCCTTATACACCCCACAAGACCATAAAGCCATAAACCATAAATTCCATAAATTCTCCACAAAGCTAATCAGAAAAGCTAGATAAATAATAATATGTCATTCAATTTTATATTAGCATATAGTTTGTAAATAAACATTTAATATTTAAATGATGTAAGAAATAACTGTTAATTAGTGCCAAAAAATATATGTAGTTAACATAATATTAATACAATATTAGTTAATAGATTTGCTAAAACATTAACTTACAGATTTTATGCAAACAACTAATATTTAATTAATGATGAAAAAACTATTAACTTGTGCCAAATAGATATTTTAGTAACAATTAACAAATATTAACAAAGGGTTAGGTAATTACTAGTTTGCTATTTATTATGGCACCTTATTATGGAGTGTTACCGCCATTGTCTTTTATCTAAAAATTTTCGTTGTGATTTAGCAAAAGGCTGCAGTGGAATTTGAACGCTTTCAATTCTACAAACATGCCATTATTGAGGTGCAAAATGGCTCATATAATTCCAACGTAACTTAAATGGTGCACCTTACTTAAAGGCGATTGTTTTTAGCGTTAACATTTCAAGTCTAGAGCATTTTTGATGTCTGCATAGGCCTATTAATTCTGTAAAATGTCCATCTTATGTATGTCTTTTCTCAGTAGCTTTGGTGCCTCGCTCACATCATTAGCCTTACATTTGCATAACCGTTAAGTACAAATGTAATGCACACGTGCAACTTTGCCAAATCATGATATTTTTAGTTATAATTAAGTCTCTGGAGGAATAAGTTAAATTATCATGTAATGTGACAAACGTATTCAACATTGCCTCTCGAATTCACTGATAACAGCTGTTTTAGTTAAACATGGCCAATAGATGCATATTGATAACAATTTTGCCCTCTTTCTCTTTTTGCAGTTGGAAAACTGAAAATGCAGAGCAATGGACTGGACATGTAAGTTGTGTTTGTTTGGATGTGAAGTCAGTGGTCAGCTGCTCAAACACTAGAGATTGAAACATGGAGGTTACACCAGAATACGACCGAAAAGCACTGCAGAGGGTGGTGAAAACTCCCCATCTCATCACCGGTTCCTTACTCCTCTCCACCGAGGCCATCCAGGGCAAGCGCTGCTTGCGTAAGGCCCCCAACATCATCAAAGACTGTTCTCACCCCAACCACAGACTGTTCACCCCATTCCCCTCCGGGAGGCGTTACAGGTCTCTTCTGCCTTCCGGGAGGCGTTTACACATCTATTCTGAAGCCTATACACAGACTCACACTGAAGGACATTACAGCAACTAAAAGGAATCAGTGAATTAAATGAGCGACCATTGTTTTCACATATTTTCAGAATCAAATTGAACGTGAATACTGTACCCTTTCTGCACAATGATGCACAGTAATGATTGAGATTATTTAATCATAGTCTTACAGGGATGCTGTAAAACCCCAAGGTATGCTACTAATAAAGCCCAAAAGTCCTGAAGGGAACAGAAGGAACCAGTAGGCGACAATGACATCCATGTAGGCAATAAAATGATTAATAAATATTTTGATGGGGTTTCCATTGTAATTCATTATATTGTTATTTTCTCTATCTATGTTGCTGTTCCTAGCATGTTTTAGTATACCTTTTTCCTGCACATTTTTCATTTGTTATCGATACTTATGGGATTAGGAATAGTATAATGTACTGTGTACACATGATGTGGCCCAGTTATTTATCACATGAAGAAAATCAATTAACTGCCAGTGAATAAAAAAATGACTCCAGTTGGCAGTAGAGAGGTGAAAATGGAATGCATGAACACCACATAAGTGAAGAAAAAGTCAATATTTAACACAAATGACTGTTATTACTTGTACTCATTCCATATGCATCATCATAGTTATAATATTTCTCACCACTTTCTTCCTGAGACTGTGTTTGTCCTTCTTGACTGCGCTGTAGAACATTGATGGATTCTCCAGTTTAGAAACCAGGTCCTGCCCAGGGTTGCCATTCTCTCTGGGGGACATGTGCCATATGGTCAGACACTGTTTCTTTGTGACTCTCTCTATGTCTAGGAACCACAATTAGCTTGATCATTTGTCACTTTAAAACAATATATTATATCACCAGTCTTACTACTGGGCCCCTTATTATTAATGGATATTGTTTTTGAATATAGAGAAAGCATAATCGATTTTCTTCAGGAAAACAAATTACAAGGAGAGTGTTTAATGCACTCAGTGTTAACTGCCAGTTCACTTTAGAAGCCATATAATTTGTTCAGAATGTTTTTATCTTTATGTCTAGTATATGTGGCTTCCAATACTGCTAGATTAATAATACCTGAAATACATTAATACAGTCTATATGTACAGCCTTAATCATTACTGTAAATTTGTAACATCAATTTAATTATAAACGTAACTATTTACATTTCAGTAATAACCTCAAGAATTTTGAGAGATTATTCAAGTATTAATTCTAGACATTGCAGTGTACACATGAAATACACTGTAAAAAGCAGAGCTTTTAGTTATCCATCACAGTCATGTTCTTACCTGAAATCAATTAAATATTATGTCAAAAAGGAACACATTTGATATTGAATTGTCAGTTTAGGAAAAATGGCCAATCAAAAAATTACATTGGAATTTACATGTAGAGATTACTAGCCATGCACTTCTATGGTTTTATGTTCGTGATGTCCAACTGTTGTTGGGGACAGTCATGTTCTGAAGTGCTCTATCTTGATTTAACTAGCAGGAATGTTATTTTAACAGAATTCACGCCTTTTTCTCTACATAGGATCACAGTGCTTGCTAATTGGGGTGTGTCTATTTGGGGCTGGTGTGGGCAGAGCACACCCAGAGACAAAATAAATCAACACATTTTACAAATGAGCAGATCATATACAGTATACTGTCACTGTGATAGTTAACTATGATGCTTATCAACTTGCTTCATGTAAGTTACTACATTTACTTTTTAATAAAGCAGAACTGTAATGTGTGCCAATATGTCCTGAAACTAGTTAAGTTGTATTGCAGTTGTATGTCCCATCTTATTCAGCATCACATTTACAATACCAACAAAAGTCAAACCTTTGCAGTAATGTTCACATAAGTCAGTGTGATGGTTATGACTGAATACTGTCAGTGAGTGCTTTGTAGATTGGCACATAGATGGATAGATAGATATATAGATAGATATGTAGATAGATAGATAGATAGATAGATAGATAGATAGATGGATAGATAAATAGATACTTTATTGTCACACAACAATGTTGGTGGTATTTTTTTGTTATAGAAAGATTAAGCGCAATCCAGTGACGAAGAAAAGAAAGTAATACAATTTTTTTTTTAAAAATGAATGAATGAATGAATGAATTAATTCATTAATTAAAAACAAAATTGCTGCCTTATTGCTGAAGGGGAAAAGCTATCATGGAAATGTGTGGTCTTCTGTAGCATCTTTCAGAAGGGAGAGGCTGGAGGCTGGTGGTTTGGATGAGATGGACTTTTAATTATTTTGGAAGCGAAGTTTAGGGTGCACTTAGAGTACAGAGTGTGGACTGGAGGGAGGTCACAACCAATTGTATCAGTGGCTTTGGTGATAACTCTCTCATTTCAAAGCTATAGACAGCCAGCCTGGAGGCAGTCTATGAGATCTGTCAGTAAGGTTCTTGAATTTCCCCTTGGGGATCAATAAAGTATCTATCTATCTATCTATCTATCTATCTATCTATCTAGGTGGCTCCTTTACTGTAATTTGATTATTTTCATAAAGCTGAAAACGTCATCACAGGGGTAAGTGGATCCAAAAAAGGCACTCACTTTTAGTGCACATGCAGCGAGGACAGGAAACCTCTCTCGCTCACTGTCCCTTAAAGGGGTGGTTCAGGATTTTGGACATAAGACCTCATTTCCAAGTAAGCAAGTGTGATATTTATCAGTGGAGACCGTTTTCAACACGTTTCATCCAGTCCTTCTAATTGCAGAGTTCGCAGGTGCTAGGCTAGCGCAAGTCAACGGTATGTGCTAGCCTGCCACTAAAGACAGTCTTACCTACTCCAAAGTACACTCTTAAATTCATCAAGAATCGCCTAAGGACACGATTGTCACAGGATAATTTGGAGGTCTTTATGCTGATGGCGACGGAGAAAGAGGTCCTATAATGAACTTGGATGCTGATGACGTGATAGACAGGGTTGCGGAGAAGAGCAAGCTCCTTCGCACCTTGTTAACTGCATGACGTTAATTAAGACACGTTTGTGGAGCGGCTGCTCTGATGGGTTTACCGTTTACCAACAAAACTACATTCGCGCTGCAGCCGTGGGGCAGAAGACGCTTGGTGCCACAACGTTATAAACTTGACTTAAATAGTCGGCTGCTGTAGGCTACAATCGGAATGTTTTATATACCCCTGGTCCCCTGTTGTCTCAATGATAATAACATCTCATTTCAGGCTATATTTCAGAGTTTGCCGTTCATTTGCATTAACATCGTATTTTGTCCTTTTTGGCGAAGACATGCATTCCTTTAGGGATATTGAACATATTGAACATTCTCTAACCATCGTGATTTCGAATTGGTGCAGTTTTCAGCACAAAAACTAATTTTGTTATTTTCATGGAGAGCACTGCTCTATGCTGTTCTATGGTGCTTTCTGCTCTTGCGCACGCATGTTTTCGTGACGTTGCATAGAAATCCATGTATTCTAGGCTTTTCTTTTTTCATTTTCATATTTCATATTGCATTCATTTTTTTGGAGTTGTGCATTGATATATCCATGTTCTTGGTTCAGTCTTTATGCATATTAACGTTAGAGTTCATCACCAATGGGGCTACAAACGTGTTATGTCCGTGCATGTGAAGTTATATCTGTGTGTTGCGGGCACATGCACGCGCGTACATGCGCGTCCCCGTGTGGGCCGCTGGCTGGTGAAAATGCCAGGGCCGTTTTTTAATCCCAGTCCGTCACTGGTAAGGTCTATCCAACTGAGTGCAGAGGCATTTTTCCCCCTGTATCAGTTGAAAAGCACCCCTTATTCACACCCCAATCATTCATTATCACACGCAAATTCTAAATAGAATTCAGTATGGCTACATCAGGCGACAAGACATTAGTATAAACTCTGCAAATCCACAAATATAAAGAATTCACAACATTAAAGTCCATAAGCAAGTTATGTATAATTAAGTGAAATGAGACACGAAAAAAACATTGAAGACACTTAGAAAAAGCAGAACACTAAGGCAAGGAAAGGCAAGGAACCAGCTGAAATCTGTATAGTAATTATAGATTGAGAGAGATGAGAAGAAACATCCCATGACGGGTAAAAGCAAAGAGCTCTCCCAAGATTTCCGCAACCTTATTGTTGCAAAACATATCAATGGAATTGGATACAGATGTATTTCAAAACTTGAGAATTTTCCAATAAGCACCATTAGGGCCATTATCTGCAAGTGGAAGGAACATCATTCCATCAGCAAACAGCCACGCCCAGGAACACCTTGCAAGATTTCTGACCAGGGAGTCAGAAGGAAGAGTAGCCCAAGAGCCAAAGACCAAGTCTCAGAAAGACTTGGAAGCAATTGTTACAGAGAAAATAATAGGCAATGCACTCCACTGCCACAACCTCTATGCATGCTCACCCTGCAAGACTCCATTACTAAATAAAAGGCATGTCAAAGCATGTTTAAAGTTTGCTACACACTATCTGGACAAGCCTATGAAATAATCAGAGAATCAGAGAATGTAGTCTGGTCAGACAAGAGCAAAATTTAACATTTTGGCTGTCATACAACACGCCATGTTTGGAGGAGAAATAGCATTGTACATCACACTTAAAATACTTGTATACCAACAGCGAAGTTTGGAGGTGGAAGCATCATGGTGTGGGGCTGTTTTTTAGCCCGCCTCCACAAACTATGGAGGTATATTAGGTACAAATCCTGCAGACACAATAAAGTAGGTCCAACTTCACAAATCCTTCAGTACTGGTGCACAAACCCCATGGCACAGATTACAAATTAAAAACATCCTATGCTCACAATTTGGCTACAATCACCACAGTATATTTGGTGCAAAACACATTTGCTCACCTATACTTAAGGATTTGTGAAGTTGCAACTGCTGTGTTGTGTCTGCAGAATAGAAAAATATTAACCTGACCCTAGCCAGATGAATTTCGCTCTGCCTAGCTCCACTCATCCATCTGGAACCGATCCATTGAAGTGTTGCTTCAGAGGGCTGGGCCTAATCAAAAAATGCTTGCATATGATTGAATAAGCCACTTGTCCGTCATCTATTGACGTGCTACTTCAACCACTCACATCGAAGCCAACCCGTGACGCTGATAACAGTCTCACAGTCGCTTCTACGCTATGTCACATCTATGAAACTCCCGCCCTGCGTCCTGATTGGCTGAACCATAAAGTCGGTTGCAGAAATCACTCTCAATGGAAGAGGTCCCAGATGGATGTGAGTGAAGCTAGGCGGAGCTAAGCGGAACGACATTCATCTGGCTAGGGTCAGGTTAGAAAAATATATCTGTGACTTCAAATTTTGTGTCTTTTGGCTACAAGTACAAAATCTATTGTTCTTTTTTTTTACTTTTTATTTGTTTATTTTAGGGCTGTCAATCAATTAAGAAAAATAATCGAATTAATTACATACTCTGTGATTAATTAATCTAAATTAATCGCATATATCATTTTTGCTGTGAAAGTATTTTACATTTTTAAATTCAAATAAACCATTGAATAATCAGCATTAGTGACATTAGAGTTCAAAAACTCTTATTATTATTTTAATAATGGTCATAATAATCTATGATATGACCTAATATGCTGAGGAGATAAATTCAAAAGTGCTTCGGGAAGAAGTTGTTTTTCACATACAAGGTATTTCAGGCCACAGATATAACCTAGGGGACACAATGAAAATAAATTAACACTTCCCTCAATGTCAACACTATTTCTTTGCATTGATGTGCGACTTTAGAGTTGATGAACTCCGGTGATATGCAAATTCCTTGCAAACATTGCACTATTTTAATCAATACTTTATTTTTATCAACACCATCAGGCCATTATTTTTTTTAATCAGTTATTTTTTCTCAAATTAATTCATCTAAATTAATCAGTTATTTTGACAGCCCTAGTTTATTTGTTTTGTTGTCTGTCTTGTATGTCTTGGTGTCACGGGTACGCTGGTGACTACGCCGCTCCGTCCGGCATTTTTTGTGTTTGTTATTTTTTAAATGTATTTGTCATGTGTTGATGTCATGGGCACGCTGGTGACTACACCGCTCCATCCGGCATCTTTTGTCTTTTTGTTATGCGTCTTGTTTGTGGAGCGCTTTGGGTTGCACTCTGTGCATGTTAAATGCGCTTTAAAAATAAAACTGACTTGACTTGACTTGACATGTGCTCAGGAGTTTTCCGCCAAATATACTTTCATACATGCCTGCTCTAAATTCTACCTTCGCTGGCCTTATGTTTGATTGCCAGTCGCATTCCCTTTATTCTGCTATCAGTTCTGCATCCTTGAACCTATTCCTATTCCTATAAGAGTAGTTTGCTAAATGAAGTAGATAATACACTCACACTCACAATTTAAAGTCTAGTCTCAAAGCAATATACTATTACAGTTGCCTTCTGACATCTATCATGAATTTCCAATCCCATGTTTTGCCCCATCTTCCTGTATTGCATTATTGTATCCTGTTATCCTGTATTGTAGCGACCCTGGAATAGGCTAGTTTTACAACCAGACAAAATATGCCTTAAAGAACCATGACCTATACATAGTTAACAACCTCCATCTTCACTAACTCATTGACTGGTGGCCCCTACAATGAATATTATATGGTTAGCATCCACTGTTGATTGTTTAACTTGTTCTTCTTGTTTGATGACAATGCTTGTTTACCATCTGTCTATTCTCCTGTGTTGTCGACTTGCCCCATGCTTTCCATCTGGTACTCAGACCAAACTCTGCTCTTCCATTATGCACCTGCCCAACAATTTTCCTATACTGCAGTGTGCCTTGAGCATGCTTAACAGCTTCCCGTGGATTCCACTTCCCACTTTCTCCCTGTTTTCACTACAGGGGCAATGTTCCTCAAACTGTGCAGGGTCATCTACAGTCTTTAAACTCCTCTACCAAGCTGGTCATTAGTAACTCCAACATTCCTTTACAATACAGTGCTATAGTATTTAGAAACAAGGCACCCAAGGCCATTTCCTAACTGCATTATTAGCAATTCTCACAAATTTCTCTACCCCAGAAACAGCAAAGGCCATCTGATGCCTGACCAAAGCCCAAACGTTAAGCACCACAACCTAAGCTTACCAGCAAGATTATTCTATAGATGCAATGGATAGCTTCAACAATAGGCGGGTTTTCATTTATCCTGAAAATGTGTAAATCTAAACTGTGCATGCAAAAACGTTTTTACACTCACATGGGAATGTTTTTCAGACTTATCGGAATAGCACTATTTTGCAAAAGTGAAATGGAGTCACATGACACTAAACACATTAAAAAATGTGGTGTGTTGGACATGTGTGTGTGTGTCATGTGGTCTAATGAAGACACAGCATTATTTTTATAGTTGGTAGTGAGGACATTGGTGCAAGACATTACTCCAAGCAATAACAAAATGCAAGCATTTAATAATGTTAAATGTGGACTATGCCCACCCAGAATTGTCATATGTTGTTGCTGCCAAGTATAAGGGTTTAGTTTTTGATATTTTTCCATTCTGACCCCCTTAACTAGGCTACTATACTATGTTTTTTGGTGGATGCAACTAAAGATAAACTGTCAACATTTTTCAGATTTTTGGAGATCTTTTGTCACATTTATCTGAAATGACTATTGCAAGATAAAACTGTAATGTAATCGCATTGCATCACTGAAAACACCGGCCATTCACAATTGTGAGTTATTGAAATAATGGTTAAGTTTTACACAAAGCTGTAAAGGAAATCCAGCTAATGAATTCTCTAAGCTCCAAGACCCATTCTTTCTCACAAAATGTGAAATTGTACCACCTACCTAAACACTTCACTTGTTTTTTCTCCCCACATTATAACAACAAAACACTTAACTAGCTGGTTGTGATAACTGTACATGTTTAAACCTAGTTGACAGGCGATATAATAAAACCAAAACCAAGATTTATATTCTCACACTATATGGTCCGATGTTGTATGGTCCTACAACTTGACTACTCACACTATCCACAAGTTTCTGACATGAGGCCTTGTATCAAAAATGGGTGCAACTTCGACTTCTCAGTTCTTAGTAGCTCTCAGAGGAGAAAAAAGGATGGAGAGCCCTGCTGTAATATTTGGAATTTCTCCATCATATTGATTCTTCCACCAGGAATAAAAGAAAATAGACAAATAGATACATGTAAATAAATAATGAGATAGGAACCACGGGTTGAGTTTGCACACCGATTTTATTGATACCAATAGCGATACTGATAATGCTTATCGATACCGATTCTTATTGATAATCTTATTGTTACTTCTCTCCATAAAAGTGAAGGAGGACTCTTTTATCTAAAAGTTAGGACAAAGGGGCTAAAAAGAGGTTACCCCTTAATATACTTGTAACTCTATAATGTGACAATGTTTTCACTTTAGTGCAATTTATGCCAGTGCTTGTTAGAGATTTCATGATAACTGATTGCTTTTAAGGGGGAATACTTTACATGAAAGAGTAGGCTATAGACATAATGTTACATAATAGCAGACTCCAAGCAGAAAAACAATGCATCCTTGGTGTCTGCAACTGTTTGTGTGCGCATGTGCAAGCTATAGGCTACTGTTGTTCACCATTGTGTTCGGAGCGCAGAAACAGTGCTACGTAAGGCCATGGAGAATGCATTGTTTTTATCTGATAAACATTGTATGTAAGAGCTGTTGCAATTACGCCACAAAATTATGATTTAACCCCACTGGCGAAGAAACCGGCTATCTGATTGTTAGCCTGCTAGCCATCCAACCCCCAATGTCGGTGGATCCCCCCACCACCAAATATAAGTCACAAAATCCAAATGCATCTCATCAGCAAACAATACAAAAACAAGAAAATTCATTAGGCTACATGTACATCCCAGGACCCTTATGTGTTGGTATTACTTTGTCCCAATGTATTTAGCTGTCAAATGTGTGCATTTCTAAAATGACATCATGTGCCAAAATACCAAATGAACAGAGTTCTTAATAAGCCATTACAGCATTGCAAAGTCTGTAATGGCACTAGCAACTCTGGCCTAATTTTATCTAAGGTTAACTAGTTTCTAGTCATGTCTAGCACAGCCTAAACACATTCATTACTGAAGATGAACATAACAGTGTGATACGAATATAATATTTAGTGGACCACAAGCTTTATCACTTGAATTGGTTAAATGCTGTGCCCATGTCAAACGTTACTTGATGTTTGGTTGTGCTACGTTCATGCCTGTGCCTGAAATCATCAATTTATGCTACAGTACTTATATTTGGTCATTGGGCTATACCTGATTTAAGCAGTGGATGTTGAAAATTCCAGACAAAAGCACAACATGCCCATGTCCCGTTTTGGAGGCTGTATCTGACAAATATTCTAATAAAATATAACAAATTGACCATAATCTTATGGACAAAGTATTGATCCCCATCAGCAAAAACACAGGGACATATTGTTTATATGGGCCATACATTTGGCTATACAAGATTTACTTTATTGTCCTACAGCATAGGTCAAGATGAATGGGTTTCCTGCTGTAATATGTGATTGCTTGATGTGGTTTTAAATGTAACATTAGCTGACTCGTAAAATGGGCTACCCTCAGAGTGGTGGGGTGTTCATTACACTGAAAGCTAGGTTTGACATCTGTTGCTACCACAGGAGTTTTTTTTTATACCAAAATTAATTTGAAATCAGATTCAGCCAATCAGAGGCATGCGAGCGCTATTGTCACACGGAACAGTGTTCTTCCCTCCAGCCTCCCTCCACAAACTATTTGAAAGTGTCTGAGCCATTAACACTCTGAAAAGTTACAGCAATGTTAGAATGAAATAACATTATGTAGATACTGATAACAGCACAGGTTGTCCCAGATCTTAAAGACATTTACATACTGAGAAAGTCACTAACCAGTAACAACTTAGCACTGGTCCCTGATATTCATCCCTAATATTCAGTATCACTGACTTGTCATACACATTTTTTGCTAATTGAAAGTCAAATGTATGCATATTTTTTGAAAGTTCATAAAAAGCACTGTATATGCAAAGACTTGGGTTGGGTGACATACTGATTATTTGTCCCCTTTCGTTATTAATTAAGATGTGGTACCTATGAAAATATCAATTGAAAATTGTAATGATTCAAATGATTCATGTTGGTTTTACAACTGTGATTCATTGTTTATATTTGACCGAATGATGGCAAAACATGACCAATTATATTTAAAAAGAGACAGCTATGCCTATGTAACTTGTGTAACTTTTGATCATCTCATAACACTTACTTCTTGTTGTTATGGCCAACATATCTCACTGCAGCAATGATGAAGGCAATGACTGCTACTCCTCCTATAGTTCCCACTATCACAGCCATCATATACTTTTCTGAAATACAAAGTGACTTCATTACAAAATAGTACATGTTAATGACCATCAGCACCATACATGTTTTTTTTAGAGAGAAAATAGTCAACCTACACACTCTTATCCAAGACAGCAAATATTTTGCCAACATTTTTCTCTGTATTCATATCATTCATATGCAGTGAATGCAGGTTATCAGGGAAATGTATATGATTATTTTTTGTGATTTATGTAAGAAAGTGTTACTTACTCTCCTGCTGCAGTTCCAGTTGGACGGTTTCGGTGCCATAAATGTTGGTGATGCTACAATGGACATGAATACCAGTTCCTCCATTGCCCATTTGTTCACCTTTGTCTCGCAGCTTGATCATTCCAGTTGATGTGTAGCCATCTGTGTGTGTGTAGTAGTTGAAGCGATTCTCTGTCTCATTTATGGTGATGTTGAGGTCAGGAAGGTAAAACTCAATAGCTGGCTCAGGGTTTCCTGTTGCCATGCAGACACACTGGACACCCTCACGGACTACTGTACATTTTGATTCATCCAAAAGAATAGGAGCAACTAGAAAAGAAGAAAGAGGAAGGGCATTGTTAGAGTTTAACTGAACACAAAATAATGATACAATACAAATGAGAGAGGTAAAAATGCTTTTACACTTGAGGCACCTGGCAAAAAAGGTTGGGAAACCCTGAACTATGTACAGTGCTGCTTGAAAGTATGTAAGCCTGTGAAAAAGGAGTCCTCTCCTTTTCCCCTACGACAAACATTTGAAAAACTGCCTTGTGCCACACCTGCATGGACTGCAGCCAAACACACTCACCTGCACTCAGTTTGTTTTATTGCTGTTTATGTCTTGTGTATGTAGGTGTATGCATGTCTTTATACTGGGATATTTTAACTGTGATTGGGTTAATGGTACAGACCACCATCACCCCTGCATTCCCTATAATGGTTTAGCCCAGACCTAATTGGGTAATTGCCTAGCCTATTTAAAGGCAGGCTTATTTCACACGGGAGAGACACACAATAGACGGGAGACAACGGAAGACAGAGGGAAGAGCTGGAGATCCAGGGACTCAGGGAAGTTTAGAGAGTTAATTGAAGTTTATAATGTTAACCTTGCTTGCTGTGAGGCAAGGGTAGAAAGTATGGTCCAGAGTTATGCAAAGTCGCCTTGTTTGGATCGGGAGCCTAGAAAGTCTGTAAAATTGTTGCCTAGTTTAATGGCGAGTTCAAATGTTCACTTGAAGATACACACTGAAGATCCCTGGATTTTTATGTCTGGATTCCTGCTGTGCTTCCTCTTGGTTTGTGGACTAAACAAATAAATAATATTTTTGTATGGAACTGCTGTCTCCTGCCTTCCCTCGACACCACCTAATCCAGTGGCGCACCTCCCTAAACGTGAGGTGGTCGCCTCGGTCCCTCACAAAGCCCCTTGAACAATTTGGAGTTTTCTGTTATTTTATCATGATTTTTTAAATTTATCATCACAGTTTTTAAATATGAACTGTCAGATGTATATATTTATCAAATGCATTGACTTATTTAGAAAATGTATGTATAAAGGTAAGTGAACCCCCAGCTGCATTGGTAAAGTCAAGTAGGTAATTAGTGGGCTTGATCAAGCAAGCCCACTATTGTTCTTCTTAAGTATACATATTATTCCAGTTCACCTACTTTTTGTACCGTCTACTGCTCCTAGAGCGTTTGAGCTATCGACACGTTTCCAACGCTAAAAATTCCGCCCCGAACCGGTGTAGTGCGCTAATATTTTTCGTATCACTGCCCCTTGTTGCCCCCCAAATGAATGGGCGGAATGCTCAGGATTTGAATTTCCATTATGACATCAGAGCTCTCTAACTGCTAAAGCCTTGATTGTGATCACATGGAGTTCAAAAGGCCGGGACACACCAACCCAACGGTCGGCAGAAAAGTCGGACTGATCAGTCGGCTCCCGTCTCCCCAAGTTGGCCAAAAAAGTGCCTTGGAACACACCGAAGCGACGGCGAGCGTACGTTCTGTGCGTGTGCGAGACAATACATTCATTTTCCGACTTCTTTGATTAAGCAATAAGAAAATATATATATATATATATATATATATATATATATATATATATATATAGTACTATTTATGCACTTAGTTCATTGAGCGCTTCTTATGCGTTATGGTTTGTATAATATTGTTTTTATTTCATTAGGCTATTGATTGAATTGACATTGTTGTTTATTATTGCTATTCTCCTTATTATAGTCTGACCAACATTTTAATCTGTTCCCTGTTAAATTAAAATATTATATTGTTTTGTATTTGTATGTCGCTTTGGACAAAGGCGTCTGCCAAATCCCATAACCCTTTTGTTGTGTACTATATTGCTAGGTTACAGGGACGCTGGAGAGACTGACGCCGCTCTGTCTAGCTTGTTTTTGTTTAATTTGAAACAAATTTCATGATTAATTGTAAATATTCATCAGATCAATGTGTAGTATTGTTACCTCGGTCTATATTTTTGTTATTGTTTTGTTATTATTGTTTTATTGCATTTTGTTCCGTGGCAAAGAGTAAATCAGTAGGCAAAGGCCTGGACGGCTGCTGGCTTTGGGACTGTTTCTGAACTGAGTGGACAATAACAGTACAGCTACTTACATCGCTACATTGAGGACTTCAGCTGCTTGGCTTCTCTATCTGGCCTGTTGTTTGCCATCTCTCCCTCTTCCATCCTGTCTCGTCTGTTATCTACAGACTTGTTGCTGGGTACATAGTGGGTTGACTGACCAGCTGCGGGTAGGCTGTTGACTGGCCAACTAAACAGGTCATGTAAAAGCTAATCCATGTCAAACAAATATTTGTAGATTCACAGTAGACCATGCACATGACCTGTATACACGAAAGATGTGACTGTGTGAACCTGTATACACATGGCTTGGCTTTAACCCTAGCAACCAGCATAGCAGCCACATTATTTAGCAAAGCAACCACCATATATACCCTAGCAACGCCCAAGCAACCATCTTAATTACCTTAGCAACAACCTAGCAACCACCACTATAATGTGACCCTAGCAACCACCATAGCAACCAACATGATTACCCTAGCAACCAGCATAGCAAACACTTTATTTATGCATTTTGTCTTCTTGGATGTTGCATTAATGCAGATAACTTTTGATCCATGTGCCTGATTTTCAAAAATGAGGTACTATTACAATCCTTTTGGCAAACTGCACCTGATCAAGCCCCCTCGGAGATGCAGTTGATTCTAGTTTGATTAATGTAAAACATATCTGGGTGCTGACATAATCAATTAAGCATACTAATCAAACAGACTTCATTTGGAAAGGGTTTGAGCAGCCATGATTAAAAAAGAGAGGAAATCCACCAAACCACTGTAGTGCCAAGGCATACCCAAAGGGATCAACAATGCCAAAAAGAAAGGAGATGGTGGTAGGGAGGGAGTAGTGACAGCCCATCAGTCTGGGGAAAGCTACAATACCCTCTCTAAAAGATTCCAGCTCCATTAACCACTGACAAATTATTTGCAAAAGGATGGCATTCAACATCACAGCAACATGGATGCCCATCAAAAGTATGTCCAAGATGCACCAGGAGGACAATAAATTGGGTAAAAGCCAACCCACGTCACCTCTAGAGACTTAAAGACCTTGATGGCAGCACCTTTACATCCCCTCCTCTCTCTTTTCAGTAACCTTTTCTTAACATCACTGGCATCACAAGAATTTCAGTCATTCAACTAATATTTTCGATAGCTCTTTCCAATTGTCAATCATGCCCTTTTATATCATTTTTAGACAGTTTTGTTTTGTTTTCAATGTGTGCACTGTATGTATGTATGAGTTTTGAAAACGTATACTGCTTTGTGAATTATCCCAGCCAAAGCATTTCTTCATTTACAAATAAATAAAACATATTAGTTTTGTTGATTTTTAAAATCCCAGAGGGACTGAACCATAAACCTAAATCATAAGCTTTAATCATAAAGAAAAACCTTCCCATGTATAGCCCACCCCTGTGTAACCTCATAACTGAAGAAGTTTGGCAAAATCAATGTATAAACGTTGGTTAGGCAGGAAATTGCAGTAAATGTTAAAAGCACAACTGTCTATATCATGCATATCTGTGATGGTGAGTGTATTGCAGGGGTTTTATCATCAGTTGAGTTGAAATAACTGATGTGTTTAAGTCTCCTTTACATGACCACATGCAGTGTTTCTCCTATACTGACTTATTTGTGGTGGCCCGCCACAATATCAGCATTGACTGCCACAATGATTTTCCTATGTTTTAAATTGTATTTAAATTTGATACAGCATGTAATAATAATGCAAAAAATACATATAAATAATAAGATTATAATAAATAATCAGACCCCCCCCCCCCCACAAACACACACACAGATATTAATTCCATATTACAGAAATTACATTTAGTTAATGATATATTGGTAGGACTGGTAATTACATACACTCCACTGTGATGTTAAGTGAGCTGGATGAACGCCCATGCTCATTCTCAGCCAAGCAACGATACTGGCCACCTCCTTGAGGTGTCAGATCCACCAGTTCCAAGACAGAAAGCTCATCAGCTATAATGGTGCCCACCAGCTCCCCATCCTTTAGCCAAGTAAGAGTAGGCACTGGGCTGCCTTGTGTGTTGCAGTGGAGGTATATGGATGAACCCTCCAGCACTGTCAGAGAACTGTTCACCCAAGGATCACGGGGTGGATCTGCAAAAGCATGAGGAACATGAAATTGCATGAGATGAGAGGGAGACAGAGAGAGGTAGATGATAAAAGAAAGAAAACATATATTTACAGTAGATGCATGATTGTCTCCATGTCATGCCATGACAGAATGTTTCAGTACATTTTAGCAATGAAATATAGTAAATGAGAGTCATGAAGACATGCTTTTTTAACTTGTCAATGCTCTATGACCATTTCCTTCATATGGCCATTACAGGCAGGGAAAGAAACAGTCAAATCGACTTTGTTGACTTTGTCAACATAAAAAAGTGGTTTTCTGCAGCATGATGCCTAAGCATTATCAAGGCAAGTCAAGCACCTGAAACATCATTAATTACCCCAACAACAAGCTTGTTCATACTCAGGGACACCCAGGACGTTTAGACATTGTGTAAACTCACACTTGACAGCCAGGTACATGGAGGTGTTCATAACACCATAGCCATTGTCACCAACACAGGTGTAGATACCCTCCTGGGTAGGATTCACGTCCTCTAGGTAGAGTGAGACATTTGAAGCTGTATCGGACAGAAGCTCTTCATCACCAAAGTGCCAAGAGATGCGGGACACTGGGTTACTGTCTACTTCACAGTGAAGCACCACTGAACTTCCTTCCATGACCTCTTGGGACACATTTACCCACACAGTTTGGGGAGCATCTGTCAATTGACAATGAAAATGATTCACACTCATAGTCTCTATACATTGAGCATGACATGACATATAACATGATATAACAGATTTTACTATTTCAAAGTCTATTACAAAATGAAATACTATCATTACCACATTAAGTGACCATTGGTTGGCAGGTCAAGTCAGGGATTTTAATGACTGATTATAAATAAAATGCTTAATTGTTGCTGGATTGCCTTGCCTTGCCTTTTACAATTGCATTTATAAAGTATTTCAAACCATTTTAGTATGATTTTTTCAGTATAATGGCTCTACTGTATGTCTCCTGTAATTTTATAACGCTTATACAGTTTCTTGACTGTCAAACAGACAAATCTTAGATCTTATTGCATTTGTTCTGGTGTACAGCGTAACCTCTGGTTACGCCTCTTTGAAATAGAAACTGATGGGTATTAGCCTGGCTAATTAACCAGATGCTGTCACACCATAATCATACACATTTATTATTAAAAGTTACACAAATAAAGCTACTAAGTACTTAGTACTTAGTTTTGAGGTTTGTTGGCGATGAAGGGTAGGTGATACAAAATGCAGCAGCTTTTAGAAAACTAAAAGAACTGTCCACATTACTCCAATACATAAGTCAAGGCACTAGGCTTCTAGTAAGTCACAGAATTTACTTTAAAGGAGAATTTCGGTGTGATATTGACCTAAAGTGTGTTGAAACATGATACCGAGTGTGAACGTATGTCTCATAGCCCATCTCGGCTTGTCCCCTGCACTCCAAAATCTGGCGCTAGTTAGCCGATGCTACCAACAGCTTTTTTAATGGTGGTGCTTCGGCATCGGGCTAGCCATGCAAATAAATCACTGTTTTACACCATTTACGAGGCTCAATGTATCTCCACACTTTATTGGTAGACTTCCGAGGGCCCTGACATTTAAAACGAGACATTGAGAACTTTGAAAAAGCACTGGTAGTTTACTTACAAGACGATTTATACAGACAGTATCTTCACGAAGTTTAGCGTTTGCAGCCATCTTGAATTTAGTCACGATAAGTCGAGCGACGAGTAAGAATGAACAGGTATGATAAGGGATCAGATTCCAAAAATAATTCAGTGGAAATGCATGGATTCCAGTTGCTGCTACTGAAAGAAACTGGAATCCATGCATTTCCACTGAATTATTTTTGGAATCTGATCCAAGCCGAGATGGGCTATGAGACATACGTTCACACTCGGTATCATGTTTCAACACACTTTAGGTCAATATCACACCGGAATTCTCCTTTAAAGCACTACTTGTTTATAAATCACTAAATAAATAAATCAGACATGCCTCATCAGTAAACACCGTCCAGATCTCTCGAGTCTCAGGAGAAACACTTGTTAGTAAACTATTAGAACTTGCGATACAGCTCTGGAGCCAACTTTCGGAAGACATTGAAAACAGGGGCGGAGCTACGTGGTGGCCAAGGGTGGCCACGGTCACCACTGGTCAAAGCCCGGCCACCCTGCTTGCCCCTCCCCCAGCTCCGTTGAGTGAACAGTAAAAAAAAAAGTGATTGCTGCTGTTTTCGATAGGAAACTGACTGTTTTGGCACTTGTATACATTTTCAGAATGTGTCAGCAGCTTGCCCTTCACTTTCCAACACTTTGCAAAGCAGGGACTAAACCTCACTGCACTACACTCACTGATCTACAACCATTGGCCCAGTCAGGTAATGTAGTAGACTACGGCTCTGATCCAATCTTGAGAAGAGCAGTGCGTGCAGGCTGCAGCAGTAGCGGGACAATTCAAAGTGGCCATCGGTTAAAAGCACTTGACAGTAGACCACTACTTAAAGCTGCAGTTAGCAAGTCTGACAGATTGAGGGGCCAAAATGTTGAATGTTTACAACTCTCATGCCCCTCCCCCACTACCACCGAGCACCCTCTCATCGAGTTTGTGCTCATCAGGGCGCACCAGACTGGAACATACTGAATTACCCCTGTGTATGAAATGTGCTATATAAATAAACTTGACTTGACTTGATGTTAAATGAAGCGGAAGCCATTTTGCACAACTTACACTTTACATCCAATGAAATGAGATGTTCATACACAAAGGTGGTGTTTGGATAGTGAACTCGACAGCCAAGCAGTTGGCCATTGTGCATTGGTCTGGGGGTAAAAGTTAAAGTGCTGGATATCACAGCTGTGTTACTGTCTTCCAAGTAGTCTGCAGTGAAGAGTGGGTCTGGTAGATAATCTGTGTACATCCAGTGTATTTCAGGGCTCATATCAGGACAGTTGTCTGGAGCATAACATGTCAAATCAAGGCTGTCATCACTAACAATTTCCTCAGGTACATCAATGTTTGGTTGGTCTGAGGGAAAAAGGAAACGAGAAATTAGACAACAGAATTGTAAAATGAAAAGTGTAACAATGTGGGTTTATGGAACCCCCACATCACACTATAGTGATTTAATGGAGTAATAATTTCTCTTAGATATGGAATAGGGAATTTAGTATGGACCAATTTAGTATGGACTCTTATAATTGTACTGCTACTACACTGAATATATCTGTACATGTTGTTAATACATTGTTCAAACTACATAGCCATATTTATTTTGCTCTAATAGGGCAGCCGTGGCCTACTGGTTAGCGCTTCGGACTTGTAACCGGAGGGTTGCTGATTCGAACCCGACTGCTCCCCGAGCACCGCTGTTGATGCAGGCAGCTCACTGCACCGGGGTTAGTGTGTGGTTCACCTCACTGTGTGCTGAGTGTGTTTCACTAAATCACAGATTGGGATAAATGCAGAGACCAAATTTCCCTCACAGGATCAAAATAGTATATGGTTACTGCTAATACACTGCATATATGTGACCAGACATGGCAAAACCAGGCTCAGTCGCGAAAAACGACTTTGAAGGTTTTTTTTTTTTTTTTTTTAAATTAGTTATTTTCATTTTTGTGCAGAATAAGTTGAAGTCCTAAAGAAGCAATTCCATGTTTCAGATAACAGCATTGGTTGCTTTAAAAGTGTATATTTTGTCTTTGAAAATGGTTAAGTTTCAGGAAGTAAACCAGCGTTTGAATAGAGTGGCGAAGTCCCGCCCCTTCCGTTTGCCTCCATGGGACCTATCTTTCAAAAAAAATTGAACGGCAGTCTATGGCGAAAAAGAAATTATTTTCTGGTCCCGGTTGACTTGTGCCTTGAATTACCCATATGATGTTTGTCAATTTTAAAGAAAATTTTTCATGTAAAGACATTTGCAGTTTGTTTCGTAACTGGGCATTTCTCAGATTTCGGGCCTATTTGGGTAACTGAAATTTTGAAAAATAAAATTCAAAATTTTACTAATTGGTATGCATCAAGTTATCAGTCATTTTGATAGGAGTAACCTTGTTAGCTTGGTTGAGACCAGAGTATAAGGGAATTTATTATTTTTTGTCATTTTTCAGGTAAATGTCATTACCATCACATCATCTAATATGTACATTTTAAAGATGAAATGGTCAATCAATGATCGATCAATCAATGATCAATTATGGTTTCACATGAAGTCTATTTTATCTTGAACTTATTAGAATTGTTGAATTTTACTTACAACATGAATTATAGTCGTTTAAGTATCTTATTTTTTGATTTTTTCACTCGACCCTGGCTTGGAATTTCATTTATTTGAAATAAATGCCATATATCATATCTGTTTTCATCCAGTGGCAATTTAGACTGTCCAACATTGTCAAAAATATCTAATTAATGTAATTTATTGTAATTTATACATAATCTATTGGCAAAAATATGCATGGTGATGGTGATGACATTGCAGTTCTGGTAATGACATTTGTTGCGGTGATGACAAATCACTGATCGTAATCTATTGCAATTAAATGTTTATAATTTAGAAACCCAAGTTGAACTGACTTTGTGAAAAAAAAAACTTATTTATTTTAAAAAGAGTACTTTAAATGTATCTGCAAAAATGTCATCACCAACACAGTCGTCATTACCACTACATTTCAAGCAATAATGTGCTGGTAATGACTGTGCTGGTGATGACATTTATACCGAAAAACTACCCTGAGAAGCAAAAATTATCACCATGCAAGTGTAGCTAGCTTTCTACATGTAATGTACATCATTTAAACTATTAAAATAATTTTAACATTTCAGGAATATTCAAAAATACAGAAATACAATGCGTATGGTAATGACACATAATAAGTGTACATGCCCAAAACGAGGGATAAAGAGTAGATTTTCTTATGTTTCTGGACATCAAGGCATCAATCTTTCTGCTTGACACCCATGTATTCCACTGTGATATTAGGTGACCATGGTTACCAAATATTTTTTTGATGAAAAAACAGTAGCAAAGTGTGCTGGTAATGACGGCTAAACCATGGGACAGGTATACATTAAGCAAAATAAAGCAGGAAATGCATATATATGCATAATGTGTGCATGCAGTTCATTAGTTCAGATAACATCTAATTCATATGCATGATTCTTTTAATTATTTTTTGATAAATAATGTTTGAGATATGGCACAATATGTGAAAACTCTGGTTGCGGACACCAAAACACTGATATTGTACCATAAAACACCAATAAAATGTGTCTAAATCATGAGTAGGAGCAACCATTAAAAAAGTCTAGGCTTGTTTTTCTTTATACTAATTAGTGATGCTAAACATTATTAGATATAATGTGTTTTTAATGGAATTACACCCTGTGGACAGAAATAGGCCCCAATTCTGGGAAATGCTAGTTAACGGTTGCATCTTGCTGCCTGCTATGTCACTTAACAGTATCTAATGTACAGTCTATGGACGAATACAACTTACCTGATGTGTTTAATCCTCTGACTCATGGTATTTTCATCGGCAAGGAAAGCCCAATTAAGACCTGTTGCTGGTATGCTTGTACAATCTAGTGTGGCTGTGAATGAGCTAACGTCACTAGCGCGACTGATGGGTTTGTAGTCATTGGAATTACGATCTTTCACAATGTTGTAATTCAATAGTTACGAAACAAACTGCAAATGTCTTTACATGAAAAATTGTCTTTAAAATTGACAAACATCATATGGGTAATTCAAGGCACAAGTCAACCGGGACAAGAAAATAATTTATTTTTCGCCATAGACTGGCGTTCAAATTTTTTTGAAAGATAGGTCCCATGGAGGCAAGTGGAAGTGCCGTCACTTGCACACTCTATTACAGATAGTTTCGGTGGGCAATTAATTTGAATAATGCGAGAATGTCTTGTTTTGACTGATGGCAGGGTGCCTTATCTTGTGTGCATTCAAATTAACAGGGTTTGCAAACGTGATCTCATGTTTGTTTAGTTCACGTTTTAGACTATTTTATCCATTGCTAAACCTGCTAAATCCATTGCCAACTTGGTGCCTGGCACTGGGTGTTCATTCAAAATAACATGGTATGCAAACGTGATCTCATGTTTGTTTTAGACTACTTGGTTCTGTAACCCATTAGATAGTTTCGATGGGTCATTAGCACTGCAGGCTGACAAATCAGTGACCGTGACAGGGAGGAGGGTTGATCTTAATGTCATGTAAATGAGGACCATTGTGTTCCCCTCCCATGGATTGAGGGAGAAAGTAGTCAAATTGAAAACCCTGACTTGTCAGCTTGTAGCTTTGAGATGTGTATAGCCTACTTTAAAATGGCTACAACTTATTCAAATATTATCAGATCTCCATGAGTGAGACATCATTGGATAGCTTTGAATGTATGTGAATAACTCAAAAAGTCTCTGGGGAGACATGTGCCTGGTTTTGCCATGCCTGGTCACATATGTGTAATGTGATATATTATCACATTGCACTTTCTGCTTTTTTTGCACTGCTTTTTTTGCAGACGCAAACTGCATTTCGTTGTCTTTGTACTTGTACTCTGCACAATATGACATTAAAGTTGAATCTAATCTAATCTAAACCATGTAATAATAGATTTTGGCTTTACATTTTTTTATGGTTGCTTGTTTGTCCGTCCTCAAGCTTGTTCAGAATAGCTAGATGGTTGGGCTGGTATAAGACATCTGAAGTTTGCCTACAAAAGGAACCAAAGCTGCCATCTTTGCCCATATAAGGAGATCCGGGTGTTAACTGAAGCTAACTACATTGCAAGTTAGCTCTGGGGTAGCAAAAATCACAGAATCACCGTAAATCACAATACCCACTCAGGCAGAGGACAAAAGTGTGTAGTGCAAAGGGTCTGCATTTCAGTTTTCTCCATTCCTCTGAGAGTGAACAGGTGTGGGGGGCAAAATCCCCATGTTATTTTCCCATAGGAAAAATCACAAGACACCAGATCTCCTTATATGGGCAAAGATGGTAGCTTCTGAGAACTTCAGAGGTCTATTGGCCTTCAGGTTGATGATTAATTATAACACCTGTCAGGGGGAGGAGCTTGTTGCAATTAGTGGAGGATTCTTAAGAGGACAGGAAGTTCATCAGAGAGGGAGACACATTCATCAGAGAGGGAGACACATAGGAGATGAGAGAACGGCTGTGTCAGTGCTCTAAGATCAATTTTTCAAAATGTTTTCTTGTTTGCTGCTGCATTATATTCTGGACCCTGCTCTGGCTACATTCCCACAAGGACGGGGGAATGGCAAACAGCAGAGGGTGTGTGCATTTCCAACACAGAGGGAGATAAACTAGTAGTAGGCCTACAACAAATTGTTCAGATCGTTGTTTTGTTCACACTTTGATTTAGTGGTTTATATACAGTATGTCTAAATTCATACTCATGACGAGGGAGGCAATAAGCAAAGGGTTTAGACACCCCCTTGTTTGGCTGGACCATCCATCTGGGTTGCGTGATGGGGTTAGGGGGGTAATGGGGCATGTGGGTTTCATGCAGTTGGAAAAATGCCAGGATTTACACCGCTGTTTATTGCGAGACAAGGCAGCCGTTCATTGAACAGGGGCTGTGCTGTAATGGAAACCTTTTTGCGTAGCCAAGTAGCCTACATTGAGTTATTGTTTAATTATGCATGATTTAGGCCTACGTTTTATTAAATTTGTAGGCTGGAATGCCTTGAGTCGCGGCAACAATTGTAGTAGCCTAGGCTTCAGCCTAAGCTCGAAGGGGGCAGCAAGCGAATGAGCTTGAGAGCGAGTCTTTGCTTCTTGCAGATATTTTCATTTTCTATTTCTATGTGAGATTGATTTAAAAATGTGTGATCAGCCTAACTAGCAGTGCAAAATTGGTGCTACACTGTACACAGAGTTGGGTGTGCTAAAGAAAGGAATACAGTTAAGTGTTACAGCAACTCTGGTCGGAAGGCGCACACGGTATGTTGGTTTGCAGAGCCGGACAGTAACGGAGTACATTTACTTGAGTACAGTACTTGAGTAATTTTGAGGGATCTGTACTTTACTCGAGTATCATTTTTGGGGAGTACTCATGACTATACTCAAGTACATTTGAGAGGCAAATATTGTATTCTTTACTCCACTACATTTCTATCCATAACCGTGAGTACCTGTTACTTCTTCTAAAAAAAAGGAAAAAAGAAAAATCTCGGAAACCCTCAATTTGTTGTTTCCCTCTCAAACGTGATTGGATTGTGCAGGCGCCACTGATTGGGACAGCCTATCAGCAATCACCTTCAGCTTTCCGCCAAAGTCAACTCCATGGTCAGATTTAGATAAGAGACAAAACCATGGACGAAATAATGGATGAAGACGCAGCAGGTCCATCCCGGGAATGTGCCAACCTGTGGCCCCACCTTGCCAGACTATTTCAATTTTCTGAACAAGTTAATGATTTAATTTAACTTGTTAATGAAAATAATTCAACTTGTTAATGACAAGTTTTCGCTTCAAGTGTTTCAATTACAAAATAGTATTGACGGTAATTGAATGTGCTTGAAGTTGTGTCGAATTGACAAACATTGACAAACATCAGTTGAAGCGTACATTTTAGTCTGACCAGAAGAATAAGTTTGGGAGCAGCTACACCCTTTATTTTGGAAATGACTGTCTCTGTTAGTCAGACCATTCATGTATTTAGGTATGAAAGCATTGACCTAGCCTAGAAAGCATTGACCTAGCCTAGAAAGCTAGGTCAATTATATTTGCTGCCAGGGCTAGTCTAGCAACTCTCCGTTGACTTGTGAGCTCCAGAAATTTAAACTCAATCAGGCAAATGAAATCATGTATAGAGTCGTTAGGTGGGCTTAACATAATGATTGATGGCAGAGTTGCAACGGTTTGGCTTGAATTCCTTGCTACTTGAAAACAAATAAGATGGATGTTGCTGTTGGTAAGTTCGCAAACGTTTGAACTAGCCAACTAGCTCCGCTGGTGGGAAACGCATGGGACTCATAGCACTGCCGCTGTCCTATTGCATGCAGAGGGAATTTGAAAGACAACTGATTATCCCGCCCCTCGGACTGAGCACTGCGAACGGTGAGTGCCCAGACCCTACATTTTAATGTGGTCTGGCTCGTCAGGCTAGCGTTGACCATCTTGCCCTGGAAACAGATATATTTTGTAAGTGAAGCATATCAAATGTAATTAAGTAGAGGCAATACAATTATACATTTAACAAGACACAAGCCTAGTAATTAGGGCATAAGCTTTCATTCATGAGCATCATCATTAGCCACCACAAATGACTCACCCAGGACCTTTACTTCTGAAAAATCTGGGTATGTATAAATATTGGCTCCACCAAGGTCTGCACGAAAGTAGTATCTTCCAGAGTGCTCAGGACCGATGTTGCTGATCCTCAGTGTACAGTTCTTCTGGTGCAGGTCACCAAGTAGTTTAGTGCGGCCTTTGTAACTCTCGTGCACAATGTCTGTCCGAGATTTGAATACCACAGGAGGGAATAACTGTGGATATGGCTGACCAAAATACCATATTCCATGGACCCCACGATAAGGCCTGACTCCCGAAGGGTACATAAATGAACAGGGGATAACTACACATGAGTTGGTCATGGCTGAGATATCCCGTGGCATCCATACATTCCACTGTGTTTTGACAACTTAGAAAGTTGAGAGGGTAAGAAAAGGAAGAGGAAAATTGAGAGGGAAAAAAGAAAGGGTAACAGACCAGAAGAACTGAATCAGAGATAAGCAGGCATATTAACAAATTAACAATATATCTTAAGCATTTATTGTCTTTATATCACAAATCATCAGTTGTATACAAATATAATATATATGTACCATAACATGAACTTACTTATTATTACTGTACTACTACTGTAACATTATACAGTTACACTTTACTTGACAGTATCGACATAAGTGTGACATGACACTGTCATGACACATGAACCCTAACCCTAATTTTTAACCCTAAACCTAACCCTAACTTGTTATGACAAAAAACGAATGTCACTTAATAACAGAAGCGTTATGTCATAAACGTTTATGACTTGTTTATGACACGTTCATGACAGTGTCAGGTCACTCTTATGTCGATACTATCGTAAAGTGTAACCCATTGTTTTATAAGTGGTCATTTATCCACAAACCAAGTAACAATCTTATATGTTTGATAGTAAATCTTATGTAAGGGATAATGTATAGAACACCGGTCAATATTGGGAAAATAAGTCCCGACAGGGCGAACCGGACTTGCTTCACCCTGAAGGGACTTATTTTCCCAATAATGACCGGCGTTCTATACATTATCCCGCTTATTATATGGCTACTTGCCAAAAGGAAAAACTACACTCCACAATATGTCTCTTTTACATTTATTTGTTAACGTTTCATTGTGGCTTTTGCTGAGAAACAAATAGTTCGCAACACACGCTGAACTTCAACCAAATGTTCTTTAGAACACAGCTGATCAACCGTCTGCCTTCACTTTTGAATGAAAATCCGTTGCCATTGACAGCAGTCATTATTTGGAGGTCCTTAGACGAAAATAATGACCGGTAGAACTTTGGGAAATCCCATTCAAATCAATGGAGAGTTCTACTTGCATTGTGAAGAGACGTATAATAAATGATTGTAATACCATGGTCTAGGTTGAAAAGGGTGTCGTTTAAAAAGTGATATACTACACCTATAAAATTATTATGACGTTGCTTGACAACGCCTGAGTTAGTCTGTTCAGATGTGACTTATTAACATTCCACAGCGTTGCGATAAACAGCTGAACGATTTTAGCTCTAAAACTCATTTAGTATTAATAATTGATTTCATATTTATTTATTTCGTAAGTGACCATGGTATAAACGGGATAATGCCCTTCGATGCGTCCATTATCAGAAATAAATGGACTTCGCGGAAGCAACCGTCCGACGCAAACTCTGCGTCGTCCATTTATTTCTGATAATGGACACCTCGTCAGGCATTATCCCTTACATAATAAATATGTTTTTGTCAAGATTACAATAATGACTGGACACTGAAAGTCCACACCTTCAACACTGTTGAGGATATAAAGATAATAACTTTCTAACTTCCAGGTATATTTTTCATCATGCGCTCCACTTCAATTGAACATTGCACTCACAGGCATGTCCAGGGCTTTGAACCGATTTTTTTTTCCAATCGGTTCGTTCCGAACAGAAACGGAATTATAACGTTTCCGGTTATGAGTTCCATTAATAAATTGACGTTCCCGAACCGGTTAGAACAAAAAAATACTGTTCCCGGAAAGGTTAATTTCGTTCCTGTCAGCTGTTTAATGCTATAGAATTATGTCACATCTTTCTCATCCAGCTTAAACCAAATGTAATAATATTACAACCATTGTTACATAATAATAATATATATATAATAATAATAATAATTAAATAGGCCTACAATTATTTCAAATGTGTAGTTTATTGTTAAAAGAGAAAATTTCCACACAAACGTAACGACATTATAAAGACACGTGGTTATGCCACTCGGGCAACAACAAATTCCAACTGTCGGGGGAAAGGCCATCCAGTAGGCCTAATGTTCGCTAGTCCATCATTAACGTGGAGTCGACAAATATAGCTATTGATATTGTGTTTGGAATGAGCGTTTTAATTAACGATGGATCGTAATTTACCTCTTATTTAAGATGTGGAGTGGAGACTTTGTAATCCACCGCTCTCTCTCCATTTCAGTCAGCGAATGTCTGATGTGATGTCACACAGGAAGTGAACCTCAGCCGTCATGGTAACGTGTGCAGGAAAATAATTACTTTTTTTTTTTTTTTAGTTAATTAGGCAACGAAAACTTTGAGGAACGAAATAAAACCGGTATTAACCGGTTACCATTATTTTTAAATAAGTGTTCCTGTTCCAGAACATAAAAAATAATAACGTTTCCGGTTTCGTTTCTGTTCCCTATAAAATACAAAAAGTTCCCGGTTTTCGTTTTCATTCCTTGAACCGGTTCAAAGCCCTGGGCATGTCAATTAAAAAAATAGGTGTGGTCAGGCACATGATCCAAAAATCGATATCTCACACCTTCTAAAAATCATTAAGCCACTGACCAAGAAAAATCTGGTCTGAAGCGAAAGGCGCATATAAAGCACAGCTGAAGATCTCACGAGATGTAAGCAGCCCTTAGCAACGTGTCTGCAGAATAAATATCCTTAGGATTTTATTTATTATTGGGGGCCTAGCAGCGAAGCTGCGAAGGCACCCATTGAGTTAGTAGTTTTTCCTATTATTATTATTATTATTATTATTACACTTCTGCCATTGGAGTCTATGGCAGCCCATAGAACGCCTGGCTAAAAAGTTCAGATTTTTTCGTCGAAAGTTTCGGGACACTCCACTGACCACTCACACTCATTTACGGACCTCTAAACCCAGCCGTCTAGCGCCACCAACAGGTCAAAGTTTGGCTGAAAGTTGAAAAGCTGGGTTGAAAGGTATTTGCAAGTCATTATTATTATGAAATTTAGCGCCCTGATTCAGGACCGTCCCATGATCACTCTCACGAATTTACAAAGCTCTATGCCGAACACTCTAGCGCCACCAATAGGTCGAATCTGGACTCACATTTACGCATGTAACAATTGAACGGTGTGTTCGATTTTCACAAATTAAGCACCGTTGGAATCCCTGGACTGACGTGAGTTGATTGACCCCTATTATGTCACTTTTGGCCATACTGGACCTCCGCCATATTGGATTTAGTCCAAACTCTACGAAAAGTTTCAGCGGTTACAAATTTCCTCAGATTTTCACGAAACTTGTTGGAGATGATCTTCTGCCCGAGCCGCACAAACGATACTGGTCAGATTTTTCAATTTCATTTTTGTTTGCCCGTGACAGCCAATCAAATATGGTGACGAGGACACCAAACAGGAAGTGGACAAACATCTAGGTGACGCTTTGAGTTAACATAACAAAACTCGAGACCATTAGTCAGGACACTGTCCCAATCACTCACACCAATTTTCATGCATATACATTGAACACACTAGCGCCACCACCAGTTTAATGCTGCACATGCGTTCATGCGCGTGATCCTTGAATCTTTTGTCTGATTTTCACAATTGAGGTAGCATCTGAATCCTTGGACCATCCCGAGTTCATCGACTCCTATCCCATCACTTTCCGCCATATTGGACCTCCGCCATATTGGAATTGGTCTAAACTCTACGAAAAGTTTCAGCGGTCCCAAATTTCATTTGATTTTCACAGAACTTGGCAGAGATGATCTTCAGACCGAGCCGCACAAACGATACTTGTCAGATTTTTTAATTTCATTTTTGTTTGCCCGTGACAGACAATCAAATATGGCGATGAAGCCACCAAACAGGAAGTGGGCTAACATCTCGGCTATGCTTTAATGTATGAAGTCCAAACTTGGTACAGGGACTTTGTATCTGATTGTGAGGACACGGTAAGAAATTGGCATCATTTGGCCTCTATAGGGGGCGCTGTAATACAGGAAGTGAGCTTGTATCTCAGCAACGCTTTGGTGTACAAACTCCAAACTTAGTATAAGGACCTGTTACCTGTTTATGATGATGCACTAGGAAATTGGAATCATTTGGCCTCTATAGGGGGCGCTGTAATACAGGAAGTGAGCTCGTATCTCAGCAACACTTCGGTGTATGAAGTCCAAACTTGGTACAGGGACATATTAGCTGATTGTGAAGACATGAAGGAAAGTGTTCTCATTTGGCCTCTAGGGGTGCTGTAATAATGAAAGTGAGTTCACATCTCAGCAACACTTTGGTGTATGAAGTCCAAACTTGGTAGAGGGACATGGTAGCTGATTGTGAGACCGCACAAAGACATTGGTGTAATTTGGCCTCTTGCTGTAAGTGCTTGCTCATGCCGTGGCAATGCCATTTCTGCTATAGCGCTCTGCTAGGCCCCCGCATTGCTGCTTGCAGCTATATTTATTATTAACATTATTGGGGTAAGTGTTGCTTTTTTTTCAGGCTATGTTTTCTATGAGACCACGGTGAAGTTATATATATATCAATATCAATCAATTTATTATACGGCTCTTCACAATGCTAGTAGAATGCTCCATTTACTTGAATGGTATTTCCCAACGTTCTATGGTAAAATATTTTCATGTAATTACCACTGCAAACATATAATTACCGCTGTCAATGGCAACGGGTTTTGTGCTGCTGATTTAAGTTTTTCATATCACTCCGCAAGTAGTCCGGTCATGATAATGACAAAGTAATTTGTAATAATGGTAATAATGACAAAGTCATTTTGTTGTAGAATATTAATTTCTTAAGAAATACTGCTAATTTGATGCTGTTTAACTAATTTATAAATCGTGCACTGTCACTTTAAGAACATTGTGTGTACACGTTTAGTTCTCAATTATCTTTTGCCAGCTCTATGGCTAGTGCTGTGCCTAAGGCTGTGCCCTCTTACAGTTTATAAATGGTCAGTATTGGGGACTACTGTTGCCTTTTAAAAAATTCTTATAAAAAGGAGATATCAATTATCAACAATGACAAGCCAGCTGGAACCTGCAACTCTCTATCTACCTCTTGTGCGTGCTCAAAAGCGTTCCCAATTAAATGGAGTAGCATAATGTTCAAGTTAGATCTGATTTAACTGATGCAAAGACTGCCGTATGTAAAAGAGGAATTTTCATGCAATCTGAATGGTTTCTTTCAGAACTCAATGCACCACAGTTGTAGGAATTCCTTCCCCTTACAGTAGATATTGATATTGACATTGCAACTACCGGTATAGGCATCTACTAAGCTATTTAAAGAAAAGTTCCAATAACAGTAAACATATAATGTGAAAGCCGCAATTGAATTTTTGATCTTGTTATTTCAGGTCACTGGTCACAGGAAGTTAGGGACTGTTCGTTATTTATAAACGGGGCCACCGGAGGAAAATAGGGGAGGGTCATGTCTTTTTATTCTTTGTTGAGGGGAGGGTCACCTAACTTTTTTTTGTCTAGGAGGGGGGGTCACCCATCTTTTGTATTAATGAAAACAGCAAAAAATCAAAGTGGCTTGTTTGATTGTTGATTTCTGTCGCCATATAACGTTCTCTTTCGTTCCATAGCTCTGTCAACATTGAACAGTGAAAATAAGGGAGATTTCCCGGGTTTCTCACGCAAAATATGGAAAATGTCAACATTCGTCCCCATTAACGTTGGAAGGGTTGGAGCAAAAAAGTAGCCTACTTTATTCACGCCTATAACAGCCTATATCCATTTGGTCAACTTTATCCAGCCCCAAAAAAGCTAAATTTAACTTTGGTTTACTTGTAGTTTACCGTATAGCCTAACTTTAAACATTGTGCATGCTTAACATTAAGCATACTTGTGCTTCATTCATCCACACATCCAGCTCCTAACGTTTTGACAAGCATTTCTACCAATTGACCTTGTTCCTGCCCATCTCTAGCTTTGCTGTCTCCATCCTTTCTGTTTTTGTTGTTTGCAAAAAAATATATAGTAGGCCCTATTTATTGGTAACCAGCAACAAGTGCAATTTGTTAATCGCTGTCATTCTCTCTCCTGCCAACAAAAATGTGTTACGTTCCAAGTAGCAGTGCGTAATTCTGCTTCATAAAGTTGAACAAATACATTGGTCATATAAATAGCCAGTTTATGGTCTACAGTGTAGAGTTGGTAAGTTATGGTAGGCCAACTTGGAGTGAATATAAAGGGGGATTTCTTTGGCTCTTAGCCTGGCAGGTGCGCACGTAGACATACAGTGGGCATTAGGGCTGTAACGACCAACCTCACGATTCGGTTTGTATCACAATTTTTGACCCACGGTTCGATACGAATCTCGATTTTTCTGGGGGCTAGACATTTTATTAAATAACATATTAATAGCCTCCCTTAGAACACCAGAGGATCACAAATATAATATATCTATTATTTTATATCCTGATATAAAAATATTTTTCTGAATGACTGATATTTATGACAGCACACTTTATGCAGATTAGCCTATAGCCTAGGCCTACTATTTTTTTTATTACAACTCTACCTTTTTAATTCAGCTGTCTGGTTGAAGCCTGGAAATATTGTAAATAAAGTAGCATACTTGGCTAGCTTAGCCTATCATAGTCTACTGATTGGACTGAACTGGTTCAGTTTCCCCATGTGTGTTTAAGTTTCAAGGTAATACTTGTTCTCCTTGGGACAGGCCCTTTTGGAAAACGTTGGTATTGAGATGATCAGTCAACTTCAATGCAAGAGTTTTAAACAAATATGTGCAGCATGCTAATGATGCTAAGCGGATTTAATAGTAATTTAGCTAGTCCTATGCGTCCTTGCTGTCACGATTGTGAATGTTTTATTTAAGTCGCGTGTGTTCATTGAGCAGGAGAGGGAGGGAGAGTGAGAGGGAGGGAGCGCGAGAGAGAGCGGGGCAAGGAGAGGGGGTTTACTTCTATACCGTTTGGTAAAGTTGCACACATAGTCTACAATGAAAGCAAGGAGAGGTATGACGTTTTTGGACAACGGACAAGCAAGGAGAGGTATGACGTATATGCTACGTTTTTGGACAACGTAGGCTACCGATAAGTAAAGCTGGAGATGTGGGTTGCTTTTGCGGCCGTGTAAGCTGCAAAGCACTACGTGAAACACTAGAAAGGGTGTGTCGCGATTCTGCCTTTTCACACCACGACACAGTATCGTGGATATGAATGTCGCGATTTCGGTTTCGAATCGTATATCGTTACAGCCCTAGTGGGCATCGCTTTCAAATGACCACTTCATTCGCGCATTACGAGGCGTGAAGCTGCGTGAAGCTTTAGTACCACTTTCAGCCACTGTGCGTCGCTCTGCCACTGTACATCGCTCTGCCTGCCGCCCTTTCTGAAAAAGCTCGATTTACCTCGATTTATGCTACTTGGGTATGGCTTAAGGCTTGACTACACGGTGGTAACGGAAATCGAAATCGAAATTTGCTGTCTACATTATTGTCAGTGTTGGGTTAACGCAACTACGCAAATCAAAACAGTGGTGTGATAATTGAGCCAGTAGAGAAATAACTGTTCAGAATTAATCTGTAGCCTTGGGTAGGCTTCTGCGACGTTTTTAACAGGCTACGCTATAGAGGCTTAGACAACTATGACCAGTGTTGGGAGTAATGCGTTACAAAAGTAATGTAATTACTGTAATATATTGCTGTTTGCGGTAACGCGGTAATGTAAGGCATTAAAAAAAAAAATTGGGTAATATTTACTCGGTACAAACTTCAGTAACGGCGCGTTACAATGCATTTTAACCCAAAATTAAGCGCATTTTGATACATATTCGCAAACACCACCGCAAGAACAACAGACGAGAAAAAATCCGCGCAAAATAGTAGAACGTATCTCCTGATACTGGTTGAAGATGACTGTGGCTGCAGCAGACTCAAAGTCGGACTCTATTTGCGGGAAGTCATTTAATGAAACATCTAAAGTGGTGCCACGCTAATCTTTTTTATTCTTGATAAAACACAAACTATGTTCTTCTAGTGCATGTCAGCTTTGATCTGTGAACTTGAATTAAAGAGAATAAAGGGATAGAAATGCAGAAAAAGATTGTGTAGCCTGGCAGTGCCACCGCTCCCACCACACGCATCACGCACTTTGCGTAGGGCACCAAAGGACAGAGGGGGCACCCAAATGTAACCAATGAATAGTAGCTTTACTGCAAACTGCGTTTCACTCTTCATCAATAACGTTTACAATGTCAGAATGCATTAACACCATGGTACATGAAAGTTTGATACTTTTTGGGTTCTCTTAATCTCCACCACGTAGTACTAGTAGAATGGAATTGGTGGGTCTTCAATAATTCGTTTCCCAAGCATTTAGGCTACATGAAGCACATGATATGCCAAGTCGACAAAAAAAATCCATTCAGATAGCTAGGTGGATACCAGGCTCATAATTCACTTTTATTTGCAAAACGAAATGTGAAGCAACATGTCATTGCATACTTTCCAAAAGCAATGAAGGCTGCTTAAAACAACTTAACATTGTGCATATTATTGTTAATATTGTGCTATCAATGTAACTTAACAAACAAGGCTTGTAAACAAGAGCTGGCAAAAGGGCATTATGAGAACGTAAAGATCAATGCTCTTAAAGTGACCATGCACCATTTATAAGAAAACAGCATTTCTTCAGAAATTAATGTTAAAAAACACACAGTAATGGTCTGTATAATAGGCCTTTTATTTTACTTTAGGTGTGTGAGTTATCATTTAAATGTCACTCACTCAAAGCCACTCACTTAGGGCACCGAAATGGCCAGTAGGCCACCATCTTGACATGTCTTGATTAAGCTTTGATTTACAATAGGCTCTCTATTGAGCAGGCCTAGGCCTTAAAGTTACAGTATTTATGTCACAATTTACCAGACTTTGACCTTTTGTGGGTTTTTAACAAAATTCTGACTATGATTGTTCCTTGTTTTGCATCATGAGCACTGCGCCTATTGCATTCTTACTGTATGTTGTTAGCCTTAAGCCTAGCTCAGTCATTGCATTGAGCGTAATAAACTGCATTTAGAATGGTGAAAGTAACTTAAAAGTAATGCAATAGTAGTGTAATGCCTTACAATTCAGAGACAGTAATATTATAATGTAACAAATTACTTTGAAATGACAGTAATAAGTAATGCATAGTACATTACGATTTTGAAGTAACTTGCCCAACACTGCGCGTGACTCTCTCCATCCTGATTCCCTACTCTTTGAGCCAACTAATATACGCGAATCAATTAACTATTGTAGGCTACCATTAATTAATAACGTAGGCAACACCCAGGTAACATGTTGTCCAGGCTATCTGAAACAAGGGGTTGCCTCTCATCTACAACAACTGGTTACCTTGGGTGGCTACAGTCGTCAGTGCACTGTGCACAGTAGGCCTCTTTGTGGTTGATCAACTAAAAATAAAAGATGTATTTGGTGATGACGTTATTGTAGGCCTAGTAGACCTAAATTCTGAGAAATTAAATGGTACGAGAAACGATCTACATAGCGCACAGTGTTGCGCGGTCTGCCCGAAATTAAGCAGTCACCCGCGGTTATGAGTCATAAACAAAATATTTTAATGATATTCGGGTAATTTGCGGGCGGGTCAGTTAAAATTAATTAAATATATATTTTCTACAAATAGGCCTACTTAAAATATCACGAGAAGGCTAGCATCAATACAGTAAAGCATCAATACAGTAAAGTCAACAGTAAAGAAGCTGAAGACGCGAATAATAAAGCAACCCCTTCAGGAAAAGCGATAAGCTATGGGAAATATTGGGAAATGTTCTTAAAAGAAGATGACAGTAGTACAAGTTATGGTCTAGGCCTACTTCTTGCGAAGCCATTTAAAAGTATGACAGCCAAAACGGGCAGCCTGCAGGAATAAATGTTATGGCAGGCACAGATTACACAGCCATACCTACCGGTATGTATAGGTTCGCGCATGCATAAAAGTTACCTTAGTTCGTTGTGTTTGTGACTTTAAACAGTGGATGTGCTTTAGTAAATGTGCTTTGTGCTTCATTCAGTATATATACCGCATACTAGCCTAGAAATCTAGACGCGCCCCTAACTGCATACCGCATAAAGTTTCGCAAATAAATTAGTTTGTTTTACAGAAATGGCCTACTGTCGCACTGCATGCAGGCTATAACCAAAAGCACACATTTTGTAAATAAGTGTGTCGGATCGCGTGTCGGGTATAATTTTGTCCTAATTAATATTCACGGTCCGAGTTGCGGTCGGGTTGATTAAAATATAGGGCGACCGCGGGCCGCTTGTGACCAAACCCGCGCAACACTGCACCAGACCGCGATGTCTTCAAGGGTTGAATGAAGGAGTTTGCAAAAAATAGTGTATTTTTCAAGTCAATAAACATTCTTAATTTTTGAATGTCTTTGTCAGGGAACATCTGACTTTTAAAAACCATAGTCCTGGTAGTCGCTCAGACAAGGAGTTATAAGATAAAGGCAATACCATTTGTGTCACCTAATGCAGTTCAGTGAATTAGCAAGATACCATCAGAAGCCAAAAATCATAAAGCACCTGTGCGCGCGCGCGCGCGCGCGCTCTCTCCCCTGCACATGAAGCTGTCTGCGTGTTGTAGGCTAGATTTGCGTGAGTTCTTTCTATCTCCTTTACTTTTGTGAGTTGCGACCACCTAGGCTATGTTATAGACGTTCTATGAGGTACCAGTGTTTATTACACGGCTCCAGGGCGGAACACGCCGCTCCGCTGCGCGTCGGGGTCCGGTTCGCCCTGTCGGGACTTATTTTCCCAGTAATGACCGGCGTTCTATACATTATCCCTTACTTAGCTGTGTCACAAAACAATAAGCTTTGTCAGACTACTTTTAAAATGATATTCAGGGCTATATACATTTTAAACATTCGGGGCTGAAGACCCGACAAAGCCTTGCGTTAATTCTTCAGATGGGAAGTGTCAGGAATTTTCATGAGACGCTCTCATTGGTGGTTAGTAGTAGGGAATTGACAGCAACATAGGCAATCACATTATGAGAGATGCTGAATTTAACATAAACTGCGATGTTTGATTTTAAATTAATATAAATTTAGCCGGGACTGTAAGCTGGCACACGTGGGTGCTCGATGTTTTCAGTGAGTGTCCGAGAGACGGAGCACCCACAGTATCGGCGCCTATGACAAGCGTATCTCGCGGTTGCATCCATTACAAACAAACATGCAATGTGAACGTCTGGGATCGGGGAGAGCACTAAATGCTCTTCTGAATTAGCACGGGGTCATGCCTTTAAATGAAAAACACTCTTTAATAATCAAAAAAATAAACGCTAATGAAGTAAACTTGTGACCATCAAAAATCGTTTATCGCCTGTTACTCCGTGATAACAGGATGTAACAGGAAGGCATTTGGCTGAGCAACGGAGGTTAATATGCTCTATATTTTGTCCAAATGATGTCTGTCTATCATCGTTGCACTCAGAGAAAACCAGAATGTTTAATTTGTCCTGCGTTTCTTCTACGGCTGCAAACGGGATTCACTCGCCGTTAACCAAATATTTCTTTATTAGGGCAGGGCAGGCATATTTCTGGCTATTAAATTATTTCTAAACCAGTCTCCTAAAGTCTGTAGTGAAGTCTGTGTAGGGTTTTTCCAATTTCTTTTTACGAGACACCCTGCTCACTTGAGACCTCTGCCGGTTGTTGCAGCGTCGTTGCAGCGTCACTGGAAAAATACAAATTAAAGTCGCATGATCCCGCTCGCGGACCGCGAGTGAAGCTGGCCAAGTCGAAGCACTGCCCACTGTAGCCTACGGCCAAACACTGCAAGCGCCAATGAATCGTGCTTTCACTACAACCACGTCGTTAACTTAAATAGGCCTACTGTAGGTTAACATCACTCTGAGTTCGCATTCAAGCAAGCAAAACGATGATTTGAATAGGCCTACATCTGTTTCTCTGGAAGGGCAAGGGGTAACAACAGGACAACACAGAGACAGGCCAGAATGCAGGACTAATGTTATGAGAGTATTACAGTAATATGGGATATTCTACGGGAAAATATTAAAACGGCAAGACAGCGGGGAAAAGTTAAAATGATAAACCCGGAAAAAGTTGGCATGTTAGGTATTTTTCGGTCCCTGTGATTATTTGTGAAATTGTGCAAATGGCCTTTTCAAGTCATTTGAGAAGGAAGGAGTGTAGCAAGCTCCCAAACTGACGCTCGTCTAAGAAATTGAGTTTTGGATAATGTTAATGCAGCTTTACAATGACTGAGGAAGCCTAGAGACGAGTCTATAGCAACAAGTTCATGTGTTGAATTTGTTATTACCCAGTGTGCTTTGTTGAATGGTCTCAATGTTTTATTGTTTTATTTCATGTGAATACTTACTAGAGAAATAACTTATTTCAAGTAGGCTAATGCAGTTGCGGGAAGTGTGCATTTAGTTTCCATGCTAATTGTGTTTCCACAACAATGTTAGTGAAATCTACTGAAATGGCCACCATCTTGGTGAAGTGTGATGTGATCAGAAAGCAGAGGTTGATTTTAGAACGGTAGCCTATGTCGATGTGTTTTCATAGCGCTTAAAAGCGTGGGCGGAAGGTATCGACAATTGGCTGGGGAGGGTCATGTCTTATTTGAAAATGCTGCTGGAGGGTCGTTGAAAATTGTCTAGCAGGCAGGGGAGGGTCATGCAACTTTTGATTGACGCACTCAAAATTTCTCCGGTGGCCCCGTTTCTAAATAACGAACAGTCCCTTACTGAAAAAATGGACTTACACGGTGACATTTATAATTAGACAATAACAAATATAGACACTGACAAAAATAAATGATGAAAGAATAGACATTATTTTTTACTTACTGTTACATGTTCAAAATGAAATGTATTTGAATTGAGATAACCTAGTTCTAAATGAGGGTTAGTCACCATAGCAGTGGTATTTTTTCCTTTCAGTATCATACATTTGTTTACAAAAATAAGTGATTTACAGTCTTCTGTGGTTTTCTTCAATTTGTCCGTTGATTCATGAATTAAGTTATTCCAACTCCCTCCCCCTTGAGGTATTACATGTTTTGAAATCTTACACTATAATGGGTTTATACATAATAACTGTGCTGTGGAAGTCATTAAAAACAGACAGAGAGATGGACAGATAGATAGATGGATAAAATAAATAAAAAACAGGATCTATCTATTGTCTCTATAATGTGAGGATCGTTTATATGTTTGTCTGTCTGTTCTTTCTCTTTTCTTTTGATCGTTGAACGTGTCCGTTAGGCCAACTTTACACTTAGCAGGAGTGTTACTAAGGATACAAGTGAGTGCAGTGTCGAGTATAGTGTTGTTCGGATGAGAAATGCAAAAGGTATTTTTTTGCTTAAATTTTGCTTTGTTTTTCACTATTCTGATTAAGGGACCGGGCTGCACTATGCAGCATATGTAACTGAAATCGGTTAAAATTTGAGATTATTGGCGTGAACACTGCGTCACATCTGCGGACTGGCTCTGTTGTATGTTTATTTTAATTTTTCCGCCCACGGTAATAGGTCAAAGCGGCCATACTGCCGTCATACACACGGCTCAAACCGCGCTGAAACAGGACCCAGCTAGGAAATAGAAGGGGCACCTATTTTTCCCCACTTGACGTGAGCGGTTCTGTCTAGAAATACACTGAAAAGATCGGTCGATAAGTCATAAGCTTCTGGTAATTAATTGGCTTTCTGGTTTTCATTTCAGCACATTAATGTTATTCACTGTGGATTTATGACCATAATCAAAAGCAAACTCTATGTACAACGATAGTAGCAGCTCTGCGGCAGCACCACCTCTTCCTCTTAGTGTGAACACACAAACAGAACTCCAAGCCATTCCGCAAATGTGATGGAGGAAATATGCCCTGGCTCTTATAAAAGAAAATGGGTGGGAACCCTGAAAGGCATAAATCTCTGCAATACTATAACCACAGTAACATAAAATGAATAGTGTATACACAGTGTTTGCCATACTGTTAAGCAAAACTAGAGGAGATGGAAGTACGACTTCATACCTTTGATTGCTATGAAAATGAGCAAAAGTAGCTCCCAGCACTTCATGGTCCTCTATGCCTCAGATATCTGGAGGTAAAAAGAAATTACATTTACAATATCAACTGAGGCTATAAGCACAGACACCTTGAACACCTAGGTTTAAATACTGATGAATGAAATAGGTTGAGAATGTGTTGTAATGTTTCACTGTCTTATCTCCTCCATTTCTATGTGTAAGGGTGGCAGTAGAATACAGTGATGATATCAGCTTATATTAACCTAAAGTAGGGGCAGGGATCAGACCTTTTAAAAGCTGAATGCAGGTCAACAAAACCAGCCCAGACATACTGTATTCCACCCAAGGGGCACACTACAATTGGTTGAGCATACTCACTAATCCTGGCAGTAGCTTACCCTTACATGTGCACAGGGGCGACACCAGGGGGCGCTATAGCTCCCCCTGGATTATCCATAGCACCCCCAACAAAATAATGGTTTGTATCTAATTTAAACATATTTAAATATAAACATATAAACACATACAGTTACTTTTATCTCGTGACAGTGCATCTTCAGCTGTGCTACGTGTCTCTCGCCTCTCCCTTAATCACTTTTAACCGTCATTACCAATTTGCAAATGATGCTGAATAACTACTCATCATGAGATGTACAGTATTTCGTAATATCTTTATTCTAATTATGTTTCCCATAGTAATCGTGCAATTTGTAATGTTTTGCATGGACGTGCGCTGGTGTGCGTTCATGAATGATAGAAGGATGGTGCGTGCACCTGCCAAATGACTGTTGACAATGCGCTCTTAAAATAAAATATAAACAACTGGCCATAGACTTCTGACCAGGTGTACAATAGTGATTTTTAGACAATGCGCCAGGCCCCTCCTAGGTTGCTAATTGCCACACCCCTGGGCGCATTGTTTAAAAAATAAACGTGCAAAATACCGAATTAAACTTTGTGCGGGTGGAAAACGAGTTTTACGCCGTGCGCCAGTGTGCAATTAATTGATGCAATGAATTACTATTATTATTATTGTGGGGCAGCCATGGCCTACTGGTTAGCACTTCGGACCTGTAACCAGAGGGTTGCCGGTTCGAGCCCTGACCAGTAGGCACGGCTGAAGTGCCCTTGAGCAAGGCACCTAACCCCTCACTGCTCCCCGAGCGCCGCTATTGATGCAGGCAGCTCACTGCGCCGGGATTAGTGTGTGCTTCACCTCACTGTGTGTACACCGTGTGCTGTGTGTGTTTCACTAATTCACGGATTGGGATAAATGCAGAGACCAAATTTCCCTCACAGGATCAAAAGAGTATATATACTTATACTTATACATATGTACATTTAGACCAAAAAATAATAAAGTTTGGGTACACAGATTATGTATCTGACAATGTGAAAAAGAAATGAACAGCAGTCTGCAGTGTGCAAATTAGCGACATACCCACCCATGTTGAATTTCATCTGTGAGGTCATGATAAAGACCTATCGTCAAGTTTGAGGCATGTTTAGGTTGCTCTGAATCGATTATGCTATTTGTAACATTTTCTTGTCTAAGTATAGGCCTAATCCCTCCCTCATAAACACGTCCCTGGTCTATAAGTTACAGTAGTAACTAGAAATGCAATTCCAAGGAATTACCAGTGCATGAAAATGCAAAAGTTGTGTACATTTTAGTTGTGTATTATGTAAAATATCATGTATAGTTAAAATAGATAATACAGAGATGGTTACTATGGTGATGCTAGGACAGACATGGTGGTTGCATAGCTTAATAAAAGTTGATAGTTTAAAAGTAGGCCGTTTAACAAAGAAACAAGATACAAGGAAGTTTATTGTCACATGCATATAGTTACTGGAAGTAAGAAATGCAGTGAAATTATGGTGTCAGCCTATTTGTGCATTTATGGGGCTGCAGTATATACCCCTGCAGTAGAAGAGGGGTTTAGTAGATTAACCCTTAGAACCCTAAGCTGTTTTTAGGGCATTTTCACTACCTTTATTCATAAGGATTTATTCTGGTCATTGTGAGTGCCACACACACATATTATATATTGTTTTTTTCAGCAGAGTCTAGGCCAGCGGTCCCCTACCACCGGGCCGCAGGACATTCCTAACCGGGCCGTAGCCTACGACATGAGTTTAAAAAAAAATGCATGCAAACTAAACTAAATTTAATTCGCAATAATGTCACGTTTTTACATGGCATAGGCCTATATGCAGTTGTTTGATTGCACGCATGTTTGCATTTTGCAAGGTCTATTTTCTTACGTCTGTCTGTCCCGCCTTCAACACTTTTACATATTGCCTTCAGCGCTGCGCAGCCTCAGGTCAGCTCACTTCACTTGATCAGTTCTTGGCGAACGGTAGTGTCACACGAAGTTAACTAAACTGCTAGAATGAGCAACAACAAAAAACAAGCATCTTTAGCAGGTCACTGGTGTACTAGCCAGAGTGTTTGAGTTGCGAGAGCCGCTGCAGAGATTTCTTACAGAAAAAAAGTCACCGTTAGCTGCACATTTTAGTGATGAGGACTGGGTGTCAAAACTCGCTTACCTGTGTGACATATTCGGGTTGCTTAATGACCTGAACCTGTCACTCCAGGGGAGAATGACGACTGTCTTTAAACTGGCAGATAAAGTCGCTGCATTTAAAGCCAAGCTTGATTTGTGGGGACGACGAGTGGACCGTGTATTTGATATGTTCCAAACAGTAGTGGGTTTTGGGAGAGACTGAGGCAGGGCCCTTTCTCTCGCAGCTGGTGCGCGATCACCTTGTTGCGCTTTCAAATGAGTTTGAGCGTTACTTCCCATCCTCCAAAGATCCACAGCAAACCTATGAGTGGGTCCGCAACCCATTTGTCAATTTCCCGAATAGTCCTAACTTGTCAGCGCAGGAGGAAGAGCAGTTGATCGAAATTGCTTAAGAGTGTGTATAAGGAAACCTCTCTGGCGTAGCCTGTGGGCCATCCTATATCATTGACATGTATAGTCTGGCATCGAATCATTCACCTCGCTTAATCCAAGGGGCGGGCAGAGAATTGTCTTTCAAACTGCCTAGGCATGCAATAGGCCAGCGCTACGACCATATCCGTATCCGGTCGGCAAAACGGCAAATACATCCTTCTTCGAAAGGAATGACTTAAGTGCATTGTGTTGATCTACTTTCAAAGAAAAGCACAAGTCCAACTCCTCCAAAGTTGACGCCAACGCCGATTCAAACAACCGCTCTTCGTTTGCCATAGCCACCTTTCTTGTTGTTCACCGTCGCAGGGTGTCGTTATCCTGTTAAGCCCGCCTTAAGACTCTCTAACGAAATAGAGCGCTGTGATTGGCCGTCATCCACGGTGTTAAGCCAATAGAAATTCCTATGGTTTGATACTAGACGTACAAGCTGAGCAAATTAATTTGCCGCCGCTAGGGTGCGTCTAGATTTCTAGGCTATCTCTGGCGGGTTTTTGGATCAAAACCAAAGCAGAATATCCCGAGATAGCCGTAAAAGCGCTGAAAACGTTTCCCACCACGTATCTACCGGTATGCGAGGCCGGGTTTTCGGCAATGACTGCAACTAAGACCAAATTGCGCAATCGACTGGACATTTCAAACACACTGAGGGTGTCACTGTCTTCCACCCCAGATGAAAGCTTCTTGTTGCAGGGAAACAAGCAGGGCTCCCACTGATTATATTCGTAATGCACGTTTAGTTCCCATGTTTTGTTCCCATATTTTGTTAAGCATGTTCACACTTATAGATGTAGCTTCAAATTGTTCAATATTCATAGTTCATATTGTTCAATTTTCACTTCTTCAAGTTCACGTTACCTTCACTGTTCATACATAACTGGAGCTAGTTCTTTTCAAGTAATGCATGCACAACACATATGGAACATGGAACCCCTGAACCCCCAATCCAACCCCCCCCCGCCGGTCCGTGAAAAAAAAATAGGAATCAAACCGGTCCATGGTACATAAAAGGTTGGGGACCCCTGGTCTAGGCTATCCAGATCTGCCATCATGTCATGTATTAGTACTAGCATTGATTTTATAAAAAAAAAAAAAAAAAAGCGTATTATAAAAATTCTTATATTTTGACCAATATCTCACCACAGCAAGCTCGTAGCTCTACATGCATTTCATGTGTGTGCAGGGCAGAGTGTCCTGAATCGGGCAATATAATTGCCATGTTGGAGGGATACTCTGGGGCTGAGCAATTTACAGAAATATGTGATGTGTGATTTATGGAAATAAATGCCATTTTTATTTAGTGATGAAAAATGACCTTTCTGCGCTCCATATCTGTGACACGAACTGATGACCTGACTTGAGGTTACGTGTTAGCCTGCATGCCTATGATGTACTCATAATGATTCTCAACTTTTTAGTGCATTGCCATGAACAAAGTAAAGGCAAAAAAGGTGTTTCTTTGTTGAACAAATTGGGATGCAATGTGAGCCTTGAATTGGATGCCATGCAGGAATTTGCTAGGATCTCAAAACTGGATTATGAACATGCTTTGCCATAGAAAAACACACGATAGCGTTGGAAACATGCTTTGCCACAAAAACGTGGGGTAAGTACAGTTATATGAAGTTATTATTTTGCTGTCACTTCTGTTTTCATAAGCTAGAAGGATCGATATACATGATACACTCTAAAAAATGCTGGGTTATTTTCTCAACCCAAACGCTGGGTTGAAACTGTTGGGTCATTGTGTGGGGTTATTTTCTGTAACCCAGCTTGTTGGGTTGATAATTTAGGACAGCGCCCCTAATCTCCCCCACCTGACGTGAGTACACTACCCAGCACCAGGGTAACTTTAACACAGCTGTTATTCTTTCAACCGTCCATGCAGTCCAGCAGCTGTCACCATGCAGTGGAAATCAGCCGATTTCGGAAGGTATGTATCTGCTTTTAACTTTTTTTTAATTATTATTCAGTCTGCCTCAAGCAGGTTAAGAATTGTGTCATTCAAGCCAGCTAACGTTAGCTAACATTAACTTACAATTACTGCTCATGTTAATGTTAAATCTACACAAGGACACTCTCTTAAAAACATAGTTCTGTGTTCACTGGGTATAAACTGCTGAACAGAAACAAAACAAACTTTTAAAACAAACTAAAATTAGCATACCAACAGCTGGCTAGGATTACGTTAGCAGACGGTTGGTATGCTAACGTTACTGTAATTAAATGCTTCGTGGTAGTGCAGCATGTGTGTCAGCTAATGTAGGCTATACAGTCGAAGTAGTCTCTTCACACGTACAGTAATCATCACGCTAAACAACATATGAATGCATTCATGGTAGCTTCATATTATAGCCATGTAACTTACTGGGTGGTTTTTGGTGGTAACATTAATGTTACACACAACTTGGATTTCACGAACTGAATGTGCTAACATGAGCTAACAGCTAACTAACGGTAGAACTATCACTGCCACTAACGTTAACATTACTGAACGTAACGTTTGTCAGTCTGCTGTTAAACAACTCCATGAGGTGGTCATGGTTTCCGAGTGTGTTGCGCTAATATTTTGTCTCCTGGGGGATTTTTAATGTTTGTCAACATCATTCACTGATAATGGTTCGTGAAAGTCTTAATATAAGGTTCTGTAAATAGCAGTGACTAATTCACTCTTTTTCTTTCTTTGATTGACAGGGCTGACCCCCAAATGGACCGTGGAATCTAGCTGTCTTCATGGAAGTAACTTATCACATGCTGATGCTGCTTTTAGAGTAGGCTATCCGTTCAAAAATAAAGTAAACTGTCAAATAAATAATTCTGTCTAACTGTTTTATTTCATTGCATGGCCATCTGTTGCCCATTTTTTCTCAATGCAACCCAAATACTGGGTTTGGAAAACCCGACAACTGGTAATTTTAACTTGCAGTCCTGTTGATATAACCCAGTGGTTTGGGTTGAATCTATACCCAATATACTGTGTGAATTTTACTCAACATGTATATAGTTATAACCCAGCACATTGGTTACCTTTACCCAGTCTATTGTGCCAATTTAACTAATGTTGTGTTGATATAACCCAGTGTTTTGGGTTAGAGTCATACCCAATCTGCTGGGTTTAATAATGTACCCAGACCATTGGGTTAGGATAACTCAATGTGGTGTTGGTCCAATAGTTAACCAGCGGCTGGGTTATATTTGGGTTATTTTTAACCCATCATTTTTTAGAGTGTACCAATGGATAGCCCTGTGTCTCCTCTTTCATCTGATATGCTTGCTGTATCTATGCGATCACGGGTTCGCGAGTAATTCAAACAAGAGTAATGGGTGCACAGCAGTGTTGCGCGGTCTGCCCGAAATTAAGCGGTCGCCCGCGGATGACCGCAGTCACCCGCAGTTATGAGTCATAAACAAAATATTTTAATGATATTCGGGTCATTTGCGGGCGGGTCAGTTAAAATTAATTAAATATATATTTTCTACAAATAGGCCTACTTAAAATATCACGAGAAAGCTAGCATCAATACAGTAAAGCATCAATACAGTAAAGTCAACAGTAAAGAAGCAAGACGCGAGTTAAAATAATAAAGACACCCCTTCAGGAAAAGCGATATAGGCTATGGTTATGGTCTAGGCCTACTTCTTGCGAAGCCATTTAAAAGTATGACAGCCAAAACGGGCAGCCTGCAGGAATAAATGTTATGGCACAGACTACACAGCCATATCTACCGGTATGTATAGGTTCGCGCATGCATAAAAGTTACCTTAGTTCGTTGTGTTTGTGACTTTAAACAGTGGATGTGCTTTAGTAAAGCTTTGTGTTTCATTCAGCATTATAAACCAGTTCTTACGCTAACGTTTTGACCAGCAATGTATCTCTCTTGCCTACCTCGCCTCACCATTTCTGTTTTCGAAAGAAAGATGTATGTCCATGGCCTTCAAATCTTATCCTAGTGTTCTTATCCTTTGTGCGTTGCGTGCGTGCTTGCGCTCTTATTCTCATTCTTTCTCCAAACATTATGTCCTGCATGCTTACTGCGTGTAGTTCTACTGCATCAAGTTTCGTAAATAAATTAGTTTGTTTTTACAGAAATGGCCTACTGTCACACTGCATGCAGCCTATAACCAAAAGCACACATTTTGTAAATAAGCGGGTCGGATCGCGGGTGGGGTATAATTTTGTCCTAATTAATATTCGCAGTCCGAGTTGCGGTCGGGTTGATTAAAATATCGGGCGACCGCGGGCCGCTTGTGACCAAACCCGCGCAACACTGGTGCACAGGTGAACACAGAGAAGTATAGACTGTAAATATGATGCAATTTGATTTAATTTCATGATTTTTTTTTATTTTCATACTTGATCGTACAGACAAGTGTGTAGTCTCGATGGAAAGCCCCACTTCTGCTCTGTCACGCAATAAAGGTTTCATCTCGCTACGATGAACAGTTCCGGAGCAATGTAACAGAGAAGAAAGGGTGTGTTTTTTGACGCACTTTGCGTCAATCGGGTTCTAAGGGTTAAAAGTTGAATGTAGATAGTTATGCTAACTATGCTACCAATGCTAACTATGCTAACCATGCTACTTAGCTAACTTAGCTTATGTTTTCTAGCAGTTTTGCTAAAAATGCTAACTATGCTAACAATGTTAACAATGCTATCTAGCTACAGTGGGTAGGAGTCGTAGTTGATGTCAAGTGACAGTTACAATGGCTGAACAGTTAAAAAGTTCAGTAGTTTAACCCTCTATACCCCGTAGCGGCCGTCGACGGCCGTTCTATATTCTCCTGTAACGGCCGTGGCCGGCCGCAATTCTTAAAGAGACATCTGCTATAGTATAACCTTCATACATGAAATAATACAGCGTTAGTGGATACATAAACACCAGACTTTTATTTTGACACACTTAAATGGCTAGGTCGCTATTGACATTTCTCCGGTATTTTTGAGTTTAGCCTGTTGACTGATATATTATATATAAGTGACAATCATATTGATGTAAGAAAATGACAAAATAAAAACATGAAAGTGTAATATATTTAACGTTAGCATCCTCCAGTTTGTCATGACTGTCTTAGCTGCCTCTATGGCATAAAAAAAATCGTATGGCTGTCACTGTGAAAGTCAGTTTGACTTTAGCTAGCACCAGCAAAATATAGGCATAATTCAGTGATGGGTCATGGCCTAATTAACAATAAAGTTTATGATAAACCCATGCCAGGTTTATTTGCAGTTATATCTTAACACATAACATTAACATTACCCCTTTCTGGGATGTACAGTAAAGCTAACATTATCGTTATCCCACTTACAGATAGTTATTGCAAACTACTAGCTGCTACTTATGTATGTTCTAAATGAGTTTTTATGTTGACTAATAACCAAAGCGGGAACCACCGTTGTGTTTTCTGCTTATGGATGTCAGGAAAATGTATTTGTATAGAAGTAGGCCAATGTCTCGTCATCTTTGTGATTACAAAAAAGCCTGCTAATTTGCTACCTTCACTGATGTAACGTTAGTCTGAGACTCGTAATGTTAGCACAGGATAGATTGAAGGTTAGTGAACGAGTGCAACAGGTTCATTATCATCAACTGATCAAGTTTAGATAAATTATATAACATGATGTGCATGTAAAACAAAACGTAAATCCATGTCAGGTTTAACAGTCCCTGTTCTTGGTGACATGCTTATCAAATGAGTCACGATTTCATGCGCTATGCTTCTGGCCTACGTTAGTTCATATCTTCATCATTTTTTAGCTGTAAGGCTCACTGTCCAGCTAAATCCCAAATAAGTGCAAGATATGCCAGTCTATTTCAATGAAATCAGTACTCATATAGTATCTTGTTTCCCAGATTCTAATACAGAAATATGTGAACCATATTTATAACTTTTTGTTAGTGAAAGACAGAGTGAAAGTGAGTAGGCCTATGGCCGTCTATGGGAAACATGAATATATAATTCTTAATGGATCATATATCATTTGAAAGAGCCATTTCTAATCTTTAAACTGAAAGAAACTTACAATTGACACTTTTCATTAGATTTTTAGTTATTCTTGGTTATTTGAAATGTTTCTCAAATTGCCCTTTTCTCTTAGAATTCCCAGGAATCTGGGGCATTGTTGTAGAATTCCACTGGGGTATAGAGGGTTAAAGGGTGAAATTGTTTAACATTGAATTATTGTAGTGAGGACTTTTATTTTGAAACAGTTTTGGGCAGAGGAAACAGTTGAACAGGATGTGTAGTCTTAGGAGAGCCCGATTGTATGCTTAAAGCCTGAGACTGGCAGTTGCTGCAGGTGGCCTGAACACCTGGCATAGGATTCTAATTGCTTAATGGGCGTATTGTGATGTCACAATTACAATGTTAAGTCTATGGGGATTTTTAAAAAGTTTTAATTAATAGTTTAAAAAGTATATCGGAACTCCCCCCTATTACCGTCGGTCCCGTATTTCCGTCGTCTTGCGTGTATGTGTCACTTAATATCCATTTCTATACAAACCAAGACGGCGGATTCCTAAAGAAACGCAAGCACCCACACCATAGGTGTATCTAAGTTAGCTATGTACCAAAATTGACATTTTACTGTGACTCGAAGAGCTGTAAACAGTGTTGTAAGGCTGCGTGTACACATCCGCTTGGAGCTCCAGTGGAATTTTAATTTCATGACGAGAATTCTCGGTCTAACCGTTCATGTGCCGTTGAAACGGCGTAAATAGGCGACCCATCAGGCCAGCACTATAACTCAGAGCATGGTAAACAAAATCAGATATTTCAGGCAGTAAATGCTCCCGTTAACTCATTGAATGCCAATCTGTTTTCGGAAGCTTTGTCCTAGAGTGCCAGCAATCTAGACCATTGTTGATGATTTTTGTACAGCCACAGCATATTCTGTGTTATAGCTATGAACACATACAATGGCTCGTTTAAAAGGTGAGACTTTAAGCTCTCAGTGGGTGCAAACCGTGTATTTCCAGACAGACATACGTTACAAAGTTTAAACGAAGTTCAGTTAAACTGTTCAAGAGAAATTGCGTACGGAAAACGTGGTAAGCGGAATAATAAGAAGTTGAAGTTGCCTAGGAAGAACAGTACAGTGCATTTTCATGCACTGTAATAACATCAGTCAGTATGTAAACTGCCAGCAATCAACATAGAAAAGTGTTAGCCTACTTCACGTGTTAGGCTTATGTATAATATTATACAGGCAAGGGTTGAGGGTCCTAAAATGTCTTCCCCTTAGCTTATGCAGCATATACAGCATGTTGTGTTGCGCCGTCGCACTTGTCAAAGTTTGGCAGACATCGACTGCAGCCTCATCTTTTTCCATGTAGGGAAACAAAAAAACGCAACCCATGGTTTCTAAAACTTTCCACAATCGTGTGACATACTGGAGCAGTTTTTCACACAGCAGTGTCTTCCAGGCATCTTAACCTCCTCTGCTTACAACACAAACAATGAACGCGTTCTGGCGGGTATCCTCCAAAATGACAGCTGTTGTGATCTTGGGGGAGGGGTGCTGTGTCGTGAAGACATATCCTCATTCTCAATACAGTCGGGGAGGCAAGTCGTATGCATATCATCTGCTTGAATTTAAAAACTCAGTGCTAGTAAAGATGGCATAAGGCATTTGGTGAGCAAAAAAGGCAAAACCAACTCCGTTGTCTGGGAACAGTTTGGCTTCGAGGAATCTGATGACGAGCAGAAACATGTTATGTGCAAGATTTGCTATATGGTAGTGGCTGTAACGCACAGGAACACCACAAATTTGTTTAACCGCACTCCACAATCCCTTCAACATCCTCTGTAACCCAGACATCCATAACAGACACTCTATAGCCCAACTCCCTATCCATTGAATTAGGAATAGAAAGCACAAAAAAATGATTGATTCCGTTGCTTATCATTTAGCTAAAGACATGCGCCCCACTAGCATAGTTGACAACTCTGGATTCAAGAAAATGGTCAATACATTGGATAAGCATTACAGTATGCTTTGTCATCTCGACACCATTTCTCGAGAGTTGCTCTGCCAGATTTGTTGAACAAATGCCATGCAGAAGTGGCTAACAAGGTGACCAAAGCAGAATACTTCAGAACCACAACGGATTTATGGTCTAGCCCAGTGGTTCTCAAATGGGGGTACGCGTACGTGAAGGCACTCCAGGGGGTAAGTGAGATTTTAAAATATACATATATTTAAAAAGTAGAATCCATGCAAACATACTTAAATATAAAAATTATAAAAAGTATTTTTTTCTCAACTAAAAATGCTTTGCGCTGGTTAGGGGGTACTTGGTTGAAAAAATATTTCACAGGGGGTACATCACTGAAAAAAGGTTGAGAACCACTGGTCTAGCCGACTCATGGAGCCATATATTAGCCTCACAATCATGGGCGGACTGGCCATCTGGCATACCGGGCATTTTCCCGGTGGGCCGACGCACCTTTTGGGCCGATAGAATAGGCTATATATAATTGAATCATTTTGGCCAGCGATCGGCCTAAAGGAAGGGCAATCAGTGGCCCATTGGTTACATTTCAATATTGACACTGGACTGATCCAATAACAGCTCACGTCAGGCCCCACCCCTCCCATTTTGGCTCAGAGCCAGGATTCTGTGAGCGCATCAGAAGTTAATCGAAGTTGCCTACACGAAATTGCGGCGGGTGCCAGTAGTGACAATTGTGCAAAATGAACAGCAATGTAGAAGCTTCAGAAATACAATATTGTAAGTAGGCTAGCATATGTCACCAACATGTTGAAGTTTGTTGAGTTTGAACAAGAATGTAAGCAAGCATACAGAGCAAGGGACAGTGAGCAGGTGGAGAGTGCGAGCCTAGTTGAGGCTACATGATAAGAACTCAGTGTTGGAGCAGGTAGGCTGTGACATGCCATGCTGTGATGATTATGACTTATTAATTGCGATAATGTAATGATATGGTAACCTAATGATAACATGGCCGTGCTGTGATTATAATAACAAATAGCGCAACTTAAATTTTCTAAATGAATGATTTGCAAACCCGGACAGCAAAATAGTGTCAAATCGACGTTAATTGTTGGTCAGATTGATCAGTTTCCGTCAGACGCCCAAAATTCAACATCGATGGCATGAGTGGTGGTTCAGTTGGTCTCTCAAAGTAGAGAAGGGTTCTATCTTGGAAGGGTTATCATGGTAAAGAAGGGCTAAAAGACTGTAGACTGACGGAAATGTAGGTTACAAAACGTCACGTCATGCACAAGCCAACTAAGCTACAGTAGCCTATATATAACATATACGATAGGCTACTGGAAGACACTAAAGATAATTAGTTCATGTAGCTGTACTGTTCCAAAATGTACCAGCAATGTAGGTAGGTACATGTAGAATAGCCTACAGGAATAAAATATTTCCAGCAACAGCCCTGTTTACTTTGTGTTGTTTCAGTTGTCCTGCAGTGATAACTGGTATAAATTACATTAATGTCTAAGACAATCTGGGTAATTTAACTCTTTACACATAGGCTTCAGTAATTTTTGGTGCTGCTGTCCATTGTAGCCCATTGAATAATTTGAAATGATACTTTGAATTCAAGCAGAAACTCTTCTTTAATAATTGCTTGTAAGCCTACTTGAATATGGAGATCATATGCTCCATGCCTACCTCTGATCAGTCAGAGAGATAACCAATGAGGCCTACATCACTTCCAGTGCTCCATGACAGTTGAAAATACAGTATATGCATATTTAAAGGTAATGCAAAGATTTTGTATTTAATTAGGTGTGCCCGACCGATTTGAGGGCCGCTTGGGCCAAATATGCCAGGGCCGATTTTTGGTCCCAGTCCGCCCCTGCTCACAATCCACTATATTGGTGCTGATTTCCGTTTGAATACCAAATGCCTCCAAACAGTGTTTATTCCTGAAGACTATACGGGCCAAAACATCGCCAGTGGACTGAGGGAAGCTTTGGCCGTCCTCAGGATGTGCTCCTAAGTCCATATATCAAGTTTAGTTTCAATCGGTGAAAGTGTTAATAAATATAGCACCCCTAGTGGTCAAAGCACACCAAATTAATTGTGCATCCTCAGGATGTAATCCCAAGTCCATATACCAAGTTCGGTTGCGATAGGTGAAAGTGTTGCTAATCATAGCACCCCTAGTGGTTAAACGTCACCAAATTTATTGTGGGTCCTTAGGATCTGTTCACGAATCAACGTACCAAGTTTGGTGTCAATACGAGAAGGTCTTCCTAATTATAGCGCTCCTAGTGGTCAAAGTACATCAAGGGCTGTATTTTGGGCTCCAGCGCATGGCGTAATACTCGTTATTCACCCGCGTAAAGTTTAATTTGGTATTTTGCATGTTTATTTTTTAAGCATTGCGCCCAGGGGTGTGGCAATTAACAACATAGGGAGGGGCCTAGCGCGTTGTCTAAAAATCGCTATCATACACCACCTAAACCTCGTCAGAAGTCAATGGCAAGTTGTTCATATGCTATTTTAAGAGCGCATGTCAACAGTCATATTGGCAGGTGCACGCACCATCCGTCTATCACTCATGAACGCACACCAGCGCATGTCCATGCAAAGCATTACAAATTGCACGATTACAATGGGAAACATAATTAGAATAAAGATATTACGAAATACTGCACATCTCATGATGAGTAGTTATTCACCATCATTTGCAAATTAGTAATGCCGGTTAAAAGTGATTAGGGGAGAGGCGAGAGACACGTATGGAGCACAGCTGAAGACGCACTGTCACGAGATATAAGCAACTTCTCTGCAGGATAAATGTTGTTTTATTCAGTCATTTGAACAATATTAGGGTAAGTGTTGCTTTTTCCAGCCTATGTTTTCGATGGTAACCCATTGTCAGTCAATAGTGAAAGTAACTGCATATAACTGTCTTCGTTGACTGACACCTTGGTGAAGTTAGTTTCACTTTGCCAATGAGTTCAAATAATAGACGAGTGCAAATGCGTGAAGGCTATGCTAGGTTTTAGTAAAGCATGGTTTAAGAATGACTATTCCATACGGTCTCGCAAGCAGCCTCCTTCAAATGCGCCGTTGAATGCCAAAATACCTATGCATTTATTTGACATATCGCGCGTTGCGCCGTTAAAGGGAATGACAGATGTCATTCTCATTGGTTTAAAATGATGTTACGCCCCAAACACACCCATATGACTGATTAAAAGACCTAGGAACACCTTGTTACGCCATGCGCTCCACTTTTGATAGCGAAACCCCTCCCAATGTGAACTGGACATCCTACTAAATTTGAATAGACTTTTGACGAGTGACGATGCACTTTAGAATGTCATGATAGGGCCCCAAATGTATTGTGCGTCCTCAGGATCGAGTCCCGAGTCCATATACCAAGTTTGGTTTTCAGTACGTAAAGGCGCTGTTGAGATATGAGCTAATTTCCTGTATCTCTAGCGCCCCTCCAATGATTGCAAATCAGTTAAATCAGCCCATTGCGATGTCATAGTGCCAATAAATACAGTCGGTTAAGACGTTCGGAAAGGTTACCGCCCCCCACGAGGGGGAAAGCATGCTAACCTCACACAATGGAAGTCAATGGGCGAACTAGCTAACAGTTAGACTTTATACATTCGTTTTACATTCAGGTGGAGTTCTGCTTGTTTCTGAACACAATAATTTGAAGGAATTGTGTTTACTTAACTGCCCAGTGTATGCTAACAACTTAATTCACCCTCGATTGCCCAATGTTGACGACAAATTTCTCTGGAAGCTATATTCAATGGTAGCATCATTAGGTTGCTTAACTGGCTAACTTTATATCGTCAGTGTAACATAACCAACTGGTACACATTACTTGTTAAAACTATTCCCACGGCCATTGTAGAGAATGTGCATTCATGTGAGAATAAATTCAGATGCAACTTACGAGTATGTGATGTTAAGGCAAAAGGGTTAGCTTGCTAAACTGAGCTACACAGTCCGGCCATTGAAAGCAGTTCTACAATGAGTACACTCGAGACAGTTCTGGCCGTTTAACTGGAATTAGCAAATGAGGGAACTTAATGTTACCCTTAACCTCCTTGACACACAGATAACTCTCAGTTGAAACGTGTTTGTGCCGTTTAGTGATGTTTGCTAAAAGATTTAATATTTTTATAGGTGCTTTCTGTACTCAAGCCGGTGCACCTCCATTAGTTTACATGCAATCTAAACGAATGTTTTCCCCCTCGGGGGCTTTTCAGCCACGGTAACCACGGCAACTGGGGGCGGTAACCACGATTATGACTAGTATCCGACTGTATGTATACAAAGTCTATGGGGAAAAAAGCTTGATTTACATTAATATCTCCAAAAGTACAGTTTACAAAAACGAAAAATACATTGCTCAAGTGTCCATTTCAAGACCTACATTACAAAGTTTGAACAAATTTGAAGCTGAATTAGATGCAGAAATTTGGTGCGAAGAAGAAGAAGAAGAAGAAAAAGAAGACTTTGGATAACAGAACAGTGCATTTTCATGCACTGTAATTACCACAATTATAGTACACGAGATCTGTGTTGTTTCAAGATGGTGCTGTCTGTATACAGTCATTTTTAACTATCTAACTATCTGTATGAATAATTGATGATCAATTATTTGCTATTGAAAAATTAGTCGACTGAATTCGCAACGAATAATCATTAACTCATTGAATGCCAAGCTGTTTTCGGAAGCTTTGTCCTAGAGTGCAAGCAATCTAGACCATTGATGATTTTTGTACAGCCACAGCACATTCTGTGTTATAGCTATGAACACATAAATGGCTTGTTTAAAAGGTGAGACTTTAAGCTCTCAGTGGGTGCAAACCGTGTATTTCTACACGCCTCTGTTCCTGAGAAATCCCAAGCTAAACAGTGGCTAGTTTTCATCAAAATCGCTGTTTTTTTTCTAGAAATGGAGATATAACATCTTACATGAAATGTTGCCTGTAAAGTTTCCGGGAAGTGACCTGGCGAGACTGCCACCTAGTGATAGACCCACGAAAATGGCCTGGTTTTGAGCTGACGTGCATGCGTCACTGATTCGACCCAAAGCGGCAACCGAGTTATGATAAAATGTCCAGATAAAATGTCCAGATTGTGCGTTTTCATAAGTTTTCGATCGTCATATATTTCATTTCAATTCATCACAGAGCTCCCAAAGTCACATATAAGGTGTGTTAGAGTGTCTAGTTTCGTAATTTAAAAAAAGCTAAAAACTTAATATTACGTTTTTGGCACTCAACGCATGGGAAGAAAAAACGTAATATTACATTTTTGGCACTCAATGAGTTGAGGTCTCACACATTTTTAGAATAGCACAAATTTTGCGTGCAGAAGTGGAGTTAGGCCTACCTATCTATATACAATCAATGAGAGTTACCTCAAAGATAACCCGTCTCCCCTGGATACAAATCCCACAGATTGGTGACCAAGGCAACAAGATTCCCGATGTTTGCTAAATTGGCACGGCGCTATCTATAAGTGTTGGCTATATGTGAAGGCCTGCCCACAAACTCTGTCATCTGACCGAGTATTTTCAGCAGCCGGACTGACAGTAAACCGATTGCCACACGCCTCACCCCAGTAGATGTGTTAATTTTTCTGAGTGAGAACATATATAGACCTATAGACAACTCACCTGTAACCTTAGTAAGTCACTGGTTCAGGCAGTTGTTTAATGGTCATAGTTTTTTTTTTTATCTACAGGTGTCCAGCTCCAGTACTTTTTTTGCGTATAGCCAACCGCTTGCCAATAAAGAAGCTGCCGTGACTACACTTTAAAAACCTGAATGGAATATGGCATTAGGGCATGTTTTTATATTTTTCCCAACATTTTTTTTTCCTTCAGGTGTCCAGCCTATTTCAAAGTAGCCTACTACAGCCTAGGTCTATGTTCCATTGTGCAGCCTTAACCCACATAAAAGTGGCAATGAATAAATTGCTGCGACTATCAAATAGCCTACAGTTCAAACAGTTGAATGTCAAATGGCACGGCATGTTTTCACTAATTATATTCATTTTTCTTTGTTTTTCTATACTGCCCTACAAAGGCAAAAGGCAGTAACTGCATTTTTAGTCGAAAATGAGTTATTGTCATTTTTGGGATATTAAAGACTTCCTTTAGCATGTGGATAAATATCTATACTCAATTTGACTGTTTTTTTTTTTTTGAAAAAATAGAGGGGTTGTGTTCACTCTCAAAACCATACAAGCAACCATGGCAGACAGCTGCAACTGCAGTTACTGTTCTTTGGCTTTGTTCTTCGACGCACAAGTCCAGTTACCATACTCTGCCTTTGGTAGCAAATATTGATTATATGTCAGTTACTGCCTTTTGCCTTTGCATGACTCCTTATTTTTAGTACATAATACAAAAGCAGACTTTGAGCACAAGTTTTTTTTTTATATACACACATTTCTTCATAAGGGCAACAATTCACCAGATTTTCATTGCTCTACCTTGTGTAGACAAAACAAAAAAATTAAAGTCATTTTTCTCAGTTTGACACTCTGGTCAGTTACTGCCTTCTGCCTTTGTAGGGCAGTATAAGTGTCCTGACTATTTCTTTTTCAAGTCTATAAGCAACATGTTGTATTGCGCAGCCTTAAACCATGTAACATTATCAATAAATATGTTGCCGCGGCGATCATATATCTAGCCTATTTTAAAGTTAAATATAAAATGTTTTTTTTTCAATAGTCATTTATTGAGCAATGTATTAGATATGCTGTATGTGTGTTATCATAATACATGTGATGGGTGCGGGCGGGTAAAGTCCGGGTTTAATGAATAATCGATTTTATTGTTCAAAAGTCGATTAAGAAAATGTCTGTATATTTGCAACCCTACTTGCGACTACTGGCCAGACAGGTTAGTTTGATCCGTCATTATTACAATTAGCCTGAATAATTTGGGTAAATGTGTACACTAGTTTTATGCCTATTTTTCACATCTTAATGGACACCACAATGATTTCCCTCGTGTGGTAATATTTTTCCTTGTAATTAAGTATGGTTTGCAAAAATGGGAACTGCTGTGTCCGTATAGATGAGAGAAGCTAAGTGTATACGCGTTGTGCACAAGCTACATTATGGCCAAGCATGCGCTCTTAAAATAGCATCTGAATAACATGCCACTGACTTTAAACTAAGTTTTTCCTGGTCAGTGGCAGAATTGTTTTCTGAAACTGTAAAATAGCACCAGGGAACGGTTCCCCCGGGAACACAAGTTTATTCCCTAATTTACCAACATGCGTCTTTGGATCTGTGGAGGGAAAAGTCCGCTGTGCATCGGGTGCAAAATAGAAATGATACATGCATCGGTGTACAAAGTCAATGTGTGCGCTGGGTGCAAAATAGGGCCCTCGAACTGCACTGGGGCACAAGACCCCTAGAGGTGTCCGGGGGCATGGTCTTCCGTAAGATTTTTTAAATATTTTAACTCATTGAGTGCCAAAAACGTAATATTACGTTTTTCCTTCCCATGCGTTGAGTGCCAAAAAAGTAATATTACGTTTTTAGCTCTTTTTTTAAATTACGAAACTAGACACTCTAACACACCTTATATGTGATTTTGGGAACTCCGTGATGAATGGAAATTAAATATATGATGATCGAAAACTCATGAAAACGCAAAATCTGGACATTTTCTCTGGACATTTTATCATAACTCGGTTGCCGTTTTGGGTCGAATCAGTGACGCATGCACGTCAGGTCAAAACCAGGCCATTTACGTGGGTCTATCACTAGGTGGCAGTCTCGCCAGGTCTCGCTGATAACTTCCCGGAAAGTTTACAGGCAACACTTCATATTTCATAAAAGACGTTATATCTCCATTTCTAGAAAAAAACAGCGATTTTGATGAAAACTAGCCACTGTTTAGCTTGGGATTTCTCAGGAACAGAGGCGTGTAGAAATACACGGTTTGCACACACCGAGAGCTTAAAGTCTCACCTTTTAAACGAGCCATTGTATGTGTTCATAGCTATAACACAGAATATGCTGTGGCTGTACAAAAATCATCAACAATGGTCTAGATTGCTGGCACTCTAGGACAAAGCTTCCGAAAACAGCTTGGCATTCAATGAGTTAATTAGTGCTGTCAAACGATAAAATGTTTTAATCGTGATTAATCGCTGCATTTCTATAGTTAATCATGATTAATCGCATATTTTATCACATGATTAAAACTCTATTATTTTGCATTTCTGAACTTTCCAGAGTTACTTTATTAACTCAACAAAGACGTAGGTCTATTTGATTATTTCAAAAGATGTGCAGCAGACCTGAGGCAACACAATGTACTATTCTTCAGAAATATAGCTGATATAAACTAAAATAAATTCTACAGCAGAAGTGCATGCACAAAATGCACACACATTATAAAGGGCATAATAAACAGAAAATACTCCATATAACCTATATTCATTTTCTTTGAGTAGAGTTAGAGTAAAGAGTAGAGTAACTTTTCATATTGAGAAATATGTAGTGTGCAAAATGTAGCTTAGGCTTAGATCACATTTCAATGAAGTGCATATTAACAAACAGAAATAGCCTAGTCATAGGCCTATAAATGTTCAGTTCACGTGTAACAGTGTGAGTGTAAACAATGTTTAGATTAAAGGTGCTCTAAGCGATGCCACACGTTTTTTAGGCTAAAACATTTTATGTCACTTACTGCAAACATTACCTAACCAACCGCTAGCTGTCTGTGTCCTGAATACACTGTAATAAAACGCGATCTCTGAGGACAGCCCAGGCTCCAAAAACGGCAACAAAAACCACCTGGGCAAACCTAACCCATAAAAACATCACAAAAACCTGTCCAGCAAATCACAGACGAGATGCACATTTAGGAGAGTTTCAAACTGCACAGGAGCAGCACAGGAGGGAGGGGTTGGAAGTAGCGAGCTAGCTCTCTGTTTTGTTTGAAAGTCAACAGAAGTGACGTTACCCAGCATTGCTTAGAGCACCTTTAAAGCTTAAACTTGAAGTGCTTCGTGATTTTTTAATTCCATGTCTAATGACTAAGCCGACACCAGCGCCGACATGAGTGCACTGCTATTTTATATGGTGCACTGTCACTTGCCACACGCATCAGCGCTGAAGTAGCTGGCAAACACTGGATTAACAATGGATTTTAGTGGAGCGGCACCGACCAATTAGAACTGAATCGTGATTTTCACGGCGGCAAAGTGCAATGCTGGTGTGCGGAGTTGTATCGAGAAAAATGGAATCTAATGGAATGTCGAAAGCAGATTGCACCACACTCATGTCGGCATCGGTGTCAACAGCACTTAAAAGCACCATTCAGCTGAGTTCAGAACTGCGGTGGTGTTTGTTATCTCCATGCCTACAGGAGGAGGACTAGGCAGAAGCCTACGAGGAAGCAAAGTTCTTAGAATCTTTGCTGGGAAGTGTCTGTGATTGAGGACAAGAAACGGTGCATCAAAGGGTCAAAATAGTAGCAGCCAAAGAGGATTGTTGATAGACCTAACAGAACAAGCGACGGTGTAAAATAAAAAATCTTTGGCGGCACACAATAAATGCGTTAGTCTACTACCCTTTGGCCAGATCGCAAGCCCAAACAAATGTGTGCGGCGTGCCCCTAGCTAGATCCGGTGTGGTAGTTTTTCTAACGTTACTAGTTGTTGCAACAGCATGTGGAAAAAACTATAACGTTTGCTAGGCTAAAACAAACGTTAATCTCACGATAAAAAATGTACGCTGTTAAAATGGGTTTGCGTTAACGTCGTTAATAACGTGTTTAACTGACAGCACTGACGAGCCTGACGAGCCAGGGCCCAGTTTCCCGATAACAACGGAGACACGCACTTATGAGGGTTTTGTACGGTTCATCTTAAGATCGTTCGTTTGGTTTTTCCGACTGTTTCCTGAACATGCTCATAGCGTGAACGCGCTTGCACTGACGCTCTTAAGGGGAGCTGTCCACGTCACGTGTTCTGAAATATCCTCTAATTTGATGGTGATGTCAGGTGACTGCACGTCACAGTTAGGCCTACCGTTTCAACTTCGGATCTACACATTAATTCACACCAATACGAAAATAGAAAAACTTTGACAAGCATCCCAAGTAGGCTATATACCATACAGAGACATAGTAATTATAATAATTATAATTATTTAAGATTAGATTTTTGCACCGTTTATGTTTGTGTCACTTAAGAAGACGTTGGAAGATAAGAAAGAGGTTGAGTAAGTGAGGAAATGTGTAGGTTTAAATAACATAATAACATAGATTTTGACGCAGCACAGACTAAACCACATGTTCCTTTCTCTGCTTTTACCTATAGACCTAATAAAAGCCTACATTTAGCAAAGATAATGGCAAACAATTTTGGCAACGTCTCGTTTCATACCTTGATTGTATTTTGTCCGCTTTTAATCACATTATTATGACCATTAAATGTATGCTCTTTTGCACGCTAAAAGCTGATTCATCACAAGTAAATACAATAAAGAATGGGAACATAGTTGGATAATTGTATTCTAAGTTGTAATTCCCCTGTATGTCCTCTTGGTGACCTCAGTGAAAAGTACCTGTTAAGATGCTCTTAGCCAGTAATGAGAACTCTGGAGCACTCGTAGATCTACGAGTGTTTTCACGACGCTCTTAAGCTACGATGATTTCGGGAAACAGTCGGCAAATCTTAAGACGTTCGTAAGAGGGACTTTACGACACTCTTAGGCTTACGATGCTTTCGGGCAACTGGGCTCAGACCCACATCAAGATGTTGGGTCTGGGAACTCACCATTGCCAGTGCTCAATATGAGGGGTGGGATAAACAGTTGTCTTTCAAATTCCCTCTGCACGCGATAGGATATCGCTACAACCCATGAGTCCCATGCGTTGTCCCTTGCGAGTTCCAGGGTGCTCTCATTCCTGACGGATAGACACCAGAGAGTGTGAGTCAATGGCTCATCCAGAAGGATTTCAACAGGTGCTCCACAGGGCTCTGTCATCTCACCAGTTCTCTACACACTCTACACCAATGACTGCAGAAGCACAAACCTGGACATTAAGTATTCTGACGACACTGTCACCATGGAATTCACCAACTCACCAGATCAGTTACAGTCTGAGCTGACCACTTTTTCAGACTGGTGCAGGCAGAACTGCCTTGACCTAAACATCACCTAAACAAAGGAACTAATTATAGACTTCCGCAAAGCCCCCTCCACCACCCCTACTCTGACTGTCAATAACCAGCCGATAGAGAGGGTTGACTCATACAGATACCTCTGGACAATAATTGACCACAAACTCAACTTCAAAACAAACACTGAAACCATCCACTCCAAGTGCCAGCAACGTCTCTTCTTCCTCCATAAACTCTGCAGACTCCAGGTCCACCAATCTGTTCTGACAGCATTCTACAGATGCTTCATTGATTTGGTAACACTTTACAATAAGGCTACACAATTAAGCATTAGTTAAGTATTAGTTAAGCATTAACAAACACTTAATTCATCATTATTAAGTATGTTTTCAACATTGCTTAAAAAATATGTTTTCCTTATTAAGAATCTTATTTAATAGGCGTTATCAGTGTGTTTTCCTTTGTTATAAATTATGAATTTCTAAAGTGTAAATACTGAACTCATGATGAATTCATAAGGTACAAACAATAAACTAACTCATAATTCTTAATGTGTACATATTAAACTCAAGATTAACTCATAAGGCACAAACCTAATTCATAATTCCTTATGTTTACATACTGAACACATGTTGAATTAATAATGAACTAGATTATGTCAATGTTACTTTTTAGGTGAATACCTCACTTATTTAATTGGCAATTCAATGTTATTCAGACTTCATCATATAGGCCTACTGTTTGCCAGCTGGTAGACAGTACTCAGTGTTTCCCATACATTGACTAATCTGTGGCGGGGCGGCACAAAATAAAAATCGGCCGCCACAGATTATTATTCTATGTTTAATTTAATTTAATTTAAATATAAGGTCAAATCCTTGCATTGCCATTGAGCTGCGCTTTTTACGCACGCAGCCTTTCCTTGCCCTGCCCCGCTCTCTCGTAGCAAAATATTCACGATTGTTGAGGAATTGTTGTTGCCACATAGAAGCATTGCATAGAAGACGTCTGGCTAAATTGCTATTAAATCCGCTTAGCATTGTGACCATGCTGTGCAAATTTGTTCAAAACTGCTGCATTGAAGTGAACTCTGCTAAGGTCTTATCACAACATAGTAAGCTACATTGAAGAGACTAAACTAAGTTAAGTTATGAACTCAAGCAGTATCTCAAAGCTAACATTAGAATACTGTTTGGATGTCAAATTTAGCATGCTTAGCCTACTTACAGCTGCTTGTGAATTTCGTTGAAGGGCTCATTTTATTGACTCTGACACTGAATGTTTGCAAAATCTCGATATAAATGGAAAAGTGTTTTCCATTCCAGTCATCCACACATCAGCAGCCTTTCAACTGCAGCAGCCTTAAACGTCTTAAAGTGACAGGCACTCAATTAGACCTATACACTACCAACACAATCTTAATACACAACCCCCCCCCCCAAGTCAGCTACCGCCACAAATTGAATCCAATTCTGTGGGAAACACTGGTACTGTGTGCAATGGTGTGTTGTGCCTGTGACAAGTGAACCTTTTAGAAGTCTTGTGGTATCTACAGCTTGCTGAATTTCAGAAAGTGTATGTTTACAACTTGTTCAGCAAATTGACTTAAGCTACCGGTCCCATTCAGATGACACTTTTACTACATGAAATCTTTTTAACAACCTTAATGGATATTTGTTCTTGAGCTAATCATTAGGTAATGCGTAACCTAGATTAAAAAGGGGTTTATGTTAATTTGAATAAATAATAATAAAATATATGCAGACAAATTTCATAATATTCGGTATATTTCATAATATTAGTTCATAATTCAATCAGGTTAAATAACAGTACAATTAATATCCAAGTTACATATCCTAGTTTTGTTTGTTAAAAATATTTAAGATACTCGAGTGCAACGCAAGAAGGAAGACGTTGGCTAAACTGAGCCAGTGAGCGAAATGCGAGTAGCAGACAAGATGTGTTATAAGTGTGAATGTTCAAATGCTTGAAGTGAGAAGATCCACGATTGACAATCACATTGCATCCATGTGATTCACCTGCATGTTGTACAAGGACACCAACTCATTCATCCAGGATGCTGTAGGACTAGCCTGCAGCAATTCTTTGATGCGAGTATTTGTTGGACTTTGGATTTCGGCAAAAGTGGACTCACTTTAAACCAAATTGTGAATGTTGTGAATTATGAAACTGTGAATGTTATATTTGATTTGACATTCCTTGTGTTATTTTCCATCTAATAGTCTATGTTGCGCCGAAATGGCAAATGAGCAAAAAATATAAAAAGTTAGTTCAAATAAGTTAAAATAAAATAAGTTAAAATAAAATATTGCAAAAAAATTGGCTTCAGTAGTTCACTGGCGTAACATGTTAATGGGAATATAAGAAAGATTCTAAAATAGCCCTAACTAAGTTGAACTAAGAACTAATGACCAAAGATTCTAGAGCGGAGCAAGATAGATCAGTTACGTCATAGGCATGAAGTACGCTCTGAGCCCTACAGGGCGGCATTTTGGTATGCTTGGCGACCAAACAACGATAGTGTTACACCTGTTTCCAGAAAGCATCGTACCTGTGTCACAATTCGCTACCTCCGGCGTTCAAACATCGTAGTTCCAACAACGTTGTTGATGATGCATCGATACATATCATTGGTGGAAACAGTGGCAACGTGTAATACCCCACCCCCTAGAAATTCTCTGCCATTTTTCTAATTTGAACCGAGTGATTAATGCTGGCATTGTCATTGCCATCTGCAAAAACCTAAACCTATTGCAAGTATATAAAACATGTTACTTAAGCCTACCAATATGAGTGGGAACAATATACAGCCTACACAAATTTCAGGGTATCGCAAATTGTATTAACTGTCTCGTGGCTTAACAGCAGAGCGCCGCGCGCTCGGCCGGAGTTCGCATCCTATCTTTTCTTTTCATCTCTGAGTAAGAGTAGGCCTATAAGACACAACAATAGGTTTTGACCATACATATTTATGTATAGTTACTCTACATCGAGAGACCAATAGGTACAAGAACATCAGTCAAAAACAATTGAATCTACGTGTCACACTAGTTCACCTGCAGGTAGCGAGAATTTAAATTTCAATTCACTTTCAATTTCATTGTACTTATAGAGCGCCAAAACATTACACATGTCTCATAGCGCTTTACAGAGTGTTAGACAATCAGAGAAAAGAAAAGAAAAGAAGGCCCATGGGTAGGAAAAACTCCCTAGAATTGGAGATACATATAGGAAGAAACCTTGAGTAGATCCATGACTCAAGGGCCTGACCCATCTGCCTAGGGTCAGTTACAGGACAGTAAGGTCTGTATACATGACAAATGCATAAGTTAGTCAGGTGTAGAGAATAGAACATGGTGTTTAAAGCCACCTGAGGTGAATGTTACAAGAGGAGGGATGGTTACATATCCGGTACGATAATGCATTAATCCTAATTTAGTGTCAGAAAGTTCAAATAGTCCAGCGTAGGAAATGGAATTGTCCAGGGGATTAGGAGTTGTCATAGGGCAAGTGGTGGGTCGCTAGGCAGTACGGGCCAGGAATCCGGGCAGAGTTGTCATAGGGCAGGTGGTGGGTCGCTAGGCTGTATGGGCCAGGAATCCAGGTAGGGGGGACAGTAATGGGCGATGATAGGGCAGTCATAGGGATGGGACTTCAGGTGAGATGAGGGCCAAACACACGGATGGCTGATGACTGGTGATGGTATACCTCACAAGTGAGGTAAGGGGGAAGAAAGAGAGATGTAGAGTGGGTTAGTATTAGTAAAAATCAAAATGCTTAATATCAATAAGTGAATCAATGGTACTATTTATTGTTACAGTATACCATAGTGCAGTGTTTCTCAAACTTTTTCAGACGAAGGACCACTTAACCAATAAAAAAGAAACGCACGGACCACCTAAAAAAAAGATTAGACCTACTTCAACAGTATAAGCCTACACAATAGGCCTACTCACTGAACCACCTTGCTTATTGTCTTGGCTCCTTGCTTATTGTGTCAGAGGACTCTTATGATTTAAACTGGCATATCTTGCATAGACAGTGTTGCAGAACTGTTTGGATTTACATACAAGTTGGTTCAATATTGCAAACAACTCATCTATATTATATTTTACCACGTCTGCTCACGGACCACTTAGTATAGCTTGCGGACCACCAGTGGTCCCCGGACCACACTTTGAGAAACACTGCCATAGTGAGAATAGGCAAGAGAGGGAGAGTTGAGAGAGAGAGAAGGGGAGGGGGGGGGGGGGGGGGGTTGTACGGCACGACACATGAAAAGTCCATGACAGCACTATGCTATAGCAGCATAATAAAGGCATGGTGAGGGGTAGTTGACACCAGCGCAGGTATGGTCAGTGACCACCATCGCACGCATGACTGGGGTGCCAGTCACACGAGGACACAGCAGGGTGGTCCATTGCAAAAATCCCTAAGGTGGGTGAAGTTCCACACCGCACCATACCTAACTATGGGAGGCAGTAAAGAGGTATGTCTTGACTTAAAAATAGGGAGAAGCAAGAGGGCAATCTCACATCATCAGAATATCGAACCTACATCGAACCTACAACACTGGGATAACAAGTCATCTGCTTTAGCCACTACACCATTTATCACTGTGCTGATTTTAAGAGTCTGTGAAGATTAAAATACTACCTTAACAAAAAGCAAGGTAATACTCGAATTAACATACTGTAAATAGCAAGAATGAGCCAAGTAGGGGAGTCAGTCTCTTAATCAAAATAAAGCTACAGGATAGATCAATCATTGAGTCACAAGATAAACATCCACTTCGCAATTTTTGGTTAGGCAGTTATGATTTTTGGTTAGGCGCTCAGGACACCAACTGGAACTACCAAGGAACGACACAAGTGCGACTGCCCAGGGTCCAGTTCCCCAAAAGCATTGTAAGCCTAAGAGCGTTGTGAAAACAGTAGTAGATCTACGAATGCTCCAGAGTTCTCGTTACCGGCTAAGAGCGTCTTAACAGGCACTTCTCACTGAAAGTCACCAACAGGACATACAGGGGAATTACAACTTAGAATACATTAACCAATTTACGTTCCCATTCTTTATTGTGTTTACTTCTGATGAATCAGATTTTAGCGTGCAAAATAGCATACATTTAATGGTCATAATAATGTGATTAAAAACGGACAAAATGCAATCAAGTTATGAAACGAGACGTTGCCAGAATAGCTTGCCATTATCTTTGCTAAGTGAAGGCTATACTTTATTAGGCCTATGAGGTAAAAACAGAGAAAGGAACATGTGGTTTAGTCTGTGCTGCGTCAAAATCTAAGCCTACTGTAGGCTTATATGTTATTTAAGCCTTTTCCTCACTTTCTTAGCCTACTTGACCTCTTTCTTATCTTCAAATATCTTCTTAAGTGACACAGACATAAACGGTGCAACAATCTAATCTTAATAATTATTTATGTCTGTGTGTGATATATACTGTAGCCTACTTGGGATGCTTACATGCAGATGTCAAAGTTTTTCTATTTTCGTATTGATGTGAACTTTGATGTGAATTTGACAACACAAAGCCCATTGCTCTGATGTCCCGTTGGTTCGACTATATTGTAAGTTGGTCACACATGGTCGTCTCTGGCCAATAAACGCAAAATCATAGGTTTTCTGACAATATGACTGGTTTGTGGTGCCAATTTTTGAGAGTTGATGTCTCCTTCAGCTGTGGGGTATACTACGAAGCATGTTATACATATCGAGACTTCACAAAGCCTTGACTCAGGGGTATAAGTTAAGTGATACTACGATAGCAGTTATGCTACCTATTCTATTACCTCAACCTATTCTTGCACTGATATAGTTTTTACTGTATATTACCTTGTCTACATTATACACTACTCTCTTTTTTGTCCATATTTATTTATGTTGGTCTCTAGACCTTATTCTTGCACTGTTCTATCCTTCACCATGACACTCTCATAGAGCACCTTACCATGCACACAGAATTACAGGCCCAGTCCCGGCCCTGTCACTGCAAGCCCCTAATGCTTGATCATCCTTAAGCACACTATGTTTTTTTATTTAATTTATATAGTATATATTTGCACACACAACACTATTAAAGCGCATGCAATATCCAAAATGTTTGTAGAGGCAGAGCTCCACCTGTAAGATAAAAACTTTGTTTTTCAAGATAATTGATTGGTCAGTGGGCGGTAGTTTTACACGATTTGAGCTATAACTTAGCACATAACCTGCTCCCGACCAGGTTTGGTTGACAGCATAAGACACCATGGTGATACAGCGACGCTGAAACAGAGCTACTTTCGTGTCACAGCATACCCTGGCTTTGAGCGCAACATACCTCGCTAACCCACTAATCGAGATTCGTAGTATAGCCCACAGGAGGAGAAGCAGCGGGAAGCAGTGTCAACTCAAAACAGGCCAACCAAACATATAATATCAAGATATTGCAAATGTTGTTGTATTCGGGTAAGGAGAAAATATTTATGAAATAATGAAGATAAGTTGAGTAGATAGCACCAGAGAAAAATAAATGCATGATTTAATGCATGAATGCTGGGCGTAGGGAGCTCTGAATATGCATTCAGGCATTTGTTTCCATGCTCTGAAGCCTACACAAAACATTCCTGTATTCATGACATTTTTTTCCAACATTCTCAAATTCCTCCACAGCCTTCTTCCTCTCCTCCCTGCTTTACCATTCCCTACACTTCTTGTTGGACAGTGTGCCTGATGGTGACGCAAGGCCAAAATACTTTTCAACACTTACATAGCTGTTACATCATTATCTTGTACAGCATACATATACTGAAAGCAAAGATAGATGTGTCCTGTGTTTGTCACAGAAAGGGTGCCATCAATCACTCAACCAAATGTGAAGGAAGAAAGCCCTTATTAAAGTAGATTTACAATTTTTCAAACCTATACAATGTTATACTTATCTTTATACTTATACTTGTGTGTGCTCTTTGTTCTTCCTCATCCCTGCACTCTGTAAACGTGTTTTCATCGCCTGAAACTGGCATCTACATCTTTAAAGATTTTAACAATGCATGTTTACTGTTAGCCTGGCCACACCCACTTAGATCTCCTTTTCATTATTATGATTTCTTCTTGAAGTGATTTTATATCTGATTTTACGTTTTTTCCAGATTCCACAGATTTTGCCAAGTTATATTGACTACAAATGTTCAAACCAGAGCCATAGAAAAAGAGAGTTGCGACACTCCCATAGACTTCCATAGGAAACAATGGCGGCGCTTTTTCCAGGCTACTTCCGCGTTATGCTGAGCTCATAAGTTCCTAACTTTGACATTCACGGCTTTAGCCCCATTCACTTCCATTGCTTTCTGCCTGATATTGTCAGTGGTAAGTAGACGAAGGTACGACGTTTTTTCAATTGGCATATGTATTTCCTATACCAACTGCACTAGTAGATACTGGTATTGTTTTTTGAGGTTTTTGTGCTGCTTGTTTAACTGATATTTATAGCTTAAATGTTGACCGAAATTTCGAAGCTAAAAGTTAGCCTGCAAACCTTGATGTGGAGAGAGGTTAGCTTAAAAATAATGTTCCTACGTCAATAATGAATTTCAGACAAAACACATTTGGTTAGCCTATTGTAGTAGGGCAACTTTAGATGATAGGTTGGTTGTCAACAGGTTTTTATTAGGGCCCGAGCACCAAAGGGCGCAAGGCCCTATTGTTTTTGTAAGGATTATTATTAGGGCCCGAGCACCGAAGGGCGCAAGGCCCTATTGTTTTTGTAAGGATTATTATTATTCATTCATTATTAGGGCCCGAGCACCGAAGGGCGCAAGGCCCTATTGTTTTTGTAAGGATTATTATTAGGGCCCGAGCACCGAAGGGCGCAAGGCCCTATTGTTTTTGTAAGGATTATTATTATTATTAGGGCCCGAGCACCCGAAGGGCGCAAGGCCCTATTGTTTTTGTAAGGATTATTATTATTATTATTAGGGCCCGAGCACCCGAAGGGCGCAAGGCCCTATTGTTTTTGTAAGGATTATTAGGGCCCGAGCACCGAAGGGCGCAAGGCCCTATTGTTTTTGTAAGGATTATTATTAGGGCCCGAGCACCGAAGGGCGCAAGGCCCTATTGTTTTTGTAAGGATTATTATTATTATTATTATTATTAGGGCCCGAGCACCCGAAGGGCGCAAGGCCCTATTGTTTTTGTAAGGATTATTATTATTATTATTGTTATTCCACTTTTTTGCTTTCCTGTTTTTGAGGTGGTTAACATGGTCGAAACCTATTGAAATTTGGCACACACGTCAGGTATCATGCATCGCAGTTAGGTACAAGAGCTTGACCCCGGGCGTGGCCCAGGCACTCGCTAGCGCCCCCTTAGGTGACTGATCCCGTGGTTGGCAAATATTTTGAGGTGGTTAACATAGTCGAAAACGCATGAAATTTAGCACACACATCAAGTGGTACAGTGAATAGACAGGGATAAAAGCTTGGCACCGGGCGTTGCCCAGGAACTCCATAGCGCCCCCTTACGTCACAGTGACTTGTGGTTGGCATATAGTTTTAGATACACACACCAAATTTGATGGGTGTGTGTAACTCCCAAAAACAATCAACTTTTGTATTAACATGCCATTAGCCACGCCCACAGGAAGTGAGGTAATTGAGATTTTGTGCGTTGTTGGCATGATCAATTTTAACATACTCCTCCTAGACGGTTGATCCGATTCATGTCAAAGTTGGTATACATGACGCCGAGATGTTCCTGATTATAAATTGTGAAGCCTTTTTTTGATATGTTGTAATTTGACGAAATGGCGAAATTATTAATTTTAATACCCTTCCACATGAACAATAAATGTGTCATAATTCACCATGCATGGCTTGAAATGTTTTAAATTTCACAGGTCATTAAAGACCATGTTAATGATAATATTCACATGCCCATAATGCATGTTTGGCATAGCGCCACCACCTGGCAACAGAAAGAATGACAATTATACTGATTTCACATGATCAATTTGAACATACTCCTCCTAGACGGTTTGTCAGATTCATTTGAAATTTGGCAAACATTATGCCAAGATGTCGCTGATGTTAAATTGTGAAGGGATTTTTGAATGTTGTAATATATTTGATATGATTTTAATATCTCACCACATAAACAGGAAATGTGTCATAAATCACAGTGCATTGAATGAATGGTCTGAAACTTCTCATGTTAATAGATATTATAATTATGATGAGATCCAGACACCCAATGGGCCTGCCTGGCATAGCGCCACCACCTGGTCAAGCAGGAAATGTGCCAGAAAATGGACAATGCCTTAAGTGATTGATCTGAAAGTTTACCAAAAATTTGGATATCATTATTGTGATGATATTCACATGTGTAATTTCCATGCCTAACATAGCGCCACCATCTGGCCAACCAAAAAGTGTATCAGAAATGTTCTTTGCTTAAAATGAATGGTCTGAAATTTCTCAGGTTAATATATACTATGATTATGATGACACCCAATGGGCCTGCCTTGCATTGCGCCCCCACCTGGCCAAGCAAGTACATGTGGCAGAAAATAAAATACAAAAACAAGTAGCACACACATCAAATATGTACATTTCACAAATGCACCACGTCGGTGCTTTGTTGGATTCCGACATGTCACGGGTTGCGGCCCGCAGGTGCTCGGGCCCGCCATTGCCGCTTGCGGCTATATTTAGGGCCCGAGCACCGAAGGGCGCAAGGCCCTATTGTTTTTGTAAGGATTATTATTATTATTATTATTATTATTTTAACTTTGTCTCAGAGCATTTTCCTTTTTTGAGGTGGTTAACATGGTCGAAAACGCTTGAAATTTGGCACACATATCAGGTGTCACGCAAAGCAGTTAGGTACAAGAGCTTGGCCCTGGGCGTGGCCAAGGGACTCAGTAGCGCCCCCTTAGGTGATTGAGGCAGTGGTTGGCACATACTTTCAGCTAGACGCATCAAATTCGGTAGGTATGTGTATCTCCCCAAGATGAACAACTTTCGTATGTACAATGCATTAGCCACGCCCAACAGGAAGTGAGGTATTTGGGATTTTGTGCGGACTAAAATGTGATGAATTGTGATGCCAGAAGACGTTCTTCCCATAGGTGAAAACTCATGAAATTTGGCACACACGTCAAGAGGTACCATGAATACACAGGGGAAAAGCCTTGGCACTGGGCTTGGCCCAGGAACTCCATAGCGCCCCCTTATGTCACTTTGACTTGTGGTTGGAATATAGTTTTAGATACACACACCAAATTTGGTGGGTGTGTGTAACTCCCAAAAACAATCAACTTTTGTATTAACATGCCATTAGCCACACCCACAGGAAGTGAGGTAATTGGGATTTTGTGCATTGTGGACATGATCAATTTTAATGTACTCCTCCTAGACGATTGATCCGATTCATGTGAAAGTTGGTATACATGATGCCAATATGCTTCTGATTCTAAATTGTGAAGCTTTTTTTGATATGTTGTAATTTGACGAAATGGCGAAACTATGAATTTTAATACCCTTCCACGTTAACAATAAATGTGTCTTAATTCACCATGCATGGCTTGAAATGTTTTAAATTTCACAGGTCTTTGAATACCATGGTAGTGATGATATTCACATGCCCATAATGTATATTTGGCATAGCGCCACCACCTGGCAACAGAAAGAATGGCAATTACATTGATGTTACATGATCAATTTTAACATACTCCTCCTAGACGGTTTGCGGGATTCATGTGAAATTTGGCTAACATTATGCCAAGATGTTGCTGATGTTAAATTGCGAAGGGATTTTTGATATGTTGTAATATGTCATGATTTTAATATCTCACCATATAAACTGGAAATGTGTCATATAATCACAGTGCATTGAATGAATGGTCTGAAACTTCTCAGGTTAATAGATATTATGATTATGATGATATCCAGACACCCAATGGGCCTGCCTGACATAGCGCCACCACCTGGCCAAGTAGGAAATGTGACAAAAATGGACAATGCCTTAAGTGATTGATCTGAAACTTTATAAAATATTGGATATCATTATTGTGATGATATTCACACATATAATTCACATGCCTAGCATAGCGCCACCATCTGGCCAAACAGGAAATATGCCAGAAATGCTCTATGCTTTGAGTGAATGGTCTGAAACTTCTCAGGTTAATAGATATTATAATTATGATGATATCCAGACACCCTATGGGCCTGCCTGGCATAGCGCCACCACCTGGCCAAGCAGGAAAATGTGCCAGAAATTGGTAATGCCTTTATTGGTTGATCTGAAACTTTATAAAATATTGGATATCATTATTGTGATGATATTCACATGTGTAATTCACATGCCTAATATAGCGCCACCATCTGGCCAAAAAGTGTATAAAAAATGTTCTTTGCTTAAAATGAATAATCTGAAATTTCTCAGGTTAATATATATTATGATTATGATGACACACAATGGGCCTGCCTTGCATATTGCCCCACCTGGCCAAGCAAGTAAATGTGCCAGAAAATAACATGCAAAAACAAATAACACACATATCAAATATGTACATTTTACAAATGCACCACGTCGGTGCTTTGTTGGATTCTGAAATGTCATGGGTTGCGGCCCGCAGGTGCTCGGGCCCGCCATTGCCGCTTGCGGCTATATTTATTATTATTATTGTTATTCCACTTTTTTGCTTTCCTGTTTTAGAGGTGGTTAACATGGTCGAAACCTCTTGAAATTTGGCACACACGTCAGGTGTCATGCATCGCAGTTAGGTACAAGAGCTTGACCCCGGGCGTGGCCCAGGGACTCGCTAGCGCCCCCTTAGGTGACTGATCCCGTGGTTGGCAAATATTTTGAGGTGGTTAACATAATCGAAAACGCATGAAATTTAGCACACACATCAAGTGGTACAGTGAATAGACAGGGATAAAAGCTTGGCACCGGGCGTTGCCCAGGAACTCCATAGCGCCCCCTTACGTCACAGTGACTTGTGGTTGGCATATAGTTTTAGATACACACACCAAATTTGGTGGGTGTATGTAACTCCCAAAAACAAACAACTTTTGTATTAACATGCCATTAGCCACACCCACAGGAAGTGAGGTAATTGAGATTTTGTGCGTTGTGGACATGATCAATTTTAACGTACTCCTCCTAGACGGTTGATCCGATTCATGTCAAAGTTGGTATACATGATGCCGAGATGTTCCTGATTATAAATTGTGAAGGTTTTTTTCGATATGTTGTAATTTGACGAAATGACAAAATTATTAATTTTAATACCCTTCCACATAAACAATAAATGTGTCATAATTCACCATGCATGGCTTGAAATTTTTTAAATTTCACAGGTCATTGAAGACCATGTTAATGATAATATTCACATGCCCATAATGCATGTTTGGCATAGCGCCACCAACTGGCAACAGAAAGAATGACAATTATACTGATGTCACATGATCAATTTGAACATACTCCTCCAAGACGGTTTGTCAGATTCATTTGAAATTTGGCAAACATTATGCCAAGATGTCGCTGATGTTAAATTGTGAATGGATTTTGGAATGTTGTAATATATTTGATATGATTTTAATATCTCACCACATAAACAGGAAATGTGTCATAAATCACAGTGCATTGAATGAATGGTCTGAAACTTCTCAGGTTAATAGATATCATGATTATGATGATATCCAGACACCCAATGGGCCTGCCTGGCATAGCGCCACCACCTGGCCAAGCAGGAAATGTGCCAGAAATGGACAATGCCTTAAGTGATTGATCTGAAACTTTATAAAATATTGGATATCATTATTGTGATGATATTCACGTGCGTAATTCACAGGCCTAGCATAGCGCCACCTTCTGGCCAAGCAGGAAATATGCCAGAAATGCTCTATGCTTTGAATAAATGGTCTGAAACTTTTCAGGTTAATAGATATTATGATTATGATGATATCCAGACACCCAATGGGCCTGCCTGGCATAGCGCCACCACCTGGTCAAGCAGTAAATGTGCCAGAAATGGACAATGCCTTAAGTGATTGATCTGAAAGTTTACAAACATTTTGGATATCATTATTGTGATGATATTCACATGTGTAATTTTCATGCCTAACATAGTGCCACCATCTGGCCAACCAAAAAGTGTATCAGAAATGTTCTTTGCTTAAAATGAATGGTCTGAAATTTCTCAGGTTAATATATATTATGATTATGATGACACCCAATGGGCCTGCCTTGCATTACGCCCCCACCTGGCCAAGCGAGTAATTGTGGCAGAAAATAAAATACAAAAACAACTAGCACACGCATTAAATATGTACATTTCACAAACGCACCACGTCGGTGCTTTGTTGGATTCCGACATGTCACGGGTTGCGGCCCGCAGGTGCTCGGGCCCGCCATCGCCGCTTGCGGCTATATTTAGGGCCCGAGCACTGAAGGGCGCAAGGCCCTATTGTTTTTGTAAGGATTATTATTATTATTATTATTATTATTGTTATTCCACTTTTTTGCTTTCCTGTTTTTGAGGTGGTTAACATGGTCGAAAATTCTTGAAATTTGGCACACACGTCAGGTGTCACACAACGCAGTTAGGTACAAGAGCTTGACCTCGGGTGTGGCCCAGAGACTCGCTAGCGCCCCCTTAGGTGACTGATCCCGTGGTTGGCATATATTTTCAGGTGGTTAACATGGTCGAAAACGCATGAAATTTAGCACACACATCAAGTGGTACAGTGAATAGACAGGGATAAAAGCTTGGCACCGGGCGTTGCCCAGGAACTCCATAGCGCCCCCTTACGTCACAGTGACTTGTGGTTGGCATATAGTTTTAGATACACACACCAAATTTGGTGGGTGTATGCAACTCCCAAAAACAAACAACTTTTGTATTAACATGCCATTAGCCACGCCCACAGGAAGTGAGGTAATTGAGATTTTGTGTGTTGTGGACATGATCAATTTTAACGTACTCCTCCTAGACGGTTGATCCGATTCATGTCAAAGTTGGTATACATGACGCCGAGATGTTCCTGATTATAAATTGTGAAGCCTTTTTTTGATATGTTGTAATTTGACGAAATGGCGAAATTATTAATTTTAATACCCTTCCACATAAACAATAAATGTGTCATAATTCACCATGCATGGCTTGAAATGTTTTAAATTTCACAGGTCATTGAAGACCATGTTAATGATAATATTCACATGCCCATAATGCATGTTTGGCATAGCGCCACCAACTGGCAACAGAAAGAATGACAATTATACTGATGTCACATGATCAATTTGAACATACTCCTCCTAGACGGTTTGTCAGATTCATTTGAAATTTGGCAAACATTATGCCAAGATGTCGCTGATGTTAAATTGTGAATGGATTTTTGAATGTTGTAATATATTTGATATGATTTTAATATCTCACCACATAAACAGGAAATGTGTCATAAATCACAGTGCATTGAATGAATGGTCTGAAACTTCTCAGGTTACTAGATATTAGGATTATGATGATATTCAGACACCCAATGGGCCTGCCTGGCATAGCGCCACCACCTGGCCAAGTAGGAAATGTGCCAGAAATGGACAATGCCTTAAGTGACTGATCTGAAACTTTATAAAATATTGGATATCATTATTGTGATGATATTCACACATATAATTCATATGCCTAGCATAGCGCCACCATCTGGCCAAACAGGAAATATGCCAGAAATGCTCTATGCTTTGAATGACAGTTTTGAAACTTCTCAGGTTAATAGATATTATAATTATAATGATATCCAGAGACCCTATGGGCTTGCCTGTCATAGCGCCTCCACCTGGCCAAGGAGGAAAATGTGCCAGAAATTGGTAATGCCTATATTGGTTGATCTGAAACTTTGCAAAATATTGGATATCATTATTGTGATGATATTCACATGTGTAATTCAAATGCCTAATATAGCGCCACCATCTGGCCAAAATGTGTATCAGAAATGTTCTTTGCTTAAAATGAATGGTCTGAAATTTCTCAGGTTAATATATATTATGATGATGATGACACCCAATGGGCCTGCCTTGCATTGCGCCCCCACCTGGCCAAGCAAGTACATGTGGCAGAAAATAAAATACAAAAACATATAGAACACGCATCAAATATGTACATTTCACAAACGCACCACGTCGGTGCTTTGTTGGATTCCGACATGTCACGGGTTGCGGCCCGCAGGTGCTCGGGCCCGCCATTGCCGCTTGCGGCTATATTTATTATTATTATTATTATTATTATTATTATTTTTAGGGCCCGAGCACCGAAGGGCGCAAGGCCCTATTGTTTTTGTAAGGATTATTATTATTTATTATTATTATTATATTAACTTTGTCTCAGAGCGTTTTCCTTTTTTGAGGTGGTTAACATGGTCGAAAACTCTTGAAATTTGGCACACATATCAGGTGTCACGCAAAGCAGTTAGGTACAAGAGCTTGGCCCTGGGCGTGGCCCAGGGACTCAGTAGCGCCCCCTTAGGTGATTGAGGCAGTGGTTGGCACATACTTTCAGCTAGACGCATCAAATTCGGTAGGTGTGTGTATCTCCCCAAGATGAACAACTTTCGTATGTACAATGCATTAGCCACGCCCAACAGGAAGTGAGGTATTTGGGATTTTGTGCGGACTAAAATGTGATGAATTGTGATGCCAGAAGACGTTCTTCCCATCGGTGAAAACGCATGAAATTTGGCACACACGTCAAGAGGTACCATGAATACACAGGGGAAAAGCCTTGCCACTGGGCTTGGCCCAGGAACTCCATAGCGCCCCCTTATGTCACTGTGACTTGTGGTTGGCATATAGTTTTAGATTCACACACCAAATTTGGTGGGTGTGTGTAACTCCCAAAAACAATCAACTTTTGTATTAACATGCCATTAGCCACGCCCACAGGAAGTGAGGTAATTGGGATTTTGTGCATTGTGGACATGATCAATTTTAACGTACTCCTCCTAGACGATTGCTCCGATTCATGTCAAAGTTGGTATACATGACGCTGAGATGTTCCTGATTATAAATTGTGAAGCCTTTTTTTGATATGTTGTAATTTGACGAAATGGCGAAATTATTAATTTTAATACCCTTCCACATGAACAATAAATGTGTCATAATTCACCATGCATGGCTTGAAATGTTTTAAATTTCACAGGTCATTAAAGGCCATGTTAATGATAATATTCACATGCCCATAATGCATGTTGGGCATAGCGCCACCACCTGGCAACAGAAAGAATGGCAATTACACTGATGTCACATGATGAATTTTAACATACTCCTCCTAGACGGTTTGTCAGATTCATGTGAAATTTGGCAAATATGATGCCAAGATGTTGCTGATGTTAAATTGTGAAGGGATTTTTGATATGTTATATATTTGATATGATTTTAATATCTAACCACATAAAGAGGAAATGTGTCATAAATCACAGTGCATTGAATGAATGGTCTGAAACTTCTCAGGTTAATAGATATAATGATTATGATGATATCCAGACACCCAATGGGCCTGCCTGGCATAGCGCCACCACCTGGCCAAGCAGGAAATGTGCCAGAAATGGACAATGCCTTAAGTGATTGATCTGAAACTTTATAAAATATCAGAAATCATTATTGTGATGATATTCACATTCGTAATTCACAGGCCTAGCATAGCGCCACCATCTGGCCAAGCAGGAAATGTGCCAGAAATGCTCTATGCTTTGAATAAATGGTCTGAAACTTCTCATGTTAGTAAATATTATAATTATGATGATATCCAGACACCCAATGGGCCTGCCTGGTATAGCGCCACCACCTGGTCAAGCAGGAAATGTGCCAGAAAATGGACAATGCCTTAAGTGATTGATCTGAACGTTTACAAAAAATTTGGATATCATTATTGTGATGATATTCACATGTTTATAATGCTATATTTATCAAACCTGATTGATTGTGTTAGCTTACGTTAGCTAGTCAGCTCATTGACATAATAGTGTTAACGTTAGACATGCTATGAGGGGGAACACGAAAAATTACAGTTCATTCAGCATGGTAACTCTATTTAGATGTGCTGGTTATCAATGGGTTTGTGATTAACGCTCTTCTGGTGAAAAATGGAGCAAATTAATGTGATTATTGTCTTTAAACCTGATATAGATTAGCTTGCTAGATGGCGAGTTTTATGGCGTTATGAACTGAACCGTGGCCTGAACATGACATGAAGCTAGTGTCCACGACTCGTGAAAGAGGGGATTTCCGTTATGAATTTCAGGGGAAGCAGTAGGAGCAAAACCTAGACTATTATAAGTTATTGTTGTTGTTACTGGTGCGTGGCTCTTGTGTCCCTTGCCAGCCCAGTCCTGTGCCACTATCACTGTTCCAAACAGGACAGTGGCACAAGCGGTAGGCGAGTGTGGCACGAGCGTGGTCGTGGGACAGTGGCGTCTTTATAGTAGCCTACAGTAGGCCTAGGAGTTTTTGCTCCAACTGATAATCGATTTCAGGTTAGTTCATTTAGTTTTCAGTAATTTTACATTTCGTGTTGGTGTTCTTGGTGTAATAATTTTGATTGCTTTGTCTGTCAAGTAATTTGTCAAATACATAGCGAAGTTTGCATGGAAGTGACTGACGTGACACGAGGGCATTGCCTTTCATTAGGTCAGTGATCTTTGTAAGTAGGACAAATGTCTTTTTTTGGATAACTGAAAAGTGTAGTCAGGTTAATAGGGCATAGATCACTCTGAAAGTAATTCCCAACATTCTTCATGTTGTTATTGTTATAGTTGTTGTGTGGACTTGTGGCACCCCCAACCAGCCTTGCAAATAGTTGGCTGTGTATGGGTAGCCTATGTAAAACTCTTGCTGGCCTCTTGCTTAGGTTTCTGCTACTTACTTAATGTGTTGTCCCAAGTATACACTGAGTGTTACCTGCTCTGTTCTCTCCCTCTATTCTCCACTGTGCCTGTTCTGCTTATCCAGGACCAAGGATGCAGAGTAAAAGAAGGGTGTGCGATATATGACTGGAATGGACAGATAAGATAATTTTTTATGTTTGAGGTCCACACAATGGGGCCCTTACACAAAGGGAGTTGTGTTGATCCAGCATCTTCCACACCTCCAATAACACTCCTGACTCCAGCCAAATGCGTTGCATCCTCCTTACCAGATACATAGATAGATACAGATAGATAGATAGATAGATAGATAGATGGATAGATACTTTATTGATCCCCAAGGGGAAATTCAAGAATGTCACCATGTCCCTCTTAGAGGTGTACAGAGTATATGGAGAGCTATCCATCCCTTCCACATTGTGTCTTTTGTGTAGTTCACACACAATTGTTGTTTAAACTTTGGATACTGAAATCTTTTTATTTTTTGGAAACCTAAATTAGTGTCAGACCTCCTTTTTATTGCAGTGTCACCATACCTTCCTCCCAGTCTTTTTTGCATTTGTTCTTGTTTTAAACACATATTGAAAACTTAATAAAAATTCTATTGAAAATCTAACATGTATCAGTCATCCTTTTCATGCTGTAGTCTCACCAGGCGGCTGAAATATAAGAAAGGGTATAAGTATTTTATTGAAACAGTTGATTGCTTATTGCTTAGTGTGTCATTGAAACAGTGGGTGTCTTGCAGTATTGATCAAACTTTTCACATTTAAGTTGTTATTGATTCTTATTTAGCCTATGTGTTTTTGACATGTTTATGGCTAGTCTTAAAATGTTACTACCAAGGCCACCTTTATGCTATTTCTCTAAAAGAACTGAACAGATTTAATGCATTGATGAAACTTTTAAAATGTAAGCTGTTAGGCTACTGAATGCTATTTATATATTTGATAGACGTTTATTGCTAGTCTTACAATGATCAAAGCTGTAGATTGGGGGGGGGGGGGGGGGTCTGGGCACCTTCATCTTCATCTCACCAAACGAACTGAGAAGGACACTGGATCTAAAGTCCACACACAAAGGGATACAAAATGCATAGCCTACATTTTGACAATGTAAGTAAAGTATATGTAGCGTGATACAGGCAAATGTAGGAATCCAATAACAGCTTATGTCCAGCAAGGAAACAAACGTCCAGTGTTAGAACTACCAAAGAACATATTTTAGATCGATGTTGCAGACCAATTATACTCGCAATATGTAATTGACACTATAATGTAAGCATGCTAACACGTAATAACACTCGTTTTTGTTTTGTTGTAATGTTTCACGTCCAATAACGCACTTGCTGCTGTCTATCCCATTGAAATAACACTACACGCAAAGAGCTGTTTGGAACTGTTAAAGCGTACGTGAACCACGTGACCGCGTGGCGGCGACTTCAAAGAGTGTCGCAACTCTCTTTTTCTATGGCTCTGGTTCAAACCAATCCCCATAGATGATTTTTAGATTTAAAAAAAATCAGTGGCAGAAAGTTACCTCACATTTCAGAAGCTGTTGAATAAAATGGGACAACATTAATTAATTACTGCCAAACAGGTCATTATGGGCTAATCATCATTTACCATGAGGCTTGATCTTAGTGCTGGCATCACATTTCCATAGCAACTACTGTATGCCCTGCTGGGCTGCTTGGCCCCCTGATTGCTGCTGCACTTGTATGGCACTAAAACAGTGGTTCCTTAAATGGGGGTACATGAAGGCACTCCAGGGGGTACGTGAGATTTTAAAATATACATATATTTAAAAAGTAGAATCCATGCAAAAAATACTTAAATATAAAAACAATTATTTAATAAATATTTCAGGAAAAAAAAGTTCACAAAATTAATTTTATATTTCAGTATAAATACTCTCTATATATATAAAGTATATAGAGTCCCCCCCCATACCAGGATGGTTCGACCCAACTTGTCACATGCCACCCGCCATCACCTGTCAATCACTGTCAAAACTCAAACGATGGAGTCGTGGTTGAAGCGTATGGCACAGTGCTCTGTTTTAAGTCTTTTTTTCTGAACTAAAAATGCTTTGCGCTGGTTAGGGGGTACTTGGCTGAAAAAATATTTCACAGGGGGTACATCACTGAAAAAAGGTTGAGAACCACTGCACTAAAATGTTAAACCTTTTAGTGAAATCCGAAATGATAGCACTGAAGCATTCAAGTTGTAGACATGATAAATGGTGAAAAGTAAGTTTGCCAAATGTCAGTAGCATTTACCACGTTATTTATGTTTCTAGGGCCTACCATAGAATCCAATGGCAGAAGACGCATAATATCAATGATAATAAGTGAATGTAGCAACTTTCCTGCTTGCCCCTTATAGCTAAATTGGAGACAGAATGGGTGCCTAATATGCAACTTCTCTGCTTGGCCAAACATTGACCAAGATATTACAATATTGGGAAATTGTTACAGTGTTTGGGTTCTGTAACAAACATTTTATTACATTATTGGTAAGATATTATATTATCAGGATGTATTACATTTTTGCTGAAAAGATTTTTCATAGTGGTGTAGTAGTTAAGTGTAGTAGTTAAGGAGCTGGGCTAGCATGCAGCTCCTGTTACATAAGTGGTTTCAATCTTAGTGTTCCATTTCCATGAAATGATGCAGTTATCATGGCCGTCATTAAAGTCACCTCAGTTGAAGTCATATCCTACGTAAGGGATAATGTGATACAGCCAAAAAAAAAAGCCAGTTACGATGGTGTAAGCTGAGTAGGGTCTAAATTACCATGTAACGTTCTTTGGCAACAACACTAAGAAGTGTTTTGGGGCTAAACAATAGAAAACATATATTTGATGTTAAATTTGATGACAATTATTTTGGGAGTAAAATTGTTTAACCCTTAGAACACCAGCGGCATACCCCCATCGAAAGGGGAGGGCTAAGGGATCACACTAAGCTAAGTGGTTTTCGGATCCATGAACCAACATTATTGTTATTTTAAAAACATGTCATTTTTCAAATCGATCGTGAACGTTCGCCTATGTTTGCGACTTTGAATGCACCCACTTGTCGACTTTAAACCTCGGTTGCTAGGTAACCAAACTATATACAAAGCTGGCATAATATCTTTACTACAAATAAGAAAGGTCTTAGTTATCGTATTAGTTATCTACCTCTTTGTCTTATACACCATTAACAAGCATTAACAAGCTGCTTGTTAACACTTACAAGCTGCACGTTAACTGTTAACAAATATGCTTGTAAGTAACTTAAAAGGCTGCTTATTAACACTTACAAGCTGCATGTTAACAGTTACTTAATGTTAACGAACTGTTAGTAATGAATTGTTAACTGCTTATTATGCACTGTTAATACCTAATAAGCAAATGTTATTCTAAAGTGTTACCGAGAAATTTCTAGCACTTCCTCATTCTAGCATGGCCCTCATTATTATTGGCCTGATTTCTGCCAAATTTTTAATTTCTGCCAAATTTCCACTGCCCTGGCCTCTGTTATCATCACTGCCCAAATAGGTACCCTCAGCAATACCCTTGTCCTCACTGCAACAGTCAGACTGGACTTCATCCATTACAATCATGGCTTCCTCCTTGGCACAAAATATTTCCCTTAAATGCAGTTATTTTAAATGCATCTCAATTATTGACCAACATTTTTAAATTTCTATTTTCAGATCCTTTGTATTAACAATTGATTACTTGAGTCAGATTTGACTCAGCTTGAAATGTTAGTTCAACATTAGTTGAAACATTAGTTTAACTCAAAACCACACAAAAGATCACATCATTGAGAAGTCATAATTCTAGGATAAATATATCTGAAATTAATGTAAATTGTAAATTTAAATCAGGTTTCTCGGCCAAGTATACTTGCGTATACAAGGAATTTGGTCTCTGCATTTATCCCATCCGTGAATTAGGGAACACAGAGCACACAGTGAACACACAGTGAAGTGAAGCACAGACTAACCCAGAGCAGTGAGCTGCCTTGCTACAGCAGCGCTCGGGGAGCAGTGAGGGGTTAGGTGCCTTGCTCAAGGGCACTTCAGCCGTTCCTACTGGTCGGGGATCGAACCAGCAACCCTCCGGTTACAAGCCCAAAGCCCTAACCAGTAGGCCACGACTGTCCTAATTAGTATATAATAACCTACATATATGTAATTACTTAAATATTATAGTTATGTGATTACACAAATAGGTTTGAAACCCTGTAGATAAACACACATATCATATACGTTACAAAACTGTCAAGTGGTCAAACTATGACACGTCTAAACTTCAGACATGACTGGATTTTAGTACAGGATGGTAGTAATGGCTGACATTGATATCACAGGTTGTTTTGGACTCAACATGTCACAAGAAATCTAATGAAATAACAATTATTAATGTATCCTATATACTTAAAGTGTTATGAGAGCAAACAGTAGCCCCATTTGTATATAGATGGGGCTGGGTTCAAACTTGAAAATATTACCTAGACTAAATTGAGCGTTTTGACCAAGTAGCTCCACAGATTCATAACAGAAAAATAATTCCTCCTTCAGTGTAATTTTAAATAGTATAATGATTATAAATAATGCCTATTGGTAAGTAAAATAGTGTTAACGTCACAAAATATGTTAATACATTTAATAATGTATACTTTTGTTGCCAAGTGAGAAGAACAGAATGGATTGTTTTTGCTTAAGAAAGAGCCCTTTGTGAGAGGCAAGAGCAGCATTTTTTCCGGAACAGACTCTCTCACAGCTTGTGTTGCTGTTTGCTTGTGACACGTGCTCTAGTAAACACACATACTTACACACAAGCAACACACATGCACATAAACAACCAGATGGTCCACAGCCACTCAGGGTAGCCAACTGCACTGGGGTAGCCACACACTCACACAAAAATGTCTGTGCTAGTAGGGATCTCAACATATATATTGGGAACACAATGGTCTTGACAACATGTTTATACAGGAGAAAAATCTTTCATTTTCTATTCCTTTACAAAATAAAATGGGTTTGATATTAAAAGTAAATAGGTAAGTATCGGGCTGAATAAACTTGCCATGCAGCAAGAGATATGGAGCTGAGAGGGAAAGTGCTCATGTATTTTTGGGGCTAACTCACAACCAGGATTCACAACCAAATCTGTCTCCAAACAGACAAGACCAGATACAGTGCAAGATACCTGTGTCACAACCCAGTGATGGCCATGCCAAAAGACTTAATACATAAATGATCTAGCTCATAAAAGATTTTAATTGGTCTCTAATTATTTCATGGTCATGGTATTTTGTCCAAAGCAACTTACAAACATACATGGCCATATTAAAATTCAGGTTCCCTGAAGTGTTTCCAGAATCCCACAAAAACTCTGACAGTCCCCAGTTGCTTGCCACAACCTCAATGCTTTCGATGTCCTGTCCCCTTTGACAGGGTTTTGTTGAGCAAAAGGCAATTGTTCTTTATTGGCAGAATATAGCCAGTGAAAACAATGTTTGCCATTTTAATTCAGCCATAACTTTATTTTCCTCATTCTCTACAGCATTGAAGGCCAACTACATTGAGAATTACAACAAATGAACTAATCACAAATGAATGTATATTATAATTGTTTAAAACTAACTAGAAACCTTTAAATTAAATTGATTACCGTAACTTGAAAAGATATTTTAATGTCATTGGTCTGTCTGCCAGCTCGACCAAAGTTGGACAAAGGTCATCAGTTATATGCTACAAGTTCAATTGGTACGTAACACAAAATAAATGGAAATATGGTGACATGTAAATATGTACTTATCAGCCATAAGAAAATACATTAAAAGATTGGGACTTACCAGGGCGTCTGTATTAACAGGTTATCATAGGCCTTTCTATCTGATTCTTATCCTCATATGTCAAGGCAAATCCTTCACTCTCTCTGTACTGTGTCCAGTGAGGGTCAAGCGACCAGCCCTCCACCCATTCCTCTCCTGTTTTTACCACTCCACCCATCTTCTACTAAGAGCTTAGGCATTGTTCAATCCTTGCAGCCAGCCATTGATAAATTCATGACCTGCACTGTCTGCTCGACAAAGAATGTCACTGTCACCAGACACCAAATGGCAAGGCTGTCAGCAAACTGGCTCCTCTAAATGAGACAAATGTTATGATAGGAACAGGGTGTGCACATATGTGGAGGGAATATAGGCTACTTCATGGTAGTGTCTTTAATTTTATATATGTACAGTATGTGTCTCACTGTGCTTTTGAGGAATAAATTGTTTGATACACTAAGACTTAAAAGCACTGCACTCTATATGCAGTGACTCTGAATTTTTCTCTCAATAAATGGTTAGAGCAATGTCACTGACACTATAAAGGCAAACATGTCTTCAATGATGTAAACAAAGTTTCTTCAAAACCAGGCAAAATGTCCTTATTCAATTGTAAACGCTCACAATGTGACATTTTCCATAATAGTACATCCAAAAAATTATCACAGCTACCATACATTGAGGGTGAGGGAATGTAATAATAATAAAACATGTTTGTTATTAGTGATCTGAAAAACAGACAATTGATTACATAAAAATGGTGCTGTTATTCAGTGATATAAAACAAAATGCAATGGTATTTGTACAGTTTTAAAAGGATGAAGAAATGTCCTATACATTTTCTTCAAGACTATCTAAATATTTGGAGTCACATAATCATGAACAGAACATGGGTCTCTTATTAAGCCATTTTTACTTTAACATATTCAAGGAGGTTATTCATTGTTTGAGTTATGTTTTCATAATGTCTATACACACCAATCTAGGTCCATCCCAATACAGCTTTGAAAGGCTAAACATAATTTCAAACACATGACATTATAGACACGTAATCTACTTGTAAAAAGACAGTTTTATCACATAGATGCACTGTTCCAAATGCTTTAAAAAAATATAGTTTGCTTTCTTCCCTAATAAGTCTACATCTCTGCTATTCCACTGTGTTTGCATGTCAACGATATATTTGGTAGAATCAACATTTTATGGGGGAAAAAACATCAAACAAATATTTAGCTTATTGATATATTTATATTCCTTGTATTGATTTATGTTGGCTTTTGCTGCTTTTTCTTCTCAATGAGGGATCTACATTAGGATTTATTATTAACTAACCCTCACTTCAGAGGGGTTTTTAATCATAAAGAGGTAATATTATACCACGGTTGAGTTATAGTATCCTCCTTTTCCAGACAATAGAAATACAGAATAGTATGTACTAAAACAGTAATGTATAATGTTATTAATAGCAGTGTAAATAATAAATAAAAAATCAAATGTATTTAGTAATCATAAACATTTTATGGTTTTAATCCATGGAAAGTTGATTTGTAATTTGGTTGATTGGTCAAATAAGTAAATAAAATGCTGTCTTAATTCTTTTGTGTGAGGACTCTGAAATATGCTTAGGAAATCCACTCAAATGGCAGGAAAAGAATGCCATACTTGATCCATATTAATGTAACTGATGGTGGGTGCAAATGCTACTAGACGCTCTGAACTCAACTGCATGCATGCACTCACACACGCACATCACTACCCACATAGTCTCCGCACACAGAGGCCATTGTCACCAGTCTTCACTCGAGAACAAAACAGTGCGACTGGAGCCTGACACCGTTAAACACAGAGAAGTTGATGTACACAGCTAACTGTCATCTAAAGCAGAACAATCCTTCTTTCTTTCCTCCCAGTACTTGCAGCAAGCTCCCTCTTTCCATTATTGGATTTGTTAAGACTCTGCAGGATTAGCCAAAGTTCTACATTAATGCCTCATCCTTCTCTCCCCTCCCCTTTTAATTGAATGGTGTTTTTTTATAACAGTGTATTTTATACATCTTCATATTAATTTTGAGCTGGGGTAGTCAACCTGCCACTATAATGCCCTTACTTCCTGGAATAATCTTCAGTGCATCATATAAATTAACTCACTAACTTTCCTATGATCAAATCAGATCTGGTCCCCCCAGAACCCAACCCCCCCCTTATTTACTATGTGCCTTTCAATACAATATGTCATTTTATTTTATTGTGAATAATATTGGAAATGAGGGCCACGATTGAAATAAATGAATGAAAAAGACTTACCAAGGAAGAAATAAAGGTTAAATGAATACATTTGTTTTATTTTCTGTTCTAAATTATTTCCTATGGCGGTTACCATATTATTAAACAATATACATTGGGAAAACATTGGAAAACAAAACAATGGAAATTATACTCACAGTAAGTTGTAATCACTATTTGTTGAAAATTGCTTTTTTATGTTCATGAGCAATGAGCGAAGAAACACAGAAACATCTTATGAGAAAGTCTTCTCAAGACATGCTCTGTCATTATTCTCCAGCACTACTACCTATACAGTACCACTGTACTTTGAATGTATGATGTAAGTACAGTATACAATATCCCTCTATTTCTGCTTTCATTTAACTGAAAGGTGATCATGATATACAGACTCTGCTTTATGATATGACATGTTTTAAATAAAAAGTGAAAAATCTTAGGAAAAACTTCCACAAAGTGGAAAAAGTGACAGAACAAAACAGAGCAGTACAAAGACAGGGTGCCAAAAACAATTGAGCAACAAACTGAAGAATATATTGGAGAGAGTTATTCACCATCATTTGCAAATTGGTAATGACGGTTAAAAGTGATTAGGGGAGAGGCGAGACACGTATGGAGCACAGCTGAAGATGCACTGTCACAAGATATAAGCCACTCCTCTGCAGGATAAATGTTGTTTTGTTCAGTCATTTGAGCAATATTTGGGTAAGTGTTGCTTTTTTCAGCCTATGTTTTCGATGGTAACCCATTGTCAGTCAATAGTGAAAGTAACTGCATATAACTGTCTTGTCGTTAGTTTCACTTTGCCAATTAGTTCAAATAATAGACGAGTGCAAATGTGTGAAGGCTATGCTAGGTTTTAGTAAAGCATGGTTTAGTGGAATGCCAGCTCTAGCGCCTAGGCCCTTTGAGACAGAGACACCGTTCCAACTTTAAAACGTCCGGTCAGTACCGGTGTAAGTTGCTCGCGAAGATGACATCAAGTGGGCGTGTCGTTCATCCGCCATATTGGATTGAACAGCGAAAGCGAAACTACATTTTCACAGGTCACAAATTTGGTCTAAACGCCACGAAACTTGAGGTACATGATCCTTGGACCAAGCCTCACAAAAGTTACCAGAAGGATTTTTGATTTTTGAAAGCGTTTGCCTGTCACAGCCAAACGAAATCGGCGGCAAAGCTCTGAAACAGAAGTCGTCCATATCTCAGGAACACTGTCACATATCAATACCAAACTTTGTATATGAACTCGGGACTCCAATGTGAGGGTGCTCAAGCTAAAAAAAAAAAAGAAAACTTTCCAAAAGTTTACATCATTTGGCAAACCACCCTGTGTATTTGGTATCTGTCATCCTTCACCTGTGTACACAGTGTCTGTCCAGCCTTGCCACGCTCATCAATTCATTGCTCTGCCATGGGTGTTTATGGACTTACGAACTGAAATAGCAAGGAGAACATTAGCTATGTATAGCTGACATAGTACAGTTATTTTCACATTGATGGTATTCAAATCTAAATTTTCATTATTGTTAAATGTCATGATGGGAGAGTATTATTATATGCAAATTCATATGTTTACAGGAAATTAGGTTTTACTGTGTTGTTTTGTTGTAGACATGCAAGGCATTCTGGGCCATGAAATAAACAGTGGTCGGCAGTGGTCGTTCCATACGTATTAATATGAATAGAAGTTTCTGTAAACCTAGGGATAATAAACAGCCATCTCTGTTACAAAAACGAGCTGGTAATCGCTCACTGAAGAGGGAACTGTGATAAAAAGATTGTTTTCCTCAAAGCATGGAGTTGACGACAAAACAAGCAGGAAATGTAACGTTAATGTTAATATCTACATCTGAACGCTAGGTGGCAACGTTGTATTACATATCACATCTAAATACGGGGAAATCATTAGAATTATGTGAGCTTCACAAGTAAGGAAGGTGCAAATATTATGTAATTTATAATGGGAAATTATTGGAAATGTTATTTCTTGTTTATTCTAATTGCAAACCACATACATCCATTCGTAATCACACGTAATACTGAAAGACTCTCGTTGATGTTGCCTAGCAACCCTGGGTGCAGTGGTGCAGCCTAGTTCACGTTTTGAGTTCGTGGCCAAACAAGTGCCCAAAATATCGGTTTCTGGCATTTCACGTTGCATTGTTTTGAAATGCATCTACAGGAGCTTCCAATCGCGAGGGAACAATTTTGCATTGTAGGCATAACTAAGGGATGCAGTAGACTAACACCACCAACAACAACCAAAACTAGCCTACTCATTGTCAACATGTACATTGTTGATTCACAATGTACATTGTGAATCAAATTAAAATGTTCTCCTCTTTGCAAACGTAGGCATAGGCATATGGTGACAGATTAATTTAATAATGTTGCTGCGTGAACCACGGTAAGCGCGAATGAAGTGGCCACTTCTTAATGGGACCCACTATATGGAAGTAGGCTAAGTAAAATAAAGATGTTTCAAATAAGATAAGGTTAATCAGAATTCTAGGATATGCCCGCTTGACAACGGCAGAGATAGAACTGGCCTTTGGCCATAGCAACCATCCATTTAGAACGACTGGCCTTCATAGCAACCAAAGATCTTAGCTGTAATGCATGCATGCAATGTGATGCAAAGTATAGAAACGTGATGAAATATACAGAGACAGGTCAAGAAATATAGTGTAATGTAGACAGTAGTATAGAGTTCAGTAATATGAACATAGAGGTTTCGAGTAATATGAACTATTCCTTTATTCTGAGATACATCTGGGATACACCAATAGGCTCTCAAAACAATCCCAAACAGACATAAGGTCTTTATAGAGCAAATCCATATAGATTATTTGTCAAATCACCAGTAAAACAGAATTAGGGGATGGAATATATAACATTCACACTCATATCTAATTTTTAAAATTAAATAAATCAGTGAAAAGGTATCCTGACAAACAAGCAGCATTTTAATGCCTTGGTCATATTTCATAATTTCAATTCTTCTGTAGGTTACCTGATAGCCCAGTTTGAGAGCCACAAGACGCGTGACATTATTTATTTTTGCAGCCAATCATTGCTGTCGTTTTATTTTATTGATTTGATCTTAGTCATAGAAGCTAAATTCGAAGGCAGGCCACAGGTAAAATCCAACTAACAGCATTCACCCCACATGCCAATAGTTGTATAGCCCTCTCCTAGAGCTTTTGAGATATTGCCACTGCTCCAACACTGAAAGGCACTGTTAGAATGCTTGGATCAAGCCAGGTTCAGCATAGCGTATGCCACTGTCTGCTCACGTTGGTGACCGGACCAGGGCAAGCACACTTTCGCAGTTCCCTCCGGAAATGCAGTCTAGTTGCTATTTCAATTTCAATTTCAATTTATTAAGGATAGCCCCTTGAGATGAATCATCTCGTTTTCAAGGGGGTCCATCAATACATTACATGCCCTTTTTTGAAATAATAACAAAATACATACTAGACAAAACACAAGACACAAACACATTCACACTCAACACAACAAACATTGCACCCCAGACCAGCCCCCAACCCCATTCCTCACCAACCACTAAGTTTCCAGCACATAGGCATGTAAACAAAAACACAGGGTACGTTAGCACGCCTGTGAACTATACATAGCACTTGAATAAAATAAAAGGAATCACAATTTATGCCCTTCTCTTCACTCTGAGCATAAAAAGACAAGAGAGAGATAATATAATTAAGAAAATAAAAATAATAATAATAAAAAATAAAAAAAATTAAGTAAAATTAAAAGTAATAATTTAAAAACATGAACAGGGAGTTTCAAAATGCGTCATTATAGCTGATTTGAAGATTTGGAGAGATGTGATAGACCTTAGAGAGGAAGGAAGTGCATTCCAGTCTGCCGGTGGTCTAAATTTAAAGGCCCGTCTCCCAATTTCCTCATTGAGCCGTGGGGTAACTAGGAATAAGTGGACTGTGTGCCGGAGACTGTATTGGGAACTAAAGGGAATTAATAGTTCTTTCAGGTATAACGGGCACTTAAGGTAAATACATTTAAAAACAAAAGTTAACCAGTGGAGCTGCCTCCTGTTTTTGAGACTTGGCCAGTTCAAGGCCTCATACATTGTACAGTGGTGGGTTCTGTAGGGGCACCGGAGCACAAACCTACAGAGACTATGGTATAATACATTAAGAGGACGAAGAATTGTATCAAAGGTACTGCCATAGATAACATCACCATAGTCCAGTATCGGGAATAATAATTGCATCACAATTCTTTTCCTAACATCTTGTGAAAAACAATCAATTGAACAATAAAGAGATTTCAGGGAGCCAAGTATTTTTTTAGTTATATAATTAATATGAGATTTAAAGGATAGCCGTGAATCAAGCCAAATGCCTAGATATTTAAATTCCTCAGTTTGTTCGAGTACTGTTCCATCATTCAGGGTAATTGACCAGTTATTGACATCATTGAGTCAGGTCGGGTGGAAAACAACATATTGTATGATTTTTTCTTATTTAAAAGAAGCTTATTTGATGAGAACCATGACTGAATCCGGGAGAAATTAAATTGCAAAGTATCTTGTATTTGTGAGACATCGGCTCCAGACGCATACAGAACTGTATCATCAGCATATAAGTGGATAAGACAATCAGAACAGACTTGCGGGAGATCATTAATGAATATTGAGAACAACAGAGGGCCCAGTGATGAGACTTGTGGAACACCCTTATCAATAATCTTATACTCTGATTGACTTCCCTGAAAGGAGACACATTGAGTTCTATGGTGAAGAAATGAATTAAAGAAAAATAAAGCATTAGTAGAAAGCCCTATAGAGTATAGTTTGTCTAGCAGAAGGTATGGATTGACCATATCAAAGGCTTTTGATAAGTCAATAAATATGGCACCTGTGGGCATGTTATTATCAGCTGCTGACAGGATGTCATTTGTAAATTTTAGGAGGGCAGTAGTAGTTGAGTGGCCTGGTCGAAAACTTGATTGGTGTTGAGATAAAATGTTGTTTTCTGTAAGCAAGGGCGTAGGTTTGGTCTGAGGTTTGCCCCCCCCCCCCCCGAATATATAAAATGATTAAAATGTGCTACTGTCCAACTACTATCCATGATTAAAATGTGCTACTGTCCAACTTGATCTAACTACACTGTGTAGCCTACATAATCTGATTTTAATATGTAGGATACAGATATGTAGGCTATATTTAACATTTATTTTCTATTTGGTCTGTTATGAAATCATGCCCATTTAAGCACAGCTCAGTTTTAAGAAACTTAAATACATGCATGCTTAGCATTTTGTGAAAAGAAATCATTAAGGCTACATTGACAAACATGAGCTGCCTGTATATTCTCTGATTCTAATATTTACAGATATCTAGGCGATGTAAGCACAGCTCAGTTTTAAGAAATGCAGCCGAAAGACCATGTTGAATTTTGCTATAATTTATTTCAAAACCGGATTACTCTGGAACAGCTAACTATACACGGGAATGCATTACACCTTTGTGTTTGGTAAGGTCTGCTGTTTATTCTGATATATGGTTTGTCATGTGTTGCGTGAAGAGTGTGTAGGCATACGATATTCCACCGAGACGAATGGATGTGGAGATGGGCGCAGAGAATAATTATTAAATCTCTTGAAGTTATTTTTCTCACGAACTGTTTGTTACAGCAAACAGTGGCTAGCTAGCACCGTTTAAAAGCTGAGAAAAGGCTTTTTCATGTGACACATGTGTGATGAGTAGCCTACTTCTCGAGGAGTTCAACAGAGAAGAATGGGTGAATTTGGACGCACTTCATGCTTGTAGTGAAGTAAAGATGAAGCGTTGCATGCTGCGCAGGAGACCGCGGCTCACTGGTAGTTATTATAGGTAATTTCAAATCAGCGTGATTTACCCTTATAGGCTACTGCACATTACAAGATCTGTACGAGATGATCCGCAGCACTTAAGTGAGAAATTATTTAACTCTTTGTGTAGCGCATGTGAGCGTTTTTTTCCCCATTTCAACCTGAATATTGGTGGGGACATTTCAGTGGTAATTTGACATTGGTGGGGACACGTCCTTCGGTCCCCACGCAAATCTACGCCCCTGTCTGTAAGATATGATGATAATTGATTAAATATAAGTTTTTCAAATATTTTTGCTATGCTATTAATAATCGATATTGGTCTATAGTTATTAACATCAGAGGTGTCCCCTCCTTTATGAAGAGGAGATACCCTCGCACTTTTCCAGGATGATGGTGTTTCACAGGTTGTGAGTGACAGGTTGAACAAATCTGCCAAAGGAAACGACAAAACGTGAGATGCAAGTTTAAACATTTTTATATCTAGACCATCTGGACCTGCACTACATTCAGAACTAAGATTGTAAATGACCTGCTCAGTTGGAGAAATAGATTTAAAACAAAAGGAGGTACTCCTATTCTGAGTAGGAAATGGACCCGAGTGAGTGAAACTAGATTCAGAGCAGCCAATAGTGGAAAAGTGTTGACTAAAGATTTCAGCTATTATTGAAGGATCACACACCGGCTCATTGTTGAGGTTAACATGAGTTGTTGTAGGACTTTTTGTTGATTTGTTTGTAATACTATTTATTTTCTTCCAAAATGTCCTTGGATCTTTAAAATCAGACGATAAACTGTTTTTGTAATAATTTGCCATTGCATTTCGCGTATTGGTTTTACACCTATTTCTTAGATCCTTGTAGATATCCCAGTCAGCTGGATTTCTAGTTTTCCGATACTTAGCCCACGCTTTATCCCTTTGTTGGAAGAGAAGTACAAGGTCTCCTTTGATCCAAGGTAGATGGTGACCCTTGGCCTTAATGGAAATCAAGGGAGCATGCTTGTTAATTACTTCTGATAGCTCGCTATAAAGATAATTCCAGGTGGGAATTAAGTGGAATCTCTCCCAGTTTATATTTAGGATATCTTGGATGAAGTTTTCAGAATTTATTTTATTAAACCGCCTTATTTTAATAAGTTTCGGAGGGAGATGAGGCAACTTAATTTTCCAAATGCAGAAGATCATGGAATGGTCACTGAGAGAGTTGGGTAATACACCGGATTCAGTGGCGTAACAACCCAATGGTGGGCCCAGGTGCGAGAGCGCTACGCGGGCCCCATACCGACATACTGTGGCCCAGGATGAATTAGCTCTGATACATGCAATACACATTAAGGGTGACTTCAATTGTTTATGAGGCACCGAAGTAGTTTAGTAGTTACAGATTACAATTTCAAATAAAAAACACACGACTACATAGTATCCATTACATGTGAAAACATTAAAAATAATTTTATTAACAGCCTGCAGGCCAGGGTAATCTAATATTACTGCATTAACATCAACTCGCATGGAATTATGGGAACACTCAATGCGCCTCTTCAACCCTCTGCTGAAACTGCAAGCGTAGATTGCTTGCTTATATCCCGCACTTCGCAGAAACAAAACTTAATGTAGCCTAACTTATTTAACCGTGCAGAAACCAAATAAAATCATTCATATGCATACAATCCCCAATATGCGTGAATTAGGCCATTAGAAGAAGGCCATCTTACGAGCCTTTCGTTGTGCAAAATCGTCAACGATGTTCCCAATATTTAATGCTCTGGCGCTCGTATTTTCAATGGACAGGATAGCTAACCCACTGAACCTCTCCATGCTGCTCCTTAGGTAGGTCTTAATAAGTTTGGGTTTGGAGAAAGATCGCTCAGCTGTTGCCACAGTCACAGGCAATGTCAGAAACAACATGAGAGCAGTACACACTTCCCCGAATGTGGATGTTACACTGAAATAATCTACCACCAGTATTTTGGCAAGTTGAAAAATAGATGACTTCTGTGAAATCTCTGCTTTAAAGCAAGACCTGAATGAGAGGAGTTGTGTTGGGAATGTCGGTGCAATGTCCCTGCTATAATGGTCTGACAAACGTCTTGCCTTTTCAAGCAGTTCATCATCACCTGCGAGTTGAAGGGTCATAGGACGTAAAGACTCAAACACATGACAAGTTTCCCCCATACTTGCAAATCTTTGGGAGAGCTGACTGATTATGATGTCCAGAGTTGCATTAAATACCTGCACTTTGAAGTATCTCTCTGCATCGGTTAAGCGCTCATCTTCCGATAGTTCGTCAAAGTGACGCTTCACTCTCTCTAAAAAAAAAAAAAAAAAAGGAGGCAGGGCGAGGGTAGCGACGGGCCCCGGGAGGTCACGGGCCCTGGTGCGACTGCACTTGCTGCACCTACTATAGTTACGCCACTGACCGGATTGTATAATTCTACCAGGGTGGGAAACTAAGATCCAGTCTAGTAGAGTGGAAGAGCTGGGGCCAACTCTAGTAGGCTCGGTTATGAGTTGAGTAAGGATACTGTTATAGAGGTTACGATCCTTTTGAGAGGAGCGATCCAACCAGTTGCAGTTAAAGTCACCCAAAATTATTTTTTCTGTGGAATCTAAAGAGTTAATGGTGGACAGGATACAATCAGTAGCTTCCGCTGGAGCAGAAGGAGGTTTATAGATATTACCAAAGTATCTTTTATTCTCATGAAAAATAATTTTAACAAAAAGACCTTCAAAGTGCTGAGGCTTCTCAGTGGGGGTAACAAGCTCTGATGTCAAGTTTGAGGACACATATGTCAAAAGGCCTCCGCCCCTAGACCCTCTGTAACTCCTAAATAAAAGGTAATTGACAAATTTTATTTCAGCATCAGAAATGTTACTATTAAGTTTCAGACAAAGTAATTATGTGAGGTTTATTATAGATAAGCCAAGTTCTCAATAAATCAATGTTTGATAGCAAGCTCCTTATATTCAAATGAATAATATGTAACCCTTGAACTATTCATTACATTTGTTAAATAAGATGTGTAGCCAGTACAGGAGAGAACACATGCAGAATTTAACTAAAGGCAAATGTATGTAGCAGGCAGGGACAGAGATTGAGAGAGGCAAGTGGGGGACATTAAACATAAACACACACACACACACACACACACACACACAAACACAGACACAGACTGGATGTAACACGCCATAGAGGGAGGCATATGGCGCAAACAACACAAATAAGGAAGGGGATGGGCAAAAATCAATTAGTACACAGCTCAGTCGACATGGCTCAGCTTTATATGAGCAAGACAATTCTATGGTGTTAGGCATATTGTTTTAGCATATGGATAAGAAAACAAAACAGGATATTGTTATATAAATCTATATTTGTTATTTTAACTCGATCAAAACAACACAACTGCAATTTTATTGATATTACCTGAAATACACAATTAAATAACATGACTTATTAATGTTTTAAAAAATGGAGATAGGCTAGAGTGTTTTGGAGCCGAACTCTTCAAACATAAATGTATTTTGTTTTGAAAACGAACATTAAGGGTTGTTTTAGGACATGTTTGAGTAGCCTACAGTATGCCTGTTGGCAGCCACTCTGAGTAGTCAAAGACGATTCAAAACAAGTCAAAAAGGTCGAGACAGGACCAATTGTCAAAATGGTGGTGTCCACCACTCTAGTTCATCCAAAACAAACCAGAAAAGGGACTAAGTGCTAAATTCCGGAATTTTCCTTTAAGTGCTTTGAATGAACTGTGAATTTGGTAACCACTATATTTTCATCTCTGGACTATAAGTGTCAAGTCCAGGGCAGCTGAGGTGTGGCGATGACATCATCGATACGTAAGAAGGATGTGCGGTTTCGCTGTCCAAACGAATTCAAAAGGGCTACGGTTTCAGATTTTTCCACTCTGGGACCAGGTTTAAAAAAAGTGCGGTTTCGGGCAGTGCGTTTACAGGATTCGTTTGGACGCTCGGCCAAGACGAAGCAAAACCTCTGCGTTTAACCCAAAAAGCGTCTCCGTGTGGACGGGCCCTTATTTACTATGAACAAACCATTTATAACTGTGTGAACAAATGCTTTACTGATGATAAATTATGTATGAACAAGAAATTAGTAATGATGAACAAACCATTAACTAATAAGTAACAAAGGCTTAATAAATGATGAATTGTGTGTAGTTTTTTATAAAGTGTTACCCCACGTTGTTCAAACTCCTCTGTGTTTTTGCCCTTTTGTCTCTGGATGAATGTGCCATGATTTGAACTATGAAAACTTGCAGCCTGCACTCACTTCACAAAATTGTGGGCTTTCATTTTTGTACAATGAGCACACAATTAAGTAACTTTGTTACTCTTCGGGTCGAGTTTTGAATCTAGTTCAAAGATCATTCCGCAAACGTCCGCAAAATTGACATGCCTGCAACTTTCAGGAATACATTGGACTCAATTGATGTAGCAGTCCTAACTGTCATTTGCAATCAGTAGCCTTTATCTTGTACACTATCCTATTTTAATATTATTATGTATAATCCATTTATCATCATTGCATTATTTAACTGAATCATTGTTAACTACTGTTTTTAATCTTTTATCTCTTTCATTTATATTATTTTCAATTTTACAGTCATGGAGCTAACCAGGCTTACATTTCACTACCTGCTTTACATTGTTATAACTGTGATGTGACAAGTAAATCTATCTGAATCTGAATTGTATTTTTAAATTAACTATCATCTTGAGAGAGTTGGTTTATCTGTATTTTCTTGTAGCTCTTGTCCCAAGGTATAACAAAAAAATGATGGACATCAAATAAACTCACTATCATTACAAATGGCAAAAACATGTTGCATTTTTCATTTCTTGTTTTATTGTTTAATTATTTTATGATGTTTGTTCATTTGCCTATTTTATCCCTATTTTAACTGACTTTATATTATGTCTCCCCTCCTCTCAATCCTTTTAATTTTGGGCTCCTTTTCCACTTATTTATTTACAGTTACTTACCTCTCTACCTTACTTGTAAAGCACTGGGGGTCAACTTGTTGTTTCTAATGCAGCACTAAAGTCTTAAGCAGTTTCCAAAATCATTTTGGTGGCATAAACTCGTAATAGGGTAAACAACTACCGCACTCTTAGAGGGCCCACCTTGCTTATAAAAAGACTAAGTAAGTTGTTTGTACCACATAGGAATTTGATTTGATTTGATTTATTTAATTGTATCAAGAAATGCCTAACACATGCACAGATATCAGATACAATCGAGGATAAAAACACAATAAAGTCCAGGGCTTATTTCCATTGTGGTCCTCAACACATAACACCAGGACAGGACAATACACTCACAGAGTGTGTGATAATCAATGACATAGCAAACACATTTTTCTTAAATAAATAAAAATGAGCTACAGCTACCCTCAGGCCTTGATTCTCTTTTTAAAAGAGTTCAGGCTGGAAATTACTTTAATTTGCCTATCTAACTTGTTCCACTGAACTGCACCTATATAAGCAAAGGTTCCTTTCCCTAGCAATGTCTTAAATATATAAGGACACAGATCTGCTATGCTGCTTCGAGTGCAAATATTGTGTGTGTCCTTTACCTTAGTAATAAGACACGGCAAAAAATTGGGACACTACCAAACAACATTTTATGGATCATGGTCAGCCTTGACATAACAAGACAAGACTCAACGGGGAGCCAGTTCTCTTATTCTGTGCTATTTGCAGCCTCCCTTTTAGTCTGTTTGTTAGGCCTTCAAACCAGGAAGTACATGCATATTCAAAATAATTTACAATTAAGGAACACACCCCTCCCACCTCTAGTAGTCTGGTACAGTAGGTGGAATTATCCAGCGAGCAATGTGTAAGTAAGCCTACAAATGCATAGAGTAAGCCTACAAATGATGACAATAATCACTGATCGTGAAAAGTTACCGATTCCTCAGTCTATGTTCGTAAGCCAAGTGATACAATGTGCTGTCTAAATAAAGTGACTTGCCTTAGTTATTAATTAATAATGATTAATGATGATTACATAGCCTAATCAGACCTACAAAGTCATATAGGAAATGGGTCAGAAAGGGCTACTGTGCACCATGTGGCATGTGTCACAATTAAAGGAAAATACCGGTACTTAGCACTTTGAGTCCCTTTTCTGGTTTGTTTTGGATGAACTAGAGTGGTGGACACCGGAATTTTGACGATTGGTCCTGTCTCGACTTTTCTGACTCGTTTTGAATCGCCTTTGACTACTTCAGAGTGGCTGCCTACAGGCATGCACAAACATGTTCTTAAAACAAGCCTTAACATTCATTTTCAAAACTGTGCAACTCACCGAGGGCTGTTTGCGCCCACTTCAGGCGTACTTGTTTCGCAACGTGCGTGTAAAATCATTGCGAGGTATGTACAAACAGGCCGCAATGATGTAAAAGCGCAAACTGCCTGTCACAGGAGCTGAACATGGCTAATTGCGTTTTTGTGTCATGCATATGCATTCATGGGAGGATCCAGGGGAAAGTGGGAGTTTAGCGTAAAAAGATGGGAGGGGAAGCGTAAAAAGCGCTTAATTATGTATTCCGGGGTATGTACAAAGACTGCTCCTGAAAGCGCACGTCTATTCTGCGCCTAAATACTTCCGCCTTGTAAAAGCAGGTGTTAATCCAAATTGCAGTTCAATGCGTCAATAAGAGAACCTTTCAAAGACAACAGAATCGCTATTTAGAGCACCAGTTTTGTACTATCAAAAGCAACCTTAACTTTCGTTGGCCTTCGAATGTCTTACTTTCACTTTCACGTCATTCACTTAAACTTTCCTACTTGCTAGATTTGACCAATTTTCCATAGCCTACGGGCACAAGTACTTTGAGTAAAACTACTGATCTTCATTATCTCCCTGCTTGTTGACATCTTATCATGTATGGTATAATTTCATGATCGCTAAACGTTGGATTCTTTTTAATGTTGTCATCAGTTAACTTCATTCAACTGCGCTTGTATAGGCACTGCCATTCAGTTGTGGACGTTCGTAAATTGCGTTTATGGGCGGAGAAAGGCAGAGAAAGGCGCTGTTTACACTAGTTTGATAAATACGACGGAAACTTGGGTCTGACAGCGTTCGCAATCTGCGGTTTGTCCATGACGCTGATAACGCTACGTTCGCAAATGTAGGTACATCTGGCCCCGAGTGGTTAGTGGTGTTCGTTGATGTTCCAAAACAAGTAGCATAGCAAAATACAGTTTCTGTCGTGTTTTATTTGGAATTTTTTATAAAATCCCATTGATTTCTGTTGGAAGACTCATTGCACGTTGATATTACTGCGCCACAGGGATGGATTACTGCACGGGCCTACCGGGCCCAGGGGCCCAAGGAGTCAGGGGGCCCTGAAGCCCAAGCCTTTGCATGGAATCATTGCCTCAATATTAACACATCAGGATGTAGGCTATGAATCTGATTGAATTTAGTATTGGCCATCCCCAAAATGTACCAGAATACAGGAAATCACATCAAACAGATTTTTCTGGGGGAGGACCCCCAAACCCCCCCTCCCACATATGCAAAAATTACTCGGGGGCCCTTAATACATCTGGGCCCAGGGGCCTGAATGTTCATAATCCGTCCATGCTGCGCCACCGTCTATGCTTCAGGCTCAAATATTTAGTGGAAGTTTATACGCGGTTGTGTACCACAATAGCAAATAAGACGGCTGGAAATCATACATTGCACCGATATATTTGATTTTAATAATCAACGAACACCACTAACCACTCGGTGAGTTGCACAGTTTTGAAAACGAACGTTAAGGGTTGTTTTAGGACAGGGGTTCCCAAACTTTTCCACGACAAGGCCCCCCAAATACCACTAGGTTCTGCCCAAGGACCCCCTTGATGTGTTATTAAACCCATCGACAACACTGCGGCAAAAACACATTAAGCTAAACCTAATAATTATTTTAGCCACAAGCACTTCGCAATGGAGCGAAAAAACTGCATTTGGGGCTTTCAGCTATATGAGCGCTATCTTTATCATGGAAAATATAATGTTCAGATATGTGAGACATTATTATAATGGCATTGTATAACAACAATTTCAAATGTATTTATTTGTTCCTTTTATTTTTCCTTCCAAGTTGCTGAGGCCCCCCTGGCACCCCCTCGTGGCCCCCCAGGGGGCCCCGGCCCCCACTTTGAAAACCACTGTTTTAGGACATGTTTGAGTATGCCTGTAGGCAGCCACTCTGAAGCAGTAAAGGCGATTCAAAACGAGTCAGAAAAGTCGAGACAGGACCAATCGTCAAAATTTCGGTGTCCACCACTCTAGTTCATCCAAAACAAAACAGAAAAGGGACTCAAAGTGCTAAATACCGGTATTTTCCTTTAAGAAAATATATAATATAGTATAGGCTTCTCCTTAAAGGTGCAATCAGGGATTGCACAGGATGTTTGTGTTTATGTTTATATTTAAATTTATTAGCAGATGCTTTTGTGCAAAAAACATTCTTTTTTAACCAACCCCTACCTTCAGTATTCTGAGAGAAATTCCATGCAGGGTTTCATTTTTGTTTGGGGGACAGGCTGCCGCCACTTTGTTTGTATCCAGTTTTTGGAGCCTGGGCTGCCTATAGAGACCAAGTTTTTTTTTACAGTGTACACATGGAATGGGCAGCTATAGTTGTGAGGAGATGATTGCTGAATGTGACAAAAATTTTATGGGCTTGAAATCGTGTAAAATGCCTGACTGCACCTAATATAGAGGCCAAAATGTATCAGCTGTACACTTGCTTCACCAACATACAGTAAACTATAGGACTATGAATACAGTATGTTATGGTGCACATATAGGCTAGTGCACAAAAGGCTCTCTGTGCCCTTGGTGGTTTCCGGTGGAGCCAGGTGTGTCTGAACCTGCCGCTATTGTTAATGTAATTAGTGTCTACAGACCCAGTTGGGTGTACACTAGGGATTCAGCACTTTACGATAAAGAAGTATTTATGCATGTGTTATGCACGTGCACCTAGTCTATTAAAATAAAGCCATATCTATAGGATAAAGGGACATACACAACGGGTTTAGGAACACTGTATACAAGGCCAGATTAGATGTCCAGGGGTGTGGAAAATGTTCACTTCATTGTCAAATTTCTACCATGATCAACCGTTTTTTGGTACATAATACACATATGGGTTGGTAAAGATGTGCAATGTGAGCCATTCAATGTTACAGTAATAATAAAAAAAATAACTATTAATTGTAATACTTAAAAAGCACTGTTAAATGTTTTGCAAGTCATAATCATTTTGGCAGTTTATATAAGATCAAAGAGCTTACCTTCTAATGATATTTCCCTGGTAGTCAAGCCTGAAATACAAGCAGCACCATATCATTGGCAGCCTTGTGCTTGTCCAATGGTTATTGCTTCTGTTCCCTCCTTTCCAGGTCCAATATGTTCCATCACCCCTCCCCCCAACACACACACACACACACTTATGCATTCTCTCTCTCTCAGATACACACACACACACACACACACACAGACACACTCTCTCTCTCTTCTTCTGACCCATTGAGTCAAATACAATGCCTGAATAGTATATATATATTAATGGTTACAATGTTAGTACTGATATGATGCAACTGGAAACTAGATGTGCCGCAGAGCGGTACAAAATATGACCGCCGCCCAGTCCAGCACATTTTTTCCAGAAAAATAAGTCACGCTTGTCAAATTGTGTTCATTTCCTACTTTGTTCCTTTTTTGTGTGTTTGTAATTGAGTGTCTGCAGAGTGTGTGGTTGTTTTTGTGTATATGTGTTTTGTGTGTGTGTTTTTTGTGTGTGAGTGTGTGCATGTGTTTGTGTATGTAGGTGTGTTTGTATGTGTGGGTGCATGTGTTGTATGTGTGTTTATGTGCGTGTTGTGTGTGTGCATATATGTGTGTGTGCATGTGTAGAGTGTGTGTGTGTTTTTGTGTATAATGTGTTTTGTGTGTGTGTTTTTGTGTGTGAGTGTGTGTGTTTGAGTATGTAGGTGTGTTTGTATGTGTTGTAGGGCTGGGACAACGCGTCGGCGTAATCGATGACGTCGACGCAAAATATGCGCGTCGATTTGTCAAGCATAACGTGTGCCTCTAAATATTTTTCATTTTACACCTTCAGTGTTCCCATACGTTGACTAATCTGTGGCTGGGCGGCACGAAATCAAAACCAGCCACCACACATTGATGTTCTATGTTGATGTTAATGTACTATTTAAATTAAAGATAAGATAAAATCCTTTCATTGAGCTGCGCTTTTTACGCACACAGCCTTTCCTTGCCCCGCCCGCTCTCTCCCGCTGCCCCTCCTCTGCATTTAACAAAATATTCACGATTGTTGAAGGATTGCTGTTGCCACATAGAAGCATTGCATAGAACACGGCGGGCTAAATTGCTATTAAATACGCTTAGCATCGTGACCATGCTGCGCAAATTTGTTCAAAACTGCTGCATTAAAGTTAACTCTGCTAAGGTCTTATCCAGGGGCGGAGTGGGACACTAAAATCCACCGGGAAAATTCTGACGCCACCGGCCCCCCTCCCCCTTCCCAACACCCCCCCTCCCTTCAAACACGCACACATCAATAGCACAAACAAAATATATGTCAATTTAAAATACTAATAGGCTACGTATAGGGTACATTTGGAGAAAGGAACTGTAGTGCTAATGCAATACAACAAGCCTATCAATCCCCACACAGCAAAGGAGTCCGTGGCGGACCCGCCCTCAAGACGCCAGATCCGCCTGACTGTCAGATTCGTTTTCGCTGCGCAAACAGGATCGGCCCCGCCTCCAGGATCGGCCCCGCCTGCGCTTTCAATCGGCGGACCCAGAACGGATCACATACGATCCGCACTTCGGACGCGTCGTAAGATAACGGTTCAGGTTTGTGGCTGGGTTGACTAGTAGGAATTAGTCGGGATCTCCTTTGCGTGAAGTTCGGCTGCTTCAAGTAATTGTAACGTTAAGATATATTTTATTAATGTTTGTTATCTGTCATTGAAATATAATCAATCCGTATAACCTACGAAATGCTTGTTGAAGGTTTTGGCAAAATGTTTGTGGATTGTGGTTTCTATTTAATAAGGTGTTGCAGTAGGTTAAAGTTAGGCTACTTCAGTATAGCCTATGTGTAGCATAAAGTTAGCATTAATGTTATGACTTTGACCAGTCTGATTTTAATTCCCATTCCCCATATTTGAGCTCTCTCCTGGACGTAACCATTATGTCCTATATTAAGTTGTTTTAATTTGGGAAAGTTATCATGTAGCCTACATTCATTGTAGTAGCAGCTAACTGTTGCTAGCTTGGTGGTATCCCGACAAACACGGGACGTCCCCCGGACCTCATGCCGACATTCACGACGTCCCCGATTGGTCCCGAACGTCATGTTCTCTAGCGGACGTTCCGGTGACCTTATTGACGTCTGGAGCAAGTTATCGTTTGGTTATTGTGTGACGTCCGGTGCAGGACTTTCTGGGGACGTCACCGTCAGGTCCCTCGGATGACATTTGCATTTGGTCATTTCAAATACCTCCTAAGGACCCGACAATAACGTTATACCGGGGACATGGAGGGGACGTTTGTTTATTCACACATGGCAGCGGAGTTAAGAGCGCTCTGGCTACCGCCTGCAGGAGACATCATTCACATCCATGCACGACTTCACGTTACACGTCTAGGGATGACTAAAGTATCTAGTCTCTAGCAGTAGCTGCATTAGCCTACCGTAGTCTAAGGCAACATATCATACAGTTTATGAAGTTGTGCGTCTATGAGCAAAGTTGCTCATAGACGCACAACTTCATAAACTGGGAAAAGGGTTAGTTAAACTCAAAATGTATATGCTACATAATGCATGCAGACATGCTGAATTATGTAGCACATACATTTTGAGTTTAACGTTAATGTATAACGTTACAAACTAGGGAAGGGATTTTATCAAAATGTTAGCTGATGTGATGCTTGGTGTAACGTTAGCAAAGTCGCTGTTCTTATCTTCTAGCTTAGCCTACAATGCGCTTTTCTTCAGAAAACTGACATTACGTGATGCATGTAACATGCTCTAAATAGGCAGTGGTTTATTTAACGTAGTCACGTACACGTACTGTTTTATTTTCAGAAACACACACACGGCCGAATTGGGACTGAACCGGCTTTTGGAGCTGAATACGATGCAATAAAACTAGAGAAATGTTAAAAACAGACCACGTAGCATTTGTTTAGGGTTGTCTAGCAACAGAAATGACTACTTAATTTGTAAAGCAAAACGATCTAGCTCTACATTGCAGAAGAATGAAGGATACTGCTTCTTCATGACTTGTTTAAATGTCATTGTAATTTATGCATGCTCGCGTTTAAAAGTGTCACGCATAGGCCTAGCTGTCCCCAATGTTACAGCAGCTCCTTGTGGAAACAGCAAAGAGTGCACATATCCGATGAGATTTCTAACGAGGAGCAGAAGCTCTCTGCCTCACCAGAGCCTTACTGTTTATTAATAAAACAATGATATAGAATAGAAACATCCGAATCTATTTATTTAATCTTAAAGTTGGCTATAAAGAGCATTCATAGCCTAGAGAAAACGATACATTTTTCTTTATCTGCAATGTTCCAGGAAGAAAGGCTTACATTTATAGGCTGTCCCTGTTTGATCACAGCAGGTCCAACAAAACGAGTGGATATAACGTAATGCATTCTAGTTATGTTTCATGTACTATTTCATGTTGAGTTTTGCTTCCCAGCATGCATTGCGATTCATTTAGCCTATTTTGGCTATTATTAGTTTTTAATATTTTGAAACAATATGGTTTGAACAATTGATCTTAGGCTAGCCTAGGCCTACTCTGATGATGTTTTGAACAATAGGCCTATGCTACGGGATATGCCCATTAAAACGTTGTATTAGTTTATTAAGAAAATGACACCGTAGATGTGAAAGCAGCACATTCTAGCCCGGTATAAATGTCCATGTCTACTCATCAGTAGTGTAATGCATTCGGAGGACGTGATTTCATACATGCGTGAAAATATGAGGTGAGTAAAATTGATTGCGTAGTTGTATAACAAGTCATTAATGCGTGTTCATGTTCCGTCTACCTCTCTCCTAGCAACGCTGAGATTTACAGGATGTAATACCGTACCAAATCGCGCTTCGTGTTTTTTTTTTTTTTACCATCGCGGAAACGTTGCGCGCATAACGTCGCGGTGACCATTACAGGACGTCCTCTCAAAGTCTCGTGGATGTCTTTTAGACCTCCCAAACAGAGGTCCGCGGGACGTAAAGGGAACCCTACACAATGTCGAGGAGGTGACGTTCGCCAGGGGACCTTTAGGGGACGTCGCCGGGACTTTATTTTGTTTACTGGGATAGTTGCATGGACCGGAGCTGTAGCAGCTAACATTAGCTGCTGGTGCTAACGTTACTATCATTGACATGTTGACTAGGTATATTCCAACGTGATCCAAGTTTACAAGACGATTATCACTGGTAGAGTTACATTTCGTGAAAGGACATAACAATTTAAAATGCATCCCGTGAGAATGGCATGAGTTAATCTTAAAATGCGTTTTTTTTTTATTATTATTATTTGGACATCAAGTCCCACCCTCCATGCATGCCCCTATTTAAAACGTGTTTCTACGCGGCTTGTGCTCAACTATTCGACAGTGTGTGAATGCTATGCACAAACACATATTCTCCACTGGATGTAAATGTAAACATTTCTTCTAATGTCGGGTCTATCTAACGGTCATCGTGCGCTGAAAGGGTCTGGGAATATTCCCACGTTTTTTTTTTTCCCGACCGCGAATGCCGGTGTTCTGTCAAACTGGGCTAGCCGTCGAGTTATGCTACCACGCAAGCGCAATGGAAAATAAGTCACAATCTACTGTTAGAAGTACATTTACTGTAATTTTGTGGTACGTCAACGTGCAATATTTAATAGTTCACGTCTGTCAATCGAGCTAAGAACAATTTTTTTTTCCAAAAAACAGACATTCAGGTTTCTGTATTAGGCCTACCTCCCCGTTTTGTTCCGTGGAATTATTCTATCAAACATGTAATAGTGTGTTGATGGTAGAATAATTTTAGTTTGCAGAACAGCGCCATATTCATCAAAAACGTTATTAATTTGCGCTGTAGCTCATCTCGACAGAACAGACGGATGGCTATAACTTTATGCCACTTCAGCATACCGGTATCCATAATCCTGATCACAATTTAACATAATTCTGTTTTCTTTACAGCTTGTTTTTGGATCTTGGGCTGAGGACTGTTCCACCTGTTTGAAGTAAGATCAACATTTAGAATATATCACCAATTCATGGGTTTCATCAGGTCCCTTTCCACAGGTGTATAAAATCAAGCACCTTAATTATCAATGCAGACTGCATGGTGCTTGATTAATACACCTGTGGAAAGGGACCTGATGAAACCCATGAATTACATTGTTTCATTGTTGGAGCATAAATAGTGGCGTCACTGTTAAATGCTAAGGTGTTGATATAGTAATGGGCTGTTGTTTTTTTATAGAATCCTCATGTCTTTGATGAGTTTGATGATTGGGGGGGTGCGGCTTCCAAAGAGCGCCTTGAGAGTTACGTGCTTTTTTGGCAGCGCATGACTACATTAGGATATAGAGTTGTCTTATTGTCCTAGTTGGTAGCAAAACATTTCTGCGCCTAATGGGACAAGTTACGATGGCATCGCATTCACATATGGTAACTGTAACTGACATTAGAATGATAATATTAACAGACTTGACCTACAGTAGTGATAGATAGTGATAGAAAATAGATTTTGTAGTTTTCTTGACACCTTGGTAAATAAACGGCATTAAGACTCCTTAAGGCAACATACACAGAACAGAAAGTATAAGGACATAAGTAATTAACTCGGGCTGGTTTGCTGCAGGCCGGTGGAGGCAAAGCCAAAAGTCAGATTGGGTCAGCTCACCGGCATGGTCCGTCATGCAACTTCTGACGGATCCAACGGGAGGCCCTACAGTGGATTGCAAGAAATTCTTCATCTCAAAGATTTGGTTAATTTTACAGCAACATGAATGTTACAATTCATGAGTGAAACGAAAAAATTAAAATGAAGAGAAAAGATAACTGCTATTTGTGTACCACATAGTTTGTGTACTACATAGTTGATAAGTCTAGGTATAAGCTTGAATTATTGTGATCACCAGTATCTAGATGATTGATAGATTAGATAGATACTTTATTGATCCCCAAGGGGAAATTCAAGGTCTTGATCTTGATTAAAAAAGAAAAGAATACCAAAGGTGGATGCTAGCTGCATCTGCTTTTTTTAACTCCTCCACTTCACGGGCTAAATCCTAGTTTAGCCTACCGCACAACACAAATCTAACGACGACGGCTTAGTGTGGGATTTTATATTAAATTCATCCCGGCGAATGTTTGCCACCCACTTTCGTCTGCAAAATCCCATAACCATAACCACTTTCGCCGCAGATCGGGCTGGGTTGGTAGGCCTAAACTATGGAAACGTACGCCGTTAAATTTCGCTGAAGCATTAGCCTACACAACGATACAACAATGTTCAGAATACTTTAGCTGTTTAAATAGGTGGATGGTCTTCATTAATTTACGACGCACACTCGTTTTGCTGTATGTAATTATTAAAAACGTTTCAATGAATGAATGGGATGGGAACTCCGGCTGTGACCGTAACTATGTAAACAAAATGTACCGGAAGCGTCCGGGCAGCACTATATCAAAACGGAAATACGTAACAAAGCCGAGTGCAAGTAGCGAATGTCACTCCCCGATGTGAGTCACGCATGCTCAGATTGATAGGTTTTACGGCATAACGCCAAGGGATCCGACTGAAATCGATAAAATAATTCACTTTTCTGTTTCAAAAACGTTTTAGCTATCTAAGATTGTTTGATTGCTAATGTTAGCAAACGCCATTCAAGTGACAGCCTTTGTTGTGCTTGATTGCTTACTTACTTGCCAGCAGTGAACAAACTTCGTTATGTAGGTCAATTTTTATTGATATTACAGAAGTCTCTCGCTAGCAGGCTACTTCAGCCTCTAATCTAGAACTGACATTAGAGATCATGCCGTGAAAATGTGATGCCTTACGCTAATACTGCTGTGTAGGCTAATGTCATTATTATTCTGTGGCTAACAGCACTGGTAGTCGCAAAGTAGCAAAGTGACGCATGCGAGACTCACATCCGGTAGCGACTCACATCGGGAGAGGGAGTTAAGTCATTTAGAGACGAATGACCGCGTCGCAGGAAGTGCATCATAACAAAGGGACGCCAGACCCTCTTGTAACAGCTGTACTCAGTGATACTGCAGACTTGTAAAAATATTTAGAAAATAAGGCAGAAAAACGACAAGTTTCCTCATGCTGCTTCCTTATGTTGGAATGTGCAAAAATGTACAAACAATCAAGAGGATGCCTTCTTGTATGTAATTTCTGCAACAGTGATACTGCAAACGTGTTGATAGCCTATTGTTGATTTATATGCTGTAGCCTAAAGCATGTCACACAGTAGCCTAGCCTAAAGAAAACACTTAATTGATGTGATATAATGATAACTTGTATGCCTACAATGGTTTATTAAACATCATAGTCATTTATTTAGTCAGTCATCATGTTCATGTTAATGAATAGGAAGGACACCTAAACGATAGCCATAAACCAAAATTTCGCGCAGTATCTGCCGTGAGTCCCTATGCGTGAATCACGAGCTCCTTCCAGCTGACTGGCAGATCTCGTGGACAGTCAGTCGCGATCGATTATTTAATAAATAAATGTGAATTACGAATAATAATAAAAAGCTTCTACCTAATGTGACTATTTTTTCCATGAACTGTAAAAGAAAACACGTTTTTTCCAGCTGTATTCTCCATAAAGAGTAAAGTAAATTATGTACTTATTTCCGGAATTGACGTCACTTCCTGGACTCGTCTGAGACTGGTCTAATGGGTCTGAGGCAAGGGGGCAGGCGAATTCCCGGAAGTAGAAGAATCGACGTAGGCTGGAGGGACCACCTCTCTGCTAACTCCCATAGAAGTCCATTCATTGTAGGATTTTTTTGAAATACCATAACTTCATATAACATATATCCTGTGCCGATATTGTAGCTTCTGTGTAATCCACATAAACACTACAAAGGCAAAACAGACTCCACTACCTCGTCCGTAACGTTGGTTACCCGTAAGAAGAACGGTTAGCTTGTTCGGTTGGAGGGAAGCTAGCTTTGACGTAATCTCTCTTTCGCGCCGTAGGGAGATAACCGTATTGTTTGGATAAGAAGCTCAGTCCACCTTACTGTCTGACGGTAACTCATAAGCAAAACCTAGCATACACGACCGTATGTTAAGGTAAAGCATTACACAGAGGGAACCTAATAATAATAAAAAAGTAAACCTAATTTTTTTTAAAAAGGGCACTAATCATTTCAGAGGTTTTCGATGGATTGACCGTAGGTCGGAAAAGTGGAAAGAAGATTAGCTTCAAGGCTATAACTTTGTTTTGTTTTAGCATGACTGTTTTTGAAGATGATGTGTGGTAGCTTCAACATTAACTCGACTTGGTGAGGATGATAATACATAAATAAATGTTTAACTTTGATGACTTTGAAGGCGAAGGAAGTGTGAGAAGAATTTCTGTGTATCTATCATATGAGTTACAAGATTCAGTTCGATGGCTAACGTCACAAAGTTAAGTGTGAGTCTGCGCAGTACTGGGGGGACCAACTGAAAAATCGTTCTATTTGACTCAGTGCCCTCCCATTGAAAACGACGGAGTCTGTTCGTCCATTTCTTTTACTGTCTATGGTCTGAGGTCTCTCAATGACTTAACCCCTACTGGACATCGGGCAGTGACAGCGAATTCGGACGTACTCATAGACAGTAAAAGAAATGGACGAACAGACTCCGTCATTCTCAATGGGAGGGTACTGAGTCATTTTTCAGTTGGTCCCCCCAGTAGCTACTGCGCAGACTCGCACTTAACTTCGTGACGTTAGCCATCGAACTGAATCTTGTAACTCATTTGATAGATACACAGAAATTCTTCTCACACTTCCTTCGCCTTCAAAGTCATCAAAGTTAAACATTTATTTATTCATTCATTCATTCATTTATTAATATCCTCCCAAGTGATATCAAGTCGTGTTAATGTTGAAACTACCACACATGATCATCTTCAAAAACAGTCATGGTAAAACAAAACAAAAAAGTTGCCTTGAGGCTAATCTTCTTTCCACTTTTCTGACCTACGGTCAATCCATCGAAAACCTCTGAAATGATTATCGTTAGACTACCTAACGGTAAAACTACTGTTTTTCATTAGGTTTACTTGCCTCTATGCTTTACCTTAACATAGGCTACAATGCTATTGTAGGCTACATAGCTTTGTTCACGAGTTTCCGTGCTGGCTGGACTACGCTTCTTATCCAAACAATACGGTTATCTCCCTTCAGTGAGTTAGCTTCCCTTCAACCGGACATGCTAAACATTCTTCTTACGGGAACGTTACGTACGAGGTAGTCGAGTCTTGTTTTGCCTTTTATTGTTTATGTAGATAACACAGAAGCTAAAATATCGGCACATGATATATGGTATATGAAGTTATGGGAGTTCAAAAAAATCCTAAATGAATGGGCGTTATATGGGGTAAGCAGAGAGTTGATAACCACCGCTACATCGATGCTTCTACTTCCGGGAATTCGCCTGCCCCCTTGGACGTACTGGGCAGCCATCTTGCCTGTCCTTTGACCCCGGATGTTTACATGTGACGCCGACACACACCGCGAAAAACTACAGTAACCTCAAAGAACTACAGAGCCCGGTCCTCCTATCTTTAGTGTTATTATAGCGATACTACGATTGAATGTAATTGGAGATATCCTGCGCATCGAGAATGGCACTCGACATTGCCGTCATATATCATCGCGAAAGCAGCTTTGTATGCATTTGGACCTGGGAGAAGACATTTGTATGCCCCCGTTAAATTCTCCCCCACTGTTGAACTTGATAAACGCTAGCTGACCGAACTAAAGATACAACAAAAACCACACGTTACTTGACGAGTTTGAAGAATAACTTAGAGCTTATTGTTTGCACAACAACTACACTATACAACTAGTTGGACAGCTAGCCTAGGCTACATAGGCTATCGTGAATCTCTTTGGACAAAAGCATCTGCCAAACAAACATCTCACCCCTTCGACTGAAACCGAGGTGAAGTTAGTTTGATATTTGATATTCGGATATTCGACAGATATTCAAAAAAAATGTATGCGGCCGGTTTCACACCGTTTTTGCAGACAATGTACAAACGGATGACCTGTCTACTTGCTCCCAGCCGACCTTAGGGACTGTCTAAAAAGTACCTTCTGAATTACCTTCATAGTCTTTTTTGTCAATAGCAATCATGTGACCTAGTGACTCCAAACCAATGCAGAAATAGTTATCCTATATGGGACTCATCAGACACACCTCTTTTTATGGTTACTGTATGCACACTGTATTTTATATGAATATTTTGTAAAAAAAAATACATTATTTCCTATATGAATGGTCCTCTTTTTTCAATACCTCCCAAGTCATGTGACCTAGTGACTCCAAACCAATGCAGAATAGTTATCCTATTTGGGACTCATCGGGCACACCTCTTTTTATGGTCACTGTATGCACACTGTATTTTATATGAATATTTTGTAAAAAAATACATTATTTCCTATATGAATGGTCCTCTTTTTTTCAATACCTCCCAAGTCATGTGACCTAGTGACTCCAAACCAATGCAGAATAGTTATCCTATATGGGACTCATCAGGCACACCTCTTTTGGTGACTGGTCTGGTCACTGTATGCACACTGTATTTTATATTAATATTTTAAAGAAAATACATCGTTTCCTATAAGGAATGGTCTCCCCCCCCCCCCCCCAAGGGAAGTGACGTAGGGACACCAAACCAATGCAGAATATCCTTTATGGGACTAATCAGACACACCTCAAATTAATATAATTTTTGCACATACTATTTTATAGTACCCATTTGTTTCCTATGGAAACTGTGTTTTCTCAATACCTTCCATATAATAGTAGATGCCAAATCATTTTTCATATTGAGGTGTGTCTGATAAGTACCCCATAGCAGAACAGTTCTGTATTGATCTGTGTTGTCTAGGACCCCTTATATGGCAGCTATTGAGCAAAAAGCTGTTTTCCATAGGAAATAAATATGATTCTTTAAAAAAAATTAAATATAATAGTTCATGCAAAATATTATTTCACATTGACATGTGTCTGATTATTATCACATAGCAGAACAGTTCTATATTGATCTGTGATGTCTAGCGAGAATAAAGCTTGCGAGGTATTGAAAAAAGGAGACCATTCATGATGGCAAATAATGTATTTTATTTAAAAAATTCATATAAAATACAGCGTGCATACAGTGGCTATAAAAAGAGGTGTGTCTGATGAGTCCCATATAGGATAACTATTCTGCATTGGTTTGGAGTCACTAGGTCGCATGGCTTGGGAGGTATTGAAAAAAAGGAGACAGTTTCTTATGGTAAATAATGTATTTTCTTTAAAATATTCATATAAAATACAGTGTGCATACAGTGACTATAAAAAGAGGTGTGCCCGATGAGTCCCATATAGGATAACTATTCTGCATTGGTTTGGAGTCACTAGGTCACATGACTTGGGAGGTATTGAAAAAAGAGGACCATTCATATAGGAAATAATGTATTTTTTTACCAAATATTCATATAAAATACAGTGTGCATACAGTGACCATAAAAAGAGGTGTGCCCGATGAGTCCCATATAGGATAACTATTCTGCATTGGTTTGGAGTCACTAGGTCACATGACTTGGGAGGTATTGAAAAAAGAGGACCATTCATATAGGAAATAATGTATTTTTTTTTACAAAATATTCATATAAAATACAGTGTGCATACAGTGACCATAAAAAGAGGTGTGCCCGATGAGTCCCATATAGGATAACTATTCTGCATTGGTTTGGAGTCACTAGGTCGCATGGCTTGGGAGGTATTGAAAAAAAGGAGACCGTTTCTTATGGTAAATAATGTATTATCTTTAAAATATTCATATAAAATACAGTGTGCATACAGTGACCATAAAAAGAGGTGTGCCCGATGAGTCCCATATAGGATAACAATTCTGCATTGGTTTGGAGTCACTAGGTCACATGACCTGGGAGGTATTGAAAAAAAGGAGACTGTTTCTTATATGAAATAATGTATAAGATATAAAATATTCATATAAAATACAGTGTGCATACAGTGATCATAAAAAGAGGTGTGCCCGATGAGTCCCATATAGGATAACTATTCTGCATTGGTTTGGAGTCACTAGGTCACATGACCTGGGAGGTATTGAAAAAAGGAGACTGTTTCTTATATGAAATAATGTATTTTCTTTAAAATATTCATATAGAATACAGTGTGCATACAGTGACTATAAAAAGAGGTGTGTCTGATGAGTCCCATATAGGATAACTATTTTGAATTGGTTTGGAGTCACTAGGTCACATGATGTCAAAGCTATTGACAAAAAAGACTATGAAGGTAATTCAGAAGGTACTTTTTAGACGGTCCCTATGGTCGGCTGGGAGCAAGTAGACAGGTCATCTGTTTGTACATTGTCTGCAAACACGGGGTGAAACCGGCCGCATAATTTTTTTTTTGAATATCTGTCGAATATCCGAATATCAAATATCAAACTAACTTCACCTCGGTTCGACAGAAAACTTTAGTTCAGGTGATACAGGTAGCTGCTTGATGTAATAGTTGACAGCTACAGTTTAAGAACAAGTTAACCAAGAACAGGATCAGCCCTAATCGAAAATCACATGTTATAGGACAATTATTTGTCTTGGCTTTAATCATATGAAGGCAGTTGGCTACTTTTCCCACAGCTCTCTCTCCTCAAACTCCCTGGACATTACTTTCAAACTGAGCTAGTTCAGACAAAGACCACTGGACTGCCTATGCTCATTTAAACAATTGAGCAAAACCTTCTTGCAGTCGTTTTTAAATAAATTTGAAACAGATTCAAAAACATCTTATTTTAAAAAAAAGCATCACAGTAGAAAAGGAATGGTCACATTTATATATCAATGTTTATTATATAAACATTAAATGGGCACGCACAGTAGGGGTGTAAAGGTAAACCTATTCATACCTTACCATTTAGGTACAGGATGTTCAATACAGATGCAAATGCAGCCTTTAACAGTAATTGGCCTATTTCACGCCGCCATTTTGAATATCGATAAGCCGTAAACTCACTTCCGGTTAACGATGTCTTATGGAGAAACTAACGTTATCAGAGCTATCTACAAGTTTACAAGGAATTTGCGGCATCTGCCAAATATTAATCTGTCATAGGTGGCAGATATTGTGGAACATCACACGAAAACTAAGCGATCCAAACTGGATCGGGGATATAAATTGTTCCATGAACAATTTATATATAAATATGAAGGTAAAGTCAGTCAGCTAGCTAGATGGCTAATACCAGATAACTAGATGGGTAATACTAGATAAGACACAACAGCTTGTAAATGCACTTCAATAAAGCAGTGTAACAAAATGATCCTGTAGCTTACTTCTACTAAACCATCAGAATTGGATTGTAGATATAGATTGTTCCATGAACAGTTTCTGTTTTGTGAAGGTAATGTTGATGTCAGCTAGCTAGGTGGCTAATGTCAGATCCAAACAGCTTGTAAATGCACTTCAATAAAGCTGTGTAAAGAAATGATCCAGTATTTTATTTTGAAATTATTACGTGCATGTTTTTGTATAGTCTCCAACATAGTAGGCCTAGATGGTAGTGTCATTGTGAGATCACTGTGCTACCAATCTCTTAGAAAAAACGAGGAGCCGCACAAACGAGGTGTAGTGAACATTGAATCGTCAGGGGCAAAAGGAACAAGTACGCCGAAATAGCTATTGTTTACAAGTCTTTTTGAAGGGGGTGCGTTGGCCAAATAATATTTAAAAGATTCAACACAAATGGCTATGGTTTGTGAACAAAAACGTTGTCTAGAGTATGCATCAATAATTGACAAACAAACGCTACCTACCCTGTTTTTCGTGCTAAACGTCACTGAAGCCTAGTTGATTGAAGGATGACCTCTTACTTGCAACAGTGTCGATGTCTGAGACCTGGGCGATGTTTGAGCATCTTGCAATGTTAATAACAAAAGCACCTTCCTGTGTAGACTACAGTAAGGAGCCTAACTTGTGAAAGTTAGGTGTGTTTTATGGGGAAATGTTTTGGATATCATAGAAATGATGGTCATATGAAGGACAGATATACATTTAATCAATGATATACCAGCTTGGCATATCATTGATTAAATGCCTTGTGTGTATGTGTCCTTCATATGACCATAATTTGTATGATATCCAAAACATTTCCCCATAGAAACACACATAAGTAGCAAATTGTTGCAACACTATGGAAGACAAAGCTCTTATTTGTTTCCCAAAAGTTTTAGTTGTTGTTCCACGAGTTAAGGTTCAGAAACTTTTGCTAATATGTTCCACTCACCGTGCTATTACTAACACTACTTCGGCCAGCAAGACGGGGATATGCTGTTTTGTGTGTTGGTAGAGGACTCTGTAATCACATTGTTGCACATGCCACGTACTGAGGTAAACGTAACCTAAACAGTTGGTCATTAAAAAAACAAAAACATTGGGACGCTGCAGAGTGAAATCCACATTATATATGCCCTATAAAAGGTTAGTGTCAAAGTAACAAGTAAACAAGAAACATATTTTATTGAAAAACTTGTGGACATCATAGAAATACACAACATGGAACAATACATGAACACCCAAAATGAACACAATGAACAAACTATAAACCAATTATATATTTGTATTTATATATATATATATATATATATATATATATATATATATATATGTGCACCCGGTGCCACCTGTGGAGAGCAGGCTCACAGCAAGCCATGAGGTCCTTGCTGCCAGGAGAGATGAGACCCAGCAGTGGTTGGCAGGGAGGATCCTCAAGGGAACGTGGCAAACCGCAGATATGCGGCAGGGGCTGGAGCCAGAAGTGCTCCACCACTACGTGGATCTCTGGTAGGTCAAGGTCTCCCACTGCAGCATCGTTATGATACATCTGGGTGCAAGCCTAGATTGTCAGGTGGTTGATCCTTTGCAGGTTCCCCACTTTGTACTAATGGAGGTGAAATGGCCAGACATCACCAGCATCACGAGACACCTTACATCAAGTTCGTTGGGGCGAAACCTCAACTAAAAATGAGTCACCAGAATTTCACCCAGGTGCAAGGACAGCTTGCAGTCACTGGCCTTCCCTGGTGTGACAGTCACTGACACCAAGTCAGACATTTCCGTGTAGAGGAGAGGATTTGGTGAGACGAGTCCTTCATTGAAGTTCTGAAAGACAAATTAGATATTTTTTATCATTCCACATTTATGGACATATTTCTTCAATAGTATGTGTGTGTGTGTGCATGCGTGCGTGCGTGCTTTGTTCAATTTTCAATTTGTCTGTTTTACAATTATTCTGTTGATCATGTGGGTGTGCATGTGTATGTGACATATTTCTCGATGTATTTTCTTGATTTCGGATTCAGTGATTATTACTAACAACTTAGCATGTGGGAGTGTATGGGTGCGTGCGTATGCATATAGAAGAGCAGGGAAGTGAAAATACTCACGTGACAACACCAGCACCTCCAGTTCCACTATCCTCGTGTGAGCTGCATCCAATGCACCTACCTGATGCAAAGTAGAGAAAAAGTAGAGAAATAATGAAACAGATCACAGCACCACTTTAAACTCTATATCTATGTCTATATCAAGAATAGCTTATTTTCCTGATGCTGACATCCTGCTAAACTGTAAACAACAATGCATATTAATTAATTACGGTACACTACAATTACTGTAGTGTGCAATGATGACATACTGTAGTAAGTTATGAGTGCTGTGACACAAAATAACATCACAATAATCTGTGTTTCAGTAAAAGGTGTATGAAATATAAATGTATGAAATAATCTCTCGTTTAGTTTAAAAACAGACACAGTAACACAATTTGCTGTCTAAACCTAGCTAAGATTACTATCTATATCTTTGCTTTGTTACCTAGGGCTATTGGCTCTGTGCAGCACTAGGTAGAGACAAACTCCACGTAGTGCACGTAGGCGGGTGGAAGCTAAAATCACGTAAATATCTACTTGAAACAGAGCAGACTGGCACACACCAGTGCTCCGTGGAGCTGCCCACGGGTTTAAGAAGTGTAAAACACTTACAGCAACTGAAGCATTCATCTTTAGGTGCTATTTAAAAGCGATTACAACGAGCTAGAAACGTGTGCCGTTCACCCACCATAACACAAACACGAAGTTCGTCTTTCATATCATGCCGTAGGCTGGTGTATTTAGGAAAAAGGTGGAAGCTAAAATTGCGTTTAAATATCTACTTGAAACCGAGCAGACTGGCACACAGCAGTGCTTCATGGAGCTGCCGACGGGTTTAAGAAGCGTAAAACACTTGCATAAATTGTATTTCATACATTTTGGCACAACTGAAGCATTCATCTTTAGGTGCTATTTAAAAGCAATTACAACGAGCGAGAAACGTGTGCCGTTCACCCACCATAACACAAACACGAAGTTCGTCTTTCATATCATGCCGTAGGCTGGTGTATTTAGGAAAAAGGTGGAAGCTAAATTTGTGTTTAAATATCAACTTGAAACCAAGCAGACTGGCACACATCAGTGCTAATCAGTCACCCATGGTTTTAAGAAGCTTAACACTTGCACATTTAATGTTATTTCTTACGTTTTTGGTACAATTTAAGTACTCATTATCTAGTGCACAGAGCCAGTAAAATTCTCTAAATAAACATAATGTATATGCAAATGTACACCTGGCTATTTATCTCCTTGCCAATTCATCTACTCAGATCAAATCTCCTTGCCAGTTCATCTACTCAGATCAAATCTTACCAGGGGATGGTCGTGCATCGTAGTCGTGGTCCGTAGCTAAGCTTAGCTAGCTAGCAACATCAACATCTTCGTTTCTACAAGGTTGTTGGACTTCATGAACATCAAACCCCAATCTCTTAGTTGTCCTCTCAAAAACAGACTTCCTGGCTTGGGTTGTGTCAGAGACCCATGAAAAAACAAAAGGTACCGCGTCTTGTTTACCTCTGGTTTGTTAAAACCACTAGGTGTTTTGTACAGGTCACTGCTATGGAAATGCATACTAGAAACGACTGTGCTATTAGAGACGTTAAACAGTGGGCCTTCCTCTCTCCTGATGGCTTGAATCCATTTTCTTCGACAGTCCACATTGCGGGGAAAATTATGAAAGCTCAAATATGGTTGTTTTTATCTGCTGTTGGTACACAGAGGTACATAATACCGCCTTGTACAAATCATCTGTGCAATTGCCATTCACCGTGAACGGTTTTCCGCATGACCGGAAGTAGCGATACATCTTAACGTAGCAAAACGGAAGAGACGCCATTTTTAGATGAGATAGGCCTATCAACAGTAGAATGTTATGCCATGAACATATAAGTGGTGACCATAGTGGCGGACCGTGCGTTCAGTGGTTAGGCCTTCAATGATGACCATTTTTTGACAAAAATAATAATAGGGGGGCGTTACGGCGGAGATTTTTTTTTTTACATTTCAGCGTTAAAATGTGTGCAATTTCCCAGCATTTCATGGTGGGGGGAATAGTTTTCTCTTACGCGAGTCTGTAGCACTAGAATCTTCGTTACACAAACAATTAATGCTCCGATTGCTATTGGTTAACAGATCACCCTCAGCAGCAAAGTAGGCTGCTAGGCTATTTATTTACCACCCATATTCACAAGTATAGGCTACATTATAAACTGCTGCCTGCTGCTGCCAGCAAAGACGTGCAATTTAGTCCATGTCATATTGAAAGTGAACACCAAGTGTACTCAAGTATGGGTTTGTGCAGACTACTTTGAAATATTTAGGCTATCGGTTGCCTAATTTATGTTCATGACTGCCACCGGTCTACAATGATGTGTCCAAACCATTTAGTAGTTTAATCTGACATCAACAAACTTGCTTCAGTGGCTCTCCTATTTAGTTAGCTCTAACGTTAACGTTACAGTGCAACTAGTCTAGGTACCACGCTGCTCTAATTACTCGCGTGAAACTACAGTAGGATATCCTACATTGTTTGCCAAGCGTAGGCTATTTCGCGGTAGGCCTACACTATGAGAAAATGTCTCAACAGAAAATTATATTAAAAAAAAATGTCACAGCACACCACCATGCTATTAAACATAAAAGTCACCAGATGTATTGCCGTATATCTATGTGTATTGCCCTAATGCTGCTACTGCTTGTTGGTTATTTTAGAATGTCTGATAGCCTGGTCTGATGGTCTGATTTCACCAATAATTTCCACAAAACTCAGAGAGATAAAAAGTCAGACTAAACTAGTAGGGCAGGGAACCAAAGACAAATGACAGTTTTCACATAGATGCCGATCCAGACATCTTCACCAAAGCCACCAACTCCTCAGGCTAGCATACAGTAGAGTAACCAAGCAGACACTGCAGTCTGCAAGCAGCACAAAAACAGTTTTTATATATAAAAGGGCCAGATAACAAGCATCTATAGTACTACTGTACTACAAGTCTATGTTATCAAATTAACATGAAACAAAACTTACCAATTCCTGCATAGGTTACCAGCTACGTGCAGAGCTAGCTGCCGTTTTGTGCATCTTGCTAACATGTATTCCAGCTGACACTGTAACGTTACATTAGCCTATATTATTTTGCTTAATGAAGGCGTATCAATATATATTTTTTAAACAAAAACGGTCAATTTACTGTTCATAACTATAACCATAGTCATGTCAGTGTGACATACTTTTCCAGTGAATGTTTGTCTGTCTGACTGACAGAAGTTGCTCACGAAGTTCATCACGTAAAACAGACAGCGTCAAAATACCCGAACGGTTCCGGGTATTCTTTTGGAACATTGCAGGCCCAGCTGCAGTCAGACCTGCCTACCTCGCCATAACAGGTCGATTTGATTGGCTAATCAGTCAGATGTAGCCATCAATCAAGCCGAATCCAAACATATGATTTCTAATAGACCTCTCCAGAATATATCCCGCCTCCTAACTTCCGTATCCATCCAACTTCCGGGCATGAATTGTCTATGGGAAATAACATGGCGTTTTGAAAGATCGTACCTGTCAAACTCTGTAGGTGACAAAGTAGAAAAAGCTGCTGGGCAGATTGACCTACACACTTCTGCCATCTAGTTTCCACTGGATTTTTTGATTTTCGGTGCCGTTTAAGTAGTATAGTCTATAGTATACTACTTAAACGGCACCGACAATCAAAAATCCAGTGGAAACTATATGGCAGAAGTGTGTAGGCTAATCTGCCCACCAGCTTTTTCAACTTCGCTACCTACAGATGTTTTACCGGTATGATATTTCGAAACGCCATGTTATTTCTCATAGACAATCCACGCCCGGAAGTTGGATGGATACGGAAGTTACGGAGGCGGGACTTATTCTGGAGAGGTCAATGGTTGCTTAGGTACCGAAAACGCAGTGATTCCTTGTGAAGGCCTGATGCGGGACTTAACAAGAGAAGACGTGCGATTGGATAAAAATGTATCGCACCCCCTCACTATTTGTTCACACAATCTGCCAATCAAATCACATATCGGACAGCGGTGGGATAACAGTAGTCAAGAACGATCGGGGAAGGAGAGAAGCAGAAGCAAATAATAAATGCTAAAGTACAATGTTATTAAAGACACTATTATTTTTCATTCGTTTGAAAATAGTTAGGCCTTCAGAGAAGGCTTTGAAGGCCCTGACGGTCCGCCACTATGTCAGTTTACTCAACTAACATCAAAAAACAATTGACGCTTTTTAAAACTACTACTTCCATTGAGAACATAATGTTAATGAACTTTAGGTTAGCAGTGGCAAAAATGAACCTAATGACAAAACTTCAAAACTGAGGTACAAGCCAGTTTTGTGTAGGGGAGCGCGGGGCACAAAGTAACACTTTTTGGTTATGGCTAAATAATTCTAAAATCATTTGAGTTTCACTAGTTATACTTTTTAACAAGCAACATACATATCTCTGTTACACATATGCACTGGAAGTTTGTTTGTAGGAGCTACTGTTCTTTTACAATTCCACCGAGAGTGGCGATAGGTTAAATGTTACAACCTGCCCCATATGCGGGGTTAGTTGTAACACTCATCCCAAAGGCTGTTTTTAATTAAATTAATTCAATAAATGTATCTGAATGTGTATGATAGAATAGGATCTGACTATTTATGATACATAAGTCATGAACTAACAACAGACGTGTGTCGAAAATTGACTTTATTTTCTATACGGAGAAATAATATGAGAAATATGCGCCAATGGAAGCTAAGAGTCGAACCAAGGTCAATCCTGCCAAGAAAAGCCCTCAAACCTGAAAACACATGAGGCAAAATGCAAAACATCACAAAAACTAACTAAACTAACACTAATATGCGCATATTTTTGTATTGCAACATCATTATACAGTATGAGTGGCTTAGTTGTAACAGCGCGTTACAACTAACCCCGCTGGGCCACATTTGTTATAAGATAAGCTAGCTCCTGCTATGAGTTGGCTACATGTTTCAAAACGGTGTTCATTTTTAGCCTACAAGACGGTTATTAAGATGATACAAGATTGGAGTCGGTGAGCTGCACCCACAACTCAGTAATGGAAAGACAAGTACCACCTAGACATTTACGTTGATGTCTTCAAAAGGCGTTTTGCTGCAGATGTACGTGGAAACACGTCCATACTGACTGAAAATTTGTGGAACACCGTCTCATAGTAGTGTGATTAACTGACCAATAGCATGGCTCGATCAACCCCCTGCAAATAGGGAAAAAGTCCGTGTTACATTTAACCCCGCGTTACTTTGTGCCCCGCGCTCCCCTATCATTACACCCCTGGTACTCAGGCATTGGTGTGTGTGTGTGTGTGTGTTTATGTGTTATTGAGTGTCTCTTCTGGTCGTTTGGTTTACTCTACACATGTTGGGGTGATGCAATCTGCAAAACAGAAATAAGAGAAGAACACAGTCAGAAAAATACTACAGAAACAAACTATTCTAAATACTTTGAATTGTCTGTTTATTAAATTAAGATATAAACAGATCTGGAACTGTGGAGCGAAATAAACCAGTCTCCACTTCCTCAAAAGATCAATATTTATAATGTTTCCTTCATAGATAAATGCAGTTTCCTACGAAGTTAGAGCAGACTAGCCTATTAATAACACTATTTATGATATTAATGCCAGAGACTTTCTAATGTGGAGACACAGCACTCAAAAAATACTCCATATAAATGCATGGGGCTAGTTTGTCACGCCAATATGGCCGTTGTCTACACATATCCCACCCCTTCCTCGGCAAAACGTTGACATGTGAATACATTGAGCCAATCATGTAGTGTGATGTGAATACATTGAGCCAATCATATGGTGTGTTTTGAAGTCATCGTGCCAATCATGTGTTGTGATCTCGCCGCTGGAGCAAGATTGGTGTCGTGAAGCCTTGCGCACGCGCATTTCTGCCGAAATGGATGCCCGGCGAGTGCCCAAAAAGCGTTGTCAAATGGCCGCCGAGTGGAGGGACTTGCCTAAAAGGACTTTGTTAATGCCCAACCATTGCTTCACATTTATTTTTTAGGCACTCCAATCCTTCAGTACTAGTATTGACAGATGCAGTCCTAGCTTCTCCTCTGCACTGTAGTTTTGCTGTAGCTCTGTAGCTACAATGTTAAAATGGTTAAATGTTAATAGATCAAATGTTATTCTACTGCTGTAAATCACTTTGGATGTGTCTGACAAATAAATGAACGAATACATGTAAATGTTAGGTTGTCACAGAAGCATAATCAAGGGAAAAATATGAAGATATGAAACAACAAATACAGCCATTGGCTTTGGAAACCATTCATGATATGGACAGGTTGAACAAAATCTGAGATTGTGTAGCTACCACCTTGTCAGATTTGACACAAAATTACCCTGTAATATTTTAAACTTAGGCTACTCACTTATGATGTCAGATGTTTTCACAGGATTAAGCTGCAGGTCAGGCTGTCATCCAGGGAAGACAGATCTTTGGGGCCGTTCTTGCATCTGCTCTCTTGATGTCAGCATATTAGGATGCTGTAATACATGTTGTAGTTGCTACTTAAACTTAAAAATGATAGAGAAACAATAATGACAACAAGCACTACAGCAAAGTTGCACAAGCATGTTACAAGGGCTAAGGCCTCATGGGAATGCAAGTTAATTTTAACTGGGTTGATGAGGGTAATATTGCTAGTAAAATTATAACATCAAATCATATTTGAAAAGGTTGTGGATTAAATAGCACAGTGTGTCTGCCTTAGCTGCAACAGAATATAAGACAGTATTAACTTAGCATGCATTACTTGTCCATGTCAATAGCTTTCTTATAAGGTTATATAACATTTACATGAGGCAGACATCACACAACATAAAATTCTGATAGCAAAACGTTTAACTTATTGTATTCATACGTAGTCGTTAGTTAGGCTACACTAGCCCATTGTATTTACAGTAGATAGTGAATAAAAACCGCAGAAGGCAAAAGTAAGGTAGACTGATAATGTTAATGTTAAATACTTTTATGAAGCAAACACCGCTTACATTTACCTCAGCGCACGTTAAGGTAACGTAACGTTAACTTTAAGATAATCAAGCCCAAGATAGCGCCAGCTTCACACATTTAACGTAGCAGCTACACGACAGATTTAACGTACATGACGAATTCTTCTTTAAAGTTAAAGTAAAATAAAACGTACACCAAAATAAAAACAGACATAACGAGATAGCCTACCGATGAACATTTACCTGAATTAATTTCTTCTCCTGACAACTACTTACTAGTGATGTTACCCGTGAACCCCCTGCTTCGAAGCGTGTATCGAAGACATGAACCGAGCTGCACAGTCCCGCCCACAGCCGATGCCAGATGTAAAAATTCAATGTAATTTCTCCATTGACAATTGCGGTATAAGCCATAAAAACTTAACTGCACGTGGTAGACTTAAAAACCAGCTACAGCTGTACTAAGCGATTGTATATAAGAGTTCATGGGGCACTAACCTTGTTTTGAGGTAAATGCCTTTTATTCGCGATCTCTTGGATAAGTACTTCATTACCCACAATCCTGAACAATCCCACAATCCCACAGTGATGCCTCTGATTGGTGGAAAGGCTGTTATGGTCATAGTTTGAAACTTTCTCAGCGAAAAATATTGACAAAGATGGCGGAGTCTTTTACTGCCTATGGCGAAAATGTTAATGTGATTAAAAACTTTCTTGACGAATATTGGTACTTGTATCAACAAGGATTGGGGTTTATACATCACACGAACTTAGTCAGGGCCAATACACTATCAAATAGACCACTGTAAATGTTAGTTTAAACCATGGAGGTATTATATTTAACTGGAGAGAGTGACTAAGTCCCGCCCCCATTCATTTCAATGGCCCATGCTAGGCTAGCTACTTCAGCCAAAAAAGTTTGAAATTGGCCGCAGCCATCTTAACGAAAATGGCGTGTCATGGGTGTTCGTTTCCGGCACCAGCTAGAATTAGCCTATTACATTCCACGTTACAGACGAACACAACGTAAGGTACAATGGTATCATCGATCCGGATTGGATGCTTTAGCAAGGGAGGAGAAACTGCACGGGAACGCGCATCATGTTTCTTTGAGTGTCACAGACGCATGTTTATCTCATTGGTTCGCTGATGGAACAGTTTGGGAGATGGAGATGAGTGGTGCCGATGCTTGCCCCGTGTCCCGGAGTTCGTAGGCTACTTAGGAGCCCAGACTACGGTGAGAACGCAATTACCACATATCTTTGTTAAGATGAATTAAAGTTAATTTGTAGGTAAACATAATGACATTGTGGCTAATCGACGTTATTGTTTGCAGGACGATATGTCAATGTCACACAATAGGCCGCCGGGACAAGTAATTTAGCATGTTCATTAAAAGTCAACGTTATAGGCTGCAGTGGAAATAGTGTAATCAGTAATGGACGTTAGAATTAAGGGTGTTCACAGGTGTTTCGTGTTGAATTGAGTGATGTTTGCCTGATATTTGCTATCTGGGATGTTAAAAACTAGTGCTGTAGAGTGACGAAAAACAGTCACCTCACTTAGCCAACCAGATGGTATGCAGTTATCACCGGACAATATCATCGTGCAGTGAATGACAGGTATTTTTGGGTTATTGATGCTGCTTAATATTAGGCTAGCCTACGGCAGTTTTTGATTCCAATTCCATAAGCATGTTTTAGCTGGAAGGCTATAACTGAATTAGTGAAGCAGGAGTCGTTGGGTGTCAGAAAATTGTGGTCTTTGTTCATGTGTACATCTTTGAATTTGACGGTGGGACAATATTTAGTACACCTATGAGGTGGTTCAGGCTACTTGGACTTTTACATGTCGACTCCCAACATTTAAAAATCAGAAACACCACGTTTTGTTGTTGCTTGTAGTTTATTGAAATTATGTATGCACTCAGTTACAAGGACAATTAGTGTCAGGCACATTGAAAAAATGATGTCACCCTAACCCAAAATAGTACTAGGCCTACCACTACTAGTAGGGATCTCATTTTACTCTAGTATACAGGTGACTGTTGACAATACAATAATACAATAGGCCTACAATGATACCGTAACAAAATCCAATGAACACCACAACACAAACACAATTTCTTAGTTGTATTGAAACATTACCAAAAGAATACAACCTGCAGCCTAAATTGTATTCTGCAGACAGCTGCCAATAAAATAGGTTGCAAATTACAACTACCTCAAGGTTAACAGGCAAGCACTAGTTCTCAAACTCTGCATACTCCAGTAAGGTGAAAGATGGCTCAGGGAGATTTCCGGCAAATGAGCCAAGCTATGAATCTGCAATGACAAACATTTTAGTAATCACATTGTCAATATGACAGCAGAGCAGATCAACAGATTGTCAGTAGAGACATTAGTGTTGGAGACGATAATAGGCCTGCTTTGGTTGAAAGCCCACTCACCACGTCAAGGTACAGGCCAGGAGTGGGGTGTTAGTATGACGCCACAATACATGTTAGTTCAGACAGACACATAAATATACACATACATATACACGCAGACACACATATATTTTCGTTTTAAGTATTGTATTGAGCTAAGGTCCTCAACTGTCTTTATTTCAGATGAACTTAACAGCGTTCCACAGAACTTCATTAGAAAACCAAGGATTACTAAAACTAACAAAAGTTTCCCAGTACCACTGTACCAATTAGGCCTATGAGGTGAGTGAAAGGAAAATTCTAAAGACACAGCACCTCACTGATTATGAAATAAAATAAGTTTGGCATATTGCCTCCTAAGGGCCAGGGCCTCGTGGAGGCTGACCATTAGTGTTTTTCAGAACACGCTGAAAACACATTTCTGTGGTCTTGCACACAGAAGTAATGCCTGCTGAAGGTTTGCACAGACCACCCCTGTCTTTCAGTGCTATGAAAGGATGAATTGGGCCCTCTGTTGTTAATGCTTTTCTGCAAGGTAAGCAGGACAGTTTTTCCCCTAACTTTTTTGCCACAAAGCCGGTGATGTAATTGACTGCTGCCTGTTTATATTCCGATAACCCCTCCAGGTCTGCACAATGTTGAATATCTTTTTCTGATATTCTTTGTTGTACCGGAACAACACCCCCCTGTGCAAACTGTACAACTGATGAGGAGGCTTGCAGAATGTCTGTGTTGTCCCTGAGGAGGAGTTTCCATTCCCTTGCCTCACCTGGTGCTTCAGAAGTAGGCGTTTGTATGCAGCTTTAAACTGTATAGCATTAGGGTTGTTATTGCAGCCTCCCCTGGCCCTAATGGCAGCAAAAAACAGCTCAAGATGGTCCTGACTTAATTTGTAAGTCAGCAAATACTTACACTGTGCATCGGAAGGCAGCACTAAGTCACGGAACACATTCAGAACACTTCGGCAGCTGGCAGTGAGTCCGATTATGCAGGTTTTTCTTGTACCAGCATACAAAGGTTTCCCCCCACCATCCCTTAGACCGATGAGGTATTCTTCAGCCTTGTGGAGAAGTGCTTCAGCACGGTCCTTGCTGTGTACTGTGATTGGGGCTTTATAACCCTTCGCAAGTGGATTTCTGCTGTTTAAGATATCAAAGGCAGCATCTACTGTTCTCAAGAATTCTACCGTGTGTTCACACCCTTTAAACTGAGGTAAGTGGAGCTCTTTATCACAGTAGACAAGGGCGTCTGCCACACTAGAACTCAATACCTGAGCTGCCAGGTTCTTTCATTTTTTGTTTTTGCCACTCAATATGGGCCATTTTCAACTTGTTGCCCAGGCGTAAGCCCTCGTCCTCCTGCAATTTATTTAGATGTACTAAATACTGCCATTTTATTTTCCCTCCATCAGGAGTCTGAAAAACACCACCATCCGCTAAGGCATTTCGTAAGAGCTTGATCATATGGCATGCATCCAACAACACATGGATATTTTGCGAGGGATCAGCAGGGTGAGGAAAAGAAGCTTCCATGTGTGGAACCTGAAGCTTGGCTCCAAGCTCCCTAAACATGCTAAAATTGCATGCTGGGCCATCACTGGTGAGGGACACTACACGCACACCAGTGGCATGGAGCCGGTGCAAGCATTCTCTCATCATATTTGCTCGCTCTTCCCCAGTCAAACCATTGATGAGGAAATAGGCAACAGGGATCTTCCAAGATGAGGAAATAGGCAACAGGGATCTTCCAAGATTCATTAATGGACACTGCCATGACCACTAATGCCTCTCTGGCTTCAGGTAAGGAGTAGTTTACTTGGCCACTACCTACATCCACATAGCCATGAATTTTACCCCCAGAATATTCAACCTGCTTTCTAATGCACATCTCATCCATCATGAGAGAACAGATAGTTTCTTTACCCTGTTTTTTATTGTCCTCCACATGACATCGGAGTGCAGAAAAGGATGCCTTGGTAAATCCAGGATCTGCATCCACCGAGTTGTACCAGCTCCGGATGGTTTGGGGGTGTGGAAGGACGAGATCGAAGGACTGGCGCACATACTCGTAAGCCTTAGCAGAATAGAAGTGTAAGGTTAAGGCAAATGTTCTTAATTGTTCTGAAATTCTAGTAGACTTCCTATTCCTTGTAACTCTCAGCAGCATTTCCATAGGCACACCAGATATGGAGCCCTCTAGACAGTGGCGGTTTTAGGTACGGGCGAACCGGGCGGTCGCCCGGGGCGGCATCTTGTAGGGGGCGGCACGAGCGCTTAAAAAAAAAAAAAAAGAAGAAGAAGAAGAAGAATAAACGTCGCAAAACGATTTTCTATTATCCATCACTTGTGTGAGGAATTAGGGAATTGGCGCCCCTGTTGCTCAGAAGGTAGGCCTACTGCACTGCACTGTGCAGAGGAAGGGGCGAAGGGAGGGGTTTGCGGGGGACAGTTCACCTCTGGGTCTCCTTAATGAAACGGGATCCACTGTATATAGCCTACAACAGTCTATTAGTGGGCTAAAATCAGTCACACCTTGACTTTCTTCTAAACAACTCACATCTCATAATGTTATGAATGCAGACCTATGATTCCTGCACATTTAATTAACTGTGTGAAATGGCAATGCTGTAAGCAGTATTTTGCCATCTCATTGTTTGCCATCTGCTTGTTTGTGCAGAATTGCCTAATGTTGCTTTAAAAATTACATTTAAAATGTCTCAATAAAAAAATGACTGTTTGAAAAAAAAGAAGATTTTTTTGTTGTTGGGGGGGGGGGGCGCTCGGGGGGGATCTCGCCCGGGGAGTAATTGAGTCTAGAACCGCCACTGCCTCTAGAAGCTCAGCACAATGAGACGAGATAAGCGCTTTCTGCTTCAATTCAAGGATGACCGAGGATAGACTGTGAACTTTGTTTTTTAATCTGTTAATTCTGTCATTTTGGACCTTTATCCGTTTGCGGCATTCTTGGATTTTACATTCCACCACATTTACCTTGCGTTTCAGTGTTTGTGGTGAATCACTGACCATGTATGCATGGTCTAGAAGAACATTGGATGTCTTTGTTGTTCTAGGGTAACAATGATCATGTACCACAATGTGCTCATTGCCCAGTTCCTCTTCCACGTCATCCATACCCTCCTCTTCCTCCCAGTCACCCATACCTGCCTCCTCTGCATCAAAATCAAAATCCTGCTCCACGTCATCCATACTCTCCTCGTCCTCCCCATTATCAATACCTGCCTTTCCCATCACCAAACCCTCCTCTTCATTATCAGTGACATCCTCGGCCAAAAAGGCTACTTTACAGTAGCTGTGGTCCGTTGCTTGATGTTGTGTTCTTACCCGTCTACTCACCCTCTTTTTTTTACCCAGCTTTTGCAGATGGTTAGGGAAGGAGAATATGGTGGGCACTGCAGTTTCAGTTAGACACACTTGGCCTCCAGGGGTTGTGTAGAAACACTGCTCGTCAAAATGTATGGAGCACAGACGAGAGTGAGGGGGGGGGGGGGTCCATTTTGCCCGTCTCATATTCAGCAGCCACTGATGTAGCCTGCATTTTTGCCGGAAAGGAAATCTGTGTGCGTGCGTGCATGCAGACACTTAGTTCATCTTTACATAATAATGCAGAGTATATGTTGCACAAATGATGAACTCATTAATAAAATATTCTAATTAATAAAAATGTAGTTTGGTGTGGCGTTTCTGTTCAAGGCCTATAGTGTGATGTACATTTTTAGGATAACACAATGGGAGTCATTATTGAGTAGGATAACAGACTTTGTATACACCAATCATTTACTTTGCCTAATGCTTTGGACTGGTATTAAAATCCTTCAGTGGGCAGGTGCACAATGTAAGACTTGCAGCTTGTTAACCTTACACTTGTAGGTTGTTGAAATGAAGTCATGCAAATGAAACAACTTACCTATAAAATCGCACACCTTGGCATTCAGGTATATTGCGGTTTGAGCAATTAATTGCTGAGCATCCAGGCATTTTCAATGACTGCAAGTCTTGTAACTATATCAATCATATGTGACACTATGCAATCTGGATGGGGAACTATTCAGGTAACACTACATCTATTTAAAGCAGGTGTGAACAGGGGCTATTGGCTGTAGGCTTAATTGGTCTGATTAGATATTTCATTGCAGGCAGCATGATTTCAGTGAAATGCACCATAATTGTCGCTGAAAAGCAAACCAATAATCAGACATTGATTTTGTCATAATTACTGGGAGACCATTACAAAAAAGAACCAGACAGATAGAGAAATAGATTTATTCATCCCGAGGGACATTTTACGACTACAGAGATCTGGTAGTATTTTGAGACAACATAGACCTATTATAATAGACTAATCTTGTAGAAATAGGCTACGTTATTGTGGACATGCTAGTACAATAACACGGTAGGCTACAGGGCATGGGTGTATGATGAGGCATTACTGAACATCAATGGAGTATTATAGGCCTATATGAAGACAATGAAGACACTACTAGGCCTATATTATTTTTCGTCAGGGGATAAACGTGAACCCAAAGCTGCGTCTCGTTGTCATGGGCTACTTAGGCACAAACCAGCTGCCCATACGCTCACACACAAATAACACAAACATTGACAATATGGCGACATTTACTAATATTTTCTTTGTATTAGTTTAGTCCCCACATAATAACCTCGTACAATATTAAACTAGGCTGTTTGTCTGAAGTTCGGAGCGTAATCCAGGTAGGCCTACAAGTCGCTCATCGACGTCTTCAAGGAAATGCAGAGGAATGGTTTACCACCATGCACGCGCGACGGAGCTCGTGCCCAACTCGAAACTCGTGCATGAGCTGTCAATGAAGCATCTACCAATCAGCATGTGCAAACTGGTGCCGGAAGTTGCAACCATGTAACGCCATGTTTTCAAAGATGTCGGCGGCCAAATGCCATGCTAACTGGCTGAAGCTAACCCTCCAAATCCTGACCCCCTGGTTTAAACACTCAAACTTTTCAGGTAAGCCGACAGGCTTTAGCATTTCCGACATTGTATGTCATTACACAATGCAGCTAACATTAGCCTAGTTCTACATGCTGCAACACAGGTAAGAAATATATTATGTTTTAGTGAGTGTCTAAAGGGGTGAAAGCCACTTTAAATCGGGTCACATTATTGACTTGTGTGTCCGAGAGTCAGGGCCAGGTTAAGGTAATCTGGGGCCCGGGGCAGAGGCCTCCCTGAGGCCCCCCCCCCCCCCCATTTTTTTTTCAATATTACTATTATTATTATTATCAATATACATAAGACAGAGAGAGAGAGAGAGAGGCAATTAAATTATGACAAACATAATGTAAAAATGAAATTTGCATTTATATGGTGGAACCGTATAACCAACATAATAACACAATTGTACCAACATACAAAAAACAAGTAGCCTACAAACATGGGGCAATGCACACAAAAAAATCAACCATGAAATATTACATTATTACCATCAATTACTTCAACTAAGGCTTAAAAACTTCCAGTGGTACCCAGGTCAGACTAAAATGTGCAACTCCCGAACTCTGAACTCATGAAACATTGTAGCCTAGAGTTTGGCGTGCACGCACACAGCCACATCATGATGCATTGTAACACGCTGTCTGTAATACACTAACACGCAGCCCTAGCCAGCCACGTCAAATACATTGAAACATGCAGTCTAGCGCACACACACAGCCCAACCACATCAAATACAAACAAGGTAGGTGTCGTAGCCGATAACAGTAACGTTGTCAGGGACAGGGGTAGTATGCCTAGACGTGGACTTATTACTATTTTGATCCTCGTTTTGAAAAAAGGACAGGGCGCCTGCAGGAATAAATGCGATGGTACGCACACACCCACCTAACTTTCAACGCTTTGATAATATTTGTCCCGGTTAGGTTCCTGCATTGGTCAGTTAAAAAGTAGCCTACTGTAGTAGGCTAATAACGTCCACATGCAATAACAACAACGCCTAACAACGATCTATTTATTTGGACAACTTTGTATAGCCCTATAAAGGCTAAAGTTACCTAATTTTGTTCTAGCGAAGGCTACGTTGTATGGCTAAACAGTGGTAATGCTAGCCTAACGTTTTGACAAGCAATAATCTTGCCTACCTTGTGCTTGCGGCTTGCCCATTTGAAATAACTCCTCGCTTTGCTGTCTCCATCCTTTCTGTTTACGTTATTTAAAAAAAACGTGTTATATCCATGATGAGTCTCGAGTTAATGAATTAGCTCATACCATTGTGTGCTGATAACCAGCATAGATAGAAAACAACAAGCTAGCCTAACTTCTGTAGCATGCCTGTGTATCTCCTGCTCAAACAAACCCTTATCAAAAAATCCTTTAGGATTTTCATTTTTTCCAATAGGATTCTACAGGATTGTAAGAATCCTTTAGGATTTCTTGATATTCCAATAGGATTTGTATGTTCGTTGTTACAGTCCTATAGGATTACAAACTTGTCCAATAGGATTGTAAAATTCCAATAGGATTTTTAAATAAGATCAACATTTCTTATAGGATTTTTACCCTGTTAAGTCCTGTAAACTTCAGGTTGTCCTAAAGCTAATTCAATGCAATTAAAAAAAAACTTATGCAAAAGGGGTCCTCTTTATTTATTTATTTTTCTTTCTTTCTTTTTTTTCTCTATTCTACACTGCTAGTTCTGTTCTACGTTTTATGTCATATGCCCATTTTCCTAAATTAATAATATCTTGGAAAGTTCAGAAAGGATTTTAATTTTCAGACGGCCAACCCAGGCCAAACAGATTTTTGTGGTGATCTGAACACCTGGAATTTATTGCATCAGTGACCCTTGGGCAGAGCTAAGTCTGCACGCTCTGAGTGCTTTTCTAGTTTATTTATTATTAAAACAGTAGACTATTTCAAAGAATATCATGTTAAAACCTGATGCCTTTGGTTATAATGATTAAATGCTGCACGTGATTAGACCTAAGACAGTGGTTGAATTGAGATTAATTGTTCTCTGAATACAAACAGGCAGGTAAGTCATTTATATAGGACTACAGTAAAAAAATTAGAATATCCTTAAACTTTATAGAGGTGGGGGTCTGAGGGTAGCAGCATGTGGCTCGGGGAGGGGGAGCAGGAACAGGTGGTCCCTGATTTATTTATTTATTTATTTATTTATTGGACTTTATTTATTGGATTTAAAGGGCTCCTTGGTCTGAAAAAGTTTGAGAAACACTGAGCTAGAACACAGACATAAAGACATAAAGACTTACACATGGTATGTCAAATGTATTCTATTTTTAAAAAGTTTCAATTATTGTATTTTACATTACAGTTTTTTGTATTTTACAGTTGTGAGGAAAGAGATATGGCACTGCATCAAATGCAGTTAGATCATACAATTTAGTTGAAGTGATACCTTTAACAAACAATCACACATATCCAAACATATCTATAAAGACTTATACACGTACAGCCTACATTTACTTAGACATACATACATACATACATACATAGGTCATATTATATTATGTGTAAAACAATAATCTATCTTAATCTATCTCTGTACCATTCGGTTGAAGTGATACATATACCTTTTTCTCAATTTTCATGAATACCACCTTACGGATTATGTCACTGTACTTTACAGCTACTCTCACTTGGGTTGGGCAGACTAATTTAAGATGGTTCACTCTTTCTGATACAAAATGGGCTGTTTCTGATCTAAAAAGCTGTATGAGAAAGACAGGTATGTTTTTATGTATGTTAATGATTGAAGTTATCACTCCAAGGTCTCCATTTCTCAACTCGACAGTACAGCTATTATGTTTATGCCCTTTTCCATATTCCTCTGTTGTAAATATTTTTCGCCTCAAAACTGCGCGATGGTAGTAATCACCAATTAGGTCGACATCTTGGGGTCCCCATATTGGAACTAACAAAGAGTGTTCTACTTCACCTATTTTTTTGTGTTGTGGACAACCCAACAAAACTATATCCTGCAACCTTACTGCTTTGGACCTCAAAGGATAGCCATCTATCCAATCATTGACTGTCTTATGTACTATATGGGTGATGTCGTCTGAACTGTTTGACTGCTCAAGTAAACTTGGCAAAGACTGAAGTAGGTTGAAGCGATACGCTATTTGATTTGGTATCGACTGTGTTCCATGGCATAACCTAGTTAGCTTTTGATTATGTCCTTCAAACACAAATGCTGAAGATGACCATAGTGGTCCATGTAACTCCACAGAACAAATAAGATGAGTTAATTGATGGACATTGTAGGACATATGGCACATTCCATAAGTTTCTGGGATCTGGTGAACAAATTTTTTAATATAACTTGAAGCACTGGCCAAATCTATTTCTGTGACTTTGTCTTTCAGAAGGAGAAATATTGTGTTAACTAACATTGACCAGTGTTTTAGATATTTGTTTGGCAAAATCATATGTAGAACTGGTAGGCTGTAAAAAAGCAACCAACTCCTGCATTCAGCGGCTTTCCATTTGTGTGCTACATGCACAGTGCGTGGCACTCTGGGCACATCAGAGGGTGGTGTAATGGGCAACAGTCTTTGATCAATCCTGTTTTTTGTTGTACCGATGTACCATGGTTCACTATGATATTTGCTGTTAAACCAAAGATCTAAAAACTGTTTTGTGACTCCAAGTAGCACACAGTGCATGTAATCGACTGTGAAGCTTTTGATCATATCAAAGCCGGTAGAAGTATGCAATAAGATTAAAGGTGACACAGACTTGACCCCAGGACATGGTTCACACCTTCATTAACTGCCTTCGCCCCACATTCAACAATATGCTTGTGACTTCTCATGTCAGCCTCAACATCAGGATATACCCTTGTATAACCCCTCCCTTTGGCCACAACCATTCCCTCATTCAGACAGTACCCACATCCATATGAGCCATTAAACTGATGGATACCTTGAACTGCACATTTTGCCACTGCATCGCAGGAACAAGTAATAGGGAAAACCTTGGAAATTTGAGAGATGCCAGTTTCAGGATGGACCCATTTAATGCCGTTTGCATTGGTGTCTTTTATGTCCTGGACAAACTGGTGCAAAAAGGTGGCCATATCAGGTTTGCCCTGTCCAAACCAGACTCCTGCCAGCAAAACATTCTTATAACGCACCTCAGGGGGCAGTTCATTGATAATACACCGAATGGGCCAGAGAGAATTGGATGAGGAGTTAAAAAGTGGAACACCGTCACAGTTCCACAATAAGGACACATCTCCTGGTTTGTAATCAGTTTTGCCCAGTATAGCATTTGTACAGTCACTAAGACCTTCTCTCTGTATGATGTCACGAATCTGATTGGCTAGTGAAAGACTTATAAAAAAGTTACCCTCTTTGAGATTGCCATTATTTGTTTCCTCACCACAGGTCAAGCAATTTGTGTTCTGTGTTGATAAATGTGCCCCACAACCTTGGCAAAAGAAATGTAATTTGATGGTGTCAGATGGGTCTTTAAGGAGCTGTTTGAATACATGCAGAGAATGTGGCAATATGTTATTTGCTGGTAAAAGGATGCTTAATAATTTCAGATGATCTTCAATTGCTGTTGCAGATAAACTGTGTCTTAGGGAAAAGGCTAGGATTAAGACAATAAATTGTGCCAATGTCACATCCGACCCTGGGTATAAAGGGGAATCCATAGACTTGTCTGTGTTGGAAAATCTGGGCAAATCACTTGCTAATTGATGATTTTCAAAAGTAGGAATGTCCAAAAGTATCTCTGAATTGTCTCTCTCTCCATTGTCCTCCGAATTGTCTATTTCTCCATTGTCCTCATCTGCATGCTCTGAACCCTCAACACACTCCTGGTTACAATGTCTCCATTTGGATGTCCTTGGAACCTCATCAAGCAAATCAGGGTCTAAAAATCTAAATATATGAATGGCACATGATACCATTTGATAACTGTAACTTTTATTTTGGAATGAGGAAACGTAAACAACAATGCCACCAGCTTTTCATAATTACCTTTTATATCTGCCTTTTTTTCGTGTAGGCATATTCATTTCTGTCTCCATTGGAAAACTACCAGGAGAAGAAATATTGTTGATTGTTTTTATGGTACAATATTTAGCTTGGTTACTGTCATTGCTCAGTGAGTCTATAGGCTAACATATAACTCCATACAGAACATAAGAGTAGGCCTAAATGTCATCTATAAAATGGTTGTTTATTTAAGGGCCTCTATAGGCTACAAAGTATAACTTTCTTTACGTTTGCAATGTTAATATTTGTAATAATACAAACTACTACTTGCTTTTAAAAACAATTTTAGTAGTAGGTCTATGCTCAGCTATAGCCACTTGGCACACCATTCATGGAATCCACTGAGCTACATAAAAAAGGGCTCACCCGCGTGAGGGCTGAGTGGAACACAGCGCAGGTATCGAGCTGGACTACGTCAAAAAGTAGCAGTTGGATTCCGCTTATCCGTCAAGAAGGGAGACAGGATAACAGTTGACAGTGAGTAACGTTAATGTCATCTATTTTAGATAATGTATCCTTATAGTGAAATTGGGACAGAAATACAGTCCTATAAAGGCTATTAAAAGTGATTCTCTGTTCATTTTTTTTTATTATGTTGTCGATGACGACGACGTTATTACTAGCTAGCACAGTTAGCCATCGCTAGCTAGTTACCAGTTACTGTCCCTATGTAAACAGTTGTACAGCTATCGTAAAAAAAAATACCATCAGCATCACTGTTGGTTAACAATCTAAACATTGTAAGTAGTTTAAGCCTAATACTGTCATATCTACCTGCGTGATGTGTTTGTTTCTTGTAGTTATTTGCAACAGTAACAATTGGCCTACTATGAAGCCATATCTATAAGTGTAACGTTAGATAACTACCGACAGCAACAATGTTGCAGTTGTGGAATGCACGCGTACCAAGTGAAACTGTTTCATTTGTAAGTATCATACAACGGCTCTTTATCCCTCTTCTACCCCTTCCATTTGCAGAAAATGTACATGTTAATTCAGTGGATCGAGGACCCCCCTACATGGGATGTACTACCACAAAATAAAGTTGTTAACGGCTTATGTGAAGTGGGCTACATATGTGACGTACAGTATCGGGATGAGACCAGCCCCGCTAAGATTATCCAGAAAGGTGTGTGAATTTCATCGATATGCCAGTGTTTTTTTGTTGTTTATGAAAGTGAAATTAACTGTACATGAATTAGTTCTCCATTGAAATGGTGGATTATGAAAGCAAATTTATTTTGTTGGTGAATGAAAAGTTTTAGTTTTTTCCATTAGGGAGCAGAACTAAATTAATGAAGGCCTTGGAAGCACTGGAGAGGGGGTGCAGAAATGCAGCTACTGGCACAGAAGAACGTGGCCGTGGTCTCAGAGAGAAACGCCCCCCAGCTCAGTTTTCACCTGCCAGCAGTGAGGAAGATGAGGTAAGTTATGAGGCCAATAGCCTCATAAATATGACCTTAATTGATGGATCTTCTGATCTAACTTCTGAGGGCAATGTTAAGTCTTTTTTTTTTTAAATGTTCAATCTTTTCTTATGCTGTAGGAGGACACAAATCCAAAACTAAAGGGGAAAAAGAATTTAACAAAGGCTCTGTCTCTGCAGTTTTTAAATGAATATGAAGTAAGTGAAGAGTTAACATTTGCTATTGTCTGTGCTCAGCTCAGAGTGTTGATAATGTCACATTTGGTTTGGTTTGGACTTATCTCTCTCCCTTGCTCCATAGGAGAGTGAGCCGGGATACTCCAGAGATGTGGTACGTTAATAACCTCATTTATCAGTACAGTTTATATATAAGAATACCTCTGTAAGTAAAGGTTGGAATTTACTTGCTGTTAGACCAAGCGTAAGCGTTTGCACCCTCCTGCGACCCGCGGTGTTCTGTGTATAGACTTGTTGCAGCATTACACAGTCAAATCGCACAATAGTGGAGGTCTCCACTTGGGGCAGATTTGGAAAATTCCTAGGGTTGTTGTCAATATTGCATCTTGCCGTCACTGTTTTTTTCATGCAATCACCCCCCACTTTCTTGTCAGTATCGCATCTTGCGGACATGTCATGCTTGCTTGCGACGACATGCGCAACCGAAACTCAAAACAACCACAGAATACCCATGGCAGCCATGCTGCGTACACAAATGCATTGTCTACAACAAGTAAATTCCAGCCTTTTATATGCTTCTGTGCACTGATGGAGATTTGCAACCTCTGGGATTTCTGAAAATTCTCTCTCTCTCCCCAGAACCCAGCAGCCGATAGCAGCATAGCTAACCAGCTTAATGAGATGCGATGTCTGCTTTTAGAGATGCGGGAGAAAATAATCAACCTGGAGCGTACTGTGAGAGGTATGTGTTTCTGTATTCTGAACATAGATAAACATAATGTCAATGCTGTTGTTTCTATTCTGTTCCTGTCTCGAAGTCAGGATTTTTTAGCCCAAAAGTATTACATAGCTCCTGAATTGTTACTGTTTGTTTTGTTTGTTTGTTTTTTATACAGATCAAATTACTCAGCCAGCGTCATCCACATTATCAAGATCACCCTTATTACCATCATCATCATCCCCATCACCACCCTCAAGAACAACATCATCAACATCACCACCCTCAAGAACAACATCATCAACATCACCACCCTCAAGAACAACATCATCAACATCACCACCCTCACCCTCACCAGTCCAGGTGAAAGTCACTTATGTTCCCAGAAGCCATTCAAAGAAAAGAAAAAGCATCATGCTTTTTGCAGCTTGATCATTTACACATAGTGCTTACTGACATTATTCTCTTTCTGTATTTTGGTAATTTTTAGATTCACATAGGCCCTACAGTGAAGATCACGGCCACCCAGTATGCCCACATCAAGTGGAGTGACCCTAGAAAGGCCACCAAGGACTTATTGATGGCAGTGTTTGGGAGGCAGGTCCTGGCCACACATTCTTATACGGGGAAGCTGTCTAATGCCTTTCTGGGAAGACAGCCCAAGCCCCAGCTCAATTCTGCAAAGACGTCGGACATACTAAGTGAGTATCTTGTTTGTGTTCCCATAGTTTCCAGTACAATGCAGTGCTCACACTAACCATTTCACTCCTTATAAGGCCTATTTTAGACTGCTATCAGTGCATAGCAGTTAATGTGTATTCACAGTGCGTGTGTGTGGTGTTCACACCAGAAACTGTGACCTGCATGAACCAGCTGCCAGCAGCATTATATTAGCAACAACATGTCAGATTTCATATCGTTTGTGTTATTGAATCGCAATCTTACACTCAATGGCGTTCTTGAATGTCATTATTGGTACTTAAAGTACAGCACTACGGAACTCTGTGCAAGTTCCTTGTTCCTGTGGCTGTACTTTGCGTACCAATAATCAGGGATGGATTACTGCACAGGCCTACCGGGCCCAGGCCCAGGGGCCCAAGGGGTCAGGGGGCCCTGAAGCCCAAGCCATTGCATGGAATAATTGATCATCAATATCAACACATCGGGATGTAGACTATGAATCTGATTGAATTAAAGTATTGGCCATCCCCAAAATGCACCAGAATACAGGAAATCACATCAAACAAATAAAAAAAAAAAAACACACACATATGCGAGAATTAGTGGGGGGCTCTTAATACATCTGGGCCCAGGGGCCCGAAAGTTCATAATCCGTCCATGCCAATAATGACATTCAAGAACGGCATCTCATGTAAGATTGCTTAATTGAAGAGCTCAATTTCAAAGAAATAACTGGGCTAAACGACAAATCACAAGGGGAAACAAGCTATAGTATCCATGTTTGCCTTGTGTCTGCTCCAGCCAGTGTATCACTGTATCTTCTAAAGATGTACAGTGTATTAATCTGTTCATGTGTTGCTCTTCTCTCCTATATGTTTTTCAGACTATATCACCAACAAATTTGGGGTGGACCCTGCCCTGGTCAAGCAAGCCATTTCACAGAAATGCGCTGATGAAGCAAAGTTGGCCAGAAGGCGCTCCAAGTGAACGCGTACACACACACACACACACACATGCTCACTCACACACACTCACATCTGATTTTTTAAAAAATGTATTGATATAATAAATGTTATTTACTTATGACCATCCATTTCATTTGTACTGTGCTTCGTTTCTTTTGCATAATGTCTATGGAGACCATGTGCATAAATCCATTAGGGAACTAGAAGGAAAAATCCAATAGGAATAAGTCCTATAGGAATAGAAATCCTATAGGAATAAAAATCCAATAGGAATAAATCCTATTGGAATAAGTCCTATAGGAATAGAAATCCTATAGGAATAAAAATCCAATAGGATATATCAAGTTCTGTGCTTTTAAAAAATCCAATAGGATTCCTGTAGGATTTGTTTGTTCCAAAATATGATAGAAATCCTTTAGGATTAGTCCTATCAGAATCCTATAGGATTTTTTGGTAAGGGAAGGTGCGCGCGTGCATAGTTCTGCATTAAGTTGAGTGATTTACTTTACAGAAAATTGTAAATAGCCTACTGGCATGCAGTTAATGGAATAGGCTACTGTGCAGAGTTGAAAAGTTATGGTAGCCTAGGCCAATTTGGTGTGAATACACACACACAGGGGAAATTCTCTGTCGTTGAGTAGCCTGGCTGATACGCACAGTGCATACGGCCGTGGTTTTGGCGCGCCTTACTGAAAACGTCTGGCTGAAGCTCTCTTTTTTCGAGATCCGCTTTCATATTTCCTAATTGTCTCATGCGAAGTCATTGTTGTCTGTGATAGAATGCATTGTTACGGGCAAAGACAGGTGACGATAAGACACTTGTTTTCTTTTTTAAATGTCCCGCGCCGGGGCCCCCTACCCAGATAGCAAAGGGGCGTTGAGGGGCGTTGAATCCACGTTTGTTTGAAGCGGCGGAGGTTGATTCAACGTGGATTCAACGCCCCTGTGCTATCAGGGTAGTGGCCGGGGCCCGGGGCAGCAGCCCCTTTGCCCAATGCCCAAACGCGGCCCTGCCGAGAGTCAGTTTGTGGGTTTTGTAAGGGCCAGCATGAGGGACAATACCTACAAAGTTGTGGTGAGTTAAGCAGGGAGGTTGGTAACGTTAATGCTGCTAGCAGTGCTAGTTAACATTAGCTACCCAGATAGCAAGCACACGTTGTGCCAACTTCATTTTGTCCGGTGGGGTAACGTTGTTTTGACGTTGTCACGGAGAAAATCGTCGTGTGTCACAATAGGCCTACAACAATCCGTTTATTGCAAAACGTTGGCTTATAACCAATTGCCAACATTTTGTTTTTATTTTCCATTGCTAGTCCATACCGTGAAAATGAATAAACATTATACTTTTATTATCATGAGCAATGACTTGTTCTCCAGTAGCCTACAAGCCTATATGGAAATGATTGCTTCCGCAATTGCACATCATGCCTAACAGCTGTTCTAAAACCAGTGGCCTCTCGGGGCTTGTTGCTTAATTCAAGACAGGCAGGCAATATGTTATAAATGTTAATATTATTTATAATATTTATTGACAATAACAAAAATAACAAATAAATTAATTAATTAATACATAAAAACACCAACAAGGAATTGGGGGGTGGGCTGCTTCGGTTCCTCCAGATCATGGAACTATTCTGGAAAAACAAGAGTTTGCTCATCGATCCATTTATCAAAACAATGCAAAGTATGTGGGGTTTGTCATATGTGCTTCTTTACTTACTCGGAGTAAGAATCGCTGGAATCCGAATAGCTGAAGTCCAATTGAAGCAGACGCTGGCGCTGAGTAGCTGTGGAGAAAAGGAGACAACCATCAGTGACAGATTGCCCATTTAGGAGGTTATCACTGAAACTAGGCCTAGGAGGTAAGAATGTTTTTTTTATTATTATTTTTTTTTAAATTTATTGTCCCCATCTATTATATGAAAATGTGCTTAACGTTGTAACGATCTGAATTGCGTTGTATTGAGGCATGCTAGGCTATATTTTTAGTTGAAAATGCGTCTCCATTTGCAAATAGCATTTTCATATTGCAATCAATCGTGAAATGCACAGCATGCACAGGCCTACTAAAGCCACGCGACAAAATGTTATCTGAGAATGAATGCACGTGATGTTTGCATGAACCACGCGACATTAGGTCAGTTTGGCCTTTCGTTCAAATCAGCCTAGGATTAGCCATAGCTAGGGCACTGGACACTTGGTGACTGTTTGACATGTGATAAGGTAAGATTTTTTAATTATTGTCTTAAAATAAGGTTAGAAGACTAAGCTAAACTTGGTTACTTTTGTGTGAAGAACTGAAGAGTTTGGTTCCAAAACGCTATGTCCTTTTTTTAAAACATTAAAGTCAGGTTATTTAATGTGTATTGTTGTTTTGATTGAGTAAAGATATATCAAATAACAACACCCAGTTACAGTTCAACTGAAATTATTTGGAAAACAAAATGTAAAAAAAAAATATTTATGAAAATTCATTAAAATGGTGGCGTTTTGAAACTCTTCAAATGCAGCACATAGCTCGACATATTTTGTAGCCTATGCTACTTTGGAATAATTAAAATACATAAGCTATTTATAAATATAAGCAACTGTTGTTGAAAGTCCCGAGTACCGCCATTTATAGGCTAATAGAAAATCGGAAAGTGTTTCTATTTTGGGAGGACTTTTTGCCTCAGTATTTTCTGTCAATCTAAAGCACAACTGATATTGCCATCTATGTACTGTAGGTAGCCTGCTTTGTTTAAAGATCATTGTCTTTCAAAGAAATGTAACTGGGCGTTTGATGATATAAAATCACGGTGTCTCTGCAACAAATGCGCATGAAGATTAAAATTAAACGAGGTTGCATTTTTTGTAATTGGTGGAGTAGGCTATAACACGAAAATCAGTGGGGCGGTTAAAGCGTAACTTTGGCCAGAATGCATCCTAGGGTGTTTTTGTGAATGTACCCTTGTCAAACTTTAGTTTAAAAGCATAATTATAGCCTACGTCCGAAGCGCCACTTTTAAGCTTGTCGTCGTTTTCGGGTCAAATGGCTTTTTTAATGGAAATCGTAGGGGCACTACTATTTTGATACATGATGGCATCAAAATAGCTATTTTTAAAACACCAAGAAGGCTCGACACAACATGAAACTTGGATCGAAGTGTCATCAGTGTCTCTACACATGAACTTGAGCATTGTTTGTGTACACAGAGTTTACTAAAAGAAAGGTTTTTAAAAACTTGGTTTTTCTGCTCGCCGCCATCATGCCAGCCAACGAGTGAGTTGTCCAACACCTTTCTTTTTAGTAAACTATGTGTACACGAACAATGTTCTCAATGCTCGAGTTCATGTGTAGAGACACTGATGATGCTTCTAAATAGCTATTTTGACGCCATCATATATCGAAATAGTATTGCCCATGAATAATACTTATCATAAATGCTCAAACATTGCTTCCTAGATAATGTGAATTCCAAGCTACAAAACTGAAGTAATTCTATGGACTGACAATTATATATGAATGTGATAAAGACAGGATTTGAACAGAAATATTTTACAGGCTTTTGGTTTTGGGACCCATTCTTGATTTAAGACAACGTTTTAACAAAATCTGAGATGGTGCAGCAAGAACCTTATATGATTTAACCTGGAATGACCCCTTGCATATACTTAAATGTCTGCCACTATGTCTTTGGATTTCCCTCTTCTTATTCAGGTCTGTAACATATCGATTACAGGGCTCTGCGGTTCTTCAGCTCTCCTCTTCCTCCCTCCACTGCGGTCACTGCTATACTTAAGCCAGTTCTTAATGTGGCTGTCGCACTCGCTGGCAGTGATGTTTTGTGCTGCCGCAGCACCTGAACAGGTAACAGTTCTTGATCATTGAAAATACAATGCACTAATTCCAGGAGAATCAAAAAGTGTCTATTAAGCACACTGTATTTAATTTTTCTTTTACAATGACAACAATGCAGTGGCATTCAGACACCTCTTATAGCTGCAGTGATTTTTAAAGCTGCAAAAGCCTTCTTTTGGCCTCCTCGGCCAAGCCAATTGTATTGGGTTGCCAGTGTGTCTGTGATGAGGTGACGCATTATTCTCCTGACAGCGTCCCCAGCATTCATCCCACCAAGTGCTGTAAGGTGTGTTGTCTACAGATAAGAACAGAAATGTACAGATGTATATAGATTTTATACAGTTAAGAACAAAATTATTCATACCCCTGGCAAATATTAATGTAATGTTGATTTTCTCTCGACCAATATGTTTGTTCTGACTGAAAATGAAACTACCACATGTCAAAAGGTTGCTTGACAATGTGGTAGAAACATGGAATCAGAAATAGAAGCATTTTCATCTTTTTTTTTTACATATGTATGAATTTTGTGTCCAAAATTATTCATACCTTTTTTAGATAATGACTGGAAAGCCTTGTTTGGCTGTATGTTTTGGATCATTGTGTGGTTTAATGGCCCGATGCCGCCTATTGGGACAGGTTTTCATCCAAAAATCTTACTGTAACCCCTTGTTTTAGTGTTACCATTTACTTTGAGAAGGTCACCAGGTCCCATTGTCTGGAAAAAAACACCCCAAGCTAATACATTTCTATAATAGCTATTCTGCACTGTGGATATGGTGTTTTGATGGTTGACATTTGCAGCACATCCCAAAATGGACCACTTGGTCATCATGGATGCTGATGATGGATCACTCTTCTCAAAACATGCACAACTCTTCTTAACCTTTTATAAGGACACACCTGAACAAAGAATATAGGTTTCCAGACTAGATCTCCCTGAAATAAGATCTAGATGGGCGGGGCTAGGCTAGCGGTCTAGAATCATTGTGAAGACATTGAGAGGCTTGGTATGTATTATGAGAACCATTTTGAGAGCTGTGATGACAAATAAACATGCTTCCAGTGATTTATTTAAAAAGGGTATGAATAATTTTGGACATGCCATTTTTCATAAAAATGTTCAAAAAATATGAAAACTGATTCTACCACATTATCTTACAACCTATAGCCATGTAGCAGTGTCATTTTCAAACATATTGGTCAAGAGAAAATTAACATTAAATCAATATTTGCCAGGGGTATGAATACTTTTGTTCTTAACTGTATAGAATGTGTACTGTTGACAAAACATAATGCAGTTGGTTCCAAAGTATTCAACCATCGTGAAATGTTTCACCATGTTGTGGTCATCAATGTAGTCAAATACATACCATAGCTTTCTCCTGTGTTTTCTCTAATAACACATTCTCCACTCTCCTCAGATGTTCTTGTGTCTGAATTGGGAATGTGAATTCCTCTGGTAGAGAGGGCGCAGCTTGTGCCGGCTGCTTCTTAGCCAGGGCCTGGAGAAGGAGGGTGTTCTGGCGCACTTGCGCCTTTATCTCCTCCAAGGCCCTGAAAATTAGCTGGTCACGCTCTATAGGTAAGAAAGGTTTAATAGAAAAACAGAAACATTTCATATTGCTTTAGAAAGTGTTGTGATTTCAATGATTATGTTACACAAATTATATCATCAGTCATGTTGCAGACCAGCAAAATGTTTTGTACCAAATGTGTTTGTCACAGGCTGTGAGTAGGAGGTAGTGGGAGCACTCAAGACCGATGAAAACACCGGTGGTGGCTGGAGTACAGGCTGGAGTACAGGTAGCTGTTTGGAGGAGCCTGGTTTCGCAGGTGGTTTCGCTGGTTGTTTCGCTGGTTGTTTTGCTGGTTGCTGGTTTGCGATGGAATGGCGTGGCTGAGGTAGAGCTTCAGACTGCTCCACTACTTTGGCAGAGGGCCTGCAGTATGACAACAGGACAACACCACAGGTATTAAAACATCAGTGAATCTTAGACTTTTGTTAATTTGTGTACTGTACGGTTCTTACCGTTTCATCCTCAGAAGTGAGGGAGTCTTTCTTGGTGGCCCTCACCAGTTTCTTCCTGGCCGCTTCATAAGAATCTGTATTTGAGGTAAACATTTGTTAAACAAGGAACCATATTGCAGCATGTATAGAAATGAAATGAAGTTGCATTATGATGAATCATGTTATCTTTCTCTCTCTCTTTCTTTCTCTCTGTGTTTGTTTACAGGAGGGTCTCACCATATTTCTTCAGTACCATGACAAAGAACTCCCCCCATGTCTCATCAGGATCCTCCTGATTTTGGACAGCCACCTTACCCCGTTGCATACTTTTGTATGGTGGCCAGAACGACACTTTTTGGTTGACACTCAGCCAGCTTGTGGGCAACACTTCAACCTCATTCTTTTCCGTAAACAGTACAATTGCGAACATGATCTGTAAACTGAAATGATGAACAGATGAACTTAGCTTTAACTAACTAACTTATTTATTTATTACTAACTAACTAACACTAACTAACTAACTTATTTATTTATTTATTTATTTATTTATTACTAACTAACTTATTCATTTATTTATTTATTTATTATGTATGGTTCAGTCGGTATATAGCAAAGCCATGTTTGACAGGCATTGCAACCATTTTGGCATCAATGGTTTTCTCTGACAAAGCCACCACCTCTACAGACAGTCCTTGAACAAAAGCAATATTGAAATTGAGGGAGTCAACTGGGGATGTGAAAAACGACTGTCTGTTTAAAAATTTCCGTCCCAAAAACTGTGCGCAGCCATCAGCATTGAATATTTTTCAATTCTGAATATGCTGTGCCCACTCAAAACTATGTTGTTAGGCGCATGGACTGATAAAGAGAATTTGGGACAGGTGTAGTGAGAGAGTAGACTGTGCAACACTGGACTGACATTGACTGACTGACTGACACTGCTGTTTAGTTTTTGTTCAGCGATGCGTTTTACAATTTGCTGCAAAGGTTGGTTTGGCTTTCTGATCTTTCTTTTCAGTTGATGCAGAAAGTTTTCGAAAGGAAAGGCAGAAATTCTCTGCAAGGGGCCAAATTTTCTGACATCGTCTGCCAGGTGGATTAAGCTATGGACATTGTACACAATGAAATCGCCATAAATCACAGAAGTTTTGGACAAAGACTCTGATCACCTTCTCGGCGTAATCACAGTATGTTTTTGACAGCTGTGGGCTGCATAGAATGGTTATGCCCATATGCAGAAGGAGGAAGTGATCGTACATAACATCAGGCAGTTCATTTTTGAGAGCCATGGGACCCGTATACAAAAGAAATGTCCGAAATTCAGTTGCTTTCCAACGGTCCACCTCTGTTAGGGATCTCCCTCTTCTATTGAACTCTTTTGGCAAGCTTTTTCCAAGTTCCACTATTTTTTGTGATATTGATGTTATTGTTCGGTTGCCAATTCTTGTGGGTAGTGGGCCTCGCATCCACAACCAAATGAGCTTTCTCACTACTCCCAAACACACCAAGTGCATGTAATCGAGCACAAATTGGGAGACTATGCCAATGTTGATGTCAGTGAGGGGACTTTCACCATCCTTGTGGTGATCACTTTGTAATTTGGCCTTAAAGCTCTCGGGCTCTATCTTCCGTGCCAGCGCAATTGACTTTGTATAGTCGCGCGTTTCTCTTTCCTATTTTGCAGTCAGCGCATATTGGAATTTTCCCTCCACAGGTACATGCCTGTAAATTAGGGAATTCGATTGCGCCCACGGGGGCGGTTCAGCGAAAAGACTGGGCGTGTTCCGGCGCAAACGTTCACTGTTGATATTTTGCAGTTTCAGAAAACAATTCCGCCACAGACCAGGAACTCCCTGGTCTAAAGTCTGTGGCGAAAATGCAGATGCTATTTTAAGGGCGCATGCATGACCACAGGCCTGCATGAATGAATGCGTTGCACACCAATCTACAGACACCTCCGTGCACAGACGGAAACATTCAAAGCCTTGATAATATTTGTCCATTTCCCGGTTTTGTTCGTGCATTGGTGACCTAAATATTTTGTAGCCTATATAGTACAACATCTACATGCAATATCTTTACAACAACGCCTAATTATGACCTATTAATCTGGACAACTTTATAGGCTACAGCCCTATAAAGGCTAAAGTTACTTTTAGTTTTGTTCCAATTTACCGTTGTGTAAGGTTTTAAGCACCATAATTTTGCCTACCTTGTTGTAGCCCATCTGAAATAACTCCAAGCTTTGCTATGTTCCCTCCATCCTTTCGTTATTTTCAAAAAACGTTTTATATCCATGATGGCCTTGAAGTCTTGAGTTAGTGAATTAGCTTAAATCAGCTTTTCATGTGCTGTTAACCAGCAACAGATAGTACAAGAAAGCAGCAAGTATGGTTACAATTTCTGTACAATTTCTGTAGTTGCTGCATCCATTCATTGTTATTCTCTCTCCTGCTCAAATAAATGTTGTGTGTGAATTAAGTTGATGATAACGTGTTTACAAACTCTGCTTTACAGAAAATATTGTAAATAGTCTACTGTCACGCAGTTAATGGGATACTGTGCAGAGTTGAAAGTTAGGTCAACTTAAACGATCATCTATACAATGTAGTTCCCATTTCTGTAAACCATACATAATTTCAAAGAAAAATATTACCACTCGAGGGAAATCAGTGTGGTGTCCATGTGAAAAAATAGGCATAAATCTAGCGTACACATTTTCACGAATCACTGATGTGTTGATGACATAAATTAGGAAATGTTAGAGGACTTAAGGAGACGTGATGTTGAACTGCATGCCGATGCTATTTAACCCAAATGCCCCAGCGGCAGCACGGGAGAGAAGAGATTAACTGACAGAAGATATGCATTGTCTATAGAGAGGTATTGTTAGATTACATTGTACATTGCAAATATATCACCATGCATTCATAACCTCGTGATTCAGTGAGAATGATCCCAAAACATCGGAAAGTATGTCTTTGTGACAATTCTGTATTACATTTTGTGAAGATGAAAAATCAATAGCTAACTGTTCCCAACTGAACAGTGATTATAGCGCTGTGAACGCTCCTGGCTGCGCCTGGCAAATACGCCACCATAATAGCAATCAGCTATGGAACAAGCGTGCCTGTTGTTAAAGGGAATGTGAGGTGACGCTCTGATTGGTTTATTGCACGTTACGCCCAAACCACACCCATGATTAATGTAGCTACTTCAGACAACCCCATTTTAGATTTGCGTCGGGCGCAACAGTCAAATATCCCGCCGGTAAAATAGCATCAGCGCCCGAGATCCGCCCACGAAGTGAATTGCGTTTTGCGCAAAGACACTTCCGTTTTAGACCATTAAAATAGGGCCCCTCGTCTGTACGTGGTGCCGCCATTGTCTCAGGGAAGTTTAATCTGTTATTGCACCAAACACCCTCCTGAACACACCTCTCGCAGCCGTAATACGAATTATGATATTTTATGTTTTTGAGGAATGCTCTTGCTGGTGCATCGCATACAAAGGCCGAAATGACTATTTTGTGATTTTGTTGGTACATAACACCTTTTGAGGAGATGACTGACATCTCCTCAAAAGTGTCCGACCATCTTTTGGGAGATCTGCATCGGGCAGGTGTTTGTTAAGGACAGCAAGAAGACTTGAAAGATGGCTGATTGGTGTGTTTGTTTCCACTGCCCACGCCTTTAAATCGTCACGTAATTTAATGTTGTCATATTCCTCATCAGGACTGTCAATGTCAAAGTCCTCGTCTTGCATACAGTAATCGATATTTTGGATTTCCTCCAGACCACAGGTGGCGCTTATGTCCTCTAAACTAGAGCTAGTACTAACGTTACACCAGTCTCCTCCATCACAGCTGTCTAACGTTTCCGTCCCTGACATGTAGGAGTCGGAGCCATGGTCGGAGCAGTCGGAGTCGTGAGTAACGCTAACTTTTTCCACATTAAGTGATTGTAGCATAGAGACAATGGCCTCTGTATTTTTTTTTTGTATGCCGTCTTAAAGACCTTTTTGATAGCAATTTGTTGCTCTCTGCCATAATTGTGACAGACAATAGCGTAAAGTTTACTAGATAACTGTTAGCATCAAGCAAGCTAGCAGCTAGCGATATAGCTAACGTTAACGTAACCGTTTTCAGCTAACTTTAGCGAGCGAATCCGACTAACGCTAATTTACACAGTTATCGTTCTTGGTTTATGGTGTTGCGGTCTTGAAAGTGACCTTATAACCACTACGTTACCTGAATGTTGACCAAATCACCACAGTGTCTAATGTTAGACCAAAGTCTGTCGTTGGCGATCCCAGCTGAATTGAAAATCAGTTGATTTCAGTTAACTTTTATTCATACGCGCGCAGGTGTTTTACATCATAAGCACGAGAGCAACCTATATGTTCTATATTGTTGATGAACACAGTGGAAGGGCTTTATTTCCTTGAAGGTAACTATATTACACTCCCAGACACACACACATCAGTAGTCCTATGAGCTATGAGATGTCAGATTGTGTGTGTTGACACTGGAGGCACACTCACCTGTATTATGTTCTTCAATGGAGGCTGAGGATGATGAAGACACTGTCTGTATGCTTGGAGTTGTGAGGGGAATTCTTGTAAACATGCACTACCAAAGTTTTAGCCTGATGAGCCAGACCTCACATCTTGATGTAGGACCATTCGCAGTGCTCAGTCCAAGGGGCGGGATAAACGGTTGTCTTTCAAATTCCCTCTGCACGCAATAGGATAGTGCTACAACCATGCATTTTCCAGCGGAGCTAGTTGGCTAGTTGTTCAAACTTTTGCTGAGATCAATTACATTGTTTTTTTGTTTTTTTTAATCAGTGCAGCAGTTTTCAGGTTACACAGTATGCGCTTACATAATTGCATTGTAGAAAGAAATGTCTTATCTCTAATGCAATATTTACATTGCCCATTATCAGCAACCATTCATCCAATGTTCCAAAGGCACATTCTGTTTACTAATATGATATCATTTCTCTGTTTCAGTAGCATCTGTTTCCTGTTACCAGCACAACACAACACAGAGACTGTTTTTCTGCCGTGTATTCAGAGCACAGGCAGCTAGCGGATAGTGAGGCGATGTTTGCTGTATGTGACAAAGATGTTTTAGCTTAGAAACTGCGTGACATGTCAACAACGTTTGTATTTACTTGTCACAGCCTGGCATACTGTGTTCATTATTCCATACATCTGATGTGTAGGCTAACTGCTGAACTATGATGTCCGACAAGGGACCGGGGCTATAGGCTACAGTCAGGGCTACCCTGCTGAAAAAAACAGCTTGACCAGCTTAAGGTGGTTTGCTGGTTGACCAGCTTGTTTGACCACCCTATGATGGTTGACCTGCTAGACCAGCAAAACTCATGCGACAACATAGCTTCGGCTGGTTTACCCAGCTTGCGATGGTAATTCAGCTGGTTTTGCTTGTCGTATCATCTCAAGTCATTTTAGCTGGTGTTGCCGGTCTACATTGCTGATTTATCTGGCCATGCCAGGTTATGTTGGTCATTCTAGTAAACCAGTATGACCGTCTTACACACACAGTATGCACTTACATAATTGCAAAACTGTTCTCTACTGTTGTAGAAAGAAATGGCTTATTTTTAATGCAATATCTACATTGCCCATTATCAGCAACCATTTATCCAATGTTCTAAAGGCACACTCTGTTTACTAATCTAATATAATTTCTCTGTTTCAGAATCATCCATTTCCTGTTGTTACCAGCGCCATGCCATGTATGTCGCTCTGCATTATCCACATGTACACTGACCAATCACTGACTTGTTTCTTGCTGGGCATTTTTTATAACAGTGATAAACATTAAAAACATGAAAAGCATGAATATTTCTTTCAATTACATGAATACACAAGATTAGATGTTAAAATCCCTTGTGCCAAAATCCAAGGTAAAAACACATTCAGAAGCCCCTGCTCAAGTTTAACTTTAAAAAGCACACTACCCACAAATCCGCCAACAAATGGTCACAAGCACAATGCAAATGGCCTATCCAACAGCAGTAGCCTATATAGTATGCGGCATGTCATTGGGGTTATCAAGTGGGCACCCTCATTCACCGATGTTTCGTTAAGTTAGGCCCACGACACCTCATGATGGCTTAACAGTGAAACCAGCGTCCTGGAGACACTCCCCTCCATGCTGCCACCATATTACCACATTGAAATATCCAATACTCAAATTACTCTTAACCAGCCCAGGCATGGTCTAAGTTGGCTAGGTCGGCCCATCCCGTTGATGTGGACTGAACCATAAACCATAAAGAACCTTAGCCAAGTACCATCACCCTAGGCACAGCCAATCACAAACACAAAACAAATTAGCCAGTTAGCTTAGCCCATTATCTTAGGCCCCATCCCAAACACAAAACAAATTAGCCAGCAGTTAGCAGTTAGCTTACGCCCCATGCTGCCCCATATTACCACAACAAGCATCCAAATACCCTTAACCAACCTAGGCATGGTCTAAGTTGGCTAGGTCAGTCCGTCCCGTTGATGTGGACTGAACCATAAACCATAAAGAACCTTAGCCAAGTACCATCAACCTAGGCACAGTCCATCACAAACACAAAACAAATGAGCCAGTTAGCTTACCTTAGCTTGCGCCCCAGGAAGGGTAACCTCTCCTTACCCACCACCAAAACAAATGAGCCAGTTAGCTTACCTTAGCTTGCGCCCCAGGAAGGGTAACTTCTCCTTACCCACGACCAAAACAAATGAGCCAGTTAGCTTACCTTAGCTTGCGCCCCAGGAAGAGTAACTTCTCCTTACCCACAACCATTCGCTTGCCCGTTCTGCTGCTAAGGACATGTTACTAACCACCTGCCTTAGACTTCGACCACAAATGCCCAATTCAGACAGCAAGCCAATAGCAGATCTGGCCACAAACCCACGTGCACCGATTTCAATAGGCCTTAATCGTGCACTCCAACCTCGCTTAGCTGCCTCCTCTGCTATTTCAGTATATTTAGCTCTCTTCAGCTCATTGGCCACTTCCACTCTGTCTTCCCAAGGAACAGTGAGTTCAATGAAGTAAACTATCTTCTCTGAATCCGACCATAGAATTACGTCAGGACGTAGCTTAGTACTCACTATATGTGGAGGTACCGCCATCTGCTGGCCAAGATCAACCTTCATTTCCCAGCCCGCCCCATTTTTCAACTGGCCGGTTTTACACCTGGCCTTCGCGGAACAAGGTTTATCCCCCTGACGTACAAAGTTAATTTGCCTTACCCCTTTACTAGCTGCTAATGAATTGACTTCTCTTCTTTTATCCTCTATTGCCGCTGCCACACATTTCAATACCTGGTTATGACGCCACGTATACCGCCCCTGGGTGAGACTTACCTTGCATCCTGATAGGATATGGTGGAGACTGCCCACACACGAGCAAAGTATGCATTTATCATCCTCACCAAACCATTGACTTAAATTCTTGGGAGATGGGAGCACATCATATGTAGCACCTAACATAAATCTGATCTTACCAGCTTCCATGCCCCATAGATCTTTCCATTTAATCTGTCTTTTTTCCACCCCTTCCCAGTTCACCCACTGCCCTTGTTTTGCCTGCGACACTGCCTTAGTACATCTTACAGCCTCCTCCTATCTATGCATTTCCTCCACTACCATTTTCCTCTTTTATCCTGCAGAAGCCTTACTCCACAAGGGTTTACTTGCACCCACCCCTAGACCCCCCCGCCCGTGCTGCACATGGCCCATTATATCTCTATGCTTCAATGCTGATTGAGCTTGCTTAACTGCCTGCTCTGGGTTCCACTTCCTCCCTGCATTAACTGAGGGTGCAACTTTCCTCACCACTGGGTCTTTGGACTGAGTAAGAGTAAATTCCAATCTAGCCTTAGCACACTTAAATTCCTCTGTCAGACTAGATATTGGCAACTCTACAATACCCTTCCCATACAAGGCTACACTGCTTAAGCAGCGTGGGACTCCCAGCCATTTTCTGACAAAGGAGTTGATCATTTTTTCCAACCTCTCTACCTTTGACAGAGGAACTTCATAAACTGTCAATGGCCACATTAGCCGAGGCAACAAACCAAACTGCAAACACCACAGCTTGAGCTTACCTGGCAGCCCCGACTTGTCAATTTTTGCAATACCTTGCCTAGTGACCTGTCTCAAGTCTTCAACCTGTGATTTATCACTAAGGCTTGCATCATACCACCTTCCCAGGCTCTTCACTGGTTTCTCCAGAACTGTGGGAATCACCTCCTTATTTATAGCAAACTTCTTATCTGTTACCTTCCCTTTAATAATTGAGAGACTCCTAGACTTACTTGGTTTCACCTTCATTCTGGCCCATTGCAGATTACTATTTAACTTACCCAGCAACCTGTTGGTGCATGGAACGGTTGTCGTCAAGGTTGTCATGTCGTCCATGAAAGCCCGAATCGGGGGGAGGCGTGGCCCTCCCTGCAACTTCTCCCCGCCCACTACCCATTTTGAGGCCCTAATAATGACCTCCATTGCCATTGTAAAAGCAAGTGGGGAGATGGTACATCCGGCCATGATTCCTATCTCAAGTTGTTGCCAACCTGTGGTGTAATCAGCTGTAGTAAAACATAATTGAATATCCAGAAAGTATGCTTTTACTAGGCTTTTAATGCTACCTGGGATTCTGAAATAATCAAAGGCCTCCCACAACAGACTATGCGGCACAGACCCAAAAGCATTAGCCAAATCCAAGAACACAACGTGCAGGTCTCTCTTCTCACGCTTTGCTAATTGAATTTGGTGCCAAATCATGCTGGTATGCTCTAAGCACCCGGAGAAGCCAGGAATTCCAGCTTTTTGCACCGTGGTATCAATTAGTTTATTCCTTTCAAGGTAATTTGTCAGTCTCCGTGCCACCACACTAAAGAAAACCTTCCCTTCAACATTCAGTAGACTAATTGGCCTAAATTGATTAATCTCCACTGCGTCCTTTTCTTTGGGAATAAATATTCCCCCAGCCCTCCGCCAAGCCTTGGGAATACTCTGCTTTTTCCAAACTATCTTCATTAATTGCCATAAAAATCTTAAAACATCTGGTGCACTCTTATACAACCGGTAGGGCACTCCATTAGGTCCCGGGGCTGAAGAGGCCCTTGCACGTTTTATTACTTCTTGCACCTCTTTCCACCTTGGTGGACTATCGTCGCATTGGCTACTTAATTCACCAATAGGTGGGATATCAGCAGGAAGTACCATCTCCCTGAACCTCTCCCTATCTTTGTGCACTCCCTCTAAATACTCCTCAAGCTTCTGCTTAGGTTCCAAAAGACTACCACTCTTCTGCATTACGAATAAAGACTTAACAAACTTAAATGGGTCTTTATAGAATGCTAGTCGGGCTCGTGATTTCTTCTTCCTATTTTTCCTAATATTTTCAGCTCTTCTTAGCACTACTAACCGCTCCCTCACATCTGCCTGTAGACAGTCAATACCTTCCTTCTCATCTGTAGATTTTCTCCACTGCTTCTTAAGCTGCCTCCTCTCCTTGATAAGTTTATCTATCTCCTGCTGGCGCCTAGATTTAACTACCTCATGTAGCCGTTTTGTCCTTCTCTCAATAGTCCCAAACAACACAACTTGTGGTGAAGTCAGAGTATGCTTCCAATCAATCATTACACAACAGTGAAAAAAGTTCAAAATATAGTTTTCAATATAGATCGACAGATAGATACTTTATTGATCCCCAAGGGGAAATTCAATTCAATAAGAACCTAGACAAGATAAATTCATATATTGAAATTGGTCAATTGTTATTTCCATTGAATATTTTTATTTAAGTACACCAAGTAAGTACAGAAACCACTGTAAATGTGCAATTGGCCTATTTGATCCATGCTTGCAAATACACACACCTTCAGCTGTGTTGCTGTGTGTGTGTGTGTGTTAGAGGGTGATTGACTAAATAGCACCACTGTACATTGTAAAATGAGTGTGACAAACACGTAATGCAACTTTGTTTGTTTTTAAAATCCATGCTATCTATTTCTCTATCTAATGTATTTTTTTTTTTTTTCTATCTGGTCCATTCAGGTGCTCTCTGCAGCTCAGAATGAGATTGGCTGGGACTTAATGGCACGCTACTGGGAAAGTGATTACTCACTCATGAGTGAAATAGTGATCTTGTATACTGTGAAATGCCAGTATTAAACTAGAAAATGCAATTCCAGGGAATTACCATTGCATGTAAATGCAAAAAAACTGCTGTGTATAACATTATATTACTTACAGTATGATTATTCAGATTACACAGTCTTACAGTATTCTTGAAAACCACTTACTTGGTTAGATGTTAGCTTAGAGTATATGACAGTCAGTAAAAATAAATGGTCAATTCAATATTGATCATTATTCTTTGTTTTAATACAGCAGAATGATACTCAGAATACACTAATGAACACTTACCAATGTAAGCTTGAAGTAAAAATCACAGTTGTGTGTATATATATGTGTATATATATATATATATATACAGAACTTGACAGTGTTGGGCAAGTTACTGAAAATTAGTAATTAGTTACAGTTACTAGTTACTTCTTTCAAAAGTAAATCAATTACGTTACCAATTACTGTATATCAAAAGTAATTAGTTACTAGAGAAAGTAACTTTTGAGTTACTTTTAAGTCTGCTTTTAAAATGTCAATATGAACAGTACTGAACAGTCACACACACAATAAACCTAATTTTTGGACCTATTTATTGTAGTTTCAACGGGCCTTCAAATCAATAGCCTTGTGTATGAGTTCTCAAACTTTTTCTGACCACAAAACATTCTACAATGCATGAAGGCCTCCCTGACCTTGTTTTGCGCCACCCTCACCATCTAGGTGGTTTGATAGATATGTACAGTACACTGCCTACTGCTTGCCTTCTACTAGTATGCATGATGGTGCACTGACACTGAATTCTGCAATATAGTAATAAGTTATTATTATCATTATTATTGCAATCCTTCTGTAGGCTACATGGAATTCGTTCAATGGGATGTAATGTGAAACAATGTTAAATGGCCTATTTTCAAAGCAGTTATTGTCTGCTCACACACACATAACCTTAGGTTATCCTCGTCCTGCTTTGAACACAGTTGTATTATATAGCATTTTAAGCACCACCAGTTTGGGAAAAGCCTGCGCTGCACAAGTGCTGACCTACCGAAATAAGTTCTAATGCATCCGAGAGTTTGGGATTGTCGCGCACTATGCAGAAGGTTACTCTTCAGCTGATAAGGTGTTCCAAAGAGAAGTTGCATGTTCCGTCGCAGACAAATGAATCCATAACACCATGGACGTCAATTCCGATGTAAACATAGCCTACTGTGCAAATAACTCAAGTCGCTGTTACGTACGGTAGGCTATTTGGAGGTTTCTTTATCTGGTAAGTGAAATCTGCATTTTCCTCTCGAGTTAAACGTGTGCTTGCTTGTGCCAAGGCTATATATAGGCTACCGTAGCCTATTGGTGTTGTGGCGTGGCTATGTTGTAAGAATGAGAAATTGATATAACGAGGCTTTTGCGCAATAGGCGAAAAAGAGCGGAGATAAACAATGCGCTTTTACTGTAGTGGAGCTCACGAGATGGAAACGAAAGGGAAAAGGCTTTTAAAATGTCCATTTAAATTGTAGCGTAATGCACTCTAGTGTGTTTTAGCATAAATCCGAAATAAGGAGGAATGTGAGGAGGCTCCTATTAACTGTAAAGAATGCATCTGCAATCTAAACATGAAACACAATCGCTGGAAACACAGCTAAGGTCGGTAGACAAAGCAGCAAATGTGCATCTTGTCTGCAGTCGTTCATTCAAGATCAACAGAGTAACACAAGTAACAAACTCTTTGAAATTTCAGTAATTGTAATTGCGTTACTGGATTTACAAAAATACTTCGTTACATGCTCGTTACCACTAAAAGTAGTGGAATTACAGTAACGCGTTACTTTGTAACGCATTACTCCCAACACTGGAACTTGATAATGCCAATCATATTATCCTAAGACAGATCTCTTTATCAGTGGTAACTCTGAACTGGCAGCAACATCTAGAGGCCTCAGTTAATGGTATTAGGTCAAATTTGATGGTGATATATACACTGAAGAATAAAAGAGTCAGCCCTTCAGATGATCAGTTTTAGACAGAACTTAGAATCTTATTTTTCACACAGCACAGCTCAGGTCTAAAAAGAGAGGTCTAACAGCACAGCTATGTTTCACAGATGTTACAGCACAGGAATGATTCAAAGGTATGAATGGTTGACATATGATTCAAAGGTATGAATGGTTGACATATGATTCACAGGTATACATGTTCCATATAGTTAGTGAGTATAGTCCTTCGTATAGTTCTCAGAATGTCTCAGTGTAGATCTCAGATAAGTCTCAGTATGGTTAAATGGTATGTGCACAGATTACATGTTTGTAAGAATGTATGTTAGTATGTTGCTAGCAACATTGTCAGAGATGTATGGTTGACAGGTGTGCACACAGATCGGCACACACGTACTGTAATGTCATACATGGTCATCACCACTGGTCTGAAACCTAAAAGACAAAAGCAAACAAGTTTAACAGTTATGCCAAAACAATACAAGGAATGTCTGCAATTGTCCTAACAGTAGCCTATTCATGGCTTTCATAAGGTCCCTTTCCACAGGAGTATAATCAAGCACCAAATGCATTCATAATCTAAGTGCTTGATTGTATACACCTGTGGAAAGGGACCTGATGAAACCCATCAATAGACGAACTATGATAGCATACCGTGATAGTGTTTACTTAGGCTACGTAAGAATCAGGAGCATAGAATGAAAACGTAGTCATGGCCTATTTGATACACAATCAAGCGGTGTACAACGTTACAAATTTGGTAAAATAAAAACAGTAACATAGGCTATTTGTTAGCTTTAACTAAATGTGCCATTAGTAGGCTACGTTAACGTTCTAGCAGAGAAGACAGACGGGCTCTGGTTATAGTTAAAACGCTGCTGGTTAGCCTAATACCAAATGTTAGTGCGTTACGTTTGATTGTCGTTAGCTATCGAAACCTACAGCTAACCTGTCACTGTAAAGTTGACGACATTTGCGTTGATTAACAGTTACTATTTCACTAACGTTAACGTGACCTAACGTTATAACGTTAGTTTAGCTATTTGTGACCCATCATTTCATACAACTTAACGTTACATAACATAATATTTGACGACATAAATGACTCCAATACCAAAAACCAGAACACTTACCTTGTCTGTAATTAGAGAAATGTGCCTCTGAATGAGAGTTTTACGAGCAAATAAAGTAAAGTGACCACGGCACAGAAGGTGAAGACGTTCAGAAGATTCACAGCTCCAGTGGTAGTAGGCCTAGTAGCTCGCGTTCAGCTGTTGATTATCTTCAGCTGCAGGTCACGTCATAATGCTAAAAGTTGCCGCCACGGCGGTCAATGTTAACTCTATGAGAATTTCTTGCTCTTTTATCATAAATATCTTAAAAAGTATAAAGTTCACAAATGTGAAAAAACATAGAACAAATCTCCGTTTCAAGACCTTTGTAGGAGTGGTTGAATGACGTCGAACGGTTCAGTGGTTTTAGAGCCTTTGAACGTCAAATTTGGTCGGAAGAAGAATAACATCTAGAAAATGCAATTCCAGGGAATTACCATTGCATGTAAATGCAAAAAAGCTGCTGTGTATAACATTATATTACTTACAGTATGATTATTCAGATTACACAGTCTTACAGTATTCTTGAAAACCACTTACTTGGTTAGATGTTAGCTTAGAGTATATGACAGTCGGTAAAAATAAATTGTCAATTCAATATTGATCAACATTCTTTGTTTTAATACAGCAGAATGATACTCAGAATACACTAATGAACATTTACCAATGTAAGCTTGAAGTAAAAATCACAGTTGTGTACAGAACTTGATAATACCAATAATATTATCCTAAGACAAATCTATTTATCAGTGGTAACTGAACTGGCAGCAACAGCTAGAGGCCTCAGTTAATGGTATTAGGTCAAATTTGATGGTGATATAGACTGAAGAATAAGATGCAGCTCTTCAGATGATCAGTTTTAGACAGAACTTAGGTTAGAATCTTAATTTTTACACAGCTAACAACAGAGGTCTAACAGCACAGCTAAGTTTCACAGATGTCACAGCAAATCAGCAAATTGTATGATTCAAATGTGTGCATGCTTCATATAGTTGTCGGCATAGTCCTCCTGTAACAATATAATACTCAGAATGTCTCAGTGTAGTTTCTCAGATCTACGTCTCAGTATAGTTCAAGGGTATGTGCAGATATGTTGAGATATGGTCACATATTTTTAGGAATGAATGTAAGTGTTAATGTCAGCGATGTATGGTTGGCAGGATGTGCACACAGACAGGCACACACGAAATGTAATACACGGTCATCACCACACTGGTCTGGTCTGGAACCTAAAAGACAAAAGCAAACAAGTTAGTTATACCAAAAACAAGGAATGTGTACAATTGTTCAATACAACTTAGATATTTAAGTGAGATTGTTGCACCATAAATTTGTAATGGTAGTTAAATATACTATCCTATAGTATTGCAAACAAAGCAACATTTTGTGTTTTATTCATTTCAGTTTAATAGTTGATAGCCAAACAGTTTCAAGTAAACAGCTTAGAACACTTTGTAGGCAAAGGGTGTGTTGTTGCTGTTGATAATCATAAACTGAGTCTTAAGGATGGACCATTCTGATATTATGTATCTTGATAACCAACTACAATAGTTTATACAGCTTGCTAGGTCTGTCATCCACATTTTTTCTACAGATTACGATGTAGACCTACTCTAGGATGTAGGCTACTACAACTGGGAAGCTTGATTCGTGTGCCAGGCTACACTTTAAATTTTCGGCCAGAATAATGCAGAAATTAGTAACGTTAGAGTCTAGGCCAAGTAAACATACTCTGTAGCCTATGTTGACGACACAAACCTTATAGCCTACCTCAACTTCTGTACGTGTGTATTAACAATACTTTGGTCATATAGTCCGTTTCCAAACAGTGTGGCTTTTATCAGGTCCCTTTCCACAGGTGTATTTAATCAAGAGCCAGATAGTATCTGTACAATATGATTAGGCTAGACTACTGTATCTGGTTAACGTTAACGTTGGTTATGAGCAAATGTAACGTTAACGTCAGTGATTAGCTGGGAGCAATGTTAGGTTTGATTGTCGTTCGCTAACGTTATCGAAACTTACGACTAACCGGTCACTTTAAAGTTGACGACATACAGTAGCTGCTAGGCCTATTAACGCTGATAAGGTGGGTGCTAACAGAGCCCATCTACGGATTCTCTGGTGCTAACGTTAACTATTCCCCTAGCCTAACGTTATAACGTTACTTTGGCTATTTGTCACCTATCATTTCATACAACATAATGTTTGAAGACATAAATTATTCAAATGCCAAAAATCGGACCACTTACCGTGTCTGTTAGAGAAGGACAGTCAGTTATGAGCAAGTAGCCTAAAGTGGGATCACCGCAGGCGATAAGACGAACGTTCAGAAGACTCACAGCTCCAGTGGTAGAAAAATTGCATGGTTGATTACGTTCAGCTGCAAGTCACGTCATAATGCTAAAAGTTGCCGCCAAAGCGGTCAATGTTAACTCAATGGGAATTTGTTCCTCTTTTATCGTAAATATCTCAAAAAGTATAAAGTTCACAAATGTAAAAAATACATTGTACAATTGTCCGTTACAAGACCTTTGTAGGAGTGTTTGAATGACGTCAAACGGTTCAGTGGTTTTAGTGTCATTAAACGTCAAACTTGGTCGGAAGAAGAATAATAAAAGACGATAAGAAGAACAGTGATAATAGTCCATTGCATTTACATGCAATGCAATAATACTAGAAAATGCAATTCCAGGGAATTACCATTGCATGTAAATGCAAAAAAACTGCTGTGTATAACATTATATTACTTACAGTATGATTATTCAGATTACACAGTCTTACAGTATTCTTGAAAACCACTTACTTGGTTAGATGTTAGCTTAGAGTATATGACAGTCAGTAAAAATAAATGGTCAATTCAATATTGATCATTATTCTTTGTTTTAATACAGCAGAATGATACTCAGAATACACTAATGAACACTTACCAATGTAAGCTTGAAGTAAAAATCACAGTTGTGTGTATATATGTATATATATATATATATATATATATATATACAGAACTTGATAATGCCAATCATATTATCCTAAGACAGATCTCTTTATCAGTGGTAACTCTGAACTGGCAGCAACAGCTAGAGGCCTCAGTTAATGGTATTAGGTCAAATTTGATGGTGATATATACACTGAAGAATAAAAGAGTCAGCCCTTCAGATGATCAGTTTTAGACAGAACTTAGGTTAGAATCTTATTTTTCACAGCACAGCTCAGGTCTAAAAAGAGAGGTCTAACAGCACAGCTATGTTTCACAGATGTTACAGCACAAGAATGATTCAAAGGTATGAATGGTTGACATATGATTGACAGGTATACATGTTCCATATATGTATGTTAGTGTGTTGCTAGCAACATTGTCAGAGATGTATGGTTGACAGGTGTGCACACAGACAGGCACACACGTACTGTAATGTCATACATGGTCATCACCACTGGTCTGGAACCTAAAAGACAAAAGCAAACAAGTTTAACAGTTATGCCAAAACAGTACAAGGAATGTCTGCAATTGTCCTAACAGTAGCCTATTCATGGCTTTCATAAGGTCCCTTTCCACAGGAGTATAATCAAGCACCAAATGCATTCATAATCTAGGTGCTTGATTGTATACACCTGTGGAAAGGGACCTGATGAAACCCATCAATAGACGAACTATGATAGCATACCGTGATAGTGTTTACTTAGGCTACGTAAGAATCAGGAGCATAGAATGAAAACGTAGTCATGGCCTATTTGATACACAATCAAGCGGTGTACAACGTTAAAAATTTGGTAAAATAAAAACAGTAACATAGGCTATTTGTTAGCTTTAACTAAATGTGAACGGTAGAAGCTATAACGTTATGACCATCAACAATGAGTAACGTGCCATGAATGAAACACATGATGGGTTTCATCAGGTCCCTTCACACAGTATAGCCTAATCAAGCACCATGTAGTCTGCATTCATAATCTATTCTAGGTGCTTGATTCTATAAACCTGTGGAAAGTGACCTGATGTTGAATAGAACCAGAGCCATTAGTAGGCTACGTTAACGTTCTAGCAGAGAAGACAGAAGGGCTCTGGTTATAGTTAAAACGCTGCTGGTTAGCCTAATAACAAATGTAAAATTAGTGCGTTACATTTGATTGTCGTTAGCTATCGAAACCTACAGCTAACCTGTCACTGTAAAGTTGACGACATTTGCGTTGATTAACAGTTACTATTTCACTAACGTTATAACGTTAGTTTAGCTATTTGTGACCCATCATTTCATACAACTTAACGTTACATAACATAATATTTGACGACATAAATGACTCCAATACCAAAAACCAGAACACTTACCTTGTCTGTAATTAGAGAAATGTGCCTCTGAATGAGAGTTTTACGAGCAAATAAAGTAAAGTGACCACGGCACAGAAGGTGAAGACGTTCAGAAGATTCACAGCTCCAGTGGTAGTAGGCCTAGTAGCTCGCGTTCAGCTGTTGATTATCTTCAGCTGCAGGTCACGTCATAATGCTAAAAGTTGCCGCCACGGCGGTCAATGTTAACTCTATGAGAATTTCTTGCTCTTTTATCATAAATATCTAAAAAAGTATAAAGTTCACAAATGTGAAAAAACATAGAACAAATCTCCGTTACAAGACCTTTGTAGGAGTGGTTGAATGACGTCGAACGGTTCAGTGGTTTTAGAGCCTTTGAACGTCAAATTTGGTCGGAAGAAGAATAACAATAATATTAAGAAGAACAGCGATAACAGTCCATTGCATTTACATGCAATGCAATTAAGAAGAACAGCGATAATAGTCCATTGCATTTACATGCAATGCAATAAATGATGGGCTTGTAAACATTGGGTTTGTGTCATGGTTTTCAGCAACAAACATACTTTACATGAAACTGTAAGATGACATTCACTTAAATTGTGAGTTATTAGGGGGAAGGCTGAAATCATTTGACAAATTAACTTTGTCTAATACAAAGATTTACTTGTTTGTATTAGGTGTAATTGCAGTGGCACATTATGATACACATTTAAATAATGCCCAGTCAGACATAAGGAATTTTCTATCAGAAAAACAAAACTTTATTGAACCATGGCAGTCATATTTTATGGTGAGGTCACGGGCAACTCCAACTGAAATATCTGATGTTACATGATTAGTGCTTGGATCCTCATCTAGCCTATAACCAGAAAGTTGGACATCAGTTCCACCATGAATAGCCTAACTGCTTAACAGTTATACCCATTAGAGTGGAACTTCTAATGGGTGAGCTATACTTTTTGTTGGAGTTGCGATAGCTTGACCTATTTGGGAAATGCACTCTTTTTCAGTGACTTCTGTGGGTATACTTAGTTACTTATTGGTCATAGGAATAAGTTGGCTACTGCTTTTCTTGATTGCATGTGGGAAAACAAATATCCTATCCTATATTACAAACAGAAGCAGGTATGTATAATCTACACACCTATGGCTGAAAAAGTTAAGGTTCATTTAGCAAATGTTATTTTGTAGTATTAAAAAAGATCGTTTTAGAATTTATCACGTAATTAGCACGTTTAAGATAATCACTGCAGTTGCAGCCGGTCGGTGGACTGCCGTTGGCGTGACTGTGTTTCAACGTTGTAAATCCTCTTGTTTTAAGAGGCTGCGAGCGGTCTTACAAACTTCTAAAATTATCTCACAAATGCGATAAATAATAATAATAAATAATAAAACCCGAAATTTTACGTTGTTGACATTCGCTGCAGTTGCAGCCAGTCGGTGGACTGCCGTTGGCGTGACTGTGTTTCAACGTTGTAGATCCTCTAAATATTTTTGTTTGACGCAGCTTGTCGCAGAACAATCCAACATTCTATATACAATTGCTTGAGGCGCTGCGGTTGTTGTGACATTGTTTCAACGTTGAAATTCCACCTCCGACACTGCCAACCAATGGCAACGTTGTGACAACGTGTGCTTGCTATCTGGGTAGGCTACTGTAGCCTTCATACTGTATGATTCATATCAATCATTAACCTAGGAATACTTTGTGCATTCAATGAACATTTTGTGTAATAATTCATGGCAAATTAATAAACTGAATATGGTGGTCCAAGAGCAGACCATGCATCAGCCCGACTGAGCAGTGATGACAGCATAGGATGAGTCAGGTAACGTTACGAAGCACTGCCATTAACGTTAACCGCTTTCACACACACATGATATAAAATACACGATGATAAATATAAAATTCAATATCAAAACACTATTATTTACACGATTACTCCTGAAATAACTGCTATTAACTGCACATTCACTATATAAAAATCACTGTGTGGAGGAAAGGGTTCCCGTGCTGTCGCCGGTTGGAAATGGCAAAATGAATCGCGCCGATTTTGCCTATATTATTCAGTGAGGCGCGGTGGTTTATGGGATGAGTAGTTCCTTCGCTCGGAAATGAAAATATGTACACAGTCTTGTACCTTTGACTTTTTTTGGATTTTCTCTTCGTTTTTTCACTCGAAATGATATGTTGTATGCTTATGAGTTATGCCGTAGCTGGTTAGCCTAAGACATGCTGTAAAACTCTTTAGATACGGATTTTTCCAAACGTCAATGGGACAAATGAATGGGAATCTTACATCCGGCACCTAACTGCATTTTGGCTGTGGGCGGGACTGTGCAGCTCTATTTGGAGTGAAGCTTTGTATCAGAGCTTGATTCGTTTTGTGATAATCACGTGATCAGTGACGTCCGAAGCTTCGTTTCACACACACACACACACGTGACTGCTTCGAAATTTAATTCAAAGCATTAAAGTTGCGCGACATGGGGGGCGCCGTTGTGGGTTGTTGAAGAAAGAGAGCCAACAGACTCAATAGTGCTGCTGACACGAAAGCTTATAGTCCGGGCTTTTAGCTCAATTATCAGCACGCTCGCGGGTTCGAGTCCAGGCGTGTGCAGGACTGAATCGCACAGTTACAACACAACCCTGATTACAATTGGTCTAGGCTACGTACTTAATATAATCACAGAAATGTGTGTGCAATGTGCATGCCCATTCTTTATTCATCTCCCTTCTAAATGTATGTATTTGTTTACGAATACAAGAAATGATCACAGCCAAAATACTACCTTTATTGTTTTTGTAGATAAGGCAATTACATGTGTATTTATGCAGGGTACAAAATAGGCTTAGTTAGGCCTATTTATGACATTATTTATTTATCCATTAATTCATGCTCAACATTTATTCATCTTCGACTCAAAGACATTCATGGCTAATGTCAAACACTTTGTGACACAATGCTATCCTTAACTTTCACCAGCAGAGGTCCTCATATAGTTCTGAAGCTTCGAGTACTGAACCTTTTTTTCGATACAATTGGATTGAAAGCTTCACTGGTTCAGAAAGCTTCAGTTCGCCATCACTACAACTTACTAGCCCGGTTGAAACCAGACCCTCACAACTTACCTCAACTCAACTGATATACATAACGTATTTTTCGAAACACCCAACATTTAAATTCAACATTTCTCCTAATATACTTACATTTATAAACATCGGCAGAAGTAGCTGCCGTGACCTCCATCATGTCAGCCATTTTGTCCGATTTGATTTTCCCGGCGGCTCGTCTTCTTCTACGGTTATCGGGCTCCCGCTGAATTGTGGGATAGCGTAGTGACCATCCATTGTATACTGTGGAGGTAGTAGGCCATCCGGGTACTTTTCGCCTACTAGTCGATGTCTACTAAGAATTCGGACGTACTACTACTGTGGTCTACTGCGTCTCGCCTACTGTACAGTACGCTGATGCACCCATAGTGTGGTTCAAAACGCCCATGTCACGTGACCATGGCTAAGTGAGGCTTTGTGGTGTTTCAATTTGGTTTGGACAGGTGGCACACTTACCGCGCGAGCCAATTACCCGAGTAAACACCTGTTTGATCTAAATTACAAAGTCCCAGAATGCAACACATCCTATCTTTGTGTTTTTTTTGTGAGGAGAGAGATTTTGAGAGATATAGCGACATATAGCGATTGATAGTGCATTCTTGTGATTGATAGGTTAGTGATATAGATTAATTGACACGCTAGAGACCGACAGTGAGCGATTGTTTAGATAGATATACCGGTAGTCTAGACCCTTTGAAATACTGGCAGGAGAGGAGAGTGGTTTATCCAAACCTAAGTGTGATGGCAAAAAAATATTTGTGCATGCCAGCAACAAGTGTGCCTTGTGAAATATTTTTTTCCAAGGCTGGGGAGGTTTATTCAAAAACAAGAAACAGATTAAATGCCAAGACGGCAGAACAACTGTTATTCCTAAATAAAAATGTATGTTGACATACAAAAAATGTTGAACCTGATTAGTCTAACCTGCTTCATTCATGTATCCTTTATTTCCCTACAACATGTTCCCAAAAAAAACCCTGGTCCATAAGCATAGCCTACATTTTAAAACCATTGTAGCATTTTCCTCTCCAGCATATTCCAAAGGATAATGTACTATGAAACTGAAATAACAAAACATCTTTAACTGGCAGATATAAAAATGTTCTAGTTACTGAAGGCATATACTAGTCTGAACTTTTTAAGCACCAGCAGGGAGTCGAACACCGGCCGCTCCGGACGAATGCAAGTGTGTTAACCACTGAACCACGTGGCTGTGGACTTAATCATGCGTTCCATGTTGGCTATATTCTTCGTCTGGAGCAGTTGTGTTTCACGGTCAAAATGTGATGTTAGCAAAACTGGGCACTAGATGTCACCATGGAGTTACGTGTGTCGGATTGTTTCGAAGCCTCGACACAATTCCGGCGCAATTGCTTCGAACGTTTCGTTGTTTCACAAAGCCTCGTTCTGCCCATCCCTACTGCCTCCCTCTCGCCGCCAGCAATTTTAAACTGTGTGACATAATACAAAAAAACATGGCTGACTTGGATGTGGGCTGGGCTTGATGTCAAGCCCCGCCTTCCCGCAGGCTGCAGCGAGATGCTCCTCGGTGTCCTTCGCGCGAGTGAGGTTGTAGGCTACTATTTGCCTGCGAACGTGCGTGCGTGCGTGCGTGCGTGTGTCCGTCCATGCGGGGAGGGAGGGGGTGCCCATTCCGATTTTGTGCCCAGGGCCCGTGGTCATGTTAATCCGGCCATGTGCGCACAGATCTGCATGAAGACGAACACGCCTATTCTTTCACACAAACTCGCGTCACAGACCTACGTCACATACTGAGGTGCAAACAATCAGAGTTTTGGTTGATTTGACCATCAGTTAACTTCGAAACTGATTTTTCCGAAACGTCAATGGGACAAATGAATGGGAATCTTACTTCCAGCACCTAACCGCATTTTGGCTTGTGGGCGGGACTGTGCAGCCCTATTATGTTTATGTGAAAGAATACACCAGAGCTAGCCTAGAAATCTAGACGCGCCCCTAGCGGCAGCAGGGCTAGTCTAGCAACTCTCAGTTGGCTTGTGAGCTCCAGAAATCGAAACTTAATTAGGCCATTGAAATCGTGTATAGCAGTGTTTCTCAAAGTGTGGTCCGGGGACCACTGGTGGTCCGCAAGCTATCCCAAGTGGTCCGCGAGCAGACGTGCTAAAATATAATATAGATGAGTTGTTTGCAATATTGAACCAACTTGTATGTAAATCCAAACAGTTCTGCAACACTGTCTATGTAAGCTACGCCAGTTTAAATCGTATGAATCTTCTGACACAATAAGCAAGGTGCAAAGACAATATAAGCAAGGTTGTTCAGTGAGTAGACCAATAGTTGAAGTAGGTCTACTGTTGTTTTTTAGCTAGGTGGTCCGTGAGATATTTTTTTAATTGGTTAAGTGGTCCTTGGTCTGAAAAAGTTTGAGAAACACTGGTGTATAGAGTCGTTTGGTGGGCTTAACATAATGATTGATGGCAGAGTTGCAACGGTTTGGCTTGAATTCCCTGCTACTTGAAAACAAATATCCTATTGCGTCCTATTGCGTGCAGAGGCTACACCAGAGCCCTAAGCCAGCCAGTAATTCTTGACCTGTCAGCACCACAACGTTAGGCTACTTATATCACCTTAAAATACGGAATATTTTACGGGAAAATACTAAAACGATTTGATAACGATAACAACGTTTTGATGAACCGCGAACTTCGAATCTGTCTTCCAGCTTCAGACAGGACTTTTATTTTGACAAACTGAATTTCGGAAGTAGTTGTAGGGGAAGTCGGGGTTACTGATGGATTACAGCAACCCATGCTGCAGCAACCACTGATCAACTCAATTTGATAACATCAATGCTCTGTTAACTGTTAACATTTCTCGTCAGACACATCAAGCGAGAGTACAACAGCTGCAAGTGAAATGTCTGCTCCAGCAAAGGGGGACCTCAGGGGCGCGGAGAGGGAATTGTTACTGGTTATTGCTGCAGGTAACGTTAACGTTAACTTCAGCTATGAGAAACGGACAGGGACTGGACAAGACATGGCTTCTGTATGTGTTGTGTGCAGTTTACGTTATGTCTGACATAAAACTTAAAGTAGGCTTAACCAAGTTAATTCATAAAGTCGAGTTGGGATACAACATTATTCGGAGCAGGATTGTTCTATGTATCCTACAGGCAAGGTAGTAGCGACATTTTGCTAAATAGTCTAACCTTACGTTAGCTGCTTAGCTGCTACCTTTCAGTCGTCTTGTATGATGAGCTTAAAGGAACACGCCACCCAAAATCAGTAGTGATATATGTTCTTACCGTAACTTTCACGAGTTGAGTCGTACCTCTCCCGCGTCGGTAGGTGCACTCAAACGCGCTGTCGCGCGGCGCGAATGTGTTAGCATGTTGCTATGCTAGCGGGCTCTGCCGTGGCCGTAGAGAGAGGCACACAGCAGTATTCAAACACCTCCACGTTTTACCTACTTAAATACAGTTGCACGAGTAGTTGATGAAAAATGTTAGGGCACACAACATGAAACGTGACGATTTTCCAAGCGAATAAACATGAGAACTACAATGTGTGGCGCAATAGCACTTGGGAGTACTTCGACCTAGCGTGGTAATATTATTAACACCTAATTGTAGATCCTATCCACCACAGAGTTTAGAATCCATGCTGGATCGACTCTCAGCCTCTCCCTCCCCTCTGAGCGAGAGAGGCACACACACTAGAGATGCGCTGATGGGCTATTATTTCAACCATAACTGCATAGCAAAACTTATCATCCATCAGCCATCCATCAGCACTAAAGTTTGTTGACCAATTTTCAAAACTGCACCCGCCATCCGCTGGTTGTTTTAATGTAGGCTATATGGGTGATGCAGCGCTGCTGACGTGAGGCTAGAAAGCCCTTGCCTGTTCTAGAAAGACTGATCTAATGCAGCAAATATATTAAAAGGCAAAAGTCGTACATTGGCTAGGCCTATCCCCAGAATATCAGCAGCAAACTCAGTCTCTGTCGCGCAAAACAGTCTCCAAATAAAACGCACATCGGCCTGTTGCCTATTCTGCCAGCTTGTGACAATATATCGTCCAAAATGCTTGATTGCATTGCATTCTCCACATTTTTAGCTACATTTTCATGTACCACATCAGCATTTTTGTTCAGTGAATCTTTTGTAAATTGCTTTACAATTACCGTCGGGCCCTTGTCAGCAGACTTCGGCTTGCCTCTTGCCATATTCACTCCTTGTCTTCCGATGTCATTTCTGAGTCATCTACAGATGTTCACCTCCCTAAATAGAACCAACTTCAACCTGTGTTATATCCTAGATGAGACTGCCTGGGTTATTTTGCTTAGATATTAGCCTATATATAAAACACATAATTGTAGCCTACCATTCAGGGAATAGGCATTTAAAAGAGAGACAGAGAGTGATATGACTAAGAAATGACATCGGGCGATGCCAGTGCGAGATGTTCAGAACGTAAGAGCTAAAACTTCTACAAACTCACTAACATCCACAGCGGAAAAAGAAGGTAAGAAAAATAGTCGGAAAACTTAGATGTGTAAGGCAAGCAAGCAAGTTTGGCGGTTGTTACTAAAAACGTGAACATGCACGTTGCATTGTTGTGCAGTGGACTTTCAGAATGAATGGAGTCGGAGTTTCTTTAATATCGAGGCGTCATATTTGTCCGATGGCCTGCTAGGCTATAAAATGAATTGCGATGTCAGTCTGAAAAAGACGTGCTCGTGCAGTCAAAATGAATGGGAGTCTTCAGAACAGGCTTGTCAGTCAACCTGACATAACAGTGTGTAAAGTAGCCTATAATGTGAATGACTTTTTTTTTTATCAAGGATTTCTTTCTTTTTGCAAAAAATAAAGTAGCCTACAATAGGCATTAATTAGTAGGCCAGGAGCATGCTGAAATTATGTGGCAAATTGCGTTTTTTATTACAATGATAAAATTGTAAAAGGACGTGACCGAAGCTGAGGCAAGCCAGGCAATAGGCCTATAGGCCCGACGGTAATTGTAAAGCAATTTACAAAAGATTCACTGAACAAAAATGCTGATGTGGTACATGAAAATGTAGCTAAAAATGTGGAGAATGCAATGCAATCAAGCATTTTGGACGATATATTGTCACAAGCTGGCAGAATAGGCAACAGGCCGATGTGCGTTTTATTTGGAGACTGTTTTGCGCGACAGAGACTGAGTTTGCTGCTGATATTCTGGGGATAGGCCTAGCTAATGTACGACTTTTGCCTTTTAATATATTTGCTGCATTAGATCAGTCTTTCTAGAACAGGCAAGGGCTTTCTAGCCTCACGTCAGCAGCGCTGCATCACCCATATAGCCTACATTAAAACAACCAGCGGATGGCGGGTGCAGTTTTGAAAATTGGTCAACAAACTTTAGTGCTGATGGATGGCTGATGGATGATACATTTTGCTATGCAGTTATGGTTGAAATAATAGCTCATCAGCGCATCTCTAGTGTGTGTGCCTGTCTCGCTCAGAGGGGAGGGAGAGGCTGAGGGTCGATCCAGCATGGATTCTAAACTAGTACTCCCAAGTGCTATTGCGCCACACATTGTAGTTCTCATGTTTATTCGCTTGGAAAATCGTCACGTTTCATGTTGTGTGCCCTAACATTTTTCATCAACTACTCGTGCAACTGTATTTAAGTAGGTAAAACGTGGAGGTGTTTGAATACTGCTATGTGCCTCTCTCTACGGCCACGGCAGAGCCCGCTAGCATAGCAACATGCTAACACATTCGCGCCGCGCGACAGAGCGTTTGAGTGCACCTACCGACGCGGGAGAGGTACGACTCAACTCGTGAAAGTTACGGTAAGAACATATATCACTACTGATTTTGGGTGGCGTGTTCCTTTAACGAAACGTTAACGTTACGTTATAAGATTCCGTTTGAAGGGTTGTACTCAAGTGTAAATTAGCATTTCAGATACAGGACAGTTTACTTTCCTAGAAGGCTAGTGCTAAGCCTTAAATTATTTTTTTCTGTTCTCAAGGGACAATATGCTGTAGTGTGCAAAATACCCGTCAATGTTCGGGGGGTCCCCATCTCCCGATTGTTGCTCAATACCGATGATCTTTATTTTCACAATAGCATTAGGCCTATAAAATTATAATGGATGCAAGTGTAACATGTGGTAATTGGGTACTAACCCGTATAAAACCCGACTATGTCACCCTGGGAATTTCACCCAGGGAAGGGCTACAAACGAACTTTTTTCACTAGGTGTGGCCCCCAACTGAAAACTTTAGTTGCGCAACCAGAAAATTTAGTAGATCAATATGCTAACCAAATATTCACATTTCTTTTAATTTCCACTGTATCACTAATAAATACTTTGATAACAGAAATTACAATGTGGGCCCCGGCCGTGGCGCAACTGGCGGGCGCACCTGCACCGTACACCAGTGACCCGGGTTCGATTCCCGACCCATGGTCCTTTCCGGATCCCATCCCGACTCTCTCCCACTCACCTCCTGTCATTCTCCACTATCCTATTACATTAAAGGCAAAAAGCCCAAAAATATATAATTAAAACAAAGAAATCACAATGTGCTGTTTCAAATTCAGTGTCACATTTTATATTTTATTGTGCACAACATATCACGGCTAGGCCTGTCGCGATATTCAATAAATCAATTAATCGCATGATAATTAAAATTAGCTCGATAATTTTTCTGGCCGCGATAAATGCCATTTGCTTGTTTGTTTTCCTCGTCTCTCTCTCTCCCGGGTCCTTAGAGTAACGATGAGTGAACCCTCATGTCAGTCACTTGTCAGTCGCATGGTGTGTGGGGAGGCGGGACTACTGGCGTATCCTACCACAGAGTGCAGCTAAAAAGCCGCGTGAGAAGTATACCGGTAGGCACTAGGCAGAGAGAAAGCTAGTTGCGAGTTCCAGTAGGCTACGCCTAATAAAGACAAAAAAGATGGAATTGTTTCTAAGCCAAACGCGACAGCTGCAGTGTGGGAGCATTTCGGATTTAAACCGAATGACCGTGGTGAACCACTGAACGCGTGCGAGTCGGTGTGTCGCATTTGTTGGAAAACAGTCGCAATTAAAAGCGGCAACACAACAAACATGCATATGCATCTAAAACACAATCATCCGCTGCAGTTTTCCCAGTTGGGGAAAAAAAACACAACAAGTGGGCCGTCTTCCTCTTCCCGAGGAAAATTATCAGAACGACAATATTATCGCTTATCGCAATAATTTCTGAGACAACTTATCGTCCAGCAAAATTTGTTATCGTGAAGTGCCTGCACTGTCGGCAAACTTTGTGTTCCCCTCAGTTCTGGGGTAGCGACTGCAACATTCGCGGTTCATTGAGTTTGTCTCCTTATAGTACCTCAACCAGCTGAATTCTCACAGCCAGTCTTCCCGAAAATGGTGGGTTCGGGCCTTTTTCGCCACACAAACCTCTGACTCTGAATCATCATCTGACTGTGACACTGTAGACCAGGGGGCCACATTATCGTTCCTGACTGTGATTGAGGGGCCGGGGCTATACTACTACTATATCCACACTACTACACTTGATTCCTGGCAACCATACTAGGTGCGCCATCCGTAGTGATGCTGGCCAATTTAGACCAGTGTAGATCCAGCTCTTCCATTGTTTTGGACACTTGGACAAAAATATCCTTTGAGACTTTTTAGAGCTGCCAGCTCCTCAGACACTTCAAAGCATGCACAAAATGAGCAGTTGTGCTGTGTCCTGCATGTTATTGCTGGGTCAATCTGTGTGAAATCACCCAATTTCAGCAAAATTTGGGAGGTGACCCTCTCCGAAAAAATCAGAAAAAATTCATAGGTGTTTGTAGACCAAGGGCCGTATTCACAAAGAATTTTAAGGCTAAAAGTAGCTCCTAACTGGCGAATTTAGGAGCAACTCCTAAAAATAATGGGTGTGTCACTCCTAACTTTAGGACTTTTTTTCACTAAAAGTAATTCACGAAGCATTTTAGACCTAAAAGTAGCACCTAAGTCTGGGACAGCTTAAAAGAAGTCGAGAGGACTCCTAACTTACTAAGACCCATTCACAAACAATCCTAAGCCGCTTTTAGTGGCATTTCACATTACAGGAGCACTCAATTGTGCATTGTAGCCTAATGTTAGGGATCACCAACAACCAAAACTATAATTGCACGTTGCATAGATGTAACGTCTCATTGTAGCCTAAATCAAATTAAATTGTTTCTCTTTGCGAATGAATAGGCCTGTCTGCATGCAGATTAATTTAAAACTTGTTGCAAAGACACTGCATCAATCCATAGTGTATTTTATAATGCTACTAGGCTATTTGCTTCGTCTTACTCTTTATTTATTTAGGCTATTTATTCATCATCTTCTATCCTTCACAGTACTTGTGTAGCGCATTCTCACCAGCAAAGACCTGTCACCTGTCACTCATCGTCGTAGGGGAGGTTTTTGGCATCATTCCCGCGTTATAATCATCAGCCAATCAAGGTAGTCACTTATCAAGCTCGTGCATGAGTAATGACGTCAACCATAGCAACGAAGACTCACTCTTAGTTTAGGAGTTGCCACTTTTCCTTACTAAGAGTAGGTCTGAAAGGCTTGGGGCCCTATCATGACAGTCAAAAGCGCATCGTCACTCGCTTATTCAAATTTAGTAGGATGTCCAGTCCACATTGGGAGTGTTTTCGTTATCAAACGTCGAGCGCATGGCGCAACAAGGTGTTCCTAGGTTTCTTAATCAGGCATGGTGTGTTTGGTGCGTGACATCATTTAAGCCAATGAGAATGACATCTGTCATTCCCTTTAACGGCAAAAAGCGCGATGTCAAATGCATCAGTATTTTGACTGTCAACGGCGCATTTGAAGGAGTCTGCTTGCGAGACTGTATGGAACGGTCATTCCACCAAACCTTTTTTGCTTTACTAAAACCTAGCATAGTATATAGGTCTAATTGAGTGCCTGTCACTTTTTAAGACGTTTGAGGGAACCCTTGCAATTATAACACAGTTGAAAGGCTGCTGATGCAATTCATAACATTTTCTACATAGAAATAAAGGTTAAAATAAAGGTTCGTACTTCTCCTTGGGACAAGCACTTTTGAATTTCGGAAAACACTTTTCCATTTACATTGGGATTTTGCAAACATTTAGTGTCAGGGTCAATAAAATGAGCCCTTCAACAAAATTGACAAGCAGCTGTAAGTAGGCTAAGCATGCTAAATTCGACATCCAAACAGTATTCTAACGTTAGCTTTGAGATATTGCTTGATTTCATAACGTAACTTAGTTTAGTCTCTTCAATGTAGCCTACTATGTTGTGATAAGACCTTAGCAGAGTTCACTTCAATGCAGCAGTTTTGAACAAATTTGCGCAGCATGGTCACGATGCTAAGCGGATTTAATAGCAATTTAGCCAGACGTCTTCTATGCAATGCTTCTATGTGGCAACAACAATCCTTCAACAATCATGAATATTTTGTTAAATGTATGCAGGAGTGGCAGCGGGCTACGAGAGAGAGCGGGGCGGGGCAAGGAAAGGCTGTGTGCGTAAAAAGCGCAGCTCAATGGCAATGCAAGGATTTTACCTTATATTTAATTTAAATTAAATTAAATTAAACATAGAATATTCATCTGTGGCGGCCGATTTTTATTTCGTGGAGCCCCGCCACAGATTAGTCAATGTATGTATATCACTGAACTCATTGGCAAAGTGAAACTAACTTCACCATGGTGTCAGTCAACGACAAGTTATATGTAGTAAGTTACTTTCACTATTGAATGACAATGGGTTACCATCGAAAACATAGGCTGGAAAAAGCAACACTTACCCTAATATTGCTCAAATGACTGAATAAAACAGCATTTATCCTGCAGAGGAGTTGCTTATATCTCGTGACAGTGCGTCTTCAGCTGTGCTCCATACGTGTCTCTCGCCTCTCCCCTAATTACTTTTAACCGTCATTACCAGTTTGCAAATGATGGTGAATAGCTACAGTACAGCATGGTGAATAGCTACAGTACAGTATTTCGTAATATCTTTATTGGGGGCCAAGCAGCGAAGCTGCGAAGGCACCCATAGTGTTTGTTAGTTTTCTTATTATTGGGGGCCAAGCAGCGAAGCTGCGAGGCAACCCATAGTGATTCTATGATTTCTTATTATTGTTGGGGGCCAAGCAGCGAAGCTGCGAAGGCACCCATAGTGTTTGTTAGTTTTCTTATTGGGTGCCTAGCAGCGAAGCTGCAGGACCCCATTGAGTTAGTAGCTTTTCCTATTATTATTCTGCCATTGGAGTCTATGGCAGCCAATAGAACGCCTTGGTAAATAGTGCTGAAATTTGGCAGAAAGTTTCGGGACTCTCCACTGACCACTCACGCTCATTTGCGGATCTCTAAACCCAGTCGTCTAGTGCCACCTACGGGTCAAAATTTGGCCGAAAATTGAACCGCTGTGTTGAAAGTTATGAAATTCGGCGCACTGATTCAGGACCGTCCCATGATCACTCTCACCAATTTACAGAACTTTATGCCCAACACTCTAGCGCCACCAATGGGTCAAAACTAGATTGCATTCACGCTAGGGCTGCACGATTATGACCAAAATGATAATCACGATTATTTTGATCAATATTGAGATTACGATTATTTATCATGATTATTAATTAATTTTAGTGACAAAAATATTTTTTCCCTAAACATTTTGGACTTGCTATCTGGCTCACCCAAATTCACTCACACTCACCTCACATTTACTCCCCTAAATTACTGCAAATATAGATTTGACTGCGACTTCCAAACTTCCAAACAACTTCCAAACAAATGTTTTGTGCGTGCTACTTTGTTAATATTTGGGAAAACGCCCACCGGGAATCCTCCCAACGCTCCCCATTAGCCACTTGTTCAGCCACGTGTTCATGAGTTTACTGTAATCGTTAGTCCAGGGGTGTCCAAACTTTTTGACTGAAGGGCCACATTGGGTTTTGAAAATTGGCCAGCGGGCCACACACAAATAATAATAATAATAATAATAATAATAATGATGTTTTGTATTATTTAAATGACAAACTAATTTTGTTGTAGAAAATTAATTTCTTAAGAAGCAGATGCATAATAGGTCTCCTCCAACCACTATATACACACCATCTTGCTGTAAGCTATGTATGAAATAGTCCCAACTAGAAACCCCATCCTCAAGCAGAACAGTTCTCCCCCCTCCATAACTTTCAACCATGGAGCCCACCGTTCCTGGAATTGCTTCTCCTGTAGTCTTAATTGAAATGTTATCTTCTCCATTGTGTATATTCCCCTAACTATGTCCAGCCAGGTGTCATATCTTGGTGGTTCCACCTTAACCCATGTAGGCCTAAAACGCCTGGAAAAAATGCCTGTAAAACCTAAGGCTGATTTCAGAAAACCCCCCTAAAACCTGAAGTTTTTCTGGAAATTCAGCAATTGTGTCAACGCCTACAAAATTTAAAAAGTATTTGAGAGCTTATACCTGTGGCTTTGCTAAGAAATTGGGTTTATTTAGTTACACCTTCACAAAAATAAAACATGTAATGTGTCAGTGCAGGAACAGCACTATTTTACCAGAAACCAGTGCACTTTCCACAGCTTGTCATTCTGGTTGACATCTACTGCCTGGTTATATGTATTATTGGTATGTTCAGAAATTACTGATAGGCCTACACAAGCTGAAATAGTTTAAAAAAGTGTAACTGTGTTTATTATATTACAAAAACATAGGCAAATTGGGGCCACCACCACCTTGACACTTATCAGTAATAATGAATACTGTGTGATTATTCACAGTAGTGGTGATCCTAGTCTCTGCTCAACCCTCCATACACACACACAAAAGGATGGCTTGTCATGTTTCTATTTCATATTTTGAATTCATAAACTTTATATATTTTGTTAGTATTTTATGATCTGCATAATTACTTATAGCTAAAAATATTCAGTAATTTGAATACATATTGATTTTTAAACTATTGCACTTGTCTTTAATGACATTACAGTGGTGATATGTAGGTCTAATTGAGTGCCTGTCACTTAAGAAAAAAACGTGAAAGTAATTAGCTTTCATTCTCAAGGTTGTAGGCTAGAGGAAAATAAGTCCCAGGATATGTTTTCATTATTATTTTCTCTGTGATTAGATAAAATAAATGTTCGAAAAACTAACAAGCCAAAAAAAATATTTTTGAGATCATAGAAGAGATAAGTCTTGCAATGTTAATTTCTATGATTTTGGTGAGCACTAATGATAAGACATGACACGCAACCTAACAATAGTTACCTAGAAGGAACTCTTTCAAGAAGTAAAAGTTTGCCAATAGGTTTTGTAGCTTATTTCGGAAGTGGCATTGTGTGTTGTCCCATTGACTACGGGCTATGTGCTTATATCTTAACTTACCCTACCATAACTTGGAGTTTGCTATTTCTGTTATTTTGATCCAATGAGTGAGACCTAGAAAGTGCTCAAAATAAAACTTTACGGTATTCTCTTGATAACGTTAGTGAAATGGATTTAATGTGAACGTGCACATAAAAAGACGCAGAGTGGCTACATAATACAGCGCACGTTTTGCAGTGATGTTCCGCCTTCTAAAAGCAGGTGTAGCCTAATCCGAATCGGGGTTAAATCCATCAATTAGACAAACAGAATCAGTAGGGTACAAGTTTTGTAGCCTACCAGGGCTATGTCAAAAGCAGGCAACATTAGGGAGGGGAGAGCGCGTTCAAAGTCATCAGCAATAATGTCATCGAAGCTGAGAATCTCCTTAAAATCATACCTTCCGAAATCTCCTCGCTATCAAAGTCCTCCACGCTTGCTCGAAGAAATTTCAAAACAATGTCACGAGGACGACACTCTCTCGTGTGACGACTAGGGTTGGGTATCGTTTCAATTTGAACGATTCCGATTCCAATTCCGATTTCTTATTTCGATTCCGGTTCCTAACGATTCTCGATTCCGATTTTTTTTAAAGGCAGGGTCAAAAAAAGTTTAGGATATTTTAAATGAGCTAGCTAACCAACGGTCTTTCTCAGGGTATCTGCACATTTTCCAAGTGCAAATTTAAAGACTTTTAAGACCTTTTCAAGACATCTAAATGAAAATTAAGACTATACCACGGCAAAAAGATATATAAGACTGTTTAATGCAATAGTTTTTTTTTCCTACTAATTTTAACCCCCACCCCATTTTGGATGTCTACAGAAGTTACCAAAAATATTTTGGCGAAAGAAAATAATTGTGTGTGAATTACCTTCACAGCTATAAATGCCCAATTTTAGGGTCTGGACTGCTTGCTTTTGAAGCTGGCTGTACTGTACATATTTGGTTTTGCTTACTGCTGAGGCTGTTCTTCACCTGTGTCTGTAGTAGCCTAGGGCTACTTGCCAAAGACATGTGCACTGGACTGGATTCCCTTAAATATTTTTTTCAAAGTTAACTAAGCTATTTACATATTTTAATAAGCCTACTTTATATAATTTACTATGTGCATCTATTGTCCATATGCAGCACAGCAAATTAAAGTTAATCCACTACTTTACATTTTGCATACCAGTTGTATCTAAACCAACCAAAGCTTGACTGAAACATTGTAAAACCATTGACTTGTTTTAAATTAATTAAGAGACAGGTCCTCTTCGCATGATCCTGCTGAAAACTGCTGGTTTCATCTGAAGCACGCACATTATGAACGCACGTATTTTTATGTAGCAGTCGCCGACATTCAAAACATATGCGGTTATATTTCACAACTTTTGCTAAGTAGGCCTAGCCTACTGGGAAATGCTGGCAAGCAAGCTGCTGGCAGATATTACAGGTAGGCTATTATAACTTAGACAGATATTTTCTTCCCTAGGCTAGGCCAGCAACACACGCTGGAAAGATGCAAACAGATCAACTTAACATACCGGTATACAGTATTTCCTCCTGATTGCGAAGCACTGCACATAATTTCACCAGCAGTCTTCGCGTCCATAGTTTGTGAAACGATGCTGCGTCCGAGCAAAGACTTTAGATGCCAAGCGCAACTCCAAAAAGGAGAACAAATAAACGTCCGGCTTGAGGCTGCGCCGGACGCCGGACAGGGCTTTTAAAACCCATATGTCCGGCCTAAATTCGAACATATGGCCAACCTATCGCTAACTGGCTTACCAACTCTTTCTCCCGCTCATTCTACCGTAGGCTCCCTCATTCCACGTAGGCTACCCTGTCTATCTCTCAGGCCTCAGCTACACCACGAAAACGCCAGGCATATTATTTTGTACATAGGCCTACTGTATTATTACCGTTTTCACACCTTTAACCAAACCCGTGAAAAACATCTTCACTCTGCAACCACTACACTTCCTCCCGTAGCCTAATAGCCTATCACGTATACAATTGCGTTTTAAATACACGAAACTGGATGGAGACATCACTCGCTCTCTTGCACTCGCTGGCGGTCCCATACGCACATTTAATACCTCTCTTTCGAAAATTCAGTTGTAGCCTATTTAAGACTTTTTAAGGATCCTCGGGAACCCTGCTTTCTGAATGAAATAGTCTGACCTTCTCCATGAATTTTAATTCTATTAACTATGCGCTTCTTCGTTGGTGTTCAGACGTTTCTTCTTCCTGTCGGCAGACTGGGAATCGAAAGTAGGAATCGAAATTTAAACTTTTGAACGATTCCGGGAAAATCGCAAAGATAGTCCCGGTTCCAACCAATACTCGATATTCGATACCCAAGCCTAGTGACGACACTCCCTCGTGTCTATTCTGATGCATTTCATTGGCCCAGAGGCCGATAATTGGTGCAAAAAAAACCTTTACGCGGAAATTGACGTATACGCTTTCCCGGCCTCAATGGTAGAATTACGCAACAGCGCTCCCGGCTTTAATGGTAGAAATGGGGCAATGCTTTCCCGGCCTAAATGGGTTAAGCCAGCTAAGGGTGATTGACTTCTTAGCTGCAACAAGAAGAATATGTAACAAGTATATTCTCTTTTTGCTCATTGCCTCAGTCTGAACTGCGCCCAGAATGGCCAAGAGCGGACCCCTCACTATTGTACAGCTGAAGATGTTATCTATAGAGTCAAATATCTCCTTCCAGAAGTCCTTTAAGACTGGGCAGCTCCAGAATATGTGAAGGTGGTTAGCACATTGTTCCCCACATGCTCTCCAACAGGCCCCTGACTGGTTTGGGTTAAATTTGGAGAGGATGTGGGGCGTTCTAAAGAACTTATGAACTATTTTCCATTGAAACTCTCCAAATATTGGCATTAGTGACTTTATGTATTTGCAAAGAGAGAGTCTCCCAAATGTCTTCCATTATTAGCATACCAAACTCTTTTTCCAATTTTTCTTTGACAAGAAGGTTGTTTGCCTGATCCATGCTGGAAAATATTTTGTACAAAATAGAGATAGGCTTTCCTATGTTTCCTTGTGTTTGAATTTTTGTCAAGTATTTCTCTATGCTATTATCAGCTCTATGTATCTTATCCCAGTCGGGATGTTTTGTCAAAAAACTTCTAATTTGAAGATATCTGAAAAAGTCTGTTTTAGGTATGTTAAACTCTTCCACTAATTCTTCAAATGATTTCAGCTCTGTGACTCCAAGAAGCTGATTTACAAAATTAAGATTTAGGTGTTTCCACCTTTTGTATCCTGAATCCAGCTGGAGAGGAATGAAATCTTTAAGATAGGCAATGCTGAAAAGACCTGATGTTACAGGGATATAGGGCTGGGATAAACGATTATTTTTTAAACGATTAATCTAGCGATTATTTTTTCGATGCATCGATTAATCTAACGATTCATTTTTTCAGTCCGATTCGATTTTGATTCGATTCGATTATCGATTATCTCCCCATTAATTGACTAATAGCAACTAATACATGTTGATTTACATATCTGAATCTGTCTTTTATTTTGGAATCTTAAGAGCAATAAACATATTCCAATGTTAAGGAATTCATGTTTTTTTTTCATTGCTCTTAAGATTCCAAAATAAAAGACTATACAAGTGCAAAGTAATGCATTCTTAGTCAGAGGTAGCATTCAGTTCAGTTCAGTAGTGTATAGGTCTAATTGAGTGCCTGTCACTTTAAGACGACGTTCGTGAGGGAATCCTTGCAATTAACATTAAGACAGTTAAAAGGCTGCTGATGTGTGGATGCTAGTGATGCACGATATATCGGCCGCCTATATAATATCGGCCGATATGGTCATTTTTTTACACATCGGTATCGGTCCGATGTCAAAATAGGGCCGATGTGAACAGGCCGATAATCATTCCTGTGTATTTGACGTGTGTGTAGCGATCCAAGCGTGTCATCTGTCTACACTGAATCCGTTAAATATGCCCTTCTATTGCATCATATTTCTTATTTAAAATAGCAGGGCAACAAGACTGACAGAAAGAAGACACTGGGCATCTGACAAAAGTTCTTTCAAAACGTTGCGTTGTATCGCGCTGCTCGCGTTGCTTGCAGTCAAGTTGATGGCTGGCTTGCATGTCATGTCACGCCTAGCACTACATCTCTCGCGGTAGGCTAAATATAACTGTGTGTAAGGCAGAATGTAGTTATATGGTCGTAATAGGAATTTAATAGGGCTGTAACGATATGCGATTCAAAACTGAAATCGCAACACTCATATCCACAAACCTGTGTCGCGGTGTGAAAAGGCAGAACCAACACACCCTTTCTAGTGTCTAGCAGTGCTTTGCAGCTTACGCGGCCGCATAAACACACATCTCCCGTTTTACTTGGTGGTAGCCTACGTTGCTTTCATTGTAGACTTTACCAAACAGTATAAACCCCCTGTTAACCTTTCCTGCTTTGTTTCAGACCGTAGTCAGAAACGCAGGGGAGATTCGTTATTCGTGGGCCGATGTTTTAAGATACAATAACGTCGGGGTCACGGTCCCATTTCTGATGAGCAAAATACACGAGCTGAACTTTATGGAGTTTTATTTCGGACAGTAACACCGCTCACACTGTGTACAGACTCCAACTTGAACTTCCACACTCTCTGCTCCAGTCATAGTCGCATACATACACTTCCTCACTCTATCTCCCTCCTTCCCAGCTTCCCACACACACACACACACGGAGCTCTCTTAAAGGAGCCGCAACACCATTTTACAACACCCCTCTCTTTGCCCCGCTCTCTCTCGCTCACTCAATGGACACGCGCGACTCGGCCAACGCAATCCAAATAAAACATTACAATCGTGAAAGCAAGGACTCATAGAAGACGACTAGCTAAATTACTATTAAATCTGCTTAGCAACATTAGCATGCTGCACATATTTGTTTAAAACTCTTGGTTTCAACTTGACTGATCATCTCAATACCAATGTTTCCCAAAAGTGCCTGTACCAAGGAGAACTAGTATTACCTTTAAACTTAAACACACATGGGGAAACTGAACAGTCCAATCAGTAGACTATGATAAGCTAGCCAACTATGCTACTATGCTACTTTGTTTACAATATTTCCAGGCTTCAACCACACAGCTGAATTAAAGAGGGAGAGTTGTAATATAAAGAGTAGGCCTATAGTGTGCCATACCTATAGGCTAATCTGCATAAAGTGCTGTCATAAATATCAGACATTCAGTATTCTCTCTTTTTATATCAGGATATAAAATAACAGATATATTATATTATATTGTAATCCTCTGGTGTTCTGAGGTAGGCTATTGAAACGTTATTTAAAAAATAGCTCTTTATTTGATTATCATAAGAATGTGTTTTCTATACAGATATATCGACATCGGTAAATATCGGTATCGGCCATAACAGCAACATCGGTGCATCACTAGTGGATGCAATTGATAACGTAGTTAGTTCAAATAACGGTTCGTACTTCTCCTTGGGACAAGCACTTTTGAGTCTTGGAAAACACTTTTCCATTTACATCGGGATTTTGCAAACATTCAGTGTCAGAGTCAATAAAATGAGCCCTGCATGAATAACGAAATTGACAAACAGCTGTAAGCATGCTAAACTCAACATCCAAACAGTATTCTAACGTTAGCTTTGAGATACTGCTTGATTGCATAACTTTGCTAAGGTCTCATCACAACATAGTACATTGAGGAGAGTTAACTTTAATGCAGCAATTTTTAACAAATTTGCACGGCATGGTCACGATGCTAAGCGGATTTAATAGCAATTTAGCCCGCCAAGTTCTATGCAATGCTTCTATGTGGCAACAACAATCCTTCAACAATCGTGAATATTTTGTTAAAAGCACATGCAGAGGAGGGCCAGCGGACTCTTACAAGAGAGAGTGGCCGGGGCAAGGAAAGGCTGCGTGCGTGAAAAGCACAGCTCAATGATTTTGTGGCCCCCAGCCACAGATTAGTCAACTTATGGGAAACACTGAAGGTGTAAAATGAAAAATATTTAGCGGCACACATTATGCCGAATCGACGCGCATATTTTGCGTCGACATATTTTTTGCGTTGACGTCATCGATTACGTCGACGCGTTGTCCCAGCCCTACAGGGAGACTATACGATTTTTGCACTTCCCTCCAAGCTTTAAGTGTAGTTTTGGACCATCTACTGAGTGAATCATCTATGTCCTTATTACTTGTAAAAGGTATTACTGATAGTTGCATTGAAGAGCAGGAGTTCTTCTCAATCTCTAGCCATCTGGTGTCTGTCTTGTCTGCCATCCATACAATTAGTGCCCTCAATTGACAGGCCCACCAGTATTTTTTCAAGTTGGGCAAACCCCAACCTCCCTGCCTTTTAGGTAGTTGTAGCAATTTATATCTGACTCTTGGCCTATTCCCTTGCCAGATAAATCTGGAAATAAGTCGATCTAAAGTGGTCAATGTATTATTTGGGAGTACAAGAGGCAGGGCTTGGAAAATAAATAAAAGTTTTGGAAGTACATTCATCCTTATACACTCTATTCTACCAGAAAGAGAAAGAGGGAGTACATTCATGGGGCAGCCGTGGCCCACTGGTTAGCACTCTGGACTTGTAACCGGAGGGTTGCCGGTTCGAGCCCCGACCAGTGGGCCGCGGCTGAAGTGCCCTTGAGCAAGGCACCTAACCCCTCACTGCTCCCCAAGCGCCGTCGTTGAAGCAGGCACCTCACTGCGCCGGGATTAGTGTGTGCTTCACCTCACTGTGTGTTCACCGTGTGCTGAGTGTGTTTCACTAATTCACCGATTGGGTTAAATGCAGAGACCAAATTTCCCTCACGGGATCAAAAAAGTATATACTTATACTTATACTTATACTTATTCCATCTGTCCAGATCAACAGATATTTTATTTATCAGTTTACTAAAATTGGCGTTGAATAACTTATCTATATTTTGAGGAATTGTGGTCCCTAAATATGTAATTCCATTCTTGGGCCATTTAAATGAAAAGGCATCCCTTATCTGTTGGGTAATAAGTGTATTCATAGCCAAAGCTTCGGTTTTATTTACATTAACCTTGTAACCTGATATTTTCCCAAAGGTGGTGAAATTCTGCATCAGTCTGCGGACAGAGAACAATGGTTCTGAGATATATACAAGCACGTCATCGGCATACAATGAGATTTTATGTACCTCCTCTCCTATTTCAATCCCCTTAATAAGTGCGTCTTCCCTTATTGTCTGTGCTAAAGGTTCAATAAACAATGCAAAGAGTAACGGCGAGAGCGGGCAGCCCTGGCGCGTTCCCCTATGACATGTGTCCATTGACCCTTCAGGGTTTCCCGCAGGAAATGTGTTAGTCAAGGTGGTAGGTTTTCCGACCGGGGCGGGGGGGGGTGGGCTGTCTGATATTGGTTGCCGTCCGACCGGGGTGGGGGGGTTATGGTGTCGGTCCGACTGGTGGGGGTTGGGGGGGGGGGGGTTGTATGTGGCTGCTGGCGTCTTGTTTGTGCGATACAAAGTAATAACACCAAACAAACTATACAACAGTATTTCAAAATATTTGTGTAATTTGTGTAATTTTAACAAAGACTATTACAAACTATAGAACAAGTGCAAAAGAAAGTGCAAAACAACAAAATGTGCAAATCAGTCACTACTTATGGCAGAGCTGACAACTAGCATCACTGCAAGCCATCCTCCTTAGCTTTAAAAAGAACATTTCAAGGGCCCTTTGGTAATTGCACTGAGAATACAAGAGTACTTATACTGTTTTACTACTGGACCATTAATACCTATCTTCATGCAGGCTGTCATACTGTTGCCCTGCAGCCTGTTCCGCAAGTCTGTCCTGATCTATACACCGAGAGTGAATGAAGTTTAGATTGTTTTATAGTTTTGTGTAATATGGATGGAATTTGAGCGCTGAACGCTTTTTAACGCTCTGTTCTGCTCCAATACTGTTCACACCACGAGTCTGAGGCATGCCCAAACCCACACAGAATTCATGCCTTCCTAATAAAACCAAGACCGTTAAATTTCAAAGATATAATATAGTAGCCGAAGTTCGTGGATGGGGATGGAGTTAGCTAAATAATTTAGAAAGCATACTCGTAGCCACGGGCGGGCCTAGGCCCGTCTATTTGTCAGTCTTGCCCGTCCGATTAGAGGGCTTTCCTTCGTTTAAGCTCACCATCTTAAAAAGACGCGCAAGTCAACACTGCGCTGAGAGCAGGTGGCTGTTTACTCGACCGCTCTTCCGCTCAAATTCACGTCATGCTTCGCGTCACATGAAACACAATTGAGACAATAGATTGACCATATTGGACAACTGCAAAGCCTCATCATAGGCATGTTGCATTCATGACATGAAAAGTGAAACTTATAGAACTAAAATGACAAATTACGCGGTCGGCTAAACATTTTAAATGTGCGCAAAACTGATGAACCCAGCATCGTTGCGTCACATAAATTAAAACAAATTGAAGCAACAACTTGACCATTGGACAATCCTACCACAAAACCTTTCTATAGGCCTGCAACATTTATGACATAAACATTGGAATATGAACGCATTTTATCACACCTGACAATTAAACGGAGCTGTGGCTGTTCGCGATTTGACTGATTCTTGGGATATTTGCGCGGCTCAGCTCCGCTCACTAGCTCTGATTCGGAGGCATATATCACTTATGTAAAGATTATAAAAACTGATTATTTTTCGATTTATGGCAGGTTTCTTTTTATTTTTTAATGCGTTCTGCGGAGAAGGGAGACTGGCGTTGGTCACGGTTTGGAATGAAAGGGAGAAAACAGGACAGAGTAACACGGTGGACTACTTTTTTTTTTGATGACGTAATTAAGGCAGCAGGCATGTTTTGCCAAGGCGGCCGCCTTGACTGCAAAGTGCTGCGGGAAACCCTGCCCTTACTAAGCTCTGAGGGGCAGTATACAGGAGCTTCATCCACCCAATGAATTTTGGTCCGAAACCAAACTTTTCCAAAATTTTGAATAGGAAAGGCCACAAAACAAGGTCAAAGGCTTTCTGCGCGTTGACTACTAATGCCATGCAGGGATGTTGACTTCTCTTACTTTGTTCCATAACATTTAGAAGCCTCCTAATGTTATCTGGTAGGTAACGACCCCTAATAAATCCGGTCTGATCGGGATGGATTACGTCAGTAATGACCGTTCCAACTATTTTAGCAAGAATAGAGGTCAAAATTTTGCAGTCTGTGTTCAGTAATGCAATTGGTCTGTATGAAGCGCAGAGGGTAGGGTCCTTACGCTCCTTAAGCATCACTGAAATTATTGCTTCCTTTCATGTTGAGGGTAGCTCCCTCTTCTCAAGGGCATAAGAGAATACCCTTTCTAGAATAGGACTGATAAGATCTACAAACGTCTTATAAAATTCATTGTTATACCCATCTGTGCCTGGGCTTTTATTGTTTTTCAAATTGCGAATTGCCTCCTCTATTTCTTGTTTTGTTATGGATTTGTCTATATTTTCAGATGTATTTTCGTCTAATTTTGGGAGTTGTATCTTTAAATACGCATTTATTAAATCTGGATTACTATCTGTGTCTTTATCTGAGTACAGATCTTTATAGAATTCAGCAAAAGCATCTGAGATTTCATTTGGTGTATAAACAAACGAGTTATCTGGAGTATTATTTTTATTTTTTTGGACAGTGGTGCTGCTACATTTCTTCCTCAACTGAGATGCCAATAAACGGCTTGCCCTGTTGCCATGCTCATAGTATTTCTGCTTTAAATACCTTAAATTTCTTCCAACTCTTGCTTTACTTGCTTAAGTTTATTGAAATTATCAATGGATGCACTTATCTTGTGTTGTCTTTCAAGTTCCTTTATTTGTTGTTCCAGATCTGTTTGCTTAGATATTCTTTCCCTCTTTAAGCACGACGCAAACTGTATTATCTTCCCTCTGAGCACCGCTTTTGCAGCTTCCCACAACATGACCGGCGAGGTATCTTCTCGGTCATTAAATTGTAGATATATTGCAAATTCTTGTCTCACATAATCCTGAAAAGCTGTTGTGCCTAACAAAGAGGTATTAAGCCTCCATCTGCTGGACCTTTTCACCCTTCCTATATTCCAGGTCAAAGAAATTGGTGCGTGATCTGACCGAGTTATGTTGTGAATTTGACAATCAGTTGTTATGACTGCCGCGCAGCGAAGCGGCGGTCATATAGGTTTAGTCAGATTTGTTTTTTTTTTTTTTTTTGCATGTCCAAATTTCCGTCAATGATTCCCGGGACACTGAAAGACCGGGGTAGACGAAACTTGGTGGGCATGTAACCCCATATGGATAGCATGGAACCATCGTTTTTCGTTTTGATCTGTAGCCCCCCCGCTGGACTGCACCCCCCGAAAGGAGGGTAGGGCAGACACAGTTTTCTGTGAATATCTCGAGAACCGTAAGGTTTAGGAGGACCATTTTTTTTTTGTATGTTGATCTCAAGGGGCCATGTCAAGCCATTCCATAACCACTCATTTCATGTATAGTGTATTTCATGTATAAAATGAGGTGTAATCGCAGGTATCTGTGACCTAACATAGTCAAAACTGCACAAAATTGGAAGTGTAGGATCATTATGACACCCTCTGAATGCACGCCAAGTTTCGTGGAATTCCGTTCATGGGGGGCCACACAATAAATTAATTTATGTTACTATACATCAACTGGCCTGTAGGTGGCCGGAGACAGTTTTCTGTGAATATCTCGAGAACCGTAGGGCCTAGGAGGTCCACCTTTTTTTTGTATGTTGGTCTTAAGGGGGCATGTCAACCCATCCCATTACCACTTATTTCATGTATAGCGCCACCTAGTTAAAAATTAAAAAGCAAAAAAGTAGGTGTTTTCATCACAATATCTCTGGCTGACATGGTCAAAACTGCACAAAATTGAAAGTGTAGGATCATTATGACACCCTCCGAATGCATGCCAAGTTTTGTGAACTTTCGTTCATGGGGGGCCTTACAATAAAATAATTTATGTGTACATTTAGTGACCGTGCACCAACAAGGATTCCCGGGACACTGAAAGACCGGGGTACACGAAACTTGGTGGGCATGTAACCCCACATGGATAGCATGGAACCATCGTTTTTCGTTTTGATCTGTAGCCCCCCCGCTGTACTGGACCCCCCGAAAGGAGGGTAGGGCAGACACAGTTTTCTGTGAATATCTTGAGAACCGTAGGGCCTACAGTGGGTCCCAGTTAAGTTTGGACGGGTTCCTTCAGGAATCACGCACCCCATTTTCTCAGCAGAAATGGCACAAACTGCAGTTGACACAAACAACCACAAGGTGTCACTTTGGAGTTCTGCCACTACTCTGCATTTTCCAAGTCATCAGAGAAAGCTGAGCCATTACCAAACATATATGATAATACAATAGCGTGAGTTTATATATCTTATACCCTATTTGTCACGGTTACTTATAGATTTGATAGTGTAACGATAAGCGCATGAGACTTTCAGCGGGGACACGGGAACTTAAATTGATCACGGTAGTTTAAGCTTACACTTGACAAAACATTCTAATATGAAAATGTAGATGCAATTGTTGTAAGATGGTGCAGCTCCTTTAAGGCGAGACACTACAGGTGAATAGGGTAAAATTTTAAAATAATAGACATCACCATGAAACTTCCTCAGTTGATTACTTACACAAGTATGAACAAAAAATGTATTACAAGTTTTTGAAATTCGAATGTTTAATTATGCAAATTAGGCATTATCTCATTAAATATGCGCAAATTTGCATATATTTTCGGTAGATAGATCTGAACATATGATAAAGCCAGGTACAAAATTATTTTTTCATTTTGTTTGCATACAAGATAAAAATAAAATTACAGAGGGATTTCAGGATATCTGCTTTCATTACCTAGGAAATCAGAATATACTGTCCATAGCCTTAAAAAAACGATTTTTGCCATATATTTTTGATTAAAATGTCACATAAATCAGGTGAAACGTTAGAAGACTAACTTTTGGTGAATTTAGGAGAAATATACAGGCGCGAGTAGACAAAATGTAATGAAATAAACACCTAAATGTGTAAATCGGGCTTTGTTGTTGTAGTAGTGTGAAAGAATACATGCTAAGGTAGCAAATTAGCCCAAAATCTCGAAATTGACCAGTGCATGAAAAAACGATGTTTTCACCTGCCGTGTCTCGCCTTAAGAAAGCACCGTGCGCAGGGAAAAAAAGATATCAAAGCAACAAGAGGGTTGAATCTGAATGACACGGAGTTCAGACTCATATTGCTCCTCATAACCGTCTATAAAAAAAGTGTTTTTTCTTTTCTTTTTGAGCACGTCCGAATCCCAGGACATAACGCACTGGACCTTATAATAGGCTAGAGATATAATTCCAAAGGGGGCAGATAGGGGCCTACTGCACTTAAAACTTAAAAAGATTGAACGAAGCTTCCCGAAATTTGAAATTGCGATCAGTGACTGGCATCGGGTGAACGAAGCTTTTCGAAGAACAGGCTATTAAAAACTATTTGCGCACCTCAATGTCACAGGAGAGACTGGGCTCTCCCTTCTATGAATTGAAAAAGACGTTCTGCTACCTGCAAACTGGCTTATGATTTCATTGCTGAGTTTGCGGCAAAGCAAGATATGGCGAGTCAGTGTCATTTATTTGTCCAATGTTAGCCTACAGACCAATTTCCATAGTGCACATCTTATCAACAGTTTGAATGTCGTGTGTGTTTCTGCTCATTGACAAATACCATTCAGCACAATGATTCATGCCCAATTAATTTCCCCTGTTAAAGTATTCGCCTTTGTTACACTATTTGGTTTCGTGATGTAGCCTATGATAAACACCATATGGCCAAATATGTGACTCAGCTAATGTTATAGGCTATACAATTTCCCCTCTTAAAGACAAGCTGGTGTAGCTTATTAGACTAGGCTACTATTAAAATGCACCGACGGTAGCCTAGCTTGGCTATGTGTAAAGTAAGCTATCGCATGATTTCATGCACGTAAGTTCATGCATCTGTCAAGTTCGTACAGGGCCTCGCACCCCCTTGCGACGGCCCTGCAGCTCCTCCTAAGACAGCGATGAAAAAGTTAAAATACGCGATAAACCCGGGAAAAGTTGACAGGTTTGTTTCGGTCCCGGTGATTATTTGTGAAATTGTGCAAACGACAGCCTTTTCAAGGCATTTCAAGGAAGGAGTCGTAGCATGCAAGCTCCCAAATTGACCCAGTAGACAGAAGGCATTAATAGCCTAAATTGTTGGGACTGGGGAGGGTCATGCGTTTTTTCTCAATCACTTTGGAGGGTCATAGAAAAATGTCTTGCTGGCGAGGGAGGGTCACATCTTTTTTGACTAACGCTCCCAAAACTCCTCCGGTATCCCCTTAAATAAAATAACGAACAGTCCCTATTGATTATAGCCTGTAGGCCTACACCAGCAATTGTTGAACATTTACCTGTACAGGACATTGACAGTAGCCCAGCCTAACAAGCAGATGTTGCAAAAAAGACGCAATTAATCAGAAATAAATAATGTAATCTGCATCGCTTTATTTAACAAACTGCAAGCAACAAGAGGGTTGAGTTCGCTGTGAGGCCAAACCCAAGAGCAGAGCCTATCTGTTAAGGCACTCGATAGGCTACGAGCTGTGTGCGCCTGGAAAGACAATAGAATATGCTTTCTAAATAGCACAGCGAAGACGGCTCTGGTCATCCCATACCCTCCCCCCACTTCCTGTAGCCTACCATTATGACTTTGCCGTTTTGGGACATTAAGCTTTTTCACGTTAAGCCCCCCTCCCCCACCTCCTTCTTTCACAAGCAGTGGGGGAGTGCACAAAGTAACACTTTTTGGTAGACAAAGGAGGGTTCTCCTCGCTTCTGCCGTTTGGCCACAATCCGGTGCAACCAGGCCAGGACAGATATTTTAGAGCAGGGGTGTCAAACTCATTTTCATAGAGGGCCACATCATTGAATTTATAGGTTACTGAGGGCCACATAATCGGCGAACATGTGCATGGTGCAACCATGAAATCGGTATTGCAGTATGGCTTATTCAAAATTGGTGTGTAATGGTTCTAACCACTTTAAAACATTGTGGCTGAAATAAAAAACAAACAGCCTACAACAGTAACATTTTCAAATGCAACTTCTAGGCCTACAGTATTAGTTAACAACTGATCAATATGCATTCATGGACTGACATTGATTAGAATAAACTGCAGTCAATAATGTGCATAACAATGTCCATAACACATATCACCACTAAAATTAACTGTGGCTAAGAAAGGTTGTGTGTGTGTGTGTGTGTGTGTGTGTGTGTGTGTGTGTGTGTGTGTGTGAGAGAGAGAGAGCTATGGTACGTACACCCACCCACCCCCGCAAAAACAAATTCACGCGTGTACAATATTTGTCCGTTTCCCGGTTTTAGGTCCGTGCATTGCAAAACAAGTAGCCTACATAGCATAACAATATCCACATGCAATAATACAACAACGTCTACGATGACCTATTCATTTGGACAAATTGATACAGCCCTATAGCTAAGTTACCTTTAGTTTTGTTCTAGCGTACCGTGACGTCTGGCTTTAAACAGCTGTAATCTAACGTTCTGACAAGCACACCAATTGCCTACCTTGTTCTTGCCCATCTGGAATAACTCCTCTAGCTTTGCTGCCTCCATTCTTTCTGTTTTCGTTGTTTAAACTTGTGATATCCATAACTAGTGAATTAGCCCAACATTGTGTGCTGATAACCATATATAGATAGCCGAGTAAAAGAAAACAACAAGCCTAGTTGTGCCTGCGTGCGTATTCTGTCTTTAAAGTTTAATAATGTTCTGCACCTTTTACTAAAGAATAAAGAAAATTAAGAAGACGTCTGATCTGCACCGGCGTCTGTCCTTCTCTCTAACACTTTTTGGTTTGGCTAAATATTTCTAAAATCATTTGAGTTTCACTAGTCACACGTTTTAACAAGCAACACTTGTTATTGAACTAATAACAGACGTGTGTCGAAAATTGACTTTATTTTCCATACGGAGAAATAACATATTCAGAGTCTACCAAGGTCAATCTTGCCAAAAAAGCCCTCAAACCTGAAAACACATGAGGCAAAAGTGCAAAAAATCACAAAACTAACTAAACTAACACCCGCATAGTTTTGTATTGCAATCATTGTAGCCTACAGTTGTAACAGCGCGTAAAAGTCGTTTTACTCCCCGTATGCGCTCATTATAAAGAACATTTAGCGTGTCCCAAAAACAGCTATCAATTAATCACCAAACGTCTTATAAACAAGTATTGCCAGGAGCAACACCTTGCAAAAAATGATAACAATAGGCCTAGGCCTTTATATGGCTCTGCTCATGACTACCGACAAAGTAGCCTACTGCCAGCTGACAAAGCTCTCATTTTAAAACATTACTGAGAGACAGGCACTGTACAATCAAGAAATCTTGCCACTGAATCCAAAACTATGTTTAACATTATGTACAAAGCTTAGGCTACAGTGGACTAGCATGTTGCAGGGGCTGCTAAAAACACAGAGAAACGCACTGAAAACTCGGCCAATCACAGCCCTTGCTGTCGAATGCGCCGTCCGGTTCGACCGTGGAATGCTACAGCAGACTATGCTGCCCCCAAGCGGCTGCAGTTGTACTTACATTTCACCCAGCTGCGTGAATCACCTTGATCGTGAATGAAGTGTAAATTTTTAACTGGGACCCACTGTAGGATGGCCAATTGTTTCCGTATGTTTGCCTCCAGGGGTCATGTAAACCCATTCCATGTGCACACATGTGCATAAACAGATACACACGCACACACATACATTCACAGTAATCATACGTATGACACATACTCACACAGTAGACATATGTATGCATGCATGCACATGCACAAACACACATACACAGGCAAACACACAAGCACACACACACACACACACACACACACCCACACACATAAACATAAACGTGTACACGCACACATGCACACAATTCAAGAATTTCTCAGAATTATGAACAGGCAAGATGGGGGTGGGGTTGTATAAAATGAATTTTACATGTGGAATCTATGAACTAATTATGTTTTGGTACTTGTTGTCTAGCAGATACCAGTGAGAATTGAGTGTGGCTAATGCAATTTAGTGAGACAGTTAGAATCATATAGGCCTTTCAGCGTGATTTATTTTTGTGGAAAAAATGTGCTGGACTGGGCGGCGGTCATATTTTGTACCGCTCTGCGGTACATCTAGTTCTATATAGTTCGGTCTTTGGTGTAAAAAAGTAGTCTATTCTAGAATATGATGGGTGAGGATGAGAATAGAATGTGTAATCTCTAGTGTTACGGTTCAAATGCCTCCATACATCAATAAGACCAAGCTCTTCACATCTCTTTTGAAGTGCTCTGCTCCTTGTTGATAAATGTGGAAGGGGTTGGGTAGAACTTTTATCTAGTAGGGAATTTAAAACCAGATTAAAATCTCCCCCGATCAGTAGAACACCGTTCGCTTTATCCAAGACCAAGTCAAATATGTTCTTAGTAAAATGTGGACAGTTTTCGTTTGGCGCATACACATTTAACAAAGACAAGGCAACCCCATCAACTGATCCATTTACTAGGACATAGCGCCCATCTTTATCCTTGTAATAGGAATCTATACAGAAATTAAAGGATCTGTTTATCAGAACCGCAACCCCTTTCTTTCTTTCTTTCTTTCTTTCTTTGAAAAGTATTCCCTTTGGATTATTACAGTAAAAGAACAAAAAAGGTTAAAATAAAATAGAGATACCAAGACTCTAAAACCTATTGGTAATGGGTATAACTGACTTGCTGTCCAGAGCATATCAGGGCCATACAAATGAAATACAAGCTATTGACCAGTTACTTATGCAGCACCTCACTTATCTGTTTGAAACCATTTAAGACCAAAAAGTAATTTAAGATAGAAAAAATGTATATAGAGATTAATGGGGGGAAAGTATTGTCCATCCAGGTAGAAAAAAAGTGTCCTTATTTTTCCCCACTCGACTCCCACAGTCAGATGTTATTTTAGTCCAGAGTTTTCAAAAGATTGGCAGAATGCAATAACTCACCATACTCACTTTCAGCCGGAGAGTGATTGAATATCTCTCACCAAGGTCCGCGAAATAGGCTCTTTATCTTGGTTGTGTCGAGTGGACCACCCCAGCTGATGCAGTTCTCTGTCCATCAACTCTGCTTCGGATAGTGTCACGCCGATCCCCAAGTGTTTCAGTTGTTCCGCGGCCTCCCATGCTGAGTTGAAAGTCTTCTCTCCCTTCTCGAGATAGACTCGTAACGTCGCTGGATATCCAGACCTGAACTTGATGCTGCGTTCTTTTAACTGCCGTTTGATCTCAGTGTACTCCATTCGTCGTCTTTGAACTGTCGCCGAGTAATCATTGTCCATCCTGATCTGAGAGCCCTCATACTGCACATTCTTCATATTCCAACATTTAAACAGGATTCGCTGCTTAGTTTGGAAGTGAAGGAACTTCACTATGATGGATCTTGGGGCTTTTGACGCAGACCTTGAGACGAGGGATCTGTGGGCACGCTCTATGCCCAATTCTTCCTCTGCAGGGAGACCGAGAGCAGTCTTCAGTAGTTTCTCTGTGAAGTCGCACATATTGGCGCTGCCCTCTGTCCCCTATTTCACACCATAAATCCGCAAATTCGACCTCCTTGCGCGATTCTCAATGTCTTCACAATGTGCTTCTAGATGGTGTTGTTTACGCAACATGTATGCTAAGAGCTTATCGGTTTGAATGCTTCGGTCTTCCAAGTCACTCACTCTTTGCTCTGCCTCGTTCATTCTCTGTCCACATGTCTGTAGTTGTTCCCTTACGTCCTTAATTGTTTCTTCAAATTTGTCCAATCTTTCAGAAATGTCCCTTCTCATTTGTTTCATTTCAGCTAACACTTCAGCCAGTAAATCACCAGAGTCACCTGTTGCTTTAGCTTGGGTGCTAGCGTTTGAGTTTGTGGAAGCTTTGTTTGAAGTCTCTGTCTTGCGTCCTGTTCCACTCATATTGATCACGCCCTTGGTATTACAGATATGTAAAACAAAAAAATATAAAATATCACTCGAATTAGTTCGTTATTATAGGTTTAGGGGTCCATGGGGTTGGCAGCCTGATCACAATACAGCCATCAGCCAGGGGGCGGAAACGGAAGTCCTCTGCAGCTATATTTCTAATTATGTTTCCCATTGTAATTGTGCAATTTGTAATGTTTTGCTTGGCTGGTGTGCATTCATGGATGATACTGTAGGTGCACCCGCCAATATGACTGTTGACAATGCGCTCTTAAAATAACATATAAACAACTCGCCATAGACTTCTGAACAGGTGTACAATAGCAATTTTTAGACAATGTGCTAAGCCACTCCCTAAGTTGTTAATTGCCACACCCCTGGGCGCATTGTTTAAAAAATAAACATGCAAAATAAGGAATTAGACTTTGCGCCGGGTGGAAAACGAGTTTTACGCCATGCGCCAGGGTGCAAAATACAGCCCTTTGTGAATAACTTTTAAGAGAAAACTCCTAGCTAAAATCTTTTAGTGTGATTTAGGAGTAGGAGTGGTAAGATTGGTAAGAAGTGGTAAGACCATTCGCTCCCATGGATTTGACTATCACTGTTATGCAGACGACACTCAACTTTACCTGTCTTTCCCACCTGATGACTAGTGTTTCCCACCGGATTTCTCCATGCCTTAAGGATATTTCAGCCTGGATGAAAGATCGGCACCTTCAGCTTAATCTCTCAAAAACAGAGTTTTTGGTGTTTCCAGCTAAAACAGCTATTCCCCAACAGATTAACATCCATCTTGACTGAACTTCACTGACCCCAACTAGATCGGCACAAAACTTGGGCATTGTAATTGATGACCGACTTAACTTCTCTGAGCATATAGCTTCTATTGCAAAATCATGTCGGTTTATGCTTTACAACATTAGGAAGATCAGACCTTATCTGACACAAGATTCCACACAAGTTCTTGTTCAGACCATGGTCATCTCTAAGCTGGACTATTGTAATTCACTATTAGCTGGCTTACCCGCTTGTGTAACAAGATCATTACAGCTGATTCAGAATGCTGGAGCACGCCTGGTCTTCAATCAGCCAAAGAGGACACATGTAACTCCTCTCCTAGTTACTCTCCATTGGCTCCCTATAGTAGCCAGAATTAAATTTAAATCTCTCACTTTGGCCTATAGGACACTAACTACATCTGCTCCTAGTTATTTTAATTCAATAATCAAGCCTTACATCCCCAACCGCCCACTGCGATCTTCTGGTGAGCGTATGTTGTGTCGACCAGTCATGAAAACTGGGTCTAATTCCAGACTCTTTTCTTCAGTGGTTCCATGTTGGTGAAATGAACTGCCCAGTGCTCTCCGTTCCTGTGGTAGTTTTGGGTCGTTTAAAGACATTCCTATTCAACATATACTTAGTTGTTTAAGCGCTTATGTGTTATGATTTATATAATGTTGTTTAATTTTAATTGGGCTGTTAATTAATTTGACATTATTGTTTATTATTGATATTCTCCTTAATGTAGTCTTAGCATGTCATTGTTTTTATATTATTGATTGAATTGACATTATTGTTTTATTATTGCCTTTCCCCTTTTTTTCATTGCTTTTTTATTAGGCTATTGATTGAATTGATATTATTGTGTACTACAACTATTCTCCTTACTATATTTGACCTACATTTTAATCTGTTCCCTGTTCAATTTTAAATATTATTATGTTGTTTTGTATTTATGTGTCGCTTTGGACAAAGGCGTCTGCTAAATCCATAACCATAACCAAGATAAAATGCTTTGTGAATACGGCCCCAAATCTATGCATAAATCTTAAATAATATATCTGTATCACTAATGGTTCCAAAACTACAGCCCTTTGAAGCTTCATTTTAAGCATTGTGGTGAACAATCCTTTTTGTTCCAAGATTATTGGCTCTTTTGGTATTTCACACACATTAGTAAAACTATGTGAATAGAAGTACATTTTCCTGTTTAATTAAAAAATCCAATCAGATCAGACGTACAGTATTTTGTGTAATTCCCCCTCTGCAAAGCTCTGAAAATGGCTATAAATTCATTATGTGAAAAGACATCATCACCTTTGAGGGCTTCTCATTCAAAAAGTATGTGACACAAATTCATCAGATTTTTTTCCCACTCATATATGGATTATCATGTCCATGCATTACTTTCGGTTGTTATCATCATCATATTGTCAGAGCTTTTTTTTTTTTTTAATTGGGCTTGATTTAAAAAAAACAAAACATTTTAATCTTCTCTTTCACCACGTGGACAGTTAACAGGATTTTATTTAAATTGTACCATATATCATTCGGTATGTGAGTATCATCTGTCCAAAATTTGGGTTTGTTGCGGAGTTTCTTTATTGAGAAGATTTTTGAAAAATATTGTTGATAGTTGAATTGCTCCAAATAATTATAATGTTGCAATAATTATTTGGAGCAATTCAACTATGAACCATAAACTGTGTGTTTAGATTGGATATGTGCAGCAAACAAGTGGCTTTCTTACTCGTACATTGACTTGTATTGTATTAAAAGAGCACCACATGTGGTGCAAAGTGGTACTGCAGATCCAGTACAAATTCAGTGAATTTTAAAAAAAAATAATGTAGTATTCTTTCGCACTACTACAACAAAAAAGTCGGATTTACACATTTAGGTAATAAGGAATAGAAATGTGTCACAGACCAATTTTCTCATCCTCCGCTACAATTTTCAATCATTGTTTGTCAACTTACATTTTGTACATTTAAGTAATTTTGTTGGAAGGAACAGTATTTACTGGTTTTGGATCATATGATTGGGCCATAAACGGCCACAGCAACAAAGAGGATTGGGTTAAAGGGTTTGTTGGTATTTGTCGGTGCCTGCATTGGGGTGGGATTGCAGTTTGTCTGATTACATTGTTGATCAGATCATAAATAGCCACAGCAATGAAGAGAATCAAATAATTTTGTGGTATTTGTTAATGCACTCATCTTGAGTCTGGAGGGGGTGGGTCTGGGACGTCAGATACCACTGTTGAGCCTTCTGGAGGTGTTGTGAGCCTAATTCAACTAAATGCCTATGAAGGAAGGTGCCTGCTTGATAACTCCAGTGAAATGCTCTTGAAGGCTGTTTTGTTGGTGATGTTTTGTTAGTGATTTGAGCTGTGTTAGTGATTTTTGAAATTGGCCGCTGTGTGAAATCTCCTAACTATATCACTAGGAAATTAACATCTTTCCTGTGTATGAAATTAAAATACACTTTTTATTTTGTGATATATTGTGCATATGACGCAAAGCCATATTGAAAATGTTTCTTTTCTCCATTAGATAGATAGATAGATACTTTATTGATCCCCAAGGGGAAATTCAAGAATTAGCATTAGCTTTTCCATTTTAGATATGGCCATTGGCCATGGAATACTGGATGGTGATAAAAGTGAAGCGCAAATGTGCATTTACGCAATATGCCCCATGTGGCCATAGGTTCCAGTGATTTAAGAACAGTTAATTTGGTTGTTTTTATGATGATTTTTTTTGGGTTGAACATACCTCCAATATACCTATTAAGATTTATTGTTCCCATCATGTCCCATCATTTAACAGGTAACGTTCAGGAGGCTTCGCGACTGTTGGGTTGTAAAGATGTGCGCGTCAACTGTTTGGATGAAGTAAGTAGAACGTTATCATTATCAGCTGTTTCTGGGAGGATTTTGTTTTTCTTCAGAATTAAAAAATATAATTATAAAAAAATATATATAAATATAATAATAAATATATAAGGGTAGATGACAAATAGCAGAATTCAGACTGTCCATGTGTCACACACTTATAAAAAATGGCAATTGTTAAGAATTGATATGGAAATGTTGTAGGTCTGGTAGGTTCAAGTTCTGTCATATTAAATTTATTGGATTTGTATTTAACTTTTGACTTAAAATAATCATCCAAACATAAAAAATGTCATATGGTGTGACTGTCCACCATCTGTGCGAACTTCCTAAAAAGCGCGTATATCCATAAAAAGTATAATTACTTTAAAGTTTTACCATGCATATAAAATATTTGTATTTTTTTTACAACCAAAGAAAGTTTTGATGTTTATGCATGCTGTCCAACTAAGTTATAATCAAATATATTTTGTATATATATGTACTATATTGTATATTTTGACCGGGCATTCATTTGGACATTATTATTGTGAAGAGGACCCTGCTTAACCAGGAAGTAACAATAGAATGTCAGGAGTAATTGGCATGGTCAAGAGGGGAGTTTTGCTTTTTAGATTTTTATATAAAAAGCTTTGAATTGGACATCATCAATCGTGGCCAAATTTTAGTGCCTTATGGTGTGACATCATTTGCCTAAAAAGTAGCTATTTTTCACAAATATTCTTCATGAATTCTTAAAAAGCACTGCTGCCATGTGGTCAGTTGCATGCTAAATAATAGTTAGCTGTATTTAACTGTCTAGAAAATTAGCTTAACTGTCAAAATGTCATATAGTGTGACGCTGCATCATATGGTGTGACAGCTTTTTTCACGCAAAAAAAAGTCACACTATATGACATTTCTGTCACACCCTGTGACCAAATTGCATTTTTACATAAAGGTTCTTGTAAAAACATGTTTTAAATTCAGATATTATGTTTTTTTGTTAAATCTGTGATAATTGGGAAAAAATGTATCTGTACAATTCATATTTCTCATACTTTTTTCTTTTATGTTACCATGCGATGTAAGTTTAAAAAATAAATACTAAACTTTCATCTATTTTGCTGTTACACCCATACACCATTCATACAGTGACTTCAAAATTCATTGTTAATGATTCTATAGTCATTAAAAACCCTGTTTTGCTCTGACACATGGTGGAGTGGTGCAGTTCATCGTATGGCGTGACACCATGTCATTTGGTGTGACATTAAATAATGTCACAAAAAAAGACTTTAATTGAAAAATCATTAAAACATCAATAGCACACAAAGGAAATGGTATCTGCAAGAACCTCAAGAATTTTGAGTGAGTTATATCAGAATTAAGCTAAAATATCTGGTTACACTTAGGAGCATTCTCCACCTTGACAAAATAACTTGTTAAATGTTAGGTTTTTCTTCTAAATATTCACAAGGAAATGTTGCATATCAAAGCAAACATGATTAAAATGTACAGTGACATAAATTAAAGTAGAAAAAAGTATCTAATTTTCATTTTATTTCAAATTATTTTAAGGTCACACCATATGACAATTTTAGGCACTAACATGACAAATTCACATATAAATATATATTTCACTTTAAAAAAAAAAAAAAAAAAAAAAGTATATTAGTCAAGTTTAGAGATACAGCAACACATATAAACACTTTTTAGGGATGATATTTGAAGTTTTTTAAAATTCCTTTTTTCAGGCTTATTTGTCATCCACCCATATATATATATATATATACAGGTGCTGGTCATATAATTATCATGAAAAAGTTTATTTATTTCAGTAATTCCATCCAAAAAGTGAAGCTTCTATAATGTATACAATCATTCCACACAGACTGATATATTTCAAGTGTTTATTTCTTTTAATTTTGATGATTATAACTGACAAACTAATGAAAACCCCAAATTCAGTATCTCAGAAAATTAGACTATTGTAAAAAGGTTCAATATTGAAGACACCTGGTGCCACTATCTAATCAGCTAATTAACTCAAAACACGTGCAAAGGTCTTTAAATGGTCTCTCAGTCTAGTTCTGTAGGCTACACAATCATGGGGAAGACTGCTGACTTGGCAGTTGTCCAAAAGACGACAATCGACACCTTGCACAAGGAGGGCAAGGCACAAAAGGTCATTGCTAAAGAGGCTGGCTGTTCACAGAGCTCTGTGTCCAAGCACATTAATAGGAAGGCGAAGGGAAGAAAAAGATGTGGTAGAAAACAGTCTACAAGCAATAGGGATAACCGCACCCTGGAGTTGTGAAACAAAACCCATTCAAAAATGTGGGGGAGATTCACAAAGAGTGGACTGCAGCTGGAGTCAGTGCTTCAAGAACCACCACGCACAGACGTATGCAAGACATGAGTTTCAGCTGTCGCATTCAAGCCGCTCTTGAACAAGAGACAGCGTCAGAAGCGTCTCACCTGGGCTAAAGACAAAAAGGACTGGACTGCTGCTGAGTGGTCCAAAGTTATGTTCTCTGATGAAAGTAAATTTTGCATTTCCTTTGGAAATCAAGGTCCCAGAGGTCTGGAGGAAGAGAGGAGAGGCACAGAATCAACATTGCTTGAAGTCCAGTGTAAAGTTTCCACAGTTAGTGATGGTCTAGAGTGCCATGTCATCTGCTGGTGTTGGTCCACTGTGTTTTCTGAGGTCCAAGGTCAACGCAGCTGTCTACCAGGAAGTTTTAGAGCACTTCATGCTTCCTACTGCTGACCAACTTTATGGAGATGCAGATTTCATTTCCCAACAGGACTTGGCACCTGCACACAGTGCCAAATCTACCAGTACCTGGTTTAAGGCGAGACACGGCAGGTGAAAACATCGTTTTTTCATGCACTGGTCAATTTCGAGATTTTGAGCTAGTCTGTTACCTTAGCATGTATTCTATCACACTACTACAACAAAAAAGTCAGATTTACACATTTAGGTGTTTATTTCATTATATTGTGTCTACTCGCGCCTGTATATTTATCCTAAATTCAGCGAAAGTTAGCATTCTAACCTTGCATGCACTCCCGCGACTGTGACCCAAAACATATCGGGCTCTATTTTGCGTCCCAGCGCAATTGACTTTGTATACTCGCGCTTTTGTCTTTCCTATTTTGCAGTCAGCGCATATTGGAATTTTCCCTCCACAGGTACATGCCTGTAAATTAGGGAATTCGATTGCGCCCACGGGGGCGGTTCAGCGAAAAGACGGGGCGTGTTCCGGCGCAAACGTTCACTGTTGATATTTTGCAGTTTCAGAAAACAATTCCGCCACAGACCAGGAACTCCCTGGTCTAAAGTCTGTGGCGCAAATACAGATGCTATTTTAAGGGCGCATGCATGACCACAGGCCTGCATGAATGAATGCGTTGCACACCAATCTACAGACACCCCCGTGCACAGACGGAAACATTCAAAGCCATAATATTTGTCCATTTCCCGGTTTTGTTCGTGCATTGGTGACCTAAACATTTAGTAGCCTATACAACATCTACATGCAATATCTTTACAACAACAACGCCTAATTATGACCTATTAATTTGGACAACTTAATACAGCCCTATAAAGGCTAGAGTTACCTTCAGTTTTGTACCAATTTACCGTTGTGTATGGCTTTAAACATCGCGTGCGCTTTAACATCAGCCTAAGCATTATTCTGCGCTAAGGTTTTAAGCACCATAATTTTGCCTACCTTGTTGTAGCCCATCTGAAATAACTCCAAGCTTTGTTATGTTCCCTCCATCCTTTCGTTATTTTCAAAAAACGTTTTATATCCATGCCTTGAAGTCTTGAGTTAGTGAATTAGCTTAAATCAGCTTTTATGTGCTGTTAACCAGCAACCATAGATAGTACAAGAAAGCAGCAAGTATGGCTACAACTTCTGTAGTTGCTGCATCCATTCATTGTTATTCTCTCCTGCTCAAACAAATGTTGTGCGTGCATTAAGTTGCTGATAACGTGTTTACAAACTCTACTTAACAGAAAATATTGTAAATAGCCTACTGTCATGCAGTTAATGGGATACTGTGCAGAGTTTAAAGTTAGGTCAACTTGGAAACTGTTTCTCATTATTGAGTTTGCTGAGGGTAAGGAGCCTTTGCTTGGCCGCCTGTGCTGCGCAACAAACACTTCGCTCCTCTCATCTATACATCGTAGTTCCCATTTCTGTAAACCATACAATTTCAAAGAAAAATATTACCACTCGAGGGAAATCAGTGTGGTGTCCATTAAGATGTGAAAAAAATAGACATACATCTAGCGTACACATTTCACGAATCACGGATGTGTTGATGACATAATTTAGGAAATATTAGAGGACTTAAGGAGACGTGATGTTGAATTGCCCCAGCGGCAGCACGGGAGAGCATGTTAGATTACATTGTACATTGCAAAAATATCACCATGCATTCATAACCTCGTGATTCAGTGAGAGTGATCCCAAAACATCGGAAAGTATGTCTTTGTGACAATTCTGCATTACATTTTGTCAAGAGGAAAAATCAATAGCTAACTGTTCCCAACTGAACAGTGATTATATAGCGCTGTGAACGCTCCTGGCTGCGCCTGGCAAATACGCCACCATAATAGCAATCAGCTATGGAACAAGCGTGCATGCCTGTTGTTAAAGGGAATGTGAGATGACGCTCTGATTGGTTTATTGCACGTTACGCCCAAACCACACCCATGATTAATGTAGCTACTTCAGACCACCCCATTTTAGATTTGCGTCGGGCGCAACAGTCAATATCCTGCCGGTAAAATAGCATCAGCGCCCAAGATCCGCCCACAAAGTCACTTGCGTTTTGCGCGAAGACACTTCCGTTTCAGACCATTAAAATAGGGCCCATCGTGTGTAGTACCGTTGGAAAGCTCTGTTTTTCCTGTATCACGCTATGTGATCCATATATGGACACTTCCTTTGTATCAGCAATCAATCGCGAAAGTTCAAAGACGAGTCTAGGCTGAGAACGGAATCTCATTGGCTGTCTTTCAAGGCTGTTTTCTCAAAACGAGTTTCCTCTCCCACTCTGAGCAAGGAAACTCCACTTCAGAAGCACTTACATACACCAAACTTTCTAGACTTATGCCTAACTATATTTCGAAGATTTTTACAGAGGGGTTTGTTGATATATTATTCCTAGCCTGACTTACATGACATTTTATGCCTAAAAACATGGCAAAAATCGATTTTTTTAGGGCTATTGACATCATATTCTGATTTACAGGATAACTAAAGTAGATATTCATAAATCCCTCTGTAAATTTTTCCCCATCTAATATTTTTATTACATATTAATGTAAGTAATCAACTGGGTAAGTTTCATAGTGATATCTGCTTGTTACAAATTTGACCCTATTCACCTGTAGTGTCTCGCCTTAAGGACCATGGTATCCTAGCCTAGAAATCTAGATGCACCCTAGCGGCGGCAAATTAATTTGCTCAGCCTGTACGTCTAGTATCAAACCATAGGGATTTCGCTGACGCCGTGGACCTCATCCAATCACAGCGCTCTATTTTGTTAGAGAGTCTTAAGGCGGGCTTAACAGGATAACGACAGTCCTGCGACGGTGAACAACAAGGAAGGTGGCTATGGCGAACGAAGAGCAGTTGTTTGAATCAGCGTTGGCGTCAACTTTGATGGAGTTGGACTTGTGCTTTTCTTTGAAAGTTGAGCAACACAATGCACTTAAGTCATTCCTTTCGAAGAAGGATGTATTTGCCGTTTTGCCGACCGGATACGGATATGGTCGTAGTGCTGGCCTATTGCATACCTAGGCAGTTTGAAAGACAATTCTCTGCCCGGCCCTTGGATTAAGCGAGGTGAATGGTTCGATTCCAGACTATACATTTCAATGATATAGGATGGCCCGCCAGGCTAATGGTATCCCTGTTTAGCCTAGAAATCTAGACGCACCCTAGCGGCGGCAAATTAATTTGCTCAGCCTGTACGTCTAGTATCAAACCATAGGGATTTCTATTGGCTGACGCCGTGGACGTTATCCAATCACAGCGCTCTATTTTGTTAGAGAGTCTTAAGGCGGGCTTAACAGAAAGACGACAGTCCTGCGACGGTAGCAACAAGGAAGGTGGCTATGGCGAACGAAGAGCGGTTGTTTGAATCGGCGTTGGCGTCAACTTTGGAGGAGTTGGACTTGTGCTTTTCTTTGAAAGTTGAGCAACACAATGCTTAAGTCATTCCTTTCGAAGAAGGATGTATTTGCCGTTTTGCCCACCGGATACGGTAAAAGTTTACTTCCCCGTTCACTGTTTTCATCGATCTGGCCACGTCATCCTGCTCTTTGTTCTGATTGGTCGTAGCACTGGCCTATTGCATGCCTAGACAGTTTAAAAGACAATTCTCTGCCCGCCCCTTGGATTAAGCGAGGTGAATGGTTCGATTCCAGACTATACATTTCAATGATATAGGATGGCCTGCCAGGCTAATCCGTGTTCTTAATTGGCCAGCAAACTCGTCTGACCTATTATGAAGAGGAAGATGCGATACGCCAGACCCAACAATGCAGAAGAGCTGAAGGCCACTATCAGAGCAACCTGGGATCTCATAACACCTGAGCAGTGCCACATACTTTTCATGTTCATACTTTTCATTTGGCCAACATTTCTAAAAAAAATAGATACTGAATTTGGGATTTTCATTAGTTGTCAGTTATAAACATCAAAATGAAAATAAATAAATATTTGAAATATATCAGTCTGTGTGTAATGCAGGGATTCCAGGGTGAAATTGGACAGGGGGCCAGATTTTTTTCAAGTGAGACCTCAGGGGGCCGGATTACATTTTCGGACTGAAAATGCCAAACACATGGATAGGTATGCTATTTGAAATTATTCATGAAGGCCTACACATTAAAAAGAAATTCCATTGGCACCAAAATAGCCTCACAATGAGCCCTACAATTACATAACCTAAAGCAGGAGACAGTTACCCTCTAAAAACGTTTTCCTATCCATGCAAGTAGCCTACATTTATAAATTAGTAATGCAACAAAATAGACTAACCAACAAAACACATTTCCTATAAATAACACAAGTGTTACTTTTATTATATTTATTGAAGGCTTGCACTTGAAAACACGTCAATGCATAATTAGGTCAATTAAAAGAAGGCCAGGCCAAGTAGGCCTAAACGAGTCACAGAAAGTAAGCGCCAGAATAAAGTAGTCCAACAATAGGCCATGTGATTGAATATCCAGTAGGAATTAGTAAAAAAAAAAAAGACACCTTTTAACTTTCTTCAGCTTGTCCATATCGGGGGACAGTTTCTGGGCAGTGGCTATTTAGCCTACATAACATCATTCAGATGTCCGTGCGTCAGGCGGTTTCGCACTTTCGATTTATTAATAGTCATCACGGAAAAGACCTGCTTACATAAATATGTTGTCCCAAACATACATCTGCACAAGTATTTTACCTGCAAAGGCTGTGAGCATTTGGTACTGTGGTGGCAATGATTGATCAAATGATTCGATTGCAACAGATACATAGTAGGCTAATCCTTCGACGGTGCACAACACTGCAGTTTTATCAGTTCCATTTGGATCGCCTCTAGGACCTCGGAAGCGTCAATCGTGAATGGAGAGCAAAAAAGCGCAAAGTCCTTTTCCAGTTCAGCAAAAACCATGAATCGATCATGCCTGAATCCGGAAAGCAAGTTTGTGTAGCCTACTTGTCCATACTCGATTAACAGGTTGAGATTTTAGACAAGGGAAGTGGGCTGCATTGCGCTTGGAGAGCTGCGTCTTCCATAACGCCAGTTTACTTTGAAAAGCAACACTATCCTAATACTTTGTAACGAGTTTGATAACATTTCGATAGCGACTAGTCTACCGTCAGCACGATGCTGCAGCTGAGGCGGGCAGCAGCAACAGACCAACTGACTGATTCCACCGAAAATTAAATAAAAATAAAATAAAAAATATATTCTATTATCACCCGCGGGCCGTAACCCTGGCATCCCTGGTGTAATGAATGAATATAATATACAAGTTTCACTTTTTGAATGGAATTACTGACATAAATCAACTTTTTGATGATATTCTAATTATATGACCAGCACCTGTATGTGTCAACTGTATAAATCGTTGATACAGGCTACTAAGAAAAGCATGTAGGTCACATCAAAAATGCAATATAACCACATTGCTAGGAGGTGTTTCCTTCCAAAGAGGATATGTTGTGTATTCTACAACATTCTAATTACAGTTTTGTCAGTATTTGCTGAAGAATAATGCATAAACAACCCTCATTTTAACATCTCATTTCCACCAACTGGATTTTCATGGTCTTTTACTATGGTGTTTAGATCACTAATTGAAATATAAAAATGTGAAAATAAATTCTGTTGCAATTAGTTTTGGGTCAGACCTCACTTTGCCTGGACTATTAGCTCCGTTGTGGTATTCATGCAAATTAGCTATACGTAATTACATTATGCCCTGTTTGCCCATGTTAACAAACAATTAAAAAAAAACTTGTAATACATTTTTTGTTTGTCTTAATGTAAGTAATCAACTCAGTAATTTTCATGGTGATATGTGAATAATTGTTTCCCCCCTATTTGCGTGAGAAAAATACTGTATGCGCATGAATATAGGGTATATTTGGGTCTTTTTCGAAACTTTCCCCTATTGGGATTCTTCAGGGCATTTTTCCCCTTACTCAGGACATATTGAAGATAAAAAATCAGTTAAGTTTTCAATTTGTTTTTGCAATTTGTTCAACCTTTTTTCATAAAACTAGTTCAGTGCCCATTCAAACATGCTATTCCTGTAGCCCAATTACATGCCTGCAGGTAGGCCTGCTTTGAAAATAGAATAGGGAAAAACATAATTCCAGGTAAGCATTCAATAATGAATAGGCCTACAGATAATATAATAATATAATAAATGTGAAGTGAGCAGAATTTAAGCATGGCTACATGTGACATTTTTTACAAATCAAAATTACATAATCCTAACAGCTGTTTTGAGTCAAGGCTATATGCTTAGCCTATTGAATAACTTGATGATAGAGAAAACAAACCATTTTGTGGAATGATGCATCATATGAAATTTGCAACAGTGTGACTCAAAAACAAGTCTCTGGTGGCCTATAAGTGACATCACACTCTGTCTGCCACTCGTTGCTTGTCGCTGGTTATGCTTTGCATGTGTGGCATTCTGAGACGTTCTTTAATTCGGGACCATTATCGCTCGTTTCAATTTAAGACCTTGCAGTTGGAAATGTCGTTTGCTTATTCAAAGTTTAAAGACAGTTCAAAGTAGCCTGGGCTATTCGAAGTGTCCGTTTATTGCACATCATTTTTTACGTCATTTTGAAGAGCCACTGCATACCTATGTGTCTTGGTGTGTTGTTGCAAAATCCGCAGAGTTCACTTGTCAGACATGTTAAGTTTTTACCCGTGTAACCTACACTGATCCAGCTCTGCCAAAGCCCTGCTTCTATCCTCACTGGTAGTTTACAGTACAGTGGTGTGTGGGAGGGGGAGTGGCTAGCGGCGAAAGCCAATGTGCTTTTACCGATATATTTAACGATATCTTTGCATTTCTTATTCAAACAACGTCAAATTTGGCACTGCACTTACTCATGCCCATAGCAAGACACCTGCTTAAGTTTGAAATCAGTCTGACAAACGGTCAGCGAGATATGCGTGCCACAGACACACAGACGCTTCTTGCTTTATAGATAGATGACTGGATTACAGTATGCCTATTGAAAGTAATAAGCTTAAGACTAGGGTTGGGTATCGTTTGGGTTTTATCCGATACCGGTGCTAAATCGATACTTTTAAAACGGTGCCGGTGCCGAAACGGTGCCTGAACCGGTACTTTGTTTTTAAAATGTTTTAAATTAAAATGGTCTAAAGCATGAATTGCTTTTTTTATTGATGAGACAAATTTGAACATGAAATTGAACTGTTATATTCAATTTACTATCAATATCTCATTGCTCCTATGAATAATACATTTAAATGTTAAAACAGCTTGCCATGCATGCACACACAATAGTAAGCTCTGCTTTCAAGTTTACCCAGTGTAGGCGGTTTGCCATAAGGCATGTTAAAACCGCTTGCCATAAAACTGCCAGGTCATGGACAACGGCATTTGCAAGCAAGCTACTGTAATTTAACAGGGACTCTACTTTCCAGTTAATTCAGTGTGTTCCCAAATGCTTCAAGAAATTGTATGTCTTAACCCATAACATGCAGTAGTTTTGAACATGTTAGGCTACATTTTGGTGTTGAAGTGTTAAGATTCCCAGCGCTAGCCAAGTAGGCATTTTAACAGCAACTATGGCTATGCGCTAACACAGTGTTTTTCAACCTTTTTTGTGCCACGGCACACTTTTGACACTTAAAATGTCCCACGGCACACTAACATCCTGTGTGAAGAAAAAATAAACATACCATAGCCTAAAATTTCAAATAATACACAGATATGGCCTTATTATGGCTTCTATGCAAGACCTGCTCAATAAAACAAGCGCCCTCTGTTTCATTTGTAGGTGACTATATCTAATTTAATTGTTATGAACTGGATATGTGATGCAACATCTTTGATGCAACAGTTGCTTTTCTGGACCAGTGAGTGACATTTGGGTAATTTTCTGCGGCACACCTGATGATCTCTCACGGCACACTAGTGTGCCCCGGCACAGTGGTTGAAAAACACTGCCACCAGTCAGCTGAGTTTAATTAGCGATAACGTACGGAGATGGTTTCGTAGCCTCTTTGACAGCTCAGTGACATCAGGTATGTAACCTACATATATGTTTTTGCCAGCTAACTTTTAAAATGATCTTCATATTCATTGTGATGCTATATGGACCTCATGCACATGAAAGATTAATATAATGCCATTATGTTGTTTAACACACCGTGAAATAAAGTTTTCACCTTACAACTTTGCTGATAACATTTCAAATAAATGTCAGTTAGCGCATTAGCAAGGATATTGTGTAACGTATAGGCTAGGCTAGCCTACTGTTGATGTTTCATAGCCTTTTGCTTGTGTGTAGTTAGGCCCACTGCTAGATTTTGACAGGAGCTTGCGATATCGCTTTAAAGTAAGCTACTTGGGCTCACGCAAGCTGTCAAACACTGTCCACTCATGTGGTGCACCCCTCTGGTTTCCATATGTTAGCTAACTGTATCTGGATGTGTTGCTATCAGAGCAAGGCGTTAGAGATGGCGCATGACATGCAGTGATGCCTCGTATATATAAAAAAAAAAACGCTATTTAAGCACCGAAATGAGGCACCGAAATCCACGTTGTTATTCGATGCAGTTACTACCGTTTGTGTCGGCACTGGTGCCATATTAGAGCCGTGTTTCGGTGCCCAACCCTACTTAAGACACATTAGCGCTTCAATTAGCAAAAGCAGTTTAATAGCCACATTAGCGCCTCTATTAGTCCTTGTGAGAAATGCATTTGGTCCCGATGCTGCAGAGAGCCATCACCTATGCAATCACCTATGCAATCACCTATCATCAAATGCGTTGCACATTCTCCTCAATTTCATTTGTATTATGAACTGCCTTTGAATCTAGTTTGATAAGTTGATAAAAAGTGTCGAGACGCTAGCCTAAGAAATACATGCATTTTCGCCAGATGAGTACAGTACAGCCAGTACAGACGAATAGACAAAATGTTTTGTGGTGCGTCGGAAAATGAGACATTTTATTTTATTTTTTTTCCTGAAAAGTGGGGTAGCTACTGACCTTGTGACCTCATGAGCTAAACCATTAATGAAAGCAAAACGAACATTTAAATGAAACGGCCAGATGCCTCTCCATAAAATAACAAAGACACCTTCATAAACAATAACAATAAAAATTGTGAGACTGCCTGTCGTTTGGAGCAGTGTATCGGTAGGCTATATTAAAAGCAGAAGGTTTTCAGTTTGCTTCGGGATTTAATTCACTTTTGGATGTGGATTTTGTTTGATTATAGTGCTAAATGTTGGGACTGTCGCAGGAAACGTACTGTAGGCCTATCAGCCATCAAAATGAAAGCTCATCAGGGGGTAATATTGTGGAAACAATTGAAAAAACCTTGTATGGTCCATACTAGGGATCGACCGATATGGATTTTTTTTCCATCAGCCTAAGCCGATGACCGATACAGGCTGCCGATTTTCTTGAGCCGATATTTGGAGCCGATACTGCTTTTATTTTGCTCCCTCAATTTACATCATACAAATGACACATAATTACACAAATGATGATAACAAATGTTATAAGTCTCAATTTAAAAAAGGAACATTGAACTTATGGATGGGTGCACTGAATATGGTTAACTGTGCAAAATGCTTTCATCAACATCTTAAAACACAGCCTTGATGATGCATTGCTTGCTGACATATTATAAGACATAATTCAGGTCATCACAAAATGTCCTTTGTCAACAGATTTAAACTAGAATGGGTTTGATCAGGGGCATGGAACTCGGCCTCATCCAAGGATTCCAACGGTACCTCATTTATGAAAATTGGACATTCGGGTCAAAAGTTACATGCACACACCTTCATATACACAGACAGCCCAGCCCAGCCCATTAGAGCTCTGCCAGATGGCTCAGAACTCTGCCAGGTGCAAGTGTGGGTACCTGATCTGCACGGGTTACCAGATCTGCATGATTACGTCACAAAATACATAAAATACATTCTGATTGGTCTATTAGCCGTTGCACTTCCAGAATTTCATTGGTCAGAATGTTGATTGCTGTTCGATAATTCGCCTGAGTTCATTGTTTTCTGTTGAAGGACCCAACGTACAGGAAGGAACGCAAGTGTCTTTGAAATATTGAACTAGCCGCCCATCATCTATTGTGACGTAATCATGCAGATCAGGTACCCTGACCCGTGCAGATCAGGTACCCTCAAATATTGAACTAGCCGGCAAGCCGCCCAATCACCAAAACACAGATAGGCCTACCTACCGTTTTTGTAATATAAACAAATAAAACATTAGTTGCAGTATTAAATTGCAAACTTCTAGCCTGTCAATCCTTGAAATACAGAACTACCAGCTAGCCAACAAACAATCAGTGTTTTAAACCGGTTTTAAAAACTGTGGAAGAACTTTAGCTTAAAGGTCTATAAATACAGAGAGTCTGAAATAAGTCTGAAATAGAGTTTTTGTCTCTTTAGTAGTTTATTAATCTCTGTGCAAAGAGGTCTCATAACAGTGTTTCCTCTACGTTTATTTCAGCATGGCGGACCACCACGGGTTAATTAATACCGCCATGGTATCAGAATCCGGGTAGACGCACAATGTAGCTGCAGTTGCTTTTTAAACTAGATGTACCGCATAGCGGTACAAAATATGACCGCCGATCAGTCCTGTACATCCGTTCCGCGAAAATAAATCACACTAATCAATTTGTATCCATCTTTTACTCCATCCCCCACTCTTGAAACTTTTGTGTATGCTTGTTTGGCGTGCCTGTGTGTGTGTGTGCGGCTGCACAGAAAGTAGCCTACTGGCCCTGCAAAGGTGAATAGATTGTAGAAAAGCCAAAAAAGTTGTAGTATTTTTATAGCCTAGAAATCTAGACGCACCCTAGCGGCGGCAAATTAATTTGCTCAGCTTGTACGTCTAGTATCGAACCATAGGAATTTCTATTGGCTTAACACCGTGGATGACGGCCAATCACAGCGCTCTATTTCGTTAGAGTCTTAAGGCGGGCTTAACAGGATAACGACATCCTGCGACGGTGAACAACAAGGAAGGTGGCTATGGCAAACGAAGAGCGGTTGTTTGAATCGGCGTTGGCGTCAACTTTGGAGGAGTTGGACTTGTGCTTTTCTTTGAAAGTAGATCAACACAATGCACTTAAGTCATTCCTTTCGAAGAAGGATGTATTTGCCGTTTTGCTGACCGGATACGGATATGGTCGTAGCGCTGGCCTATTGCATGCCTAGGCAGTTTGAAAGACAATTCTCTGCCCGCCCCTTGGATTAAGCGAGGTGAATGATTCGATGCCAGACTATACATGTCAATGATATAGGATGGCCCGCCAGGCTAGTATTTTTATAAAACCTTTAAAATCTCTAAACAATCACAAGAAGGGCAGTTCATCACAGTTCATCCATTGCAACTGGATTGATGAAAGGTCACTTACACCTGTAGGCTACATTGCATTTGGGAAAAGCAGAAGGTATCAACATAATGTTATATTTTTATTTATTTATTTATTAATAAACAAAAACATCTCTGTCAGTTCCATGCAGTTTTCAACAGCTATCAAAAACAAAGGTCATTTTTGGATGGATGGATTTTTTGTGAATGTTTCTTCTTCTACATAAGATTTTAGTCATCTTTAGTTCATGTGATACTTTATTGTCAATGCACAAATTAAGTAAGCTTACCAGTAGTCTGAAACGAAATGCAGTTTTACATCTAACCAGTGGTGCAAATAACTGACATGTCCAAATGAGCCTTCATGAAATGCGTCGCTAGACTGTTCATACACATTTTAACGGGCCAAGTTGAAGAGCTGTTGTCCGTTATTGTTCGTGCAAATATAGACTGATTCATGTTCCCTTGCATTGTGTAACTGAGGTCCATGGTTAGTCTGGCTTTCACCATACCAAGCTCAATCTTTTAAGAAATAAAAAAATAAATCACCGGCAGATCAGGCTGGATTCACCCAGCCTAGTCCATGGTAGGCGCCCGATATTGCTTAATTTTCCGATTGAGATATCCACGCTCTGGCTATTCTAAATGCAAAAATGCATCAGGGAGTTATGACAAAACCGTAACTGTTAACAAACTAGATCCTAATAGAAAGCTGTTAGCTTCCCTAAGCTACAGGTATAAGGTAGGCCTATTTACAACATAAATTGTCAATAGGCTATGCTGGCGACACATATAAAATCTCCTTTGGAAACCAATGGCTTACGCCTTACAGTATCAAGCGGACTTAAGCTGGCACATCGTGGCGAAAAGTTTTAATAAAATTCACGCAGCTCCGTGAATCACGGAAAGCGCGAATGAATTAGTCACTTCTAAATGGGACCCACTACACAGTAGCTTAAGGTTTGTTGCTAAAGCAACCATAATGAAAGCCATAATGAAGGTGTCATTGTTTGGATACTTTACACACACATGCTTTTTAATCTCACAGACTACAACTACCAAGCTGGAATCAAAGCACATCGATTCCCCCCTCACACCCTGCACGCACTTCAAACAAATAAACAGGCGTCTCAGTCTCACGCATGTATAGCCATAGGCAAAACTGTATCAGACTGGTGTACCTCGGTATCTTTAGTTCTGAGAGACAGCCTCTCTTTGCTCTTTTTACTAGAGATGCTCCGATCAGCATTTTTGGGGCCGATCACCAAAATCATGATCTGCCGATTGCCGATCACAGAATGGCAGGGGAATGGGAATCTTTTATCTATAATCTATCAGAATTTGCACCAATTGTACCAATGATTGCACCATTACTAGTAGCTAAACATATTTAGTAATTTGAATACTTCATATTGATTTTTAAACTTTTACACTTAGGCATATCGTTAATGTGGTGTATAGGTCTAATTGAGTGCACATTGGTGATGTGTAGGTGTAATTGAGTGCCTGTCACTTTAAGAAATACGTGAGAGTAATTATCAGTCTCACGGTTTTAGGCTAGTGAATACAAGTTGCGCATAGTGCCAAATGTAATGTAATAGTGCATAAGGATGCAATGTGGATGCAATTCATTGTTTTCTATGTCATTAGATAACAAATCGAAGAAAATCTTTCTGGGATCATAGAGGAGATAAGTGTCTTGCAATGTTCATTAATGATTTTAGTGAGCACTAGGGCCTACTGACAGACGTAACATGAGCTAGCGGGATAGTTAGCAAGGAGCTCTCTCCAGATGTATAAGTTTGCCATGGTTGCGTAGTAGATTTGCGTAAGCGCAAAGTGGTTCACTGTGTGTGTGTGTCTGCGTGAGGCTATGTTCAATTAAACTCGGTAGCTTATCCGTATAGCCTCGCATTCAGGCCACTTCAATCGGAGCATCACTACTTTTTACATCAAATTATGGTGCCAGTTAACCTCCATACTCCATGGGAACATGAAAGTAAGACTTGTATAGTTGAAAGCCCACTCACCACATCAAGATGCAGGCCACGAGTGGGGTGTTAGTAGGACAAGACACCTGTCTCTGCCGGGAGTAATGCGGAGTGAATGCTGAAGGTGGTCTTTTTCGTTGAGGCCTGACGGACAACAAAGAACAAACAAAGAACAACAAAGGACAAACAAATTTAGGACAATCATTGACCCTTGTACAAACTTCACATACATAGAAAAACATGACCACTGCTGTGTATAACATACATCGAACTAGAACAGGAAGTTTTCATGTGTTATCATGTTTATGATTAAAATGTATTCGCTGACGCTTTTAGTCCTTGGTTAAAACATAATTCCCCTTTACTATTTCGGAAAATCATAGAGTGTTAATAATAGGGAAAAAATAAAAACAATATGCAGGTTACAAGGCAGCCACAGCACTACAGTCTTGAGGGCATGAACATGGGGGCTCATGAGCATGCCTCCAAGAGTGTGGTGCTGTGGCTGCCTGGTACAGAGGTCTATGCGAAAATCGAGTGGACAATGGAGAAAACGCTTAGCTTACTCCGTTTATGACAGAAATTAACTTGGTGCCAACATGTTGTAGAAACACAACCCACAACACTGCGTTTGGTGCAAATCTCCTTTACTTTTGTTGGTTAGGCTATAGTCCGCTATTCACTAGGCTCACCGCAAGTGCATACACAATGTTTTTGGCCAAGTTTTGCTTTAATCCAGTTTACCTTCGTTTTTACCAGTCGTTGCTTTTTTTCCCTGCGTCGAATTGCGATTGAGTGCGCATCTAATGTAACAGTGATGTCTCTGCGGAGACATCCACTCTCCATGTTTCATTTTTGCTGTTGTTGCGAGCGAACTAGTAGGCTACGATATGGGAAATGCTTTCAATACGATCTGTATTTCCTCTCCCGATACACGTAAAAAAAAACAACGATTTCATAGGTCTACAACTATAAGATTGACTCGATCGAGTGATGGCCACAGGAAAACCCACTCATAAGTCCTATAGCTCGTCGCTTTACGCGCAAATGGTTGACCACAAACCAGAGGCTGAACCGTGGCGCTTAGCTATAAACTGAGGAAAAGGTCAATAAACACACATGTATTTACTCTACCGATACACGTAAAAAAAACAAGGTTCCATAGGTCTACAACTGTAAGATTGACTCTGACCGAGAGTTGGAAAACCCATTCACAAATTAGACTGTTAGCCACTGTTAGACTTACATTTCTTCTCCCGAAATAACTATGCTAGGGTAACATTACTTATAAGACCAAAGGACTGATTAACGTTGTTTTCATGAGAGAAAGTGATTATCAAATTATCAAAAATGTTATCAAGCAATTGTTATGGTAAATTCGAGTAATTCATGTACTTACCTTGATCGGTGGAGAGTTGTTGTTAGCTGGAGGGTGGTGATCTGCTGTTTCCCACGACAAGGTGATATCCAAGAGTCGTTTTTCAGAAAATATAGCCTTTGGCTGAGGATTGCTTTTGACAATGTAAGTGCTACTCTGAGAGCGGCAGGAATAATAAACTTCTGCTGCAGTTATACTTATATGATGTTTCCACTAGCATATGAGCTAGTTTACGGTTGATTTCACTACTGTCAAACAGCAATACAATAGCATTAGCTGCTAGCTAAATAACTCGCAAATATGAGCTAGTTTACAGTTGATTTCACTACTGTCAAACAGCAATACAATAGCATTAGGTAAATAACTCGCAAATATGAGCTAGTTTACGGTTGATTTCACTACTGTCAAACAGCAATGCAATAGCGTTACACTTAAGAAACAAAAATAGATCAAAGTATAACCTAAAGTTAGCTTATTTTCCCGCGATTACAGCAGGGTTAATCAGACAGCGTTGTTTGCAGTCGTAGGTGACGTCACACAAACCAGCCAATCACACCACTGTTGCTGTGAAAGGGTCCACTTTAAATATTAAAACTTTTACCTCAGGCATCGCTTGAGCAACTACGCTTCAAACCCAGCCGAATTCTACTCTCGACTTTGGACGAATGAGGTGGCGACACATCATCTATTATGACGTAATCATGCAGATCTGGTAACCCGTGCAGATCAGGTACCCACACTAGCTTGAATTCTGAACATTCCGCCATTCATTTCAGTGGGGCCGAAAAACGGGAATACCGCGAAAACGACAAGGGCCAGCGACACGAAAGCAACAAGCAAGTTACACCGGTTCGGGCCTGAATTTTTGGAGTTCGAACCGCGTCGATAGCTCAAACGGTCTAGGAGCAGTAGTTCGGCCAAAAAGTGGGTGAACAGGAATAATAAATAAACTAGAATTGCGGTTCCGAGGAACTGCAAGAGTGGGTTTGATCAGTGGCACGGAACTCGGCCTCATCCAAGGATTCCAACGGTACCTCATTTATGAAAATCGGGCACACGGATCAAAAGTTGTCTGCATTAACGCAACTCCAATAAGCTAAAACGCATAAATAACATGGTTGCTATACTGGTTGCTATGGTGGTCGCTAGGTTGACATTACAGGGGTGGTTTCTAGGTTGTTGCTAGGGTAATTAGTTAGTTGCTAGTAAGCCATCTTAAGCTGACTGCATAAAGTGATTATTTTAAGAGATACATTTTCAAACCAGAACTGTGTATAGGTCATGGTTAAAAACGCTTCGCGCTGTCTCATCTTTTTTTACATTACCTTTACACTTAGTGCTGGCAAGGCATTGAACTGGGCTTCATTCAAGGATTCCAACGGTACCTCATTTATGAAAATCGGACATACGGGTCAAAAGTTACATGCACACACCTTCATATACACAGACTACCCAGCCCAGCCCATTATAGCTCTGCCAGGTGGCTTAGAACTCTTCCAGGTGCAAGCTTAAGCAATTAGAGCTGTGATGTCACAATCGAAATTTGAATTCTGAACATTCCGCCATTCATTTCAATGGGCCCAAAAAACGCAGAAAAACGGGAATACCGCGAAAACGACAAGGGCCAGCGACACGAAATCAACAAGCAAGTTACACCGGTTCGGGCCTGAATTTTTGGAGTTCGAACCGCGTCGATAGCTCAAACGGTCTAGGAGCAGTAGTTCGGCCAAAAAGTGGGTGAACAGGAATAATAAATAACTAGAATTGCGGTTCCGAGGAACTGCAAGAGTGGGTTTGATCAGTGGCACGGAACTCGGCCTCATCCAAGGATTCCAACGGTACCTCATTTATGAAAATCGGGCACACGGATCAAAAGTTGTCTGCATTAACGCAACATCCAATAAGCTAAAACGCATAAATAACATGGTTGCTATGCTGGTTGCTATGGTGGTCGCTAGGTTGACATTACAGGGGTGGTTTCTAGGTTGTTGCTAGGGTAATTAGTTAGTTGCTAGTAAGCCATCTTAAGCTGACTGCATAAAGTGATTATTTTAAGAGATACATTTTCAAACCAGAACTGTGTATAGGTCATGGTTAAAAACGTATCAGAATCTCAGAAATAATCACGTAATGCAGCCAGTTTAAGATTTTTTAAGAAGTCAGATTTTTTAAAGGCAATCAAATTTCTGCTGACTCTCTTCTGGCTGCGGTTAAAGGCCGGCGCCTCCTGAGAGGCCTGAAGGGTCAGTTCTGAGGTTGTTGGCTGCTGGAACCGAAAAAAGGACTGCATTTTCTTAAAAGACAATGTGACTGAAGTGCGGGCAAAGTTTGCACAGAAATGTACGATTTTTCCCACCCTCATCGACCTCGTCATAAAACTTGTTTAAATGATCACACGACGCCTCCTTGCTGCTTTGTTGTCTACATCAGCATTTCTCAAACTTCTTTGACCTGAGGCCCAGTCAAGGCATACTTTGGGGTCATAGGGCCCACCTACATGAACCCAACCCCTATCAAATTGTAATGATATCACAATTATTATTTTTATACTATATTGCCTACATGCACTTCAAAACAGTCAATGTTTAAAGTGCTAAGATTGTTTACAAAAGTTTGTGAAAGCATGCACATCAGAGTACTGCTTTACTAATGTAAAATATAATTAGGCCTACACTAGTTTCATTGTTTTTGCATTGTTGCATGATTGATATGCTATTTAATTACATTTCATTTGAATGCCTGAATGTAAGAATTCAGGAAACACAATACCAGCTTTTAACATTTCTGTTGTTAGTTTATGTAAATCACATAACACATGAACTGTTTACATACTACTGATAGCCCATTACTGTACACAATAATACTGTGCCCATTCATTAACATATATTAAACATCAGGCGTCTTGTTTACACATTTAAACCATATTTGCACTTCGAATTTCGCTTCCAAACTGTAATAACTACATCTACAAAGTCTGTGAGTGTGATAAATGGCCATCACGTAGCCTAAAGCATATAGCACTAGCATATGACAACAGCAAATAGCTAACGTTTACGTTAGCCTAACTTACTTATCGTTGACGTTGACCCGACACGTTTATAAGTTAGACCATAGACTGATAAGGACGTCCATCAAAATTCCGTGTGTATCCTGTGTATCTTTCGTGCTGCTATCCTGTTGCCTCTTCCCTGTTGTTCCGGCAACAAGGTTTTTACGTGATATTTACGCCACATCCCAGAGAGTTGTTGTTTGGTGGGTCAGGTGACGAGCCGTCGAATCACAGCACAGCACCCAGAATGCATTGCAACACACCGTCTAGAAGGGACTCAGCGTTAGGTCGGCTTTAAATAGCATACAGAACCAATATTAATATAACGCTTCGCGCTGTCTCCTCTTTTTTTACATGACCTTTACACTTAGTGCTGGCAAGGCATTGAACTGGGCTTCATTCAAGGATTCCAACGGTACCTCATTCATGAAAATCGGACATACTGGTCAAAAGTTACATGCACACACCTTCATATACACAGACAGCCCAGCCCAGCCCATTAGACATTGCCAGATGGCTTAGAACTCTGCCAGGTGCAAGTAATCAACTCTAGCAGCAGAGCTCTACCAGGTGCAAGTAATGAGGTGCTGTGATGTCATAAAGCCCCAGCATTCCGCCATTCATTTCAATGGGGCCCAAAAACGCCGAAAAACGGGAATACCGCGAAAACGACAAGGGCCAGCGACACGAAAGTAAAAAGTAAAGGCAATCAAATTTTTGCTGACTCTCTTCTGGCTGCGGTTAAAGGCCAGCGCCTCCTGAGAGGCCTGAAGGGTCAGTTCTGAGGTTGTTGGCTGCTGGAACCGAAAAAAGGACTGCATTTTTTTAAAAGACAATGTGACTGAAGTGCGGGCAAAGTTTGCACAGAAATGTACGATTTTTCCCACCCTCATCGACCTTGTCATAAAACTTGTTTAAATGATCACACGACGCCTCCTTGCTGCTTTGTTGTCTACATCAGCATTTCTCAAACTTCTTTGACCTGAGGCCCAGTCAAGGCATACATTGGGGTCATAGGGCCCACCTACATGAACCCACCCCCTCCTCCCAACCCCTATCAAATTGTAATGATATCACAATTATTATTTTTATACTATATTGCTATACATGCACTTTAAAACAGTCAATGTTTAAAGTGCTAAGATTGTTCACAAAAGTTTGTGAAAGCATGCACATCAGAGTACTGCTTTACTAATGTAAAATATAATTAGGCCTACACTAGTTTCTTTGTTTTTGCATTGTTGCATGATGCTTGCATGAGAAATACTTCTCAAAACAACAGCAATTATATGGGTGCCGTTGTTTTGGGATGTTTCCCTCATGCAAGCATCATACACTGATAGAGTATATATATGCTATTTAATTACATTTCATTTGAATGCCTGAATGTAAGAATTCAGGAAACACAATACCAGCTTTTAACATTTCTGTTGTTTACTAGTTTATGTAAATCAGATAACACATGAACTGCTCATACTACTGATAGCCCATTACTGTACACAATAATACTGTGCCCATTCATTAACATATATTAAACATCAGGCGTCTTGTTTACACATTTAAACCATATTTGCACTTCGAATTTCACTTCCAAATTGTAGTAGTAACTACATCTACGAAGTCTAAGGAAGATAACCATGTAGTATGTTTAACGATAAGATACATTTTGACAGAACTACAGACTTCGTGAAAGTAGTACCTACACTAGTTTCTTTGTTTTTGCATTGTTGCATGATGCTTGCATGAGAAATACTTCTCAAAACAACAGCAATTATATGGGTGCCGTTGTTTTGGGATGTTTCCCTCATGCAAGCATCATACTCTGATAGAGTATATATATGCTATTTAATTGCATTTCATTTGAATGCCTGAACGTAAGAATTCAGGAAACACAATACCAGCTTTTAACATTTCTGTTGTTTACTAGTTTATGTAAATCACATAACACATGAACTGTTAGCCCATTACTGTACACAATAATACTGTGCCCATTCAGTAACATATATTAAACATCAGGCGTCTTGTTTAAACCATATTTGCACTTCGAATTTCGCTTCCAAATTGTAGTAACTACATCTACGAAGTCTAAGGAAGATAATCATGTAGTCTGTTCATAGATAAGATACATTTTGACAGAACTACAGACTTCGTGAAAGTAGCCTAGTAGCCCTACATAAAAGGCTCCATATTCACTTCATTGCAAAATCGCGGTTGGTCTGTTTACACACTAAAACCATATTTACACTTCGAAATTCGCTTCCAAATTGTAGTAACTACATCTACGAAGTCTAAGGAAGATACTCATGTAGTCTGTTCATAAATAAGATACATTTTGACAGAACTACAGACTTCGTGAAAGTAGCCTAGTAGCCCTACATAAAAGGCTCCATATTCACTTCATTGCAAAATCGCGGTTGGTCTGTTTACACACTAAAACCATATTTACACTTCGAAATTCGCTTCCAAATTGTAGTAACTACATCTACGAAGTCTAAGGAAGATAACCTTGTAGTCTGTTCAACGATAAGATACATTTTGACAGAACTACAGACCTCGTAAAAGTAGTACCTAAAATGAGTGTGATAAATGGCCATCACGTAGCCTAAAGCATATAGCACTAGCATATGACAACAGCAAATAGCTAACGTTTACGTTAGCCTAACTTACTTATCGTTGACGTTGACCCGTTGACGTTGACGTTCTTTTTAATAAACTGCCTGTAGACTTACACAGTTCTGAATGCTTCGGTTTACATGTAGATACCCTCATTATGCTACGGTGTAAGTGTGTTGCTATTTGGAGCCTTGGTAGCTATTTATTTTTACTACGTTTAGTTCAAGTGCTCTGGTTCAAGCATCGTTGTGTTTGGTGGGTCAGGTGACGAGCCGTCGGATCACAGCACAGCACCCAGAATGCATTGCAACACACCGTCTTAAAGGGACTCATCGTTAGGTCGGCTTTAAATAGCATACAGAACCTATAACAATATAACGTTGTCTGTAAGCTCCACAGATCGTGGCAAGACAATTGAATTGATTGTGGACTTCTTGCCGGGCAATAATGAGTAACTTAACTTGAATAGTAATGATGCGTGGATGTGCATAATATCTGTATGAAAGTGTGATTGTCAATGTAATAATCTAATGAACTGTACATATGACTGACTTTGAATGTAGCTAGTTGGGCATAGGACTTGGCTGAATGGAGTGGGAAAATACTTTATTTATTCATTTTTTTAATGACCTATATGAACATGGTTTGGCTTTAAAAAAAAGATGAGATTCGCGCTGCTCATCTTTTTTTACATTACCTTTAGAACTGGTGCTGGCAAGGCATTGAACTGGGCTGAATGGATTTGGAAAATATATATATATATATTTTTTAATGACCTGTATCAACATGGTTTGGCTTTAAAAAAAAGATGAGACAGCGCTTCGCGCTGTCTCATCTTTTTTTACATTACCTTTACACTTAGTGCTGGCAAGGCATTGAACAGGGCTTCATTCAAGGATTCCAACGGTACCTCATTCATGAAAATCGGACATACTGGTCAAAAGTTACATGCACACACCTTCATATACACAGACAGCCCAGCCCAGCCCATTAGACATTGCCAGATGGCTTAGAACTCTGCCAGGTGCAAGTAATCAACTCTAGCAGCAGAGCTCTACCAGGTGCAAGTAATGAGGTGCTGTGATGTCATAAAGCCCCAGCATTCCGCCATTCATTTCAATGGGGCCCAAAAACGCCGAAAAACGGGAATACCGCGAAAACGACAAGGGCCAGCGACACGAAATCAACAAGCAAGTTACAGAGGTTCGGGCCTGAATTTTTGGAGTTCTAACCACGTCAATAGCTCAAACGGTCTAGGAGCAGTAGTTCGGCCAAAAAGTGGGTGAAAAGGAATAATAAATAAAGTAAACTTAAGAAGAACAATAGTGGGCTTGCTCCGCAAGCATCAAACCCACTAATAATAATAATAATAAGAAAACTTAAGAAGAACAATAGTGGGCTTGCTGGATCAAACCCACTAATAATTTAAGAAAACAATAAGCCTGAAAATTAGCTATTGAAATAAAGTGCTTGATTTGTAATTTAAGACTGCATGGTTTCAATTTTTTTCTAAAAAAAGCTGCCAGATTTGTCAACCACAGAACATAAATCAGCAGAGGAAAATAACGTGGTGTCAAATGTTTCTGTTCTAAACGGCATCAACGTCAAAAGGTATAAAAACATATCTCTCAGTTTTAAAATCTCTCCTTCAGGTAGCGCAGCACTCTCATATAGCTGTGATGCGTGTGTCCCACTGAGTGAGACAGACCAGACGCACACACTTCTGTTTGGTAGCTGACGAACCACCATTGAACTGGATTGATAATGATAACGTTAGCAAACGGCTCAAAACAAGTAAGGCATACACGGTATGTCTGGTACATGATAAACACGAATTAATATTCAACTACATATAACACGTCTCTCTCATTATTACAGCTCTGATATCACTGCGATGGCAACTCCGCCCGCTCGAAGGGAGAGGGGGAGGGAGACGCACACACCACACGCGTCCAAAACTCAGCCAGGTGGTCGCTGAATAAAACTCCCACGAATATCTCGGAACAACGTCGGCATTACTTAATCATATGATTGACCAGTGTTGGTAACAGCTACCGCTACCCCATGCATACGGATAGCCTACAACTTAGCTATTTGCAGCTCCCTAAATACAATGGCAAGCAGTTTTATAGAAGAGGGGCATTCAGGGAGGGAGACACACACACACCACACGCGTCCAACACTCAGCCAGGTGGTCGCTGAATAAAACTCCCACAAATACCACGGAACAACGTTGGCATTACTTAATCATATGATCAGTGTTTGTAACAGCTAGCTACCGCATGCATAGCCTAGCCTACAACTTTGCTATTTGCAGCTACCTAAATACAATGGCAAGCAGTTTTATAAACGAGGCATTAAGCATTAAATAAAGTAGGCTACCTATATCATCCGCATTTTCCATTTGGACCCACAAACTTGCTTCCACCTTCAAAGTGTATGGCAATATTTCAGCTAAGTCAAACAGTTAAAATATGCTTTGAAAGTTTAAAGTTTACTGTTGTCTTGAAGAGCAAGCTTTCAGCTCTCTGCTAGTGGGGGAGGGGCAGTCTGCACGTGAATAGTCTCCAGCGACACAGAGCTGCCTGTGGACGCCTGTATGTAAATAATGCGGGGGAAAAACTATCGGCGAACGCAGCCGTTTATATTATATTTTGCAAATATCGCAAATACCGATATCCCTAGTCCATACTGTAGCATACTGGCGCGCAGACTCAAAGCGGCAAAAGCCAACGTTCCTAACCCTGCTCACAAGTGTCACCTGGTGGTTGTTTGGGTCATTTCAGCTTCACTGGGGAAATATAAATAAAAGCTGCGTAATTCACGTGTGAGGTCACGTGATAATCACACGTGAAGCCGGCCAATTGAATGTGTACCACTGTAGCTAGCTAACATTAACTAGTAACACCTTATCAGTAGTAGCAAAAGTAATGTAAAAGTAATGGAACAGCATTACTTATGAGGTAAAAAAAATGCATATAATAAAAAAAAACAATAATGAGTTGTAGTGATGCACCGATATTGAAATTCTGGGCCGATACCAATATTTAAAATTTCACTTTGGCCGATAATGATACCGATATTTTTATTTACATTTTTGTGATGCAACTTTGCTGGCAAAAAGTATTCAAAATACATTTCAAATTTTTTCAACTAGAAAATTAGAAGAGAGTGCAGGGCTTAAAAAAATGCAAAATGGGGGGAATCCCCCTTAGGCCCTTCATGAATTTACACAATTTGGGGGGGAAGGGGGGGCGTCATCAGTAATATTGAATATACTGTAGTGTGATCATTCACACCAGTGGGCATCCTAGATTCTGCTTGACTCTCTCCACACATACACAAACACAAACGGAAAATGATGGCTTGTGTCGTATGTTTCTATTTATTTTGATGTTTTTATTTTTTTTATGTTTTCTATATATTTTGAAATTCATATAAAGTGTATTTAGTTAATAATATATAGTGTTTTATAATCTGCATAATTACTAGTAGCTAAACATATTTAGTAATTTGAATACTTCATATTGATTTTTAAACTATTACACTTAGGCATATCTTTAATGTGGTGTGTAGGTCTAATTGAGTGCACATTGGTGATGTGTAGGTGTAATTGAGTGCCTGTCACTTTAAGAAATACGTGAGAGTAATTAGCCTTCAGTCTCACAGTTTTAGGCTAGTGAATAAAAGTATATGTGGATGCAATTCATCATGTTTTCTATGTCATCAGATAAAATAAATGTTCAAAAAACTAACAAGTTGAAGAAAATCTTTCTGAGATCATAGAAGAGATAAGTGTCTTGCAATGTTCATTAATGATTTTAGTGAGCACTACTGACAGACGTGACCTGAGCTAGCGGGATAGCAAGGAGCTCTCTCCAAATGTAAAAGTTTGTCATGATTGTGTAGCCTATTTGCGTAAGCACAAAGTGGTTCTCTCTGTGTGTGTGTGTGTCTCTGCCTGCGCCTGCATGAGGCTATGTTCAATTCAACTCGGTAGTTGATCCATCTGGTCAATAGCCCTGCATTCACGCCACTTCATGATTAGATTAATGTCATCAGACAGGCTGTAAAGTGTATGTGGGAATTTCTCGCATTATGATGGCTAGAGTTGCGGGACTTTACTTTTACAAATTATGCACAATACCCTCAATCCCGCAGTGAAATTTAGGAGAGAGAAGAAAATAACTTTAATCTTGCATATCCCTCTTTCACTCCCTATGGAAAGTTTTCAGATCTGCACTCTTAGAATAGGTTGGCGACGCTTATCAGCGATTTAGTCGTGCATATTTGATAATATCGGCCGTTTATCGGCAGGCTATCGGTATAGGCCGATATGGGCCTTTTTTGCTGCCATCGGCCACCTGTGAAACGGCCGATGGCAGCAAAAAAGGCCGATACCGATAGCCTGCCGATATATCGGTGCATCACTAATGAATGGATTTAACTTACCACACCACAGCTTTGTTGTCACTAAGGAAGTAGCTGCCAACCTCTCTGACCTATTCTGAGGTAAAGAGGATGTGAGCATCCAAGCTTTTAAAAGCGCACATCTCTCCCTTATGAAAAATAGCTATAGTCAGGGTTCCCACTGGTCATGGAATTTTATTTTTAAAAAGTCTATTCCAGACATGTAAAGTCAGGGAATTTGATCATTTTGGGGGCAAAGTCATGGAATATCAGGGAATTTTGTTGTAGCAGTTTAACATTTTATTGCCAAAATACATACAAATATATTTCTACGCAAAATTTGTATATATCTGCTTATTAGCTTTACTGCTTGCTTGAGTAGCCCAACCAAGTTTATTCAAGCCCATTTATTCATCTCCTGCTCTAAAAAAGTAAAATATTCTTGACCGCTACACGGGTGCTCTGAAATCATTGGTCGCTATATTGTACTATTCATTAGATAGTAAGTGATGGAAATGTTTGTTTTTTTTTGTCAGGGAAAGTCATGGAATTTTACATTTAACTTAGAGTGGGAACCCTGTATAGTAATGCTACATGATTTCTATAGTAGTTCTATGGTAATGTTTAATGGCTCTATGATGTTCTGTAATACCTCTATGATATCCTTACACTCTGTAGTGTTCTCATAGTACAGCCTTATAGTAGTTCTATATTACATCTATCAGGGAGTGCACAAGGCAGTGCTAAAGTTGCCCTGGCAACTGCCCGTCTGCCCTCTTTGACTTACCAAAAATAAAAAGATATATAATTTTCAGGGATTAAAGTTCTCCTTAGGCGTATCCTTAGGCATATGTTTTAGAAAAACAAACTATTTTGACGTCATTTTGACATTCACGTCTTAGAAAGCTAGCTTCTCCAATGCATGAGCGCAGATAGGTGCGTCCGAAATATCTGGAATAGTGATGTGAGTTGGTGAGCAGAAATGTCTATGGATGTCACAGGTGGGCTACCCGAACCTTTGAGAATTCAAATTCCAATTATGTTAGGAAAAAAAACAGTGAGTAGCCTACATTAGTGCAGCAGCTAGAAGAATATTTTTTCCAAAGTCATTAACGTGAACAATATTAGACAGCTCACAGTATGTTGCATTTAAATTGCATATGAAAATGTATGACGATTTCATACATCCTCCATTTCATGGAGCATATGCAAACTTTGAACCATTAAGATGGGCAATTGAGGATTCCGACCTATGTCACTATTCCTTATTGTTCCCATAACAACCAGAATAGAGATATTAACGCCGCCATTTTGGGAGTCAAAAAATGGTGATCGACATCCTAGATCTCAAGTAAGATACCATGTCTTGATACACGCATGACCATTAAAGCTTAACGGCTCCTACACACAGTTGCGTGCATTGCAGTGCTGGAGACGCATCCCATTCACTTTACATGGGCTCACGTCATCCGTTGCCGAACTGAATTGAGGGTCGCGTTTCTCCCGTCGCTCGTGTTGAGAACCAACCAATCAAATTACGGTTATACTTCAAGTCATTTGCATAGCTACCGTCGGGAACACCCACTGGCATGCGTTGATGGAACGCAACTGTGTGTAGAAGCCGTAAGAGTATTTTCTTGCTGGACTAACGTATACTCATTCCTAAATAGTGCTACTGTTCCTCAGGCTACATAACCACGTTATTGAACATGACAGGCAGTAGCCTACAGGAATAAACAAAATATGTACCTAAGTGCCTGGATGAGTCGACGTGAGGGGCTGTTACCAAAGACGAAGTTGCATCCAAAGCTGAAGTTGCATCCAAACCTAACAGCGGCTAGGCTACAGATCCTTGAACTGTTCCGTTATGTCTGCAGCATTTTTCTTGGTGTTTCCTTGACGTTTCAGTCAATTCACACACACACAATTCAATGGGATGGAAAGCTTTCTGACCCCGACATGGGCACACCTTTTCTGTGACGTGGACCGTGAAGGGGTCAATAAGAACATAATATGTATGTCCCAAAATACTATTAGATTCCTATAGCTATTTTTCGTAAGGGCTTTCATGGTCTATAAAGGTTTGGGGGAAAAAAATAGATCATTTCTAATGTCGCCAGCGGGTATTTAAAACTGAATTGGGAATTGTGTGTGGGTCTCCAATTGTGGCATATTTCTGTTTATGAATTGCTTCATCTGCACTGTTTAGTGCAGTGCACTGTTTAGTAGTTATAGTAAATGCCCTACATTGGCAGCGCTGTGAAACCTGCTGTCCAGGCGTAAATCAAATGAAGATTTGTGACGTCATTAGGACAGGTCAGTTCTAGTACACAGATGGATTTAAATGTAACATATTGTATAGATGTTGCTGATTTTTGTTGTGTATTTTTAACGGTGGATTGTGCTGATTTTTGTTTCCCTATCAGATTTTATAGGGTGATGACCCCTTTGGTTAATGCATTTAAGCCATGTGAGAGATTACATACATTCACACTTCTTTTTCTTTTTTTTCAGTATGGAATGACCCCCCTTATGCATGCTGCCTATAAAGGCAAAGCAGACATGTGTAAACTGCTTTTGCAGCATGGAGCTGACGTCAACTGCAATGAGCATGAACATGGTTATACTGCCCTCATGTTTGCTGGCCTCTCAGGTGTGTATTGCTGTTATTTGACACTACACTTTTTTCTGTCTTTCTTTCTTTCTTTCTTATATCCTTCTTATTTCTTCCCTTGAACGTCTGTATGTAAAGTCATACAATCACAACACATACTAAGATCATACTAAGGCTAACCGCTTAGGGTCCGCATCAACGGGGCCTAAGCATTTGGTGCCTCAGGTGCTGGTCATATAATTTGAATATCATCAAAAAGTATATTTGGGGGCCAAGCAGCGAAGCTGCAAAGAAGCATTCGGCTGTAACAGCCAATTGAAACTTGCGCCGAAACCGCCAAACAGGAAGTGAGCTCATATCTCAGCAACCCATTCATCTATCATAACCAAACAGTCCATGGACTCAGGACCCAATCAGGGGGACGCTCAAGGAATCTGGTGACCTTTGACCTCTAGGGGGCGCTGTAATTAAGAAACATGCCTTTGGCCTGTAGCTGCTGTTGTGCTTAGAATTAAAATGCACTAGTGGTTTCAGGTAATACTGTTGGAGGTCCTTAGGCCAACCCAGGCCAACTTGTGATGTCCTCATAATTGATTCGGCCGCCATATTGGATTTAATCAAAAACACGTACAAGTTATCGCAGGTCGCAAATTTCAGCGGATCCTCACCAAAATGGGCAGAGACCATCTTCAGGCCATAACCTATCAATATATTGCTTTCTGGAACAATTGACAAAAGCATTCGCCCGTAACAGCCAATCGAAATTGGTGGAGAAGCCGCCAAACAGGAAGTGAGCTCATATCTCAGCAACCCTGCCATGTATCATAACCAAACTTACTACATGGATTCAGGACCCCATTAAGAGGACGCTCAAAAACGTTGGTGACCTTTGACCTGTAGGGGGTGCTGCAATTAGCAATATTGCATTTTCATCTGTAGTTGCTGATGTGTTTTATTGATCTTTTATTTTTTGATGTGAAACTGATGACAACATATTCCATCCAGTTAATTCTAATGCGTGCGTGCAAGGGCAGGGTAGGGCAGGACGGGGTGGGACGGGCTGGGGTGATTAGATGGGGGGGGGGGGGGGGGGCTGGCTGGCGGAGGCAGTGGCAATACTCAGCCCTGTTGATCCCGGGTGTCTGCTGAGTTCTATCTTGTCACTGTGGCTACTCCGGCCTATACTGCTTGGCCCCCTCATTGCTGCTTGCAGCTATATTTGGGGGCCAAGCAGCGAAGCTGCAGGGCAACCCTTAGTGTTTCTATGAATTCTTACTATTATTATTGGGGGCCAAGCAGCGAAGCTGCGAGGCAACCATTGTGTTTCTATGATTTCCTATTATTATTGGGGGCCAAGCAGCGAAGCTGCGAAGGCACCCATTGTGTTTCTATGATTTCTTACTATTATTATTGGGGGCCAAGCAGCGAAGCTGCGAAGGCACCCATTGTGTTTCTATGATTGGGGGCCAAGCAGCGAAGCTGCGAAGGCACCCATTGTGTTTCTTAGTTTTCTTATTATTATAAATCCTCTGCCATTGAAGTCTATGGCAGCCCATAGAACCGTCTGGTGAAAAGTTGTGAAATTTGGCACACTAATTAGGCAGTACCCCATGATTAATTTCACCAAGTTTCAAGTCCGCAACCCGAGCGCTCTAGCGCCACCAACAGGCCAAAGTTGGACATGCTTTCACGCACGTAACTTCTGACCCGTTGGCTCGATTTTGAAAAATGAGCTATCATTGGAATCCTTGGACCAAGCCGAGTTCAACGCACCCTATGACGTCATTTTCCGCCATGATGGATTTTCCGCCATTTTGGATTTTAGTGAAAGTGAAACTAACTTTTCACAGGTCACAAATTTTGTCCGATCGTCACCAAACTTGACACACATGATCTTCAGACCATGCCTCATTAATGCATTGCTTTTTGTCTTCGGAACTAAAACCGTTCGCGCGTAACAGCCAATCGAAGTTTGCGGCGAAGCCGCCAAACAGGAAGTGAGCTCATATCTCAGCAACCCATTGATCTATCATAACCAAACTAAGTACATGCACTCAGGACCCAATCAGGGGGACGCTCAAGAAATCTGGTGACCTTTGACCTCTAGGGGGCGCTGTAATTAAGAAACATGCTTTTTGGCCTGTAGCTGCAGTTGTGCTTAGAATTAAAACGCACTAGTGGTGTCTGGTAATACTGTTGGAGGTCCTTAGGCCGACCGAAGCCAACTTGTGATGTCATCATAATTGATTCTGCCGCCATATTGGATTTAATCAAAAACACGTACAAATTTTCGCAGGTCACAAATTTCATCTGTTCTTCACCAAAATTGGCAGAGACCATCTTCAGACCATGCCTGATGAGTGCAATGCTTTCTGGAACAATTGACAGAAGCATTGACCTGTACCAGCCAATCAAAATTTGCGGCGAAGCCGCCAAACAGGAAGTGATTTTATATCTCAGCAACGCTTTCATGTATCAAAACCAAATTTAGTACATGTACCTCAGACCCCATCGGGAGGACGCTCAAGAAATTTGGTGACATTTGACCTCTAGGGGGCACCATAATTGACAAAAATGCATTTTGGCCAGTAGTTGCTGATGCACATTATTTTGCAATGGAAGTCAATGGCAGCCCATAGAACCGTCTGGTAAAAAGTTATACAATTTTGCACACTAATTGGGGACAGTCCAATAATTAATTTCACCAAGTTTCATGCCGGCACCTCAAGCGCTCTAGCGCCACCAACAGGCCAAATTCGGATGTGCGTTAACACACGTAACTTTTGAGCCGTATGGCCGATTGTCAAAAATGGTGTATCGTTGGAATCCTTGGACCAAGCCGAGTTCAACGCACCCTAAGACGTCAATTTCCGCTATGATGGATTTTCCGCCATATTGGATTTCATCAAAAAAACTTATATGTCTTCACAGGTCACAAATTTTGTCCAATTGATAACAATCTTCACAGATATCATCTACAGACCATGCCTCATTAATGCATTGCTTTTTGTCTTCGGAACTATAACCATTCGCGCGTAACAGCCAATCGAATTTTGCGGCGAAGCCGCCAAACAGGAAGTGAGCTCATATCTCAGCAACCCATTAATCTATCATAACCAAACTTAGTATATGGACTCAGGACCCAATCAGGGGGACGCTCAAGAAATCTGGTGACCTTTGACATCTAGGGGGCGCTGTAATTAAGAAACATGCCTTTTGGCCTGTAGCTGCAGTTGTGCTTAGAATTAAAACGCACTAGTGGTGTCTGGTAATACTGTTGGAGGTCCTTAGGCCGACCCACATCAACTTGTGATGTCATCGTAATTGATTCGGTCGCCATATTGGATTTAATCAAAAACACGTACAATTTTCGCAGGTCACAAATTTCAGCGGATCCTCACCAAAATTGGCAGAGACCATCTTCAGACCATAACCTATCAATGTATTGCTTTCTGAACAATTGACAGAAGCATTTGGCTGTAACAGCCAATCGAAATCTGCGGCGAAGCCACCAAACAGGAAGTGAGCTCATATCTCAGCAACCCTGCCATGTATCATAACCAAACTTACTACATATATTCATTACCCCATTAGGAGGACGCTCAAAAAATATGGTGACCTTTGACCTGTAGGGGGTGCTGCAATTAGCAATATTGCATTTTGATGTGTAGTTGCTGATGTGTTTTATCAGTCTTTTATTTTTTGATGTGAAACTGATGACAACATGTTCTATCCAGTTCATTCTAATGCGTGCGTGCGTGCAAGGGCGGGGCGGGGCAGGACGGGGTGGGACGGGCAGGGGTGATTAGGTGGGGGGGGCTGGCTGGCGGAGGCGGTGACAATACTCAGCCCTGTTTCAGCCCAACAAAATCAGCTATGTTTTGATATGACACTTGTTGAAAGTGTTGATCGCGGGTGTCTGCTGAGTTCTACCTTGTTGCCGTGGCTACTCTGGCCGAATCTGCTTGGCCCCCTCATTGCTGCTTGCAGCTATATTTGGGGGCCAAGCAGCGAAGCTGCGAAGGCACCCATTGTGTTTCTATTTGTTCTTATTATTGGGGGCCAAGCAGCGAAGCTGCGCGGCAACCCTTAGTGATTCTACCTTTTCTTATTATTATTATTATTACACATCTTTCCGCTGTCATTGAAGTCTATGGCAGCCCATAGAACCGTACAGTAAAAAGTTGTGAAATTTGGCACATTGATTCGGGACAGTATAAAAATTAATTTGAGCAAGTTTTATGCCTGAACCACAGAGAGTCTAGCGCCACCAATGGGTCAAAGTTGACATTGCATCCATGCAATTAACTTTTGAACCGTATGCCCGATTTTGAATATCGCAATATCTTTGGAAGTCTTGGATGAGGCCGAACTCAACGCACCCCATGACGTCAATTTCCGCCATGTTGGATCTTCCGCCATATTGTATTTCATCAAAAACACTTAAAAGGCATCAAAGTTCGCAAAGTTTGTCCGATTTTCACGAAACTTGACGCAGATGATCGTCAGACCATGACTCATAAACGCATTGCTTTTTGGAGACATATTCAAAACCGGTTGCCTGTGACGACCAATCAAGTTTGGCGGCGAAGCCGCCAAACAGGAAGTGAAGTGATATCTCAGCAAGGCTTTCGCGTATCAACACCAAACTCAGTACAGGGTCTCAGTACCCAATTAGGAGGAGGCTCAATAAATTTGATGACTTTTGACCTATAGGTGGCGCTATAATTAGCAAAATTATGTTTTAGCCTGTAACGGGTCATGTGTTTAGAATTAAAGCATATTAGTGATATCTGTTAATACCTTGAGAGGTCCTTAGGCCGAAACATGCCAACATGTGACGTCAACATAATTTATTCGACCGCCATATTGGATGTCATCAAAAACACTTAAAAGGCATCAAAGGTCAGAAAGTTTCTCCGATTTTCACGAAACTTGACGCAGATGATCGTCAGACCATGACTCATAAACGCATTGCTTTTTGGAGACATATTCAAAACCGGTTGCCTGAGACGACCAATCAAGTTTGGCGGCGAAGCCGCCAAACAGGAAGCGAAGTAATATCTCAGTAAAGCTTTAACGTATCAAAACCAAACTCAGTACATGGGGTCAGGACCCAATAAGGAGAAGGCTCAATAAATTTGATGACTTTTGACCTATAGGTGGCGCTATAATAAGCAAAATTACATTTTGGCCTGTAACGGGTGATGTGTTTGGAATTAAAACTTACTATTGGTGTCTGTTAATGTTAATGTTAATATACTAGTGATGTCTCTGGGAGGTCCTAAGGCTGACAGATGTGATTTTGTGATGTCAACATAATTGATCTGGCCGCCATATTGGATTTAATCAAAATCACTTAAAAGGCATCAAAGGTCACAAAGTTCATCCGATTTTCATGAAACTTGGTTCAGATGATCTTCAGACCATGACTCACAAACGCATTGCTTTTTGGACCCATATTCAAAACCCATCGCCCGTCTTGACCAATCAAGTTTGGCGGCGAAGCCGCCAAACAGGAAGTGAAGTGATCTCAGCAAGGCTTTTGCGTATCAACACCAAACTCAGTACAGGGTCTCAGGACCCAATTAGGAGGAGGCTCAATAAATTTGATGACTTTTGACCTATAGGTGGCGCTATAATCACAAGAAGTGGGCTCATATTTCAGCAATGCTTTCACATATTGAAACCAAACTTAGTATATGGACTTGGGACCTCATCCTGAGGACAGACAATAATTTTAGCAACGTTTGACCACTAGGGGTGCTATAATTTGCAACACTTTCTCGTATCGACACCAAACTTGGTACCTGGACTCGGGACCACATCCTGAATAAGGACAATACATTTAGTGACCTTTGACCACTAGGGGCGCTATAATTAGAAAAACTTTATCGTATCGACACCAAACTTGGTACATGGACTCGGGAACACATCCTGAAGACGCACAATATATTTAGTGAGCTTTGACCACTAGGGGTGCTACAATTATCAACACTTTCTTGTATCGACACCAAACTTGGTATGTGGACTTGTGACTACAACCTGACTACGCACAATAAATTTGGTGATGTTTGAGGTATGCATATGTGTGGGGGGTTATTGGGGTGTGTGGGGGAAGAAGTTTATCTGTGTATATGTGTGTGTGTGGGACAGGGGGGGTTAATTGGGTGTGTGTATAATGTAGCAACATTGGGTTGCCATGACAACTCCTGCTCAACTGCTTGGCCCCCTCATTGCTGCTTGCAGCTATATTTGGGGGCCAAGCAGCGAAGCTGCGAAGGCACCCATTGTGTTTCTATGATTTCTTACTATTATTGGGGGCCAAGCAGCGAAGCTGCGAAGGCACCCATTGTGTTTCTATGATTTCTTATTATTGGGGGCCAAGCAGCGAAGCTGCGAAGGCACCCATTGTGTTTCTATGATTTCTTACTATTATTATTATTATTATTAAACATCTTTCCTCTGCCATTGGAGTCTATGGCAGCCCATAGAACCGTCTGGTAAAAAGTTGTGAAATTTGGCACACTGATTGGGGACAGTCCCATGATTAATTTCACCAAGTTTCATGTTGGCACCTTGACCACTCTAGCGCCACCAACAGGCCAAATTTGGACTTACGTTCACGCACGTAACTTTTGACCCGTATGCCCGATTGTCACAAATGAGGTATCGTTGGAATCCTTGGACCAAGCCTAGTTCAACGCACCCTATGACGTCATTTTCCGCCATGATGGATTTTCCGCCATTTTGGATTTCATCAAAATCACTTAAAATGTATCAGGGGTCACATATTTTGTCCAATCGACACCAAACTTCACAGATATCATCTACAAACCATGCCTCATTAATGCATTGCTTTTTGTCTCCGGAACTAAAACCGTTCGCGCGTAACAGCCAATCGAAATTTGTGGCGAAGCCGCCAAACAGGAAGTGAGCTCATATCTCAGCAACCCATTGATCTATCATAACCAAACTAAGTACATGAACTCAGGACCCAATCAGGGGGACGCTCAAGAAATCTGGTGACCTTTGACCTCTAGGGGGCGCTGTAATTAAAAAACATGCCTTTTGACCTGTAACTGCAGTTGTGCTTAGAATTAAAACGCACTAGTGGTGTCTGGTAATACTGTTGGAGGTCCTAAGGCCGACCCAAGCCAACTTGTGATGTCATCGTAATTGATTCGTCCGCCATATTGGATTTAATCAAAAACACGTACAAGTTTTCGCAGGTCACAAATTTCAGCGGATCCTCACCAAAATAGGCAGAGACCATCTTCAGACCATAACCTATCAATATATTGCTTTCTGGAACAATTGACAAAAGCATTCGCCCGTAACAGCCAATCGAATTTGGTGGCGAAGCCGCCAAACAGGAAGTGAGCTCATCTCAGCAACCCTGCCATGTATCATAACCAAACTTACTACATGGATTCATGACCCCATTAGGAGGACGCTCAAAAACGTTGCTGACCTTTGACCTGTACTGGGTGCTGCAATTAGCAATATTGCATTTTGATCTGTAGTTGCTGATGTGTTTTATTGATCTTTTATTTTTTGATGTGAAACTGATGACAACATGTTCCATACAGTTCATTCTAATGCGTGCGTGTGTGCAAGGGCGGAGCGGGGTGGGGCGGGGCAGGACGGGGTGGGACGGGCAGAGGTGATTAGGTGGGGGGGGCTGGCTGGCGGAGGCGGTGGCAATACTCAGCCCTGTTTCAGCCCTGTTTCAGCCCTGTTGATCCCGGGTGTCTGCTGAGTTCTATCTTGTCACCGTGGCTACTCCGGCCTAACTGCTTGGCCCCCTCATTGCTGCTTGCAGCTATATTTATTATTGGGGGCCAAGCAGCGAAGCTGCGAGGCAACCCATAGTGATTCTACGTATTCTTATTATTATTATTATTATAACGAAACGCTAATTTGCCATTAAACCATACAGTAAAAAGTTGGGATATTCGGCACATTGATTCGGTTCAGTCATATCTTTAATTTATCAAAGTTTCAAGTCTGCACTTTGAGTGCTCTAGCGCCACCAACATTTCAAATTTTTTATTACATCTAGGCACATAACGTTTGAATGGTACACCACATTTTGAACATTAAGGTATATTTGGAATCCTTGGATGAGACCGAACTCAACGCAGATGTCAATTTATGGGGTAAACGTAATTGATCAGGCTGCCATATTGGATTTAATCAAAAACACCTAAAAGGCATCAAAGTTCGCAAAGTTTGTCCGATTTTCACGAAACTTGACGCAGATGATCTTCAGACCATGACTCATAAATGCATTGCTTTTAGGAGCCATATTCAAAACCCGTCGCCCGTCACAACCAATCAAGTTTGGCGGCGAAGCCGCCAAACAGGAAGTGAAGTGATCTCAGCAAGGCTTTCGCGTATCAACACCAAACTCAGTATAGGGTCTCAGGACCCAATTAGGAGGAGGCTCAATAAATTTGGTGACTTTTGACCTATAGGTGGCGCTATAATTACCAAAATTACGTTTTAGCCTGTAACGGGTCATGTGTTTGGAATTAAAGCATATTAGTGATATCTGTTAATACCTTGAGAGGTCCTTAGGCCGCCACATGCCAACATGTGACGTCAACATAAATGATCCAACCGCCATATTGGATGTCATCAAAAACACTTAAAAGGCATCAAAGGTCACAAAGTTTCTCCGATTTTCACGAAACTTGACGCAGATGATCGTCAGACCATGTCTCATAAATGCATTGCTTTCTGGAACCATATTCAAAACCTGTTGCCCGTGACAACCAATCAAGTTTGGCGGCGAAGCCGCCAAACAGGAAGTGAAGTGATATCTCAGCAATGCTTTCACATATCAAAACCAAACTAGGTATATAGGTTCAGGACTCAATCAGGAGGACACTCAAGAAATGTGGTAAATTTTGACCACTATGTGGCGCTATAATCACAGGAAGTGGGCTCATATTTCTGCAATGCTTTCACGTATCGAAACCAAACTTGGCTCATTGACTCGGGACCACATCCTGAGGACATACAATAATTTTAGCGACCTTTGACCACTAGGGGTGCTATAATTTGCAACACTTTCTCGTTACGACACCAAACTTGGTACCTGGAATCGGGACCACATCCTGAATAAGGACAATACATTTAATGACCTTTGACCACTAGGGGCGCTATAATTAGCAAAACTTTCTCGTATCAACACCAAACTTGGTACATGGACTCGGGAACACATCCTGAAGACGCTCAATATATTTAGTGACATTTGACCACTAGTCACTATAATTATCAACACTTTCTCGTATTGACACCAAACTTGGTATGTGGACTTGTGACTACAACCTGAGGAAGCATAATACATTTTGTGATGTTTGAGGCATGCGTATGTGTGTGGGACTATTGGAGTGTGTGCGAGAGGAGGTTTATCTGTGTATATTTCTGTGTGTGGGATGGGGGGTTAATTGGGTGTGTGTATAATGTAACAACATTGGGTTGCCATGAACTCCTGCTCAACTGCTTGGCCCCCACATTGCTGCTTGCAGCTATATTTATTATTATTATTATTCCGCCATTGAAGTCAATGGCAGCCCATAGAACCGTCTGGTGAAAAGTTGTGAAATTTGGCACACTGATTAGGGACAGTCCCATGATTAATGTCACCAAGTTTCATGATGGCACCTAGAGCACTCTAGCGCCACCAACAGGCCAAAGTTGGACGTGCGTTCACGCACGTAACTTTTGACCCGTATTGCCGATTGTCAAAAATGAGATATCATTGGAATCCTTGGACCAAGCCGAGTTCAACGCACCCTATGACGTCAATTTCCGCCATGATGGATTTTCCGCCATATTGGATTTCATCAAAAACACTAAAAAGTCTTCAAAGGTCACAAATTTTGTCCGATCGACACCAAACCTGACACACTTGATCTTCAGACCAAGCCTCACAAAAGTTATTCCTTTTCGTCTTCGGAACTCAAACCGTTCGCCCGTAACAGCCAATCGAAGTTTGCGGCGAAGCCGCCAAACAGGAAGTGAGCACATATCTCAGCAACCCATTCACATATCATAACCAAACTTAGTACATGGACTAAGGACCCAATCAGGGGGACACTCAAGAAATCTGGTGACCTTTGACCTCTAGGGGGCGCTGTAATTAAGAAACATGCCTTTTGGCCTGTAGCTGCAGTTGTGGTTAGAATTAAAATGCACTAGTGGTGTCTGGTAATACTGTTGGAGGTCCTTAGGCCGACCCAAGCCAACTTGTGATGTCATCGTACTTGATTCGGCCGCCATATTGGATTTAATCAAAAACACGTACAAGTTTTCGCAGGTCACAAATTTCAGCGGATCCTCACCAAAATTGGCAGAGACCATCTTCAGACCATGCCTTATCTGTGCATTGCTTTCTGGAACAATTGACAGAAGCATTCGGCTGTAACAGCCAATCGAAATTTGCGGCGAAGCCGCCAAACAGGAAGTGAGCTCATATCTCAGCAACCCTTGCATGTATCAAAGCCAAACTGGGTGCATGGACTCAAGACCCAATCAGGGGGACACTCAAGAAATCTGGTGACCTTTGACCTCTAGGGGGCGCTGTAATTAAGAAACATGCCTTTTGGCCTGTAGCTGCTGTTGTGCTTAGAATTAAAATGCACTAGTGGTTTCAGGTAATACTGTTGGACGTCCTTAGGCCAACCCAGGCCAACTTGTGATGTCATCATAATTGATTCGGCCGCCATATTGGATTTAATCAAAAACATCAAAAAGTTTTCACAGGTCACAAATTTCATCTGATCTTCACCAAAATTGGCACAGACTATCTTCAGACCATAACCTATCAATATATTGCTTTCTGGAACAATTGACAAAAGCATTCTTCCGTAACAGCCAATCAAAAATGATGGCGAAGCCGCCAAACAGGAAGTTAGCTCATATCTCAGCAACCCTGCCATGTATCATAACCAAACTTACTACATAGATTCATGACCCCATTAGGAGGACGCACAAAACATTTGGTGACCTTTGACCTGTAGAGGTTGCTGCAATTTGCAATTTTGCATTTTGATCTGTAGTTGCTGATGTGTTTCATCGATCCTTTATTTTTTGATGTGAAACTGATGACAACATGTTCCATCCAGTTCATTCTAATGCGTGCGTGCAAGGGCGGGGAGGGGCAGGACGGGGTGGGATGGGCAGGGGTGATTAGATGGGGGGCTGGCTGGCGGAGGCGGTGGCAATTCTCAGCCCTGTTTCAGCCCTACAAAATCAGTTATGTTTTGATGTGCCACTAGTTGAAAGTGTTGATCGCGGATGTCTGCTGAGTTCTATCTTATCGCCATGGCTACTCCAGCCTATACTGCTTGGCCCCCTCATTGCTGCTTGCAGCTATATTTGGGGGCCAAGCAGCGAAGCTGCGAGGCAACCCATAGTGATTCTACGTATTCTTATTATTCTTATTATTATAACGAAACGCTAATTTTCCATTAAACCATACAGTAAAAAGTTGGGATATTCGGCACATTGATTCGGTTCAGTCATATCTTTAATTTATCAAAGTTTCAAGTCTGCACTTTGAGTGCTCTAGCGCCACCAACATTTCAAATTTTTTATTACATCTATGCACATAACGTTTGAATGGTACACCACATTTTGAACATTAAGGTATATTTGGAATCCTTGGATGAGACCGAACTCAACGCAGATGTCAATTTATGGGGTAAACGTAATTGATCAGGCTGCCATATTGGATTTAATCAAAAACACCTAAAAGGCATCAAAGTTGGCAAAGTTTGTCCGATTTTCACGAAACTTGACGCAGATGATCTTCAGACCATGACTCATAAATGCATTGCTTTTAGGAGCCATATTCAAAACCCGTCGCCCGTCACAACCAATCAAGTTTGGCGGCGAAGCCGCCAAACAGGAAGTGAAGTGATCTCAGCAAGGCTTTCGCGTATCAACACCAAACTCAGTATAGGGTCTCAGGACCCAATTAGGAGGAGGCTCAATAAATTTGGTGACTTTTGACCTATAGGTGGCGCTATAATTACCAAAATTACGTTTTAGCCTGTAACGGGTCATGTGTTTGGAATTAAAGCATATTAGTGATATCTGTTAATACCTTGAGAGGTCCTTAGGCCGCCACATGCCAACATGTGACGTCAACATAAATGATCCAACCGCCATATTGGATGTCATCAAAAACACTTAAAAGGCATCAAAGGTCACAAAGTTTCTCCGATTTTCACGAAACTTGACGCAGATGATCGTCAGACCATGACTCATAAACGCATTGCTTTTTGGAGACATATTCAAAACCAGTTGCCCGTGACAACCAATCAAGTTTGGCGGCGAAGCCGCCAAACAGGAAGTGAAGTGATATCTCAGCAATGCTTTCACATATCAAAACCAAACTAGGTATATAGGTTCAGGACTCAATCAGGAGGACACTCAAGAAATGTGGTAAATTTTGACCACTATGTGGCGCTATCATCACAGGAAGTGGGCTCATATTTCTGCAATGCTTTCACGTATCGAAACCAAACTTGGCTCATTGACTCGGGACCACATCCTGAGGACATACAATAATTTTAGCGACCTTTGACCACTAGGGGTGCTATAATTTGGAACACTTTCTCGTTTCGACACCAAACTTGGTACCTGGAATCGGGACCACATCCTGAATAAGGACAATACATTTAATGACCTTTGACCACTAGGGGCGCTATAATTAGCAAAACTTTCTCGTATCAACACCAAACTTGGTACATGGACTCGGGAACACATCCTGAAGACGCTCAATATATTTAGTGACATTTGACCACTAGTCACTATAATTATCAACACTTTCTCGTATTGACACCAAACTTGGTATGTGGACTTGTGACTACAACCTGAGGAAGCATAATACATTTTGTGATGTTTGAGGCATGCGTATGTGTGTGGGACTATTGGAGTGTGTGCGAGAGGAGGTTTATCTGTGTATATTTCTGTGTGGGATGGGGGGTTAATTGGGTGTGTGTATAATGTAACAACATTGGGTTGCCATGAACTCCTGCTCAACTGCTTGGCCCCCACATTGCTGCTTGCAGCTATATTTGGGGGCCAAGCAGCGAAGCTGCAGGGCAACCCTTAGTGATTCTATGTTTTCTTCCCTATTATTATTACGCTTCCGCCATTGAAGTCTATGGCAGCCTATAGAACCGACTGGTGAAAAGTTGTGAAATTTGGCACACTGATTGGGGACAGGCCAACAATTAATTGCACCAAGTTTCATGCCGGCACCTCCAGCGCTCTAGCGCCACCAACAGGCCAAAGTTGGACGTGCGTTCACACACGTAACTTTTGACTCGTATGCCCAATTGCCAAAAATGAGGTATCTTTGGAATCCTTGGACCAAGCCGAGTTAAACGCACCCTATGACGTCATTTTCCGCCATGATGGATTTTCCGCCATTTTGGATTTTGTCAAAAACCTTTAAAAAGTTTCACGCCTCACATAGTTTGTCCGATTTTCACGAAACTTAGCACATAACATCTTCAGACCAAGCCGCACAAAAGTTATCGATTTTCATCTTCGGAACTAAAACCGTTTGCCCGTAACAGCCAAGCGAAATATGCGGCGAAGCCGCCAAACAGGAAGTGAGCTCATATCTCAGCAACCCTTTCATCTGTCATAACCAAACTTAGTACATGGACTTATAAACGCATCAGTAGGGCATTTAAAAAATCTGGTGACCTCTGACCTCTAGGGGGCGCTGTAATTAAGAAACATGCCTTTTGGCCTGTAACTGCAGTTGTGCTTAGAATTAAAACACACTAGTGGTGTCTGGTAGTACTGTTGGAGGTCCTTAGGCCGACCCAAGCCAATTTGTGATGTCATCATAATTGATTCGGCCGCCATATTGGATTTAATCAAAAACATCAAAAAGTTTTCGCAGGTCACAAATTTCAGCGGATCCTCACCAAAATTGGCAGAGACCATCTTCATACCATGCCTGATGAGTGCTTTGCTTTCTGGAACAATTGCCAGAAGCATTGGCCCGTAACAGCCTTTTGAACTTTGCGGCGAAGCCGCCAAACAGGAAGTGAGCTCATATCTCAGCAACGCTTACATGTATCAAAACCAAACTTGGTACATGCACCTCCGAGCCCATCGGTAGGACACTCAAGAAATTTGGTGACCTTTAGCCTCTAGGGGGCTCTGTAATTGACAAAAATGCATTTTGTCCAGTAGATGCTGATGTGCATTATTCTGTAATGGAAGTCAATGGCAGCCCATAGAACCGTCTGGTAAAAAGTTATAGAATTTGGCACACTGATTGGGGACAGCCAAATAATTAATTTCACCAAGTTTCATGCCGGCACCTCCAGCGCTCTAGCGCCACCAACAGGCCAAAGTTGGATGTGCGTTCACGCACGTAACTTTTGACTCGTATGTCCAATTGCCAAAAATGAGGTACCTTTGCGATCGATCCTTGGACCAAGCCGAGTTCAACGCACCCTATGACGTCAATTTACGCCATGATGGATTTTCCGCCATTTTGGATTTTGTCAAAAACCTTTAAAAAGTTTCACGCCTCACATAGTTTGTCCGATTTTCACGAAACTTAGCACATAACATCTTCAGACCAAGCCGCACAAAAGTTATCGACTTTCATCTTCGGAACTAAAACTGTTAGCCCGTAACACCCAAACGAAATATGTGGCGAAGCCGCAAAAACAGGAAGTGAGGTCATATCTCAGCAACCCTTTCATCTGTCATAACCAAACTTAGTACATGGACTTATAACCCCATCAGTAGGGCTCTCGAGAAATCTGGTGACCTTTGACCTCTAGGGGGCGCTGTAATTAAGAAATATGCCTATTGCCCTGTAGCTGCTGTTGTGCTTAGAATTAAAACGCACTAGTGGTGTCTGACAATACTGTGGAAGGTCCTTAGGCCGACCCAAGCCAACTTGTGATGTCAACATAATGGATTCGGCCGCCATATTGGATTTAATCAAAAACATGAATAAGTATTCGCAAGTCACAAATTTCAGCTGATCCTCACCAAAATTGGCAGAGACCATCTTCAGACCATGCCGTATCAGTGTATTTTTTTCTGGAACAATTGACAGAAGCGTTCGCCTGTAACAGCCAATCGAAATTTGCGGCGAAGCCACCAAACAGGAAGTGAGCTCATATCTCAGCAATGCTTTCATGTATCAAAACCAAACTTAGTACATGGTCCTCAAGACCCACCAGGAGGACGCTCAAGACATTTGGTGACCTTTGACCTCTAGGGGGCTCTGTAATTGGCAAAAATGTATTTTGGCCTGTAGTTGCTGCATTCTTCTGCAATGGAGGTCAATGGCAGCCCATAGAACCGTCTGGTTCATCCTGATGATGCACAAATAAGTTGGTGACCTTTGACCTCTATGGGGGCATTGAAATTACAGCAAGCATGATCATATCTCAATCGATCTTTTATTTTTGATGTGAAACTGATGACAGCGAGTTCCATCCAGTTCATTCTAATGCGTGCGTGCAAGGGTGGGGCAGGGTGGGACGGGCAGGGGCGGTTGGGGCGGTGGGCTGGCTGGGGGAGGGGGTAGCGACACTCAGCCCTGGTTCAGCCCCACAAAATCAGTTAAGTTTTGATGTGAAACTTGACCTTGTAACTCAGCCAATCTTGGGTTGTTTGACATGGAACTTGCTGTGACTGCTTAATGCTATATGCCTGATGCCACGGCATTGAGTTGCATGGCAAATCTGGACTTCTGGACTGCTGAACTGCCTGCTTGGCCCCCTCATTGCTGCTTGCAGCTATATTTTCTTATTATTGGGGGCCAAGCAGCGAAGCTGCGCGGCAACCCTTAGTGATTCTACCTTTTCTTATTATTATTATTATTATTATTACACATCTTTCCGCTGTCATTGAAGTCTATGGCAGCCCATAGAACCGTACAGTAAAAAGTTGTGAAATTTGGCACATTGATTCGGGACAGTATAAAAATTAATTTGAGCAAGTTTTATGCCTGAACCACAGAGAGTCTAGCGCCACCAATGGGTCAAAGTTGACATTGCATCCATGCAATTAACTTTTGAACCGTATGCCCGATTTTGAATATCGCAATATCTTTGGAAGTCTTGGATGAGGCCGAACTCAACGCACCCCATGACGTCAATTTCCGCCATGTTGGATCTTCCGCCATATTGTATTTCATCAAAAACACTTAAAAGGCATCAAAGTTCGCAAAGTTTGTCCGATTTTCACGAAACTTGACGCAGATGATCGTCAGACCATGACTCATAAACGCATTGCTTTTTGGAGACATATTCAAAACCGGTTGCCTGTGACGACCAATCAAGTTTGGCGGCGAAGCCGCCAAACAGGAAGTGAAGTGATATCTCAGCAAGGCTTTCGCGTATCAACACCAAACTCAGTACAGGGTCTCAGTACCCAATTAGGAGGAGGCTCAATAAATTTGATGACTTTTGACCTATAGGTGGCGCTATAATTAGCAAAATTATGTTTTAGCCTGTAACGGGTCATGTGTTTAGAATTAAAGCATATTAGTGATATCTGTTAATACCTTGAGAGGTCCTTAGGCCGAAACATGCCAACATGTGACGTCAACATAATTTATTCGACCGCCATATTGGATGTCATCAAAAACACTTAAAAGGCATCAAAGGTCAGAAAGTTTCTCCGATTTTCACGAAACTTGACGCAGATGATCGTCAGACCATGACTCATAAACGCATTGCTTTTTGGAGACATATTCAAAACCGGTTGCCTGAGACGACCAATCAAGTTTGGCGGCGAAGCCGCCAAACAGGAAGCGAAGTAATATCTCAGTAAAGCTTTAACGTATCAAAACCAAACTCAGTACATGGGGTCAGGACCCAATAAGGAGAAGGCTCAATAAATTTGATGACTTTTGACCTATAGGTGGCGCTATAATAAGCAAAATTACATTTTGGCCTGTAACGGGTGATGTGTTTGGAATTAAAACTTACTATTGGTGTCTGTTAATGTTAATGTTAATATACTAGTGATGTCTCTGGGAGGTCCTAAGGCTGACAGATGTGATTTTGTGATGTCAACATAATTGATCTGGCCGCCATATTGGATTTAATCAAAATCACTTAAAAGGCATCAAAGGTCACAAAGTTCATCCGATTTTCATGAAACTTGGTTCAGATGATCTTCAGACCATGACTCACAAACGCATTGCTTTTTGGACCCATATTCAAAACCCATCGCCCGTCTTGACCAATCAAGTTTGGCGGCGAAGCCGCCAAACAGGAAGTGAAGTGATCTCAGCAAGGCTTTTGCGTATCAACACCAAACTCAGTACAGGGTCTCAGGACCCAATTAGGAGGAGGCTCAATAAATTTGATGACTTTTGACCTATAGGTGGCGCTATAATCACAAGAAGTGGGCTCATATTTCAGCAATGCTTTCACATATTGAAACCAAACTTAGTATATGGACTTGGGACCTCATCCTGAGGACAGACAATAATTTTAGCAACGTTTGACCACTAGGGGTGCTATAATTTGCAACACTTTCTCGTATCGACACCAAACTTGGTACCTGGACTCGGGACCACATCCTGAATAAGGACAATACATTTAGTGACCTTTGACCACTAGGGGCGCTATAATTAGAAAAACTTTATCGTATCGACACCAAACTTGGTACATGGACTCGGGAACACATCCTGAAGACGCACAATATATTTAGTGAGCTTTGACCACTAGGGGTGCTACAATTATCAACACTTTCTTGTATCGACACCAAACTTGGTATGTGGACTTGTGACTACAACCTGACTACGCACAATAAATTTGGTGATGTTTGAGGTATGCATATGTGTGGGGGGTTATTGGGGTGTGTGGGGGAAGAAGTTTATCTGTGTATATGTGTGTGTGTGGGACAGGGGGGGTTAATTGGGTGTGTGTATAATGTAGCAACATTGGGTTGCCATGACAACTCCTGCTCAACTGCTTGGCCCCCTCATTGCTGCTTGCAGCTATATTTATTTAACATCTTTCCTCCGCCATTGGAGTCTATGGCAGCCCATAGAACCGTCTGGTGAAAAGTTGTGAAATTTGGCACACTAATTAGGCTGAATCTCATGATTAATTTCACCAAGTTTCAATTCCGCACCCCGAGCGCTCTAGCGCCACCAACAGGCCAAAGTTGGGCATGCGTTCACGCATGTAACTTCTGACCCGTTGGCCTGATTTTGTAAAATGAGGTACCATTGGAATCCTTGGACCAGGCCGAGTTCAACGCACCCTATGACGTCATTTTCCGCCATGATGGATTTTCCGCCATATTGGATTTTAGTGAAAGTGAAACTAAAACTTCACAGGTCACAAATTTTGTCCGATCATCACCAAACTTGACACACATGATCTTCAGAGTATGCCTCACAAAAGTTATTCCTTTTCGTCTTCGGAACTAAAACCGTTCGCGCGTAACAGCCAATCGAAGTTTGCGGCGAAGCCGCCAAACAGGAAGTGAGCTCATATCTCAGCAACCCATTCATCTATCATAACCAAACTAAGTACATGGACTCGGAACTCAATCAGAGGGACGCTCAAGAAATTTGGTGACCTTTGACCTCTAGGGGGCGCTGTAATTAAGAAACATGCTTTTTGGCCTGTAGCTGCAGTTGTGCTTAGAATTAAAATGCACTAGTTGTGTCTGGTAATACTGTTGGAGGTCCTTAGGCCGACCGAAGCCAACTTGTGATGTCATCATAATTGATTCTGCCGCCATATTGGATTTAATCAAAAACACGTACAAATTTTCGCAGGTCACAAATTTAATCTGTTCTTCACCAAAATTGGCAGAGACCATCTTCAGACCATGCCTGATGAGTGCAATGCTTTCTGGAACAATTGACAGAAGCATTGACCTGTACCAGCCAATCGAAATTTGCGGCGAAGCCGCCAAACAGGAAGTGATTTTATATCTCAGCAACGCTTTCATGTATCAAAACCAAATTTAGTACATGTACCTCAGACCCCATCGGGAGGACGCTCAAGAAATTTGGTGACATTTGACCTCTAGGGGGCACCATAATTGACAAAAATGCATTTTGGCCAGTAGTTGATGATGCGCATTATTTTGCAATGGAAGTCAATGGCAGCCCATAGAACCGTCTGGTAAAAAGTTATACAAATATAGCTGCAAGCAGCAATGAGGGGGCCAAGCAGAATAGGCCGGAGTAGCCACGGTGACAAAATAGAACTCAGCAGACACCCGGGATCAACAGGGCTGAAACAGGGCTGAGAATTGCCACCGCCCCAGCCAGCCCCCCCCACCTAATCACCCCAGCCCGTCCCACCCGATCCTGCCCTGACCTGCCCTTGCACGCACACATTAGAATTAACTGGATGGAACATGTTGTCATCAGTTTCACATCAAAAAATAAAACATTGCTAAAACATCAGCAACTACAGATCAAAATGCAATATTGCTAATTGCAGCACCCCCTACAGGTCAAAGGTCACCGAATTTTTTGAGCGTCCTCCTAATGGGGTCACAAATATATGTAGTAAGTTTGGTTATGATACATGGCAGGGTTGCTGAGATATGAGCTCACTTCCTGTTTGGCGGCTTCGCCACCAATTTCGATTGGCTGTTACGGCGAATGCTTTTGTCAATTGTTCCAGAGAGCAATATATTGAAAGGTTATGGTCTGAAGATGGTCTCTGCCAATTTTGGTGAGGATCCGCTGAAATTTGTGACCTGCGAACACTTGTATGTATTTTTGATTAAATCCAATATGGCGGCCGAATCAATTACGATGACATCACAAGTTGGCTTGGGTCAGCCTAAGGACCTCCAACAGTATTACCAGACACCACTAGTGCGTTTTAATTCTAAGCACAACTTCAGCTACAGGCCAAAAGGCATGTTTCTTAATTACAGCGCCCCCTAGAGGTCAAAGGTCACCAGATTTCTTGAGTGTCTCCCTGATTGGGTCCTGAGGCCATGCACCAAGTTTGGCTTTGATACATGCAAGGGTTGCTGAGATATAAGCTCACTTCCTGTTTGGCGGCTTCGCCGCAAGATTCGATTGGCTGTTACAGCCGAATGCTTCTGTCAATTGTTCCAGAAAGCAAAGCACTGATAATGCATGGTCTGAAGATGATGTCTGCCAATTTTGGTGAGGATCCACTGAAATTTGTGACCTGCGAAAATTTTTACGTGTTTGTGATTAAATCCAATATGGCGGCCGAATCAATTACGATGACATCACAAATTGGCTTGGGTCGGCCTAAGGACCTCCAACAGTATTACCAGACACCACTAGTGCATTTTAATTCTAAGCACAACTGCAGCTACAGGCCAAAAGGCATGTTTCTTAATTACAGCGCCCCCTAGAGGTCAAAGGTCACCAGATTTCTTGAGCGTCCCCCTGATTGGGTCCTGAGTCCATGTACCAAGTTTGGCTTGTATACATGCAAGGGTTGTTGAGATATGAGCTCACTTCCTGTTTGGCGGCTTCGCCGCAAACTTTGATTGGCTGTTACGGGAGAACGGGTTTAGTTCCGAAGACAAAAAGGAATAACTTTTGTGAGGCTTGGTCTGAAGATTATGTGTGTCAGGTTTGGTTTTGATCGGACAAAATTTGTGACCTGTGAAGACTTTTAAGTGTTTTTGATGAAATCCAAAATGGCGGAAAATCCATCATGGCGGAAAATGACGTCACAGGGTGCGTTGAACTCGGCTTGGTCCAAGGATTCTAACAATACCTAATTTTTGACAATCGGATCAACGGGTCAAAAGTTACGTGCGTGAACGCACATCCAACTTTGGCCTGTTGGTGGCGCTAGAGCGCTCAAGGTGCCGGTATGAAACTTGGTGAAATTAATCATGAGACTGTCCTTATTCAGTGTGCCAAATTTCAGAACTTTTCACCAGACGGTTCTATGGGCTGCCATTGACTTCAATGACGGAAGCGTAATAATAATAATAATAAATATAGCTGCAAGCAGCAATGTGGGGGCCAAGCAGTTGAGCAGGAGTTGTCATGGCAACCCAATGTTGCTACATTATACACACACCCAATTAACCACCCGTCCCACACACACACATATACAAAGATAAACTTCCTCTCCCACACACCCCAATAACCCCCCATACATATGCATACCTCAAACATCACCAAATGTATTGTGCATAGTCAGGTTGTAGTCACAAGTCCACATACCAAGTTTGGTGTCGATACGAGAAAGTGTTGATAATTATAGCACCCCTAGTGGTCAAAAGTCACCACATTTATTGTGCGTCCTCAGGTTGTAGTCACGAGTCCATATACCAAGTTTGGTGTTGATACGAGAAAGTGTTGCAAATTATAGCACCCCTAGTGGTCAAAGGTCGCTAAAATTATTGTATGTCCTCAGGATGTGGTCCCGAGTCAATGAGCCAAGTTTGGTTTCGATACGTGAAAGCATTGCAGAAATATGAGCCCACTTCCTGTGATTATAGCGCCACATAGTGGTCAAAATTTACCACATTTCTTGAGTGTCCTCCTGATTGAGTCCTGAACCTATATACCTAGTTTGGTTTTGATATGTGAAAGCATTGCTGAGATATCACTTCACTTCCTGTTTGGCGGCTTCGCCGCCAAACTTGATTGGTTGTCACGGGCAACAGGTTTTGAATATGGTTCCAGAAAGCAATGCATTTATGAGACATGGTCTGACGATCATCTGCGTCAAGTTTCGTGAAAATCGGAGAAACTTTGTGACCTTTGATGCCTTTTAAGTGTTTTTGATGACATCCAATATGGCGGTTGGATCATTTATGTTGACGTCACATGTTGGCATGTGGCGGCCTAAGGACCTCTCAAGGTATTAACAGATATCACTAATATGCTTTAATTCCAAACACATGACCCGTTACAGGCTAAAACGTAATTTTGGTAATTATAGCGCCACCTATAGGTCAAAAGTCACCAAATTTATTGAGCCTCCTCCTAATTGGGTCCTGAGACCCTGTACTGAGTTTGGTGTTGATACGCGAAAGCCTTGCTGAGATCACTTCAATTCCTGTTTGGCGGCTTCGCCGCCAAACTTGATTGGTCACGACGGGCGATGGGTTTTGAATATGGCTCCGAAAAGCAATAACATTTGTGAGTCATAGTCTGAAGATCATCTGCGTCAAGTTTCGTGAAAATCGGACAAACTTTGCGAACTTTGATGCCTTTTAGGTGTTTTTGATTAAATCCAATATGGCAGCCTGATCAATTACGTTTACCCCATAAATTGACATCTGCGTTGAGTTCGGTCTCATCCAAGGATTCCAAATATACCTTAATGTTCAAAATGTGGTGTACCATTCAAACGTTATGTGCATAGATGTAATAAAAAATTTGAAATGTTGGTGGCGCTAGAGCACTCAAAGTGCAGACTTGAAACTTTGATAAATTAAAGATATGACTGAACCGAATCAATGTGCCGAATATCCCAACTTTTTACTGTATGGTTTAATGGCAAATTAGCGTTTCGTTATAATAATAATAATAATAAGAATACGTAGAATCACTATGGGTTGCCTCGCAGCTTCGCTGCTTGGCCCCCAATAATAAGAAAACATAGAAACACAATGGGTGCCTTCGCAGCTTCGCTGCTTGGCCCCCAATTTTGCACACTAATTGGGGACAGTCCAATAATTCATTTCACCAAGTTTCATGCCGGCACCTCAAGCGCTCTAGCGCCACCAACAGGCCAAAGTTGGATGTGCGTTCACGCACGTAACTTTTGACCCGTATGGCCGATTGTCAAAAATGATGTATCGTTGGAATCCTTGGACCAAGCCGAGTTCAACGCACCCTATGACGTCAATTTCCGCTATGATGGATTTTCCGCCATATTGGATTTCATCAAAAAAACTTAAATGTCTTCACAAGTCACAAATTTTGTCCAATTGATACCAAACTTCACAGATATCATATACTGACCATGCCTCATTAATGCATTGCTTTTTGTCTTCGGAACTATAACCATTCGCGCATAACAGCCAATCGAATTTTGCGGCGAAACCACCAAACAGGAAGTGAGCTCATATCTCAGCAACCCATTAATCTATCATAACCAAACTTAGTATATGGACTCAGGACCCAATCAGGGGTACACTCAAGAAATCTGGTGACTTTTGACCTCTAGGGGGCGCTGTAATTAAGAAACATGCCTTTTGGCCTGTAGCTGCAGTTGTGCTTAGAATTAAAACACACTAGTGGTGTCTGGTAATACTGTTGGAGGTCCTTAGGCCGACCCAAGTTAACTTGTGATGTCATCGTAATTGATTCGGCCGCCATATTGGATTTAATCAAAAACACGTACAAGTTTTCGCAGGTCACAAATTTCAGCGGATCCTCACCAAAATTGGCACAAACCATCTTCAGACCATAACCTATCAATATATTGCTCTCTATAACAATTGACAAAAGCATTCGCCCATAACAGCCAATCGAAATTGGTGGCGACGCCGCCAAACAGGAAGTGAGCTCATATCTCAGCAACCCTGCCATGTATCATAACCAAAGTTACTATATATATTCATGACCCCATTAGGAGGACGCTCAAAACATTTGGTGACATTTGACCTGTAGGGGGTGCTGCCATTAGCAATATTGCATTTTGATGTGTAGTTGCTGATGTGTTTTATCAATCTTTTATTTTTTGATGTGAAACTGATGACAACATGTTCCATCCAGTTAATTCTAATGCGTGCGTGCAAGGGCAGGGAAGGGCAGGGCAGGGGGGGGTGGGACGGGCTGGGGTGATTAGGTGTGGGGGGGGGGGGGGGGGGCTGGCTGGCGGAGGCGGTGGCAATACTCAGCCCTGTTGATCCCGGGTTTCTGCTGAGTTCTATCTTGTCGCCATGGCTACTCCGGCCTATACTGCTTGGCCCCCTCATTGCTGCTTGCAGCTATATTTATTGGGGGCCAAGCAGCGAAGCTGCGAAGGCACCCATTGTGTTTCTATGATTTCTTATTATTGGGGGCCAAGCAGCGAAGCTGCGAAGGCACCCATTGTGTTTCTATTTGTTCTTATTATTATTATTATTATTATTATTATTATTATTATTATTCCGCCATTGAAGTCAATGGCAGCCCATAGAACCGTCTGGTGAAAAGTTGTGAAATTTGGCACACTGATTAGGGACAGTCCCATGGTTAATGTCACCAAGTTTCATGATGGCACCTCAAGCACTCTAGCGCCACCAACAGGCCAAAGTTGGACATGCGTTCACGCACGTAACTTTTGACCCGTATGGCCGATTGTCAAAAATGAGGTATCATTGGAATCCTTGGACCAATCCGAGTTAAACGCACAGTATGAAGTCATTTTCCGCCATGATGGATTTTCCGCCATATTGGATTTCATCAAAAACACTAAAAAGTCCTCTCAGGTCACATATTTTGTCCGATTGACACCAAACTTCACAGATATCATTTACAGACCATGCCTCATTAATGCATTGCTTTTTGTCTCCGGAACTAAAACCGTTCGCGCGTAACAGCCAATCGAAATTTGTGGCGAAGCCGCCACACAGGAAGTGAGCTCATATCTCAGCAACCCATTGATCTATCATAACCAAACTAAGTACATGGACTCAGGACCCAATCAGGGGGACGCTCAAGAAATCTGGTGACCTTTGACCTCTAGGGGGCGCTGTAATTAAGAAACATACCTTTTGGCCTGTAGCTGCAGTTGTGCTTAGAATTAAAATGCACTAGTGGTGTCTGGTAATACTGTTGGAGGTCCTTAGGCCGACCCAACCCAACTTGTGATGTCATCGTAATTGATTCGGCCGCCATATTGGATTTAATCAAAAACACGTACAAGCTTTCGCAGGTCACAAATTTCAGCGGATCCTCAACAAAATTGGCAGAGACCATCTTCAGACCATGCCTTATCAGTGCATTGCTTTCTGGAGCAATTGACAGAAGCATTCGGCTGTAACAGCCAATCGAAATTTGCGGCGAAGCCGCCAAACAGGAAGTGAGCTCATATGTCAGCAACCCTTGCATGTATCAAAGCCAAACTAGGTGCATGGACTCAGGACCCAATCAGGGGGACACTCAATAAATCTGGTGACCTTTGACCTCTAGGGGGCGCTGTAATTAAAAAAACATGCCTTTTGGCCTGTAGCTGCTGTTGTATTTGGAATTAAAATGTACTAGTGGTGTCTGGTAATACTGTTGGAGGTCCTTATGCCGACCCAGGCCAACTTGTGATGTCATCGTAATTGATTCGGCCGCCATGTTAGACTTAATCAAAAACATCAAAAAGTTTTCACAGGTCGCAAATTTCATATGATTTTCACCAACATTGGCACAGACCATCTTCAGATCATAACCTATCAATATGTTGCTCTCTGGAACAATTGACAAAAGCATTCGCCCCTACCAGCCAATCGACATTGGTGGCGAAGCCGCCAAACAGGAAGTGAGCTCATATCTCAGCAACCCTATAATGTATCATAACCAAACTTACTACATATATTCATGACCCCATTAGGAGGACGCTCAAAAAATGTGGTGACATTTGACCTGTAGGGGGTGCTGCAATTAGCAATATTGCATTTTGATGTGTAGTTGTTGATGTGTTTTATCAATCTTTTATTTTTTGATGTGAAACTGATGACAACATGTTCCATCCAGTTAATTCTAATGCGTGCGTGCAGGGGCAGGGCAGGGCAGGACGGGGTGGGACGGGCTGGGGTGATTAGGTGGGGGGGGCTGGCTGGTGGAGGCGGTGGCAATACTCAGCCCTGTTTCAGCCCTGTTCATCCCGGGTGTCTGCTGGGTGTCTGCTGAGTTCTATCTTGTCACCGTGGCTACTCCGGCCTATTCTGCTTGGCCCCCTCATTGCTGCTTGCAGCTATATTTATTCAACATCTTTCCTCTGCCATTGAAGTCTATGGCAGCCCATAGAACCGTCTGGTAAAAAGTTGTGAAATTTGGCACACTGATTAGGGACTGTCCCATGATTAATATCACCAAGTTTCATGATGGCACCTCAAGCACTCTAGCGCCACCAACAGGCCAAAGTTGGACATGCGTTCACGCACGTAACTTTTGACCCGTCAGTCCGATTTTCAAAAATGACGTATTGCTGGAATCCTTGGACCATGCCGAGTTCAACGCACCCTATGACGTCATTTTCCGCCATGACGGATTTTCCGCCATTTTGGATTTCATCAAAATCACTTAAAACGTATCAGAGGTCACAAATTTTGTCCGATCGAAACCAAACTTCACAGATATCATCTACAGACCATGCCTCATTAATGCATTGCTTTTTGTCTCCGGAACTATAACCGTTCACCCGTAATATCCAATCGAAATTTGCGGCGAAGCCGCCAAACAGGAAGTGAGCTAATATCTCAGCAACCCATTCATCTATCATAACCAAACTAAGTACATAGACTCAGGACCCAATCAAGGGGACGCCCAAAAAATCTGGTGACCTTTGACCTCTAGGGGGCGCTGTAATTTAGGAACATGCCTTTTAGCCTGTAGCTGCTGTTGTGCTTAGAATTAAAACGCACTAGTGGTGTCTGATAATACTGTTGGAGTTCCTTAGGCCGACCCAAGCCAACTTGTGATGTCATCGTAATTGATTCGGCCGCCATATTGGATTTAATCAAAAACACATACAAGTTTTTGCAGGTCACAAATTTCAGTGGATCCTGACCAAAATTGGCAGAGACCATCTTCAGACCATGCCTGATGAGTGCATTGATTTCTGGAACAATTGAAATAAGCATTGGCTTGTACCAGCCAATCGAAATTTGCGGCGAAGCAGGTGAAACAGGAAGTGATTTCATATCTCAGCAACGCTTTCATGTATCAAAACCAAACTTAGTACATGTACCTCCGACCCCATCGGGAGGACGCTCAAGAAATTTGGTGACATTTGACCTCTAGGGGGCTCCGTAATTGACAAAAATGCATTTTGGCCAGTAGTTGCTGATGCGCATTATTTTGCAATGGAAGTCAATGGCAGCCCATAGAACCGTCTGGTAAAAAGTTATACAATTTTGCACACTAATTGGGGACAGTTCAATAATTCATTTCACCAAGTTTCATGCCGGCACCTCAAGCGCTCTAGCGCCACCAACAGGCCAAAGTTGGATTTGTGTTCACGGACGTAACTTTTGACCTGTTGACCCGAATGGCAAAATGAGGTATCATTGGAATCCTTGGGCCAAGCCGAGTTCAACACACCCTATGACGTCAATTTTTGACCTCTATGTTTAAATCACAGCAAGTGTGATCATATCTCAGTCAATCTTTTATTTTTGATGTGAAACTGATGACAGCAAGTTCCATCCAGTTCATTCTAAAGCGTGCGTGCAAGGGTGGGGCGGGGTGGGATGGGCAGGGGCGGTTGCAGTTGCGGTTGCGGCGGTGGGCTGGCTGGGGGAGGGGGTGGCGACACTCAGCCCTGGTTCAGCTCCACAAAATAAGTTATGTTTTGATGTGAAACTTGACCTTGTAACTCAGCCAATCTTGGGTTGTATGGCATGGAACATGCTGTGACTGCTTAAGGCTATATGTCTGATGCAACGGCATTGACTTACATGGCAAATCTGGCCTGCTGAACTGACTGCTTGGCCCCCACATTGCTGCTTGCAGCTATATTTGGGGGCCAAGCAGCGAAGCTGCGAGGCAACCATTGTGTTTCTATGATTTCCTATTATTATTATTATTTAACATCTTTCTTCCGCCATGGGAGTCTATGGCAGCCCATAGAACCGTCTGGTAAAAAGTTGTGAAATTTGGCACACCGATTAGGGACAGTCCCATGATTAATTTCACCAAGTTTCATGTCGGCACCTCCAGGGCTCTAGCGCCACCAACAGGCCAAAGTTGGACGTGCGTTCACGCACGTAACTTTTGACCTGTTGACCCGATTTTGAAAAAAGAGGTACCGTTGGAATCCTTGGACCAGGCCGAGTTCAACGCACCCTATGACGTCATTTTCCGCCATGATGGATTTTCCGCCATATTGGATTTTAGTGAAAGTGAAACTAATTTTTCACAGGTCACAAATTTTGTCCGATCGTCACCAAACTTGACATACATGATCGTCAGACCAAGCCTCACAAAAGTTGTGGTGTTTTGTCTTCGGAACTTAAACCGTTCACCCGTAATATCCAATCGAAATTTGCGGCGAAGACGCCAAACAGGAAGTGAGCTCATATCTCAGCAACCCATTCATCTATCATAAACAAACTTAGTATTTGGACTCATGACCCCATCAGGGGGAAGCTCAAGAAATTTGGTGACCTTTGACCCCTAGGGGGCGCTGTAATTAAGAAACATGCCTTTTGGCCTGTAGCTGCTGTTGTGCTTAGAATTAAAACGCACTAGTGGTGTCTGATAATGCTGTTGGAGGTCCTTAGGCCGACCCAAGCCAACTTGTGATGTCATCATAATTGATTCGGCCGCCATATTGGATTTAATCAAAAACACATACAAGTTTTCGCAGGTCACAAATTTCAGCGGATCCTGACCAAAATTGGCAGAGACCATCTTCAGACCATGCCTGATGAATGCATTGATTTCTGGAACAATTGAAAGAAGCATTGGCCTGTACCAGCCAATCGAAATTTGCAGCGAAGCCGCCAAACAGGAAGTGATTTCATATCTCAGCAACGCTTTCATGTAACAAAACCAAACTTAGTACATGTACCTCTGAGCCCATCGGTAGGACGCTCAAGAAATTTGGTGACATTTGACCTCTAGGGGGCTCCGTAATTGACAAAAATGCATTTTGGCCAGTAGTTGCTGATGCGCATTATTTTGCAATGGAAGTCAATGGCAGCCCATAGAACCGTCAGGTAAAAAGTTATACAATTTGCCACACTAATTGGGGACAGTCCAATAATTAATTTCACCAAGTTTCATGCCGGCACCTCAAACGCTCTAGCGCCACCAACAGGCCAAAGTTGGATTTGTGTTCACGGACGTAACTTTTGACCTGTTGACCCGAATGGCAAAATGAGGTATCATTGGAATCCTTGGGCCAAGCCGAGTTCAACACACCCTATGACGTCAATTTTTGACCTCCATGTTTAAATCACAGCAAGTGTGATCATATCTCAGTCAATCTTTTATTTTTGATGTGAAACTGATGACAGCAAGTTCCATCCAGTTCATTCTAAAGCGTGCGTGCAACAGTGGCGGAGCTAGGGGGTGGCTTAGCGGGCTTAAGCCCCGAATCTTTTTTCAAAAGCCCCGAATCTTTTTTTTAGTGTTTTAAATTCCCGGCAACTCTTATTTCCAATATAACTTCCCCTCGGTTTCTCTATAAATCTCACAAAATGCTCTATTACTGAGGAAATATATCCCTTATTTTCAAAGCCCAATATTGAAAAATAATTTGACTTGCTACACGATCTATGCCAGGTCTCTGGGCTATCCGCTATGGTGATTTCAATGGTTAGATTGATTTGTTTAGATCCAGTGAAAATGCTGCCTTGACAACGCTACGCCATGTCTGTCACTTTTACAGTCTGTGATAAAACACTTTGTGTACATGTTGTTGAAACGTTATGGATATTAGAAAGTTTTTCAAAAGACCACCCAGCTCCGTTCAAGCAACAGCATCGCCCAGTGAACTGACGGATGGTGTTTTTTCAGGTTGGTGATTTCACGTTAAGAGCTCAGTCAGTTAGGCAGGCTAACGTTAGGCTACTTGGCTAGCTCCCTAAATAAATGCTTAATGTTAACGTTAAATGTCCTCGTTAGTCGGCGGAAAAGGCAAATTCAATACTCTCATAGGCTAGCTAAGCCTACTGCAGAATAAGAAATTCCAGCTCCCAAAACAAAGTGATCCTCGTCTTGTAATAAATCAGGCTACACTGTTTTGAAATGTCAGAAAAACCCATTAACAGTTATCTGCCCATGTCAACTTTTCAGTGTCCTATGTTGCACAAAAGAATGTTAACTGTTAGCCTACCTTAAAACCTTGTTGATATCCTATCCACCACAGATCTTATAATCCAAGAGTCCACATAAATATAAGTCATGTTATGTTGTTTTGGCTGCCTAACTAATTATTAACTAAAAAAAAAAAACATTACAATGATATATTGAGAGGAAAGGGCCCTTTCCATAAGTGTGTTAATCAAGCACCATGCAGTCTGCATTCATAATCTAGGTGCTTGATTTTATGCACCTGTGTAAAGGGACCTGATGAAACCTATAAATAATATTGCTAAATTACAAAATTAATATAATTTAGAAACGCCTATGTCAAGATGATAATGCATTCCTTGTATCATGATGACTGGCCATACTGTAATTATATCATATTATGTATATTATAGTATAAGATATTCTATATATTTGTCACACAGATGAGATCAGGGAAGAGGAAGAAGGAGAATAGCAATAATAAACAATAATGTCATATCAAACAATAGCCTAATGAAAATAAACAAATATTATAATGTACAAACCATAAGAAACGCTTAATTAACTAAGTACATGCTAAACAGATATGAACAGATATTGCCTCTTGAAAGACCCAAAACTATAATTTTACACAGTGTGCCAGTCAGATACCTTGAATCTGTTGAATGTTAGTTTCACATTTTTTAAGTCTCAATGTGTCCATTAGTTTACACAAAATTCACTAAAAGTCATTATTTAAGGGGTTATTTAAAAAAAAATGAAATGGGCTAAGCCCCGAATGTTTACAATGTCTGGCTCCGCCCCTGGCGTGCAAGGGTGGGGCGGGGTGGGATGGGCAGGGGCGGTTGCGACGGTGGGCTGGCTGGGGGAGGGGGTGGCGACACTCAGCCCTGGTTCAGCTCCACAAAATCAGTTATGTTTTAATGTGAAACTTGACCTTGTAACTCAGCCAATCTTGGGTTGTATGGCATGGAACTTGCTGTGACTGCTTAAGGCTATATGTCTGATGCAACGGCATTGACTTACATGGCAAATCTGGCCTGCTGAACTGCCTGCTTGGCCCCCACATTGCTGCTTGCAGCTATATTTATTAAACATCTTTCCTCTGCCATTGGAGTCTATGGCAGCCCATAGAACCGTCTGGTAAAAAGTTGTGAAATTTGGCACACTGATTGGGGACAGTGCCATGATTAATTTCACCAAGTTTCATGTTGGCACCTTGACCGCTCTAGCGCCACCAACAGGCCAAAGTTGGACGTGCGTTCACGCACGTAACTTTTGACCCGTATGTCCGATTGTCACAAATGAGGTATCGTTGGAATCCTTGGACCAAGCCGAGTTCAACGCACCCTATGACGTCATTTTCCGCCATGATGGATTTTCCGCCATATTGGATTTTAGTGAAAGTGAAACTAAAACTTCACAGGTCACAAATTTTGTCCGATCGTCACCAAACTTGACTCACATGATCTTCAGACCAAGCCTCACAAAAGTTGTGGTGTTTTGTCTTCGGAACTATAACCGTTCACCCGTAATATCCAATCGAAATTTGCGGCGAAGCCGCCAAACAGGAAGTGAGCTCATATCTCAGCAACCCATTCATCTATCATAACCAAACTAAGTACTTAGACTCAGGACCCAATCAAGGGGACAATCAAAAAATCTGGTGACCTTTGACCTCTAGGGGGCGCTGTAATTTAGGAACATGCCTTTTAGCCTGTAGCTGCTGTTGTACTTAGAATTAAAACGCACTAGTGATGTCTGGTAATACTGTTAGAGTTCCTTAGGCCGACCCAAGCCAACTTGTGATGTCATCGTAATTGATTCGGCCGCCATATTGGATTTAATCAAAAACACGTACAAGTTTTCGCAGGTCACAAATTTCAGCGGATCCTGACCAAAATTGGCAGAGACCATCTTCAGACCATGCCTGATGAGTGCATTGATTTCTGGAACAATTGAAAGAAGTATTGGCCTGTACCAGCCAATAGAAATTTGTGGCGAAGCCGCCAAACAGGATGTGATTTCATATCTCAGCAACGCTTTCAGGTATCAAAACCAAACTTAGTACATGTACCTCCGACCCCATCGGGAGGACGCTCAAGAAATTTTGTGACATTTGATCTCTAGGGGGCTCCATAATTGACAAAAATGCATTTTGGCCAGTAGTTGCTGATGCGCATTATTTTGCAATGGAAGTCAATGGCAGCCCATAGAACAGTCTGGTAAAAAGTTATACAATTTTGCACACTGTTTGGGGACAGTCCAATAATTTATTTCACCAAGTTTCATGACGGCACCTCAAGCGCTCTAGCGCCACCAACAGGCCAAAGTTGGCGTGTGTTCACGGACGTAACTTTTGACCCGTTGACCCGAATGTCAAAATGAGGCATCATTGGAATCCTTGGGCCAAGCAGAGTTCAACACACCCTATGACGTCAATTTTTGACCTCTATGTTTAAATCACAAAAAGAGTGATCATATCTCAGTCGATCTTTTATTTTTGATGTGAAACTGATGACAGCGAATTCCATCCAGTTAATTCGAATGCGTGCATGCAAGGGTGGGGCAGGGTGTGACGGGCAGGGGCGATTGTGGCGGTGGGCTGGCTGGGTGAGGGGGTGGCGACACTCAGCCCTGGTTTATCCACACAAAATCAGTTATGTTTTGATGTGAAACTTGATCTTGTAACTCAGCCAATCTTGGGTTGTTTGCCATGGAACTTGCTGTGACTGCTTAATGCTATATGCCTGATACATTGAGTTTCATGCCAAATCTGGACTGCTGGACTGCTGAACTGACTGCTTGGCCCCCACATTGCTGCTTGCAGCTATATTTGGGGGCCAAGCAGCGAAGCTGCGAGGCAACCCTTAGTGATTCTACCTTTTCTTATTATTATTGGGGGCCAAGCAGCGAAGCTGCGCGGCAACCCATAGTGTTTGTACCTTTTCATATTATTGGGGGCCAAGCAGCGAAGCTGCGAGGCAACCCATAGTGATTCTACCTATTCCTATTATTATGCAACTTTCTTCCGCAATGAGAGTCTATGACAGCCCATAGAACCGTACAGTAAAAAGTTGTAAAATTTGGCACATTGATTCAGGACAGTATAATAATTAATTTGACCAAGTTTTATGCCTGAACCACAGACAGTCTAGCGCCACCAATGGGTCAAAGTTGACATTGCATCCATGCAATTAACTTTTGAACCGTATGCCCGATTTTGAATATCGCAACATATTTGGAAGCCTTGGATGAGGCTGAACTCAACGCACTCAATTACGTCAATTTCCGCCATGTTGGATCTTCCGCCATATTGGATTTCACCAAAAACATTTAAAAGGCATCAAAGGTCACAAAGTTTCTCCGATTTTCATGAAACTTGACGCAGATGATCGTCAGACCATGACTCATAAACGCATTGCTTTTTGGAGACATATTCAAAACCGGTTGCCTGTGACGACCAATCAAGTTTGGCGGCGAAGCCGCCAAACAGGAAGTGAAGTGATATCTCAGCAAGGCTTTCGCGTATCAACACCAAACTCAGTACAGGGTCTCAGTACCCAATTAGGAGGAGGCTCAATAAATTTGATGACTTTTGACCTATAGGTGGCGCTATAATTAGCAAAATTATGTTTTAGCCTGTAACGGGTCATGTGTTTGGAATTAAAGCATATTAGTGATATCTGTTAATACCTTGAGAGGTCCTTAGGCCGAAACATGCCAACATGTGACGTCAACATAATTAATTCGACCGCCATATTGGATGTCATCAAAAACACTTAAAAGGCATCAAAGGTCAGAAAGTTTCTCCGATTTTCACGAAACTTGACGCAGATGATCGTCAGACCATGACTCATAAACGCATTGCTTTTTGGAGACATATTCAAAACCGGTTGCCTGTGACGACCAATCAAGTTTGGCGGCGAAGCCGCCAAACAGGAAGTGAAGTGATATCTCAGCAAGGCTTTCGCGTATCAACACCAAACTCAGTACAGGGTCTCAGTACCCAATTAGGAGGAGGCTCAATAAATTTGATGACTTTTGACCTTCCTATAAACAGGAAGCGAAGTAATATCTCAGTAAAGCTTTAACGTATCAAAACCAAACTCAGTACATGGGGTCAGGACCCAATAAGGAGAAGGCTCAATAAATTTGATGACTTTTGACCTATAGGTGGCGCTATAATAAGCAAAATTACATTTTGGCCTGTAACGGGTGATGTGTTTGGAATTAAAACTTACTATTGGTGTCTGTTAATGTTAATATACTAGTGATGTCTCTGGGAGGTCCTAAGGCTGACAGATGTGATTTTGTGATGTCAACATAATTGATCTGGCCGCCATATTGGATTTAATCAAAATCACTTAAAAGGCATCAAAGGTCACAAAGTTCATCCGATTTTCATGAAACTTGGTTCAGATGATCTTCAGACCATGACTCACAAACGCATTGCTTTTTGGACCCATATTCAAAACCCATCGCCCGTCTTGACCAATCAAGTTTGGCGGCGAAGCCGCCAAACAGGAAGTGAAGTGATCTCAGCAAGGCTTTTGCGTATCAACACCAAACTCAGTGCAGGGTCTCAGGACCCAATTAGGAGGAGGCTCAATAAATTTGATGACTTTTGACCTATAGGTGGCGCTATAATCACAAGAAGTGGGCTCATATTTCAGCAATGCTTTCACATATTGAAACCAAACTTAGTATATGGACTTGGGACCTCATCCTGAGGACAGACAATAATTTTAGCAACCTTTTACCACTAGGGGTGCTATAATTTGCAACACTTTCTCGTATCAACACCAAACTTGGTATATGGACTCGTGACTACAACCTGAGGACGCACAATAAATTTGGTGACTTTTGACCACTAGGGGTGCTATAATCAACACTTTCTCGTATCGACACCAAACTTGGTATGTGGACTCGTGACTACAACCTGACTATGCACAATACATTTAGTGATGTTTGAGGTATGCATATGTGTGGGGGGTTATTGGGGTGTGTGGGAGAGGAAGTTTATCTGTGTATATGTGTGTGTGTGGGACGGGTGGTTAATTGGGTGTGTGTATAATGTAGCAACATTGGGTTGCCATGACAACTCCTGCTCAACTGCTTGGCCCCCACATTGCTGCTTGCAGCTATATTTGGGGGCCAAGCAGCGAAGCTGCGCGGCAACCCATAGTGATTCTACCTTTTCTTATTATTGGGGGCCAAGCAGCGAAGCTGCGAAGGCACCCATTGTGTTTCTATGTTTTCTTATTGGGGGCCAAGCAGCGAAGCTGCGCGGCAACCCATAGTGATTCTACGTATTCTTATTGGGGGCCAAGCAGCGAAGCTGCGAAGGCACCCATTGTGTTTCTATGATTTCTTATTATTATTTAACATCTTTCTTCCCGAATGGGAGTCTATGGCAGCCCATAGAACCGTCTGGTAAAAAGTTGTGAAATTTGGCACACCGATTGGGGACAGTCCCATGTTTAAGTTCACCAAGTTTCATGTCAGCAGCTTGAGCACTCTAGCGCCACCAACAGGCCAAAGTTAGACATGCGTTCACGCACGTAACTTTTGACCCGTATGCCCGATTGTCAAAAATGAGGTATCGTTGGAATCCTTGGACCAAGCCGAGTTCAACGCACCCTATGACGTCAATTTCCGCCATGATGGATTTTCCGCCATATTGGATTTCATCAAAAACACTTAACCCTTAGAACCCGATTGACGCAAAGTGCGTCAAAAAACACACCCTTTCTTCTCTGTTACATTGCTCCAGAATGGTTCATCACAGCGAGATGAAATCTTTATTGCACGACAGAGCAGAAGTGGGGCTTTCCAACGAGACTAGACACTTGTCTGTACGATCAAGTATGAAAATTTAAAAAAATCATGAAATTAAATCAAATTGCATCATATTTACAGTCTATACTTCTCTGCGTTCACCTGCACACACATTACTCTAGTTTGAATTACTCGCGAACCCGTGATCGCATCGATATGGCAAGTATATCAGATGAAAGAGGGGGCACAGGGCTATCCATTGGTACCATGTTTATCGATCCTTCTGGCTTATAAAACCAGACGAAGTGACTGCAAAATAATAACAGTCATGTACACAAACCAACGCTGCACACTCATTACTCTGGTTTGAATTACTCGCGGACCCGTGATCGCATAGATATGCCACGCATGTCAGATGAAAGAGGAGACTCAGAGCTATCATTTGATACCAAGTACATCCTTCTGGGTTATAAAACAGACGAAGTGACAGCAAAATAATAACTTCATATAGCTGGACTTACCCCACGTTTTTGTCTGTTCTTGTGGCAAAGCATGTTTATAATCCAATGCTATCATGTGTTTCTCTATGGCAAAGCATGTTCATATTCCGGTTTTGTGATCCTAGCAAATTCCTGCATGGCATCCAATTCAAGGCTCACATTGCATCCCAATTTGTTCAACAAATAAACACCTTTTTTGCCTTTACTTTGTTCATGGCAATGCAGTAAAGAGTTGAGAATTATTATGACTGCATACACACAGGCACGCAGGCTAACACGCAACCTCGGGTCAAGTCAGGTCAGATCAGTTCGTGTCACAGATATGGAGCGCAGAAAGGTCATTTTTCATCACTAAATAAAAAATGGCATTTATTTCCGTAAATCACACAGCAAATATTTCTGTAAATTGCTCAGCCCCAGAGTATCCTTCCAACATGGCAATTATATTGCCCGATTCAGGACAGTCTGCCCTACACACACATGAAATGCATGTAGAGCTGTGAGCTTGCTGTGGTGAGATACATGTCGAAATATAAGAATTTTTATAATACACTTTTTATATTTTAATTCTTTAAAAATCTAAATAAAATCAATGCTAGTATTAATACATGAAATGATGGCAGATCTGAATAGCCTAAACTCTCCTGAAAAAAACAATATATAATATAGCTGCAAGCAGCAATGTGGGGGCCAAGCAGTTGAGCAGGAGTTCATGGCAACCCAATGTTGTTACATTATAACCCCCCATCCCACACACAGAAATATACACAGATAAACCTCCTCTCGCACACACTCCAATAGTCCCACACACATACGCATGCCTCAAACATCACAAAATGTATTATGCTTCCTCAGGTTGTAGTCACAAGTCCACATACCAAGTTTGGTGTCAATACGAGAAAGTGTTGATAATTATAGTGACTAGTGGTCAAATGTCACTAAATATATTGAGCGTCTTCAGGATGTGTTCCCGAGTCCATGTACCAAGTTTGGTGTTGATACGAGAAAGTTTTGCTAATTATAGCGCCCCTAGTGGTCAAAGGTCATTAAATGTATTGTCCTTATTCAGGATGTGGTCCCGATTCCAGGTACCAAGTTTGGTGTCGAAACGAGAAAGTGTTGCAAATTATAGCACCCCTAGTGGTCAAAGGTCGCTAAAATTATTGTATGTCCTCAGGATGTGGTCCCGAGTCAATGAGCCAAGTTTGGTTTCGATACGTGAAAGCATTGCAGAAATATGAGCCCACTTCCTGTGATGATAGCGCCACATAGTGGTCAAAATTTACCACATTTCTTGAGTGTCCTCCTGATTGAGTCCTGAACCTATATACCTAGTTTGGTTTTGATATGTGAAAGCATTGCTGAGATATCACTTCACTTCCTGTTTGGCGGCTTCGCCGCCAAACTTGATTGGTTGTCACGGGCAACAGGTTTTGAATATGGTTCCAGAAAGCAATGCATTTATGAGACATGGTCTGACGATCATCTGCGTCAAGTTTCGTGAAAATCGGAGAAACTTTGTGACCTTTGATGCCTTTTAAGTGTTTTTGATGACATCCAATATGGCGGTTGGATCATTTATGTTGACGTCACATGTTGGCATGTGGCGGCCTAAGGACCTCTCAAGGTATTAACAGATATCACTAATATGCTTTAATTCCAAACACATGACCCGTTACAGGCTAAAACGTAATTTTGGTAATTATAGCGCCACCTATAGGTCAAAAGTCACCAAATTTATTGAGCCTCCTCCTAATTGGGTCCTGAGACCCTATACTGAGTTTGGTGTTGATACGCGAAAGCCTTGCTGAGATCACTTCACTTCCTGTTTGGCGGCTTCGCCGCCAAACTTGATTGGTTGTGACGGGCGACGGGTTTTGAATATGGCTCCTAAAAGCAATGCATTTATGAGTCATGGTCTGAAGATCATCTGCGTCAAGTTTCGTGAAAATCGGACAAACTTTGCCAACTTTGATGCCTTTTAGGTGTTTTTGATTAAATCCAATATGGCAGCCTGATCAATTACGTTTACCCCATAAATTGACATCTGCGTTGAGTTCGGTCTCATCCAAGGATTCCAAATATACCTTAATGTTCAAAATGTGGTGTACCATTCAAACGTTATGTGCATAGATGTAATAAAAAATTTGAAATGTTGGTGGCGCTAGAGCACTCAAAGTGCAGACTTGAAACTTTGATAAATTAAAGATATGACTGAACCGAATCAATGTGCCGAATATCCCAACTTTTTACTGTATGGTTTAATGGCAAATTAGCGTTTCGTTATAATAATAATAATAAATATAGCTGCAAGCAGCAATGTGGGGGCCAAGCAGTAGTTCAGCAGGCCAGATTTGCCATGTAAGTCAATGCCGTTGCATCAGACAAATAGCCTTAAGCAGTCACAGCAAGTTCCATGCCATACAACCCAAGATTGGCTGAGTTACAAGGTCAAGTTTCACATCAAAACATAACTGATTTTGTGGAGCTGAACCAGGGCTGAGTGTCGCCACCCCCTCCCCCAGCCAGCCCACCGCCGCAACCGCCCCTGCCCATCCCACCCCGCCCTTGCACACACGCTTTAGAATGAACTGGATGGAACTTGCTGTCATCAGTTTCACATCAAAAATAAAAGATTGACTGAGATATGATCACACTTGCTGTGATTTAAACAGAGAGGTCAAAAATTGACGTCATAGGGTGTGTTGAACTCAGCTTGGCCCAAGGATTCCAATGATACCTCATTTTGCCATTCGGGTCAACAGGTCAAAAGTTACGTCCGTGAACACAAATCCAACTTTGGCCTGTTGGTGGCGCTAGAGCGCTTGAGGTGCCGGCATGAAACTTGGTTAAATGAATTATTGGACATAGTGTGCAAAATTTTATAACTTTTTACCAGACGGTTCTATGGGCTGCCATTGACTTCCATTGCAAAATAATGCGCATCAGCAACTACTGGCCAAAATGCATTTTTGTCAATTACGTAGCCCCCTAGAGGTCAAATGTCACCAAATTTCTTGAGCGTCCTTCCGATGGGGTCGGAGGTACATGTACTAAGTTTGGTTTTGATGCATGAAAGCGTTGCTGAGATATGAAATCACTTCCTGTTTGGCGGCTTCGCCACAAATTTCGATTGGCTGGTACAGGCCAATGCTTCTTTCAATTGTTCCAGAAATCAATGCACTTATCAGGCATGGTCTGAAGATGGCCTCTGCCAATTTTGGTCAGGATCCGCTGAAATTTGTGACCTGCGAAAACTTGTACGTGTTTTTGATTAAATCCAATATGGCGGCTAAATCAATTACGATGACATCACAAGTTGGCTTGGGTCGGCCTAAGGAACTCCAACAGTATTACCAGACATCACTAGTGCGTTTTAATTCTAAGCACAACAGCAGCTACAGGCTAAAAGGCATGTTCCTAAATTACAGCGCCCCCTAGAGGTCAAAGGTCACCAGATTTTTTGAGCGTCCCCTTGATTGGGTCCTAAGTCTATGTACTTAGTTTGGTTATGATAGATGAATGGGTTGCTGAGATATGAGCTCACTTCCTGTTTGGCGGCTTCGCCGCAAATTTCGATTGGATATTACGGGTGAACGGTTATAGTTCCGAAGACAAAACACCACAACTTTTGTGAGGCTTGGTCTGAAGATCATGTGAGTCAAGTTTGGTGACGATCGGACAAAATTTGTGACCTGTGAAGTTTTAGTTTCACTTTCACTAAAATCCAATATGGCGGAAAATCCATCATGGCGGAAATTGACGTCATAGAGTGCGTTGAACTCGGCTTGGTCCACGGAATCCAACGATACCTCATTTTTGACAATCGGGTCAACAGGTCAGAAATTACGTGCGTGAACGCAAGTCCAACTTTGGCCTGTTGGTGGCGCTAGAGCGCGGGAGGTGCCGACATGAAACTTGGTGTCATGAATCATTGGACTGTCTCCAATCAGTGTGCCAAATTTCAGAACTTTTTGCCAGACGGTTCTATGGGCTGCCATTGACTTCCATGGCGGAAGAAGGTATAATAATAATAAGAAAATATAGCTGCAAGCAGCAATGAGGGGGCCAAGCAGAATAGGCCGGAGTAGCCACGGTGACAAGATAGAACTCAGCAGACACTCGGGATCAACAGGGCTGAAACAGGGCTGAGAATTGCCACCGCCTCCGCCAGCCAGCCCCCCCCACCTAATCACCCCAGCCCGTCCCACCCCATCCTGCCCTGCCCTGCCCTTGCACGCAAGAATTAGAATTAACTGGATGGAACATGTTGTCATCAGTTTCACATCAAAAAATAAAAGATTGCTAAAACATCAGCAACTACAGATCAAAATACAATATTGCTAATTGCAGCATCCCCTACAGGTCAAAGGTCACCAACTTTTTTGAGCGTCCTCCTAATGGGGTCACAAATATATGTAGTAAGTTTGGTTATGATACATGGCAGGGTTGCTGAGATATGAGCTCACTTCCTGTTTGGCGGCTTCGCCACCAATTTCGATTGGCTGTTACGGGCGAATGCTTTTGTCAATTGTTCCAGAGAGCAATATATTGAAAGGTTATGGTGTGAAGATGGTCTCTGCCAATTTTGGTGAGGATCCGCTGAAATTTGTGACCTGCGAACACTTGTATGTATTTTTGATTAAATCCAATATGGCGGCCGAATCAATTACGATGACATCACAAGTTGGCTTGGGTCAGCCTAAGGACCTCCAACAGTATTACCAGACACCACTAGTGCATTTTAATTCTAAGCACAACTTCAGCTACAGGCCAAAAGGCATGTTTCTTAATTAGAGCGCCCCCTAGAGGTCAAAGGTCACCAGATTTCTTGAGTGTCTCCCTGATTGGGTCCTGAGGCCATGCACCAAGTTTGGCTTTGATACATGCAAGGGTTGCTGAGATATGAGCTCACTTCCTGTTTGGCGGCTTCGCCGCAAGATTCGATTGGCTGTTACAGCCGAATGCTTCTGTCAATTGTTCCAGAAATCAAAGCACTGATAATGCATGGTCTGAAGATGATGTCTGCCAATTTTGGTGAGGATCCACTGAAATTTCTGACCTGCGAAAATTTTTTACGTGTTTTTGATTAAATCCAATATGGCGGCCGAATCAATTACGATGACATCACAAATTGGCTTGGGTCGGCCTAAGGACCTCCAACAGTATTACCAGACACCACTAGTGCATTTTAATTCTAAGCACAACTGCAGCTACAGGCCAAAAGGCATGTTTCTTAATTACAGCGCCCCCTAGAGGTCAAAGTTCACCAGATTTCTTGAGCGTCCCCCTGATTGGGTCCTGAGTCAATGTACCAAGTTTGGCTTTGATACATGCAAGGGTTGTTGAGATATGAGCTCACTTCCTGTTTGGCGGCTTCGCCGCAAACTTTAATTGGCTGTTACGGGAGAACGGGTTTAGTTCCGAAAACAAAAAGGAATAACTTTTGTGAGGCTTGGTCTGAAGATTATGTGTGTCAGGTTTGGTTTTGATCGGACAAAATTTGTGACCTGTGAAGACTTTTAAGTGTTTTTGATGAAATCCAAAATGGCGGAAAATCCATCATGGCGGAAAATGACGTCACAGGGTGCGTTGAACTCGGCTTGGTCCAAGGATTCTAACAATACCTAATTTTTGACAATCAGATCAACGGGTCAAAAGTTACGTGCGTGAACGCACATCCAACTTTGGCCTGTTGGTGGCGCTAGAGCGCTCAAGGTGCCGGTATGAAACTTGGTGAAATTAATCATGAGACTGTCTTTAATCAGTGTGCCAAATTTCAGAACTTTTCACCAGACGGTTCTATGGGCTGCCATTGACTTCAATGACGGAAGCGTAATAATAATAATAATAAATATAGCTGCAAGCAGCAATGTGGGGGCCAAGCAGTTGAGCAGGAGTTGTCATGGCAACCCAATGTTGCTACATTATACACACACCCAATTAACCACCCGTCCCACACACACACATATACAAAGATAAACTTCCTCTCCCACACACCCCAATAACCCCCCATACATATGCATACCTCAAACATCACCAAATGTATTGTGCATAGTCAGGTTGTAGTCACAAGTCCACATACCAAGTTTGGTGTCGATACGAGAAAGTGTTGATAATTATAGCACCCCTAGTGGTCAAAAGTCACCACATTTATTGTGCGTCCTCAGGTTGTAGTCACGAGTCCATATACCAAGTTTGGTGTTGATACGAGAAAGTGTTGCAAATTATAGCACCCCTAGTGGTCAAAGGTCGCTAAAATTATTGTATGTCCTCAGGATGTGGTCCCGAGTCAATGAGCCAAGTTTGGTTTCGATACGTGAAAGCATTGCAGAAATATGAGCCCACTTCCTGTGATTATAGCGCCACATAGTGGTCAAAATTTACCACATTTCTTGAGTGTCCTCCTGATTGAGTCCTGAACCTATATACCTAGTTTGGTTTTGATATGTGAAAGCATTGCTGAGATATCACTTCACTTCCTGTTTGGCGGCTTCGCCGCCAAACTTGATTGGTTGTCACGGGCAACAGGTTTTGAATATGGTTCCAGAAAGCAATGCATTTATGAGACATGGTCTGACGATCATCTGCGTCAAGTTTCGTGAAAATCGGAGAAACTTTGTGACCTTTGATGCCTTTTAAGTGTTTTTGATGACATCCAATATGGCGGTTGGAACATTTATGTTGACGTCACATGTTGGCATGTGGCGGCCTAAGGACCTCTCAAGGTATTAACAGATATCACTAATATGCTTTAATTCCAAACACATGACCCGTTACAGGCTAAAACGTAATTTTGGTAATTATAGCGCCACCTATAGGTCAAAAGTCACCAAATTTATTGAGCCTCCTCCTAATTGGGTCCTGAGACCCTGTACTGAGTTTGGTGTTGATACGCGAAAGCCTTGCTGAGATCACTTCAATTCCTGTTTGGCGGCTTCGCCGCCAAACTTGATTGGTCACGACGGGCGATGGGTTTTGAATATGGCTCCGAAAAGCAATAACATTTGTGAGTCATAGTCTGAAGATCATCTGCGTCAAGTTTCGTGAAAATCGGACAAACTTTGCGAACTTTGATGCCTTTTAGGTGTTTTTGATTAAATCCAATATGGCAGCCTGATCAATTACATTTACCCCATAAATTGACATCTGCGTTGAGTTCGGTCTCATCCAAGGATTCCAAATATACCTTAATGTTCAAAATGTGGTGTACCATTCAAACGTTATGTGCATAGATGTAATAAAAAATTTGAAATGTTGGTGGCGCTAGAGCACTCAAAGTGCAGACTTGAAACTTTGATAAATTAAAGATATGACTGAACCGAATCAATGTGCCGAATATCCCAACTTTTTACTGTATGGTTTAATGGCAAATTAGCGTTTCGTTATAATAATAATAATAATAAGAATACGTAGAATCACTATGGGTTGCCTCGCAGCTTCGCTGCTTGGCCCCCAATAAATATAGCTGCAAGCAGCAATGAGGGGGCCAAGCAGTATAGGCCGGAGTAGCCACGGTGACAAGATAGAACTCAGCAGACACCCGGGATCAACAGGGCTGAGTATTGCCACCGCCTCCGCCAGCAAGCCCCCCCCCCACCTAATCACCCCAGCCCGTCCCACCCCGTCCTGCCCTGCCCTGCCCTTGCACGCACGCATTAGAATTAACTGGATGGAACATGTTGTCATCAGTTTCACATCAAAAAATAAAAGATTGATATAACAAATAGCAACTACACATCAAAATGCTATATTGCTAATTGCAGCACCCCCTACAGGTCAAAGGTCACCAAATGTTTTGAGCGTCCTCCTAATGGGGTCATGAATATATGTAGTAAGTTTGGTTATAATACATGGCAGGGTTGCTGAGATATGAGCTCACTTCCTGTTTGGCGGCTTCGCCACCAATTTCGATTGGCTGTTACGGGCGAATGCTTTTGTCAATTGTTCCAGAGAGCAATATATTGATAGGTTATGGTTTAAAAATGGTCTGTGCCAATTTTGGTGAAGATCAGAAGAAATTTGCGACCCGCGAAAACTTTTTGATGTTTTTGATTAAATCCAACATGACGGCCGAATCAATTACGATGACATCACAAGTTGTGCTGGGTCAGCCTAAGGACCTCCAACAGTATTACCTGAAACCACTAGTGCATTTTAATTCTAAGGACAACAGCAGCTACAGGCCAAAAGGCATGTTTCTTAATTATAGCGCCCCCTAGAGGTCAAAGGTCACCAGATTCCTTGAGCGTCCCCCTGATTGGGTCCTGAGTCCATGCACCAAGTTTGGCTTTGATACATGCAAGGGTTGCTGAGATATAAGCTCACTTCCTGTTTGGCGGCTTCGCCGCAAGTTTCGATTGGCTGTTACAGCCGCATGCTACTGTCAATTGTTCCAAAAAGCAATGCACTGATAAGGCATGGTCTGAAGATGGTCTCTGCCAATTTTGGTGAGGATCCGCTAAAATTTGTGACCTGCGAAAACTTGTACGTGTTCTTGATTAAATCCAATATGGCGGCCGAATCAATTACGATGACATCACAAGTCGACATCGGTCGGCCTAAGGACCTCCAACAGTATTACTAGACACCACTAGTGCGTTTTAATTCTAAGCACAACTGCAGCTACAGGCCAAAAGGCATGTTTCTTAATTACAGCGCCCCCTAAAGGTCAAAGGTCACCAGATTCCTTGAGCGTCCCCCTGATTGGGTCCTGAGTCCATGCACCAAGTTTGGCTTTGATACATGCAAGGGTTGCTGTGATATGAGCTCACTTCCTGTTTGGCGGCTTCGCCGCAAGTTTCGATTGGCTGTTACAGCCGCATGCTACTGTCAATTGTTCCAAAAAGCAATGCACTGATAAAGCATGGTCTGAAGATGGTCTCTGCCAATTTTGGTGAGGATCCGCTGAAATTTGTGACCTGCGAAAACTTGTACGTGTTTTTGATTAAATCCAATATGGCGGCCGAATCAATTACGATGACATCACAAGTCGACATGGGTCGGCCTAAGGACCTCCAACAGTATTACCAGACACCACTAGTGCGTTTTAATTCTAAGCACAACTGCAGCTACAGGCCAAAAGGCATGTTTCTTAATTACAGCGCCCCCGAGAGGTCAAAGGTCACCAGATTTCTTGAGCGTCCCCCTGATTGGGTCCTGAGTCCATGTACTAAGTTTGGTTATGATAGGTGAATGGGTTGCTGAGATATGTGCTCACTTCCTGTTTGGCGGCTTCACCGCAAACTTCGATTGGCTGTTACGGGCGAATGGTTTGACTTCCGAAGACGAAAAGGAATAACTTTTGTGAGGCTTGGTCTGAAGATCAAGTGTGTCAGGTTTGGTGTCGATCGGACAAAATTTGTGACCTTTGAAGACTTTTAAGTGTTTTTGATGAAATCCAATATGGCGGAAAATCCATCATGGCGGAAATTGACGTCATAGGGTGCGTTGATCTCGGCTTGGTCCAAGGATTCCAACGATATCTCATTTTTGACAATCGGCAATACGGGTCAAAAGTTACTTGCTTGAACGCACGTCCAACTTTGGCCTGTTGGTGGCGCTAGAGTGCTCTAGGTGCCATCATGAAACTTGGTGACATTAATCATGGGACTGTCCCTAATCAGTGTGCCAAATTTCACAACTTTTCACCAGACGGTTCTATGGGCTGCCATTGACTTCAATGGCGGAATAATAATAATAATAATAATAAATATAGCTGCAAGCAGCAATGTGGGGGCCAAGCAGTTGAGCAGGAGTTGTCATGGCAACCCAATGTTGCTACATTATACACACACCCAATTAACCACCCGTCCCACACACACACATATACAAAGATAAACTTCCTCTCCCACACACCCCAATAACCCCCCATACATATGCATACCTCAAACATCACCAAATGTATTGTGCATAGTCAGGTTGTAGTCACAAGTCCACATACCAAGTTTGGTGTCGATACGAGAAAGTGTTGATAATTATAGCACCCCTAGTGGTCAAAAGTCACCACATTTATTGTGCGTCCTCAGGTTGTAGTCACGAGTCCATATACCAAGTTTGGTGTTGATACGAGAAAGTGTTGCAAATTATAGCACCCCTAGTGGTCAAAGGTCGCTAAAATTATTGTATGTCCTCAGGATGTGGTCCCGAGTCAATGAGCCAAGTTTGGTTTCGATACGTGAAAGCATTGCAGAAATATGAGCCCACTTCCTGTGATTATAGCGCCACATAGTGGTCAAAATTTACCACATTTCTTGAGTGTCCTCCTGATTGAGTCCTGAACCTATATACCTAGTTTGGTTTTGATATGTGAAAGCATTGCTGAGATATCACTTCACTTCCTGTTTGGCGGCTTCGCCGCCAAACTTGATTGGTTGTCACGGGCAACAGGTTTTGAATATGGTTCCAGAAAGCAATGCATTTATGAGACATGGTCTGACGATCATCTGCGTCAAGTTTCGTGAAAATCGGAGAAACTTTGTGACCTTTGATGCCTTTTAAGTGTTTTTGATGACATCCAATATGGCGGTTGGATCATTTATGTTGACGTCACATGTTGGCATGTGGCGGCCTAAGGACCTCTCAAGGTATTAACAGATATCACTAATATGCTTTAATTCCAAACACATGACCCGTTACAGGCTAAAACGTAATTTTGGTAATTATAGCGCCACCTATAGGTCAAAAGTCACCAAATTTATTGAGCCTCCTCCTAATTGGGTCCTGAGACCCTGTACTGAGTTTGGTGTTGATACGCGAAAGCCTTGCTGAGATCACTTCAATTCCTGTTTGGCGGCTTCGCCGCCAAACTTGATTGGTCACGACGGGCGATGGGTTTTGAATATGGCTCCGAAAAGCAATAACATTTGTGAGTCATAGTCTGAAGATCATCTGCGTCAAGTTTCGTGAAAATCGGACAAACTTTGCGAACTTTGATGCCTTTTAGGTGTTTTTGATTAAATCCAATATGGCAGCCTGATCAATTACGTTTACCCCATAAATTGACATCTGCGTTGAGTTCGGTCTCATCCAAGGATTCCAAATATACCTTAATGTTCAAAATGTGGTGTACCATTCAAACGTTATGTGCATAGATGTAATAAAAAATTTGAAATGTTGGTGGCGCTAGAGCACTCAAAGTGCAGACTTGAAACTTTGATAAATTAAAGATATGACTGAACCGAATCAATGTGCCGAATATCCCAACTTTTTACTGTATGGTTTAATGGCAAATTAGCGTTTCGTTATAATAATAATAATAATAAGAATACGTAGAATCACTATGGGTTGCCTCGCAGCTTCGCTGCTTGGCCCCCAATAATAAGAACAAATAGAAACACAATGGGTGCCTTCGCAGCTTCGCTGCTTGGCCCCCAATAAGAAAACATAGAAACACAATGGGTGCCTTCGCAGCTTCGCTGCTTGGCCCCCAAATATATGTGTGTGGCACTTACAATGACCAGAATAAATCCTTATGAATAAAGGTAGTGAAAATGCTCTAAAAACAGCTTAGGGTTCTAAGGGTTAAAAGTCTTCACAGGTTACAAATTTTGTCCAATCGATACCAAACTTCACAGATATCATCTACAGACCAAGCCTCATTAATGCATTGCTTTTTGTCTTCGGACCTATAACCATTCGCGCGTAACAGCCAATCGAATTTTGCGGCGAAGCCGCCAAACAGGAAGTGAGCTCATATCTCAGCAACCCATTAATCTATCACAACCAAACTTAGTATATGGACTCAAGACCCAATCAGGGGGACGCTAAAGAAATCTGGTGACCTTTGACCTCTAGGGGGCGCTGTAATTAAGAAACATGCCTTTTGGCCTGTAGCTGCAGTTGTGCTTAGAATTAAAATGCACTAGTGGTGTCTGGTAATACTGTTGGAGGTCCTTAGGCCGACCCAAGTCAACTTGTGATGTCATCGTAATTGATTTGGCCGCCATATTGGATTTAATCAAAAACACGTACAAGTTTTCGCAGGTCACAAATTTCAGCGGATCCTCACCAAAATTGGCAGAGACCATCTTCAGACCATGCCTTATCAGTGCATTGCTTCTTGGAACAATTGACAGTAGCATTCGGCTGTAACAGCCAATTGAAACTTGCGGCGAAGCCGCCAAACAGGAAGTGAGCTCATATCTCAGCAACCCTTGCATGTATCAAAGCCAAACTTGGTGCATGGACTCATGACCCAATCAGGGGGAAGCTCATGGAATCTGGTGACCTTTGACCTCTAGGGGGCGCTGTAATTAAGAAACATGCCTTTTGGCCTGTAGCTGCTCTTGTGCTTAGAATTAAAATGTACTAGTGGTGTCTGGTAATACTGTTGGATGTCCTTAGGCCGACCCAGGCCAACTTGTGATGTCATCGTAATTGATTCGGCCGTCATGTCAGATTTAATCACAAACATCAAAAAGTTATCACAGGTCGCAAATTTCATCTGATCTTCACCAACATTGGCACAGACCATCTTCAGACCATAACCTATCAATATATTGCTCTCTGGAACAATTGACAAAAGCATTCGCCCATAACAGCCAATCGAAATTGGTGGCGAAGCCGCCAAACAGGAAGTGAGCTCATATCTCAGCAATCCTGCCATGTATCATAACCAAACTTACTACATATATTCATGACCCCATTAGGAGGACTCTCAAAACATTTGTTGACCTTTGACCTGTAGGGGGTGCTGCAATTAGCAATATTGCATTTTGATGTGTAGTTGCTGATGTGTTTTATAAATCTTTTATTTTTTGATTTGAAACTGATGACAACATGTTCCATCCAGTTAATTCTAATGTGTGCGTGCAAAGGTAGGGCAGGGCAGGACGGGGTGGGACGGGCTGGGGTGATTAGGTGGGGGGGGGGGTCTGGCTGGCGGAGGCAGTGGCAATACTCAGCCCTGTTTCAGCCCTGTTTATCCCGGGTGTCTGCTGAGTTCTATCTTGTCACCGTGGCTACTCCGGCCTATACTGCTTGGCCCCCTCATTGCTGCTTGCAGCTATATTTGGGGGCCAAGCAGCGAAGCTGCGAAGGCACCCATTGTGTTTCTAGCTTTTCCTATTATTATTACACATCTTTCTTCCGCCATTGAAGTCTATGGCAGCCCATAGAACCGTCTGGTGAAAAGTTGTGAAATTTGGCACACTAATTAGGCTGAATCTCATGATTAATTTCACCAAGTTTCATGTCGGCACCTCCAGCGCTCTAGCGCCACCAACAGGCCAAAGTTGGACTTGCGTTCACGCACGTAACTTCTGACCCGTATGGCCGATTGTCAAAAATGAGGTATCGTTGGAATCCTTAGGCCAAGCCGAGTTCAACGCACCCTATGACGTCATTTTCCGCCATGATGGATTTTCCGCCATATTGGATTTTAGTGAAAGTGAAACTAAAACTTCACAGGTCACAAATTTTGTCCGATCGTCACCAAACTTGACACACATGATCTTCAGACCAAGCCGCACAAAAGTTGTGGTGTTTTGTCTTCGGAACTATAACTGTTCACCCGTAATATCCAATCGAAATTTGCGGCGAAGCCGCCAAACAGGAAGTGAGCTCATATCTCAGCAACCCTTGCATGTATCAAAGACAAACTTGGTGCATGAGGTCAGGATCCAACCAGAGGGACGCTCAAGAAATTTGGTGAACTTTGACCTCTAGGGGGCGCTGTAATTAAGAAACATGCTTTTTGGCCTGTAGCTGCAGTTTTGCTTAGAATTAAAACGCACTAGTGGTGTCTGGTAATACTGTTGGAGGTCCTTAGGCCGACCCAAGCCAACTTGTGATGTCATCGTAATTGATTCGGCCGCCATATTGGATTTAATCAAAAACACGTACAAGTTTTCGCAGGTCACAAATTTCATCTGTTCTTCACCAAAATTGGCAGAGACCATCTTCAGACCATGCCTGATGAGTGCATTGCTTTCTGGAACAATTGACAGAAGCATTGACCTGTACCAGCCAATCGAAATTTGCGGCGAAGCCGCCAAACAGGAAGTGAGCTCATATCTCAGCAACCCTTTCATGTATCATAACCAAACTTACTACATAGATTCATGACCCCATTAGGAGGACGCTCAAAAACTTTTTTGACCTTTGACCTGTAGGGAGTGCTACAATTAGCAATATTGCATTTTGATGTGTAGTTGCTTGTGTTTTATCGATGTTTTACTTTTTTGATGTGAAACTGGTGACAACATGTTCCATCCAGTTCATTCTAATGCGTGCGTGCGTGCAAGAGCGGGGCGGGGCAGAACGGGGTGGGACGGGCAGGGGTGATTAGATGGGGGGGGGGCTGGCTGGCGGAGACGGTGGCAATACTCAGCCCTGTTTCAGCCCTACAAAATCAGCTATGTTTTGATGTGACACTTGTTGAGAGTGTTGATCGCGCGTGTCTGCTGAGTTCTATCTTGTCGCCGTGGCTAATCCGGCCTATTCTGCTTGGCCCCCTCATTGCTGCTTGCAGCTATATTTATTATTATTATTATTATTATTATAACGAAACGCTCATTTGCCATTCAACCGTACAGTAAAAAGTTGAGAATTTCGGCACATTGATTCGGTTCAGTCATATCTTTAATTTATCAAAGTTTCAAGTCTGCACTTTGAGTGCTCTAGCGCCACCAACATTTCAAATTTTTTATTACATCTATGCACATAACGTTTGAACGGTACAGCACATTTTGAACATTAAGGTATATTTGGAATCCTTGGATGAGACCGAACTCAACGCAGATGTGAATTTATGAGGTAAACGTAATTGATCAGGCTGCCATATTGGATTTAATCAAAAACACCTAAAAGGCATCAAAGTTCGCAAAGTTTGTCCGATTTTCACGAAACTTGACGCAGATGATCTTCAGACCATGACTCATAAATGCATTGCTTTTTGGAGCCATATTCAAAACCCGTCGCCCGTGGTGACAATCAAGTTTGGCGGCAAAGCCGCCAAACAGGAAGTGAAGTAATCTCAGCAAGGCTTTCGCGTATCAACACCAAACTCAGTACAGGGTCTCAGTTCCCAATTAGGAGGAGGCTAAATAAATTTGATGACTTTTGACCTATAGGTGGCGCTATAATTAGCAAAATTACGTTTTAGCCTGTAACGGGTCATGTGTTTGGAATTAAAGCATATTAGTGATATCTGTTAATACCTTGAGAGGTCCTTAGGCCGACACATGCCAACATGTGACGTCAACATAATTGATTCGACCGCCATATTTGATTTCATCAAAAACACTTAAAAGGCATCAAAGGTCATAAAGTTTGTCCGATTTTCACGAAACTTGACGCAGATGATCGTCAGACCATGACTCATAAACGCATTGCTTTTTGGAGACATATTCCAAACCGCTTGCCTGTGACGACCAATCACGTTTGGCGGCAAAGCCGCCAAACAGGAAATGAAGTGATCTCAGCAAGGCTTTTGCGTATCAACACCAAACTCAGTAGAGGGCCTCAGGACCCAATTAGGAGGGGGCTCAATACATTTGATGACTTTTGACCTATAGGTGGCGCTATAATCACATGAAGTGGGCTCATATTTCAGCAATGCTTTCACATATTGAAACCAAACTTAGTATATGGACTTGGGACCTCATCCTGAGGACAGACAATAATTTTAGCAACCTTTGACCACTAGGGGTGCTATAATTTGCAACACTTTCTCGTATCAACACCAAACTTGGTATATGGACTCGTGACTACAACCTGAGGACGCACAATAAATTTGGTGACTTTTGACCACTAGGGGTGCTATAATTATCAACACTTTCTCGTATCGACACCAAACTTGGTATATGGACTCGTGACTACAACCTGACTATGCACAATACATTTGGTGATGTTTGAGGTGTGCATATGTATGGGGGGTTATTGGGGTGTGTGGGAGAGGAAGTTTATCTGTGTATATGTGTGTGTGTGGGACGGGTGGTTAATTGGGTGTATGTATAATGTAGCAACATTGGGTTGCCATGACAACTCCTGCTCAACTGCTTGGCCCCCACATTGCTGCTTGCAGCTATATTTATTATTGGGGGCCAAGCAGCGAAGCTGCGAAGGCACCCATTGTGTTTCTATCTTTTCTTATTATTATTATACCTTCTTCCGCCATGGAAGTCAATGGCAGCCCATAGAACCGTCTGGCAAAAAGTTCTGAAATTTGGCACACTGATTGGAGACAGTCCAATGATTCATGTCACCAAGTTTCATGTCGGCACCTCCCGCGCTCTAGCGCCACCAACAGGCCAAAGTTGGACTTGCGTTCACGCACGTAACTTCTGACCTGTTGACCCGATTGTCAAAAATGAGTTATCGTTGGATTCCTTGGACCAAGCCGAGTTCAACGCACCCTATGACGTCATTTTCCGCCATGATGGATTTTCCGCCATATTGGATTTTAGTGAAAGTGAAACTAAAACTTCACAGGTCACAAATTTTGTCCGATCGTCACCAAACTTGACTCACATGATCTTCAGACCAAGCCTCACAAAAGTTGTGGTGTTTTGTCTTCGGAACTATAACCGTTCACCCGTAATATCCAATCGAAATTTGCGGTGAAGCCGCCAAACAGGAAGTGAGCTCATATCTCAGCAACCCATTCATCTATCATAACCAAACTAAGTACATAGACTCAGGACCCAATCAAGGGGACGCTCAAAAAATCTGGTGACCTTTGACCTCTAGGGGGCGCTGTAATTTAGGAACATGCCTTTTAGCCTGTAGCTGCTGTTGTGCTTAGAATTAAAACGCACTAGTGATGTCTGGTAATACTGTTGGAGTTCCTTAGGCCGACCCAAGCCAACTTGTGATGTCATCGTAATTGATTCGGCCGCCATATTGGATTTAATCAAAAACACGTACAAGTTTTCGCAGGTCACAAATTTCAGCGGATCCTGAACAAATTTGGCAGAGACCATCTTCAGACCATGCCTGATGAGTGCATTGATTTCTGGAACAATTGAAAGAAGCATTGGCCTGTACCAGCCAATCGAAATTTGTGGCGAAGCCGCCAAACAGGAAGTGATTTCATATCTCAGCAACGCTTTCATGCATCAAAACCAAACTTAGTACATGTACCTCCGACCCCATTGGAAGGACGCTCAAGAAATTTGGTGACATTTGACCTCTAGGGGGCTACGTAATTGACAAAAATGCATTTTGGCCAGTAGTTGCTGATGCGCATTATTTTGCAATGGAAGTCAATGGCAGCCCATAGAACCGTCTGGTAAAAAGTTATAAAATTTTGCACACTAATTGGGGACAGTCCAATAATTCATTTAACCAAGTTTCATGCCGGCACCTCAAGCGCTCTAGCGCCACCAACAGGCCAAAGTTGGATTTGTGTTCACGGACGTAACTTTTGACCTGTTGACCTGAATGGCAAAATGAGGTATCATTGGAATCCTTGGGCCAAGCTGAGTTCAACACACCCTATGACGTCAATTTTTGACCTCTCTGTTTAAATCACAGCAAGTGTGATCATATCTCAGTCAATCTTTTATTTTTGATGTGAAACTGATGACAGCAAGTTCCATCCAGTTCATTCTAAAGCGTGCGTGCAAGGGCGGGGTGGGATGGGCAGGGGTGGTTGCGGCGGTGGGCTGGCTGGGGGAGGGGGTGGCGACACTCAGCCCTGGTTCAGCTCCACAAAATCAGTTATGTTTTGATGTGAAACTTGACCTTGTAACTCAGCCAATCTTGGGTTGTATGGCATGGAACTTGCTGTGACTGCTTAAGGCTATTTGTCTGATGCAACGGCATTGACTTACATGGCAAATCTGGCCTGCTGAACTACTGCTTGGCCCCCACATTGCTGCTTGCAGCTATATTTATTATTACGCTTCCGTCATTGAAGTCAATGGCAGCCCATAGAACCGTCTGGTGAAAAGTTGTGAAATTTGGCACACTGATTAGGGACAGTCCCATGATTAATGTCACCAAGTTTCATGATGGCACCTAGAGCACTCTAGCGCCACCAACAGGCCAAAGTTGGACGTGCGTTCACGCACGTAACTTTTGACCCGTTTTGCCGATTGTCAAAAATGAGATATCATTGGAATCCTTGGACCAAGCCGAGTTCAACGCACCCTATGACGTCAATTTCCGCCATGATGGATTTTCCGCCATATTGGATTTCATCAAAAACACTAAAAAGTCTTCAAAGGTCACAAATTATGTCCGATCGACACCAAACTTCACAGATATCCTTTACAGACCACGACTGATTAATGCATTGCTTTTTGTCTTCGGAACTAAAACCGTTTGCGAGTAACCGCCAATCGAAATTTGCGGCGAAGCCGCCAAACAGGAAGTGAGCTCATATCTTAGCAACCCATTCATCTATCATAACCAAACTTAGGACATGGACTCAGGACCCAATCAGGAGGACGCTGAAGAAATCTGGTGACCTTTGACCTCTAGGGGGCGCTGTAATTGAGAAACATGCCTTTTGGCCTGTAGCTGCTGTTGTGCTTAGAATTCAAATGCACTACTGGTGTCTGGTAATACTGTTGGAGGTCCTTAGGCCGACCCAAGCCAATTTGTGATGTCATCGTAATTGATTCGGCCGCCATATTGGATTTAATCAAAAACACGTACAAGTTTTCGCAGGTCACACATTTCAGCGGATCCTCACCAAAATTGGCAGAGACCATCTTCAGACCATGCCTTATCAGTGCCATGCTTTCTGGAACAATTGACAGAAGCATCTGGCTGTAACAGCCAATCGAAATTTGCGCCGAAGCCGCCAAACAGGAAGTGAGCTCATATCTCAGCAACCTTTGCATGTATCAAAGCCAAACTGGGTGCATGGACTACTCAGGACCCAATCAGGGGGACACTAAATAAATCTGGTGACCTTTGACCTCTAGGGGGCGCTGTAATTAAGAAACATGCCTTTTGGCCTGTAGCTGCTGTTCTGTTTGGAATTAAAATGTACTAGTGGTGTCTGGTAATACTGTTGGAGGTCCTTAGGCCGACCCAGGCCAAGAAAAGCATTCGCCCGTAACAGCCAATCGAAATAAGTAGCGAAGCCGCCAAACAGGAAGTGAGCTCATATCTCAGCAACCCCGCCATGTATCATAACCAAACTTACTACATATATTCATGACCCCATTAGCATGACCCCATTAGCAGGAAGCTCAAAAAATTTGGTGACCTTTGACCTGTAGGGGCTGCTGCAATAAGCAATATTGCATTTTGATGTGTAGTTGCTGATGTGTTTTATCAATCTTTTATTGTTTGATGTGAAACTGATGACAACATGTTCCATCTAGTTAATTCTAATGCGTGCGTGCAAGAGCAGGGCAGGGCAGGACGGGGTGGGACGGGCTGGGGTGATTAGGTGGGGGGGGCTGGCTGGCGGAGGCGGTGGCAATACTCAGCCCTGTTTCAGCCCTGTTGATCCCGGGTGTCTGCTGAGTTCTATCTTGTCACCGTGGCTACTCCGGCCTATACTGCTTGGCCCCCTCATTGCTGCTTGCAGCTATATTTGGGGGCCAAGCAGCGAAGCTGCGAGGCAACCCATAGTGATTCTACGTATTCTTATTATTATTATTATTATTATAACGAAACGCTAATTTGCCATTAAACCATGCAGTAAAAAGTTGGGATATTCGGCACATCGATTCGGTTCAGTCATATCTTTAATTTATCAAAGTTTCAAGTCTGCACTTTGAGTGCTCTAGCGCCACCAACATTTCAAATTTTTTATTACATCTATGCACATAACGTTTGAATGGTACACCACATTTTGAACATTAAGGTATATTTGGAATCCTTGGATGAGACCGAACTCAACGCAGATGTCAATTTATGGGGTAAACGTAATTGATCAGGCTGCCATATTGGATTTAATCAAAAACACCTAAAAGGCATCAAAGTTCGCAAAGTTTGTCCGATTTTCACGAAACTTGACGCAGATGATCTTCAGACCATGACTCATAAATGCATTGCTTTTAGGAGCCATATTCAAAACCCGTCGCCCGTCACAACCAATCAAGTTTGGCGGTGAAGCCGCCAAACAGGAAGTGAAGTGATCTCAGCAAGGCTTTCGCGTATCAACACCAAACTCAGTATAGGGTCTCAGGACCCAATTAGGAGGAGGCTCAATAAATTTGGTGACTTTTGACCTATAGGTGGCGCTATAATTACCAAAATTACGTTTTAGCCTGTAACGGGTCATGTGTTTGGAATTAAAGCATATTAGTGATATCTGTTAATACTTTGAGAGGTCCTTAGGCCGCCACATGCCAACATGTGACGTCAACATAAATGATCCAACTGCCATATTGGATGTCATCAAAAACACTTAAAAGGCATCAAAGGTCACAAAGTTTCTCCGATTTTCACGAAACTTGACGCAGATGATCGTCAGACCATGACTCATAAACGCATTGCTTTTTGGAGACATATTCAAAACCGGTTGCCCGTGACAACCAATCAAGTTTGGCGGCGAAGCCGCCAAACAGGAAGTGAAGTGATATCTCAGCAATGCTTTCACATATCAAAACCAAACTAGGTATATAGGTTCAGGACTCAATCAGGAGGACACTCAAGAAATGTGGTAAATTTTGACCACTATGTGGCGCTATAATCACAGGAAGTGGGCTCATATTTCTGCAATGCTTTCACGTATCGAAACCAAACTTGGCTCATTGACTCGGGACCACATCCTGAGGACATACAATAATTTTAGCGACCTTTGACCACTAGGGGTGCTATAATTTGCAACACTTTCTCGTTTCGACACCAAACTTGGTACCTGGAATCGGGACCACATCCTGAAAAAGGACAATACATTTAATGACCTTTGACCACTAGGGGCGCTATAATTAGCAAAACTTTCTCGTATCAACACCAAACTTGGTACATGGACTCGGGAACACATCCTGAAGACGCTCAATATATTTAGTGACATTTGACCACTAGTCACTATAATTATCAACACTTTCTCGTGTTGACACCAAACTTGGTATGTGGACTTGTGACTACAACCTGAGGAAGCATAATACATTTTGTGATGTTTGAGGCATGCGTATGTGTGTGGGACTATTGGAGTGTGTGCGAGAGGAGGTTTATCTGTGTATATTTCTGTGTGTGGGATGGGGGGTTAATTGGGTGTGTGTATAATGTAGCAACATTGGGTTGCCAGTGCAACTCCTGCTCAACTGCTTGGCCCCCACATTGCTGCTTGCAGCTATATTTATTACTATTATTATAATTCCTCTCCTCTGCAAGTCTATGGCAGCCCATAGAACCGTACAGTAAAAAGTTGTGAAATTTGGCACATTCATTCCATACATTCCCATTTTCCATTTCACAAATTTTCAAGTCTGAACCCCAGGCAGTCTAGCGCCACCAATGGGTCAAAGTTGGCGTTGCATCCATGCACTTAACTTTTGAACCGTATGTCCAATTTTGAACATCGATATATAATTGGAACCCCTTGACGGACCTGAGTTCAAAGACTCCTATTACGTTACTTTCCGCCATACTGGACCTCCGCCATATTGGATTTCATCAAAAACGCTTAAACGTTTTCATAGGTCACAAACTTCATCCAATTTTCACGAAACTTGACACAGATGATCTTCAGACCATGTCTCATAACTACATTGCCTTTGACACCCATACTCAAAACTGGTCGCCAGTCACGACCAATCAAAATTGGCGGCAAAGCCGCCAAACAGGAAGTGAACTCAAATCTCGGCAAGGCTTTCACATATCAAAACCAAACTCACTACATGGGCTCAGGACCCAAATAGGAGGAGGCTCAATAAATGTCATGACTTTTGACCTACAGGTGGCGCTATAATTAACAAAAGTAAGTTTTGGCCTCTATGGGGTGATGTGTTTGAAATTAAAACATATTAGTGATCTCTATTAATACTTTGGGAGGTCCTTAGGCTGTCACATATCAACTTTTGACATTAACATAATTGATTGGACCGCCATATTGGATTTCATCAAAAACACTTAAAAGTTTTCACAGGTCACAAACTTCATCCAATTTTCACGAAACTTGACACAGATGATCTTCAGACCATGTCTCATAATTGCATTGCCTTTGACACCCATACTCTAAACTGGTCACCAGTTACGACCAATCAAAATTGCCGTCGAAGCCGCCAAACAGGAAGTGAACTCAGATCTCGGCAAGGCTTTCACATATCAAAACCAAACTCAGTACATGGGCTCAGGCCCCAACTAGGAGGAGGCTCAACAAATTTCATGACTTTTGACCAACAGGTGGCGCTATAATGAACAAAACTACGTTTTAGCCTCTATGGGGTGATGTGTTTGAAATTAAAACATATTAGTGATCTCTGTTAATACTTTGGGAGGTCTTTAGGCTGACAAATATCAACTTTTGACATTAACATAATTGATTGGACCGCCATATTGGATTTCATCACACTTAAAAGTTTTCACAGGTCACAAATTTCATCCATTTTTCATGAAACTTGGCACAGATGATCTTCAGACTATGCCTCACAAACGCATTGCTTTTTGGACCTTTATTCAAAATAAGTCAGCCGTGACGACCAATCGAAATCGGCGGCGAAGACTCCAATCAGGATGTGAACTGTTATCTCCGCCAAGCTGTCACGTATCAAAACCAAACATGGGCTCAGGACTCAATTAGGAGAAGGCTCAATAAATTTGGCGACTTTTGACCACTATGGGGGCGCTATAATCACAGGAAATAGGCTCATATTTCAGCAATACTTTCACATATCAAAACCAAACTTGGTATATGGACTTGGAACCCCTCCCTGAGGACACACAATCAATTTGGTGACCTTCGACCACTAGGGGGGCGCTAGAGTTACAGGAAGTTAGCTCCTATCTCAGCAACGCTTTCACATATCAAAACCAAACTTGGTTCATAGACTTGGGACCCCATCCTGAGGACACACAAAACATTTGGTGTACTTTGACCACTAGGGGCGCTATAATTAGCAATACTTTCTCGTATCAACCTCAAACCTGGTACGTGAACTCGTGGTCACAACCTGACGACGCACAATACATTTGCTGACTTTTGACCACTAGGGGTGCTATAATGACATGAATTAGGCTCATATCTTACTAACGCTTTCATGGATTGAAACCAAACTTTGTACATGGACTCAAGACCCAATCCCAATCAAATCCAGTCCAATTCAATCCAATCCAATCAACAATTACATGAAGTAGGCTCATATCTCAGCAATCCCAATCTAATTATTCTCCTTACTATATTTGACCTAGATTTTAATCTGTTCCCTGTTCATTTTTAAATATTATTATGTTGTTTTGTATTTATATGTCGCTTTGGACAAAGGCGTCTGCTAAATCCATAACCATAACCATAACCATAACCATAATCCAGTCCAATCAACAATCACTTGAAGTAGGCTCATATCTCAGCAATCCCAATCCAATCCAGTCCATTCCAATCCAATCCAGTCCTGTCCAATTCAGTCCAGTCCAATTCCAATCCAATCCAATCCAGTCCATCCCAATCCAATCCAATCCAGTTCAATCCAATCCAATCCAATCAACAATCACATGAAGTAAGCTCATATCTCAGCAATCCCAATCCAGTCCAATCAAATCCAATCCAGTCAAATCCAATCCAATCCATTCCAATCCAGTCCAATTCCATCCAATCCAATCAACAATCACATGAAGTATTCTCATATCTCAGCAATCCCAATCCAGTCCAATCAAATCCAATCCAATCCAGTCCAGTCCAATTAAATCCAATCTGATCAACAACCACATGAAGCAGGCTCATATCTCTGCAATCCCAATCCCAATACAGTCCAGTCCAATCCAATCCAGTCCAGTCCAATCCCAATCCAATCCAATGCAATCCAGTCCAATTCAATCCAATCCAATCAACAATCACTTGAAGTAGGCTCATTTCTCAGCAATCCCAATCCAATTCAGTCCAGTCCAGTCCTGTCCAATTCAGTCCAGTCCAATCCCAATCCAATCGAATTCAGTCCAATTCAATCCAATCCAATCAACAATCACATGGAGTAGGCTCATATCTCAGCAATCCCAATCCATTCCAATCAAATCCAATCCAGTCCAATCCAGTCCAATCCAATCCAATCCAATCCAATCCAGTCCAGTACAATCCAATCCAGTCCAATTCAATCCAATCCAATCAACAATCACATGAAGTAGTCTCATATCTCAGCAATCCCAATTCAGTCCAGTCCAGTCCAATCCAATCCAATCCAATCCAATCCAGTCCAATCCAATCCAATGCAGTCCAGTCCAGCCCAATCCAATCCAATCCAATCCAATCCAATCTAATCCAGTCCAATTCAATCCAATGCAATCCAGTCCAGTCCAGTCCAGTCCAGCCTTGTCTAGTCTACCTTAGTCTAGTCCAGTCCAATCCCAACTTCTGCTTATTTGCTTGGCCCCCACATTGCTGCTTGCAGCTATATTTACACACTCTTTCCGCTGTCATTGGAGTCTATGGCAGCCCATAGAACCGTACAGTAAAAAGTTGTGAAATTTGGCACGTTGATTCGGGACAGTATAAAAATGAATTTGAGCAAGTTTTATGCCTGAACCAGACAGTCTAGCGCCACCAATGGGTCAAAGTTGACATTGCATCCATGCAATTAACTTTTGAACCGTATGCCCGATTTTGAATATCGTAACATCTTTGGAAGTCTTGGATGAGGCCGAACTCAACGCACCCCATGACGTCAATTTCCGCCATGTTGGATCTTCCGCCATATTGTATTTCATCAAAAACACTTAAAAGGCATCAAAGATCACAAAGTTTGTCAGATTTTCACGAAACTTGACGCAGATGATCTTCAGACTATGACTCATAAATGCATTGCTTTTAGGAGCCATATTCAAAACCCGTCGCCCGTCACGACCAATCAAGTTTGGCTGCGAAGCCGCCAAACAGGAAGTGAAGTGATATCTCAGCAAGGCTTTCGCGTATCAACACCAATCTCAGTACATAGTCTCAGGACCCAATTAGGAGGAGGCTCAATATATTTGATGACTTTTGACCTATAGGTGGCGCTATAATTAGCAAAATTACATTTTAACCTGTAACGGGTCATGTGTTTGGAATTAAAACATATTAGTGATATCTATTAATACCTTGACAGGTCCTTAGGCCGACACATGCCAACATGTGACATCAACGTAATTGATCCAACCGCCATATTGGATGTCATCAAAAACACTTAAAAGGCATCAAAGTTGGCAAAGTTTGTCCGATTTTCACGAAACTTGACGCAGATTATCTTCAGAACATGACTCACAAATGAATTGCTTTTTAGAACCATATTCAAAGCCCGTCGCCCGTCACGACCAATCAAGTTTGGCGGCAAAGCCGCCAAACAGGAAGTGAAGTGATATCTCACCAATGCTTTCACGTATCAAAACCAAACTAGGTATATGGGCTCAGGACCCAATCAGGAGGACACTCAAGAAATGTGGTCAATTTTGACCACTATGTGGCGCTATAATCACAGGAATTGGGCTCATATTTCAGCAATGCTTTCACGTATCGAAACCAAACTTGGCTCATTGACTCGGGACCACATCCTGAGGACATACAATAATTTTAGCAACGTTTGACCACTAGGGGTGCTATAATTTGCAACACTTTCTCGTATCGACACCAAACTTGGTACCTGGACTCTGGACCACATCCTGAATAAGGACAATACATTTAGTGACCTTTGACCACTAGGGGCGCTATAATTAGAAAAACTTTATCGTATCGACACCAAACTTGGTACATGGACTCGGGAACACATCCTGAAGACGCACAATATATTTAGTGAGCTTTGACCACTAGGGGTGCTACAATTATCAACACTTTCTTGTATCGACACCAAACTTGGTATGTGGACTTGTGACTACAACCTGACTACGCACAATAAGTTTGGTGATGTTTGAGGTATGCATATGTGTGGGGGGTTATTGGGGTGTGTGGGGGAAGAAGTTTATCTGTGTATATGGGTGTGTGTGGGACAGGGGGGGGTTAATTTGGTGTGTGTATAATGTAGCAACATTGGGTTGCCAATGCAACTCCTGCTCAACTGCTTGGCCCCCACATTGCTGCTTGCAGCTATATTTATTATTATTCCACCATGGAAGTCTATGGCAGCCCATAGAACCGTCTGGTGAAAAGTTTTGAAATTTGGCATACTTATTGGGGACAGTCCAGTGATTCATTTCACCAAGTTTCATGTCGGCACCTCCAGCGCTCTAGCGCCACCAACAGGCCAAATTTGGATTTGCGTTCACGCACCTAACTTCTGACCCGTTGACACGATTGTCAAAAATGAGGTATCGTTGGAATCCTTGGACCAAGCCGAGTTCAACGCACCCTATGACGTCATTTTCCGCCATGATGGATTTTCCGCCATTTTGGATTTTGTCAAAAACCTTTAAAAAGTTTCACGCCTCACATAGTTTGTCCAATTTTCACGAAACTTAGCACATAACATCTTCAGACCAAGCTGCACAAAAGTTATCGATTTTTATCTTCGGAACTAAAACCGTTCGCCTATAGCAGCCAATCGAAATTTGCGGCGAAGCCGCCAAACAGGAAGTGAGCTCATATCTCCGCAAACCTTTCATGTATCGTAACCAAACTTAGTAGATATACTACTTACCCCATCCGGAGGACGCTCAAACAAATTGGTGACCTTTGACCCCTAGGGGGCGCTGGAATTAGCAGTTGCGGCGGTGGGTTGGCTGAGTGAGGGGGTGGCGACACTCATCCCTGGTTCAGCCACACAAAATCAGTTATGTTTTGATGTGAAACTTGACCTTGTAACTCAGCCAATCTTGGGTTGTTTGGCATGGAACTTGCTGTGACTGCTTAATGCTATATGCCTGATGCCACGGCATTGAGTTGCATGGCAAATCTGGACTGCTGAACTCTCTGCTTGGCCCCCACATAGCTGCTTGCAGCTATTTATGTCAGTAATTCCATTCAAAAAGTGAAACTTGTATATTATATTCATTCATTACACACAGACTGATATATTTCAAATATTTATTTATTTTAATTTGGATTATTATAACTCACAACTAATGAAAATCCCAAATTCAGTATCTCATAAAATTAGAATATTACTTAAGACCAATAAAAAAAAGTTTTTTTAGAAATGTTGGCCAACTGAGAAGTATGAGCATGTACAGCACTCAATACTTAGTTGGGGCTCCTTTTGCCTGAATTGCTGCAGCAATGCGGCGTGGCATGGAGTCGATCAGTCTGTGGCACTGCTCAGGTGTTATGAGAGCCCAGGTTGCTCAGATAGTGGCCTTTAGCTCTTCTGCATTGTTGGGTCTGGCGTATCGCATCTTCCTCGTCACAATACCCCATAGATTTTCTATGGGGTTAAGGTCAGGCGAGTTTGCTGGCCAATTAAGAACAGGGATACCATGGTCCTTAAACCAGGTACTGGTAGCTTTGGCACTGTGTGCAGGTGCCAAGTCCTGTTGGAAAATGAAATCTGCATCTCCATAAAGTTGGTCAGCAGCAGGAAGCATGAAGTGCTCTAAAACTTCCTAGTAGACAGCTGCGTTTACCTTGGACCTCAGAAAACACAGTGGACCAACACCAGCATATGACAAGGCACCCCAAACCATCACTGACTGTGGAAACTTTACACTGGACTTCAAGCAACGTTGATTCTGTGCCTCTCCTCTCTTCCTCCAGACTCTGGGACCTTGATTTCCAAAGGAAATGCAAAATTTACTTTCATCAGAGAACATAACTTTGGACCACTCAGCAGCAGTCCAGTCCTTTTTGTCTTTAGCCCAGGCGAGGCGCTTCTGACGCTGTCTCTTGTTCAAGAGTGGCTTGACTCAATGAATGTGACCTCAGAAACCCATGTCTTGCATACGTCTGTGTAGTGTTGCACGGTGTATCGATACTATAAAGTTATCACGATGCCTTCAAGCCAAAAAACAATACGATTTCCTATGTTTTTGTCTTTCCCAATTTATCATTCAGCGCATATTGGAATTTTCCCTCCACAGGTACACGTCCGTAAATTAGGGAATGCAATTGCACCCACGGGGGCGGTTCAGCGAAAAGAAGGGGTGTGTTTTGGCGCAAATCGAAATTTTGCAGTTTCAGAAAACAATTCCGCCACAGACCAGGAACATCCTGGTCTAAAGTCAGTGGCGCAAATTCAGATGCTATTTTAAGGGTGCATGCATGGCCACAGGCCTGCAGGAATTAATGCTATGCACACCGATCTACAGGCATCCCCATGCACACACGGAAACATTCAAAGCCTTGATAATATTTGTCCGTTTCCCGGTTTTGTTCGTGCATTGGTCACCTAAAAACTAGCCTTTATAGTCTACATGCATTATCTTTACAGCAACAATGCCTAATTACGACCTATTCATTTGGACAACTTTATACACACTGCAAAAAAATAATTCTAGCCAAGTGTTATTGATCTTATATTAAGATTAAAAAATCTATTTGGTCTTGTTTTTAGTATGAAAAGACTTACCTAGCGCCCTCTCAAAAGATCATTTTGACTTAATTTAAGAAGACTTTAACTTATTTTAAGGAGTCTTATCAAGACAAATTTGCTTGTTTTTAGGACAAGTTTGCTTAACGCACTGGCAGACAAATTTGCTTGTTTTCAAGATGAGATGTCTTAAAATAAGTCAATTTTGTTTTAAATTAAGTCAAATGATTTCACAAGAAAGCGCTGGGTAAGTCTCTTTATACTGAAAACAATACCAACTAGTTTTTTTTTTTTATCTTGATATAAGATTAATAACACTTGGTTAGATTTTGTTAGATAAGCAGTTTTTGCAGTGCATCCCTATAAAGGCTAAAGTTACCTAGTTGTGTATGGCTTTAAACATTGTATGCGCTTTAACATCAGCCTAAGCATTATTCCAGCAGTGCTAAGGTTTTGACAAGCACCACAATTTTGCCTACCTTGTTGTTGCCCATCTGAAATAACTCCTAGCTTTGCTTTGTTCCCTCCATCCTTTCTTGTTTTCAAAAAAAACATTTTATATCCATGATGGCCTTGAAGTCTTGAGTTAGTGAATTGGCTTAAATCAGCTTATTATGTGCTGATAACCAGCAACCATAGATTGTAAAATACTGTAGTTGCTGCGTCCGTGCATTGTTATTCTCTCTCCTGCTCAAACAAAAGTTGTGCGTGCATTAAGTTGATGATAACGTGTTTACAAACTCTACTTTACAGATTATTGTAAATAGCCTACTGTCATGCAGTTAATGGGATACTGTGCAGAGTTGGAAAGCTAGGTCAACTTGGTGTGAATACACACAGAGGAAATAGTTTCTCGTTGTTGAGTTGTCTGATGGTAAGGTGCGGCCGGAGTAGGCTACACCTGCAGGCGCGCTTGCTTGGCCATAATGTAGCGTGTGCTTCACAACGCACATTTTGCTCTTCTCATCTATACAGACGCAGTAGTTCACATTTCTGCAAACCATACATAATTACAAGGAAAAATATTACCACAAGAGGGAAATCATTGTGGTGTCCATTAAAATGTAAAAAAAACAGGCATAAATCTAGCGTATAAATTTCCATGAATCATGGCTGTGTTAATGACATAAATTAGGAAATATTAGAGGACTTAAGGAGACGTGATGTTGAACTGGATGCCGATGCCATTTAACCCAAATGTCCCAGAAGCAGCACGGGAGAGGAGAGCTTATCTGACAGAAGAGCTGCATCGTCTATAGTGAGGTAATGTTAGATTACATTGCAAAAATATCACCATGCATTCATAACCTCATGATTCAGTGAGAGTGATCCCAAAACATCGGAAAGTATGTCTTTGTGACATTTCTGTATTACATTTTGTCAAGAAGAAAAATCAATAGCACACTGTTCCCAACTGGACAGTCATTATAGTGCTGTGAACCACTCCTGGCTGCGCCTGGCAAATTTGCCATTATAATAGCAATCCGGTATGGAACAAGCACGCCTGTTGTTAAAGGGAATGTGAGATGACACTCTGATTGGTTTATTGCACATTATGCCCAAACCACACTATGGGCTGTATTTTGGGTCACCAGCGCATGGCGTAAAGTTCGTTATTCACCCGCGCAAAGTTGAATTCGGTATTTTGCACATTTATTTTTTAAGCATTGCGCCCAGGGGTGTGGCAATTAACAACCTAGGGAGGGGACTAGCGCATTGTCTAAAAATCGCAATCATACACCACCTAAACCTGGTCAGAAGTCAATGGCGAGTTGTTCATATGCTATTTTAAGAGCGCATGTCAACAGTCATATTGGTAGGTGCACGCACCATCCTTCTATCATTCATGAACGCACACCAGCGGCACACCAGCGGCAAGTTTCACTTTGCCAATGAGTTCAAATAGACGAGTGCAAATGCGTGAAGGCTATGCTAGGTTTTAGTAAAGCATGGTTTAAGAATGACTATTCCATACGGTCTCGCAAGCAGCCTCCTTCAAATGCGCCGTTGAATGCCAAAATACCTATGCATTTATTTCACATATCGCGCGTTGCGCCGTTAAAGGGAATGACAGATGTCATTCTCATTGGTTTAAAATGATGTTACGCCCCAAACACACCCATATGACTGATTAAAAGACCTAGGAACACCTTGTTACGCCATGTGCTCCACTTTTGATAGCGAAACCCCTCCCAATGTGAACTGGACATCCTACTAAATTTGAATAGACTTTTGACGAGTGACGATGCACTTTAGAATGTCATGATAGGGCCCTATGACTACCATTACTACATACCATGACTAATGTAGCTACTTCATACCACCCCATTTTAGATTTGCGTCGGGCGCAACAGTCATTTATCCCGCCGGTAAAATAGCAACAGCGCCCAAGATCCGCCCACAAAGCTACTTGCGCTTTGCGTTTGATACTTGCGTTTCAGATCGTTAAAATAGAGCCACAAGACAGTATCCTTTGTTTTTATCTCTTTAGTATCAAGGAGAGTGGCAACCTTCTTTTCTACCTTTTACCAAATATAATTACTATTAGAGACGAAGCATGACTTACTGGAAAAGTTGCCTTTTAACTCATTGAGTGCCAAAAACGTAATATTACGTTTTTAGCTTTTTTTTAAATTACGAAACTAGACACCAGGGCTCCGAACCGGTTCAAGGAACGAAAACCGAAAACGAAAGGAATTTTACGGAATTTTACGAGGAGCGGAAACGGAAACGAAAACAAAATGGTCTTCAACTGTTCCGGAACAGAAACGTTATTCTGAAATCCACAAAACCGGTTAATAACGTTTTTTTTTCGTTCTCTATATAACAGCCTAATAATTTGATTTCTCCAGTTTGAAAAAAAAAAAACGAATAAATGGACCTTTGGTCCAAATGTGTATATTTTGTCTTGCTGTTGTAATGTAGCCTAACCTATCCGTCTGCCACTTCGGATCTTAGGCCAGCTCGTAGCGTAGGCTACTGAAACTGATTTGGAAATTGTTTGTAGCCTATGCGTAATAGCCTATTTTGCCTGTCCACGCCTTGTCGTTTTAAAGTCGGGATTTAAAATGTTTGCGCAATTATAGCCTATTGTATGTAGAAGAGTTAAACGGGAAATTTGAGATAGGCCTTGTCAGCAACAGACATGTTCGTTTATAAACAGGGTTGGAATTATAGCGCAAGCCTTTGAAGATCTCCATATGGATAAAACTTAGGCTACAACCAGGTAAGGAGTTTAGCACGTATCCAGAAATATTTTTATAAGAAATTATTTATAGGCATAGGTTAGGCCTACAGTAAGTCTGTAGGCTATGGGATGGATAGCCCATCTGAATGTTTTTGGATGCCGCCTGTGATTCTTTCCTTCTTTCTCTGATTGCCTACATTCTGTAAAGCGCCATGATACATGTGTTATGTTTTGGCGCTCTATAAGCACAATAAATTGAAAATTGAATTGAATTTATTATTTTTGGGCATAGCTACGGTATAGGCTAAATCAAGGGGAAATAATGAGTATGTCTATTCTAAGGTAAAGTCCACAAAAATAGACTTGATAGGCCCGCCAAACACTGCCGGAACTTTAAGAACGATGATATTTTGCGTTCCGAACCGGTTCAGGACTGATATGTTGGTGGCGGAACGCATGCAAGAACGAAAACGTTAAACATAGGCCTACCTGAACCGTTCGGAACGGAACGTTTGAAAAATAATTTTGTTTTCAAGCCCTGCTAGACACTCTAACACACCTTATATGTGATTTTGGGAACTCTGTGGTGAATGGAAATGAAATATATGACGATTGAAAACTCATGAAAACTCACAATCTGGACATTTTATCATAACTCGGTTGCCGCTTTGGGTCGAATCAGTGACGCATGCACGTCAGGTCAAAACCATGCCATTTTCGTGGGTCTATCACTAGGTGGCAGTCTCGCCAGGTCTCGCTGATCACTTCCCGGAAAGTTTACACAAGTAAGTAACAGGCAAGACTTCATATTTCATGAAAGACGTTGTATCTCCATTTCTAGAAAAATACAGCGATTTTGATGACCCACCGAGAGCTTAAAGTCTCACCTTTTAATTGAGCCATTGTATGTGTTCATAGCTATAACACAGAATATGCTGTGGCTGTACAAAAATCATCAACAATGGTCTAGATTGCTGGCACTCTAGGACAAAGCTCCCGAAAACAGCTTGGCATTCAGTGAGTTAAAGGGGTGATAGAATTTAAAACCGAGTTTACCTTGGCATAGTTCAATAACAGTAGTTTGTGGGTAAAATGGACATACCTCCCAAAATCCCATTGTCACCTCCTTCATATGCAAATCTCACAACTTTAGAAGCCATCTACACTCTGTTGGATACAAATGTATCCGACGCACTTTCGTTATGATTTGCCCTACCTTCCACATTAGACCATCGGATCAGCATATCCTAAGTGGAGCAATTTGGATCTGCTGGAGACCCCGAACTCATTTTGCTCCGTAGCCGTATCGGACGAATGTGGACTGTGTGTCTGTAGTGTGTTGCGGAACCATCTGAAAAGAGATGATGTACAAGCCCATGTTCCCTTCCCTGATTCGTTGTGCTCGTTTCACGTGATTATGGCCATGCTACTTTGTTTTCGAGAAGTAGCCTACATTTATTCATTTGACAGCCATACAGTGAATGGCAACAGATTATATGCAATTTAAAGACGCTAGGCTATTATATAGCCTAACTGTGTAGGCTATATGACAAATAAATCCCTCTTGATCATTAGAAGCACTATGTAGGCTATGTTCTATAATGTCCATTACACAAGGTAGGCTATTTTATTCGCTTGGCGTTAGTCGACAAATCTACCCGGCATTCTGTGTAAACTATGCCTATTCCACTGCATTAGCGTGCACTGCATTTGAGGTAACTTTCATAAATCCGTATTTTGCGGTTACATAGCACATATAGTGATTGTATACAAGCTAAAAGTAGCACACACATTGCCACTGCAAACTAAACTGAGCACGTATTGAATCGAGCACGTGGTAGGGTGGCACAGTTCACAAAACCCATGGTTCGGTTCGTATCATGGTTTTAGGGTCACGATTTTCGGTTCTGTTTGGTTCTTGTTATAATTTTTTTCTTCTAATCATATTATACTTCAGCATATGATATATAGCAGAATAATCCACCATTTAGGCTACAGTATTAGAAATAGTTAAGCTTATATCATGTAATCATGCACAAACTGAAAGAATTTCACTTGACTTTAAGCACATCATTGAGACCATCTCTGAGGAAAGTTGAGATTTTGATACAGCAAGAGTGAAGACATTGATGATTTCAACACCTTTTTTAAATTTATTTGGCAAAAATGTATTACCATCTACAGGAACGCCTGTGCCTTTTTAGCATAAGAAGATTGACTGAAATATTACGGTATATTTTATTTCTATACTTAGCGTAGCCAAGCTATGCAAGATTGTAGCTTCAAGCTTCTAGGCTACCACATAACAGCGACAAGCCCTGTTATGCGCAATTTCTCTCCTGTCTGCCAAATTTGAACGCTCCTGTAGTTTCTCTCAACATGGCTATTTGCTCACTGAAACTGAACGTTAGATCTTCCATGTGATCTTCCAACACACATTTTAATGATATTTTGTTTTTGAGGGCTTTTGAGATCTGAGGTTATTACCTTTAGTGTTGTCATGATACTAAAATTATGACTTCGATACGATACCTGCCATAAATATCTCGATGCTCGATACTGAAACGATACCACGGCGAAATCCTAAAATATCTGGAAAAGAAATGAGCAGACCTCCATGACAAACATTACCAGTAGTAGCCTACAAACCGAATATTAAACAGATCGTTTGCAAGTTATGGTAATGTTATACTAGCGTAAACATTGCGCTTTCATCACGTTAGCACACTGATCAGTCGTTATGTCTCGTTAAAATTCATTGATGAAGGAACGTTCGCTTTATCCCAGAAAACCATACTCGTTTCAGTTAGGCTAGACTAAAACTGAAGAGATTAACTTGGCACTAATCATGTAGTGGTGTTTTCTATTGCCTATTTGTTAACCTGTTGTTTTTTGAACTCTTTAAACATTTTGGGATATTGGGTGTTGGGTCTGCGAGTTGCTTAGCCAAGTTCTATGCGTAGCCTACTGCTTTTGAATGACAATCGGGCCTCTGTGTACCTGATGGCTTGCCTTCACTATCCGAGATTCACTTCACCTTTTGTTTTATCCACAAGCCGAGGACTGTCGGAAAGAACTATGTTGACGTTGGCTGCACACTCACTCGCTCAGAGCTGCCTGCTTGACACGCCCATTTGCCTAGATGCGTACAAGGAGCCTGGAGAGTGGGAGCAGTCCACACAGACACAGAACGTTATTATTTTAATAAAGTATCGATTCTAAAAACGTTGTAAAATGGTATCGTTTTTTGCGAGAAGGCAACATGATATCTTTCTAGTATCGATACACCGTGCAACACTAATTACCTTACAGTAAAATTAATTATCATTAGCCTACTACACATCTCCCCTGCACACATGAGAGTTTGTCAGAGCCGTGCCACTGGAGGAGGGGCTGCTGTAGCCTACTCCCCTTAATTATAGCATGTGTCATAAAATAAACGCTGCTTTGTTAATTCGTAATGTTAATTTGTTAATGTGTAAGGCGTGCAGCATCATCAAAGACTGTTCTCACCCCAACCACAGACTGTTCTCCCCACTACCCTCAGGGAGGCGTTACAGGTCTCTCCGCACCCGAACCAGCAGGTTCAGAGGAAGCTTCTTTCCTGCGGCTGTCACCTTACTGAACTCTAACTCTGCATCCCGGTGACAACCAATCAACTAAGCCCCCAAACCCCCCTGCCCTGCCCGATGCCTCCTTGCCTGTGCCTGTTGAGGTGTCCACGACTTGGCAACCTTGACAGGGACACCATACACTCATAAAAGCCCTTCTAGGGGCAAATTAGCATTAGCTATAAACATGATAATATCGGTAGGAACGCTCGCTTTACCACTTCTGAAAAAGTGTGCTCACACTCTATAGCCCGGATATGGTTCTGAAACTAGCAGCCTACAAGTTTTGTTTTCCTTACAGATTTCATAAATGACTAGAGTGGTATCAGTTAAGTGTACAAATTACCAGATATCTGTAGTTCAATATTTGATGATTGCCTGTGTGTGTGCATCATTCTCATAAATGACTATCTAAATTCTTATCTGAAACTATAGCCTGCATAATAACCATGTACAACTCTGCCATAGTATGCTTTAATTAACTATTTATGACTCATGCTTTAATGCAGGTAAAACCGATATCACCTGGATGATGCTGGATGCTGGGGCTGAGACGGATGTGGTGAATTCTGTGGGGAGGACAGCAGCGCAAATGGCTGCTTTTGTTGGTATGGAAGTTGAATTGATCACTTGATCTTTAGGTAGATGTAAATAAGAGGACTTTCATCAGTTAAGGACAAGGGGCAGCAACCTTTACTTTCTAAAAAGCCATTTTTGGCCAGAAAGGGAACAAAATCCCAGGGCCTTCACAAGGAACTGCACTGTTTGGCTTGCAGGACAGCAGCAGAAGATACAGAGTGTTTTTGTGTTTTATGTCATAGTGATTATTTCTTCTTCTTCTTCTGTGTGAAATAAAATTTGCTCCACTTCAAACTGAATCTGAAAATACAAAATATTCATTTGAATTGCTGAATTTGAGCAATTGTATTGAAAAAACAAATTTGAATACTTTATTTTGAAATTGAATTAATTTATTTGGAACTGAATTCCAGTCAACTTGAAATTGAATATAATATTTTTAAATTGAACTCATTTGCTCTGATTAAATTATCCTCACTGAAAAATTCACTCCACACACTTCCACATTCAGTTCTTACAGTTTCAGGCTGGGAAATTAAATTTCAGTCTACTGAGACACAACATCTGGTAATTGAGGAAGTGCAACAGTAGACAGTAAATCTTTTTGGAGATCTCCAAAACGGTGTCCCTAACCTCCTCTTTTTCTGCCACAGATGACGCTGTCCTTTTAGACAAGTCCCCCACTCGGCGACCCAAACTGGACAGTTATCAGAAAGCTATTTTCCTATTCAAGTGAATGTGGAGGCATACAAGAAGGGGTGGGATATGTGTAGAGACCTCTGCCATACAAACTAACCCCATGCATTTCTATGGTGGATTCTTTGAGTGCTGTGTCTCATTAGAAAGTCTCTGACGGTGTGTATTGTAGTGATTGGGATGTTGGAGTAGTTAAATACAGTAAATATTTTTCACGTCTGTTCAACTGTGCAAAGTACAAAGAGGGACATTTTCAGTGAGGATAATTACCAATCCGAGCAAATGAGTTCAATTTCAAAATATTATGGGTAACACTTTACGATAAGGGTACATTAATTATCATGAATTCATGCATGAATTAATTCATGATTTATGCCTTACTTCATGCATTTATATCTTATGTATCATCAGGAATTTACATGACTTTATAGTCTCTCATTAATGACCTCATGCATGAACAACACATCAACTAAAGCATTAGGTACGGTGGGTCCATCATTATGATTTATGATTTCTTAAGCATGATCATCATGATTACATGAATGTCAGGTTTATTACTCATGAGTTCATCATGTTTGTGGCCCCTCAACTAAAGTGTGAACAATGGCATGTGTTTAGAGAACCGCACAAGTTGTGTTCAAATCAGAATTTGAGTAGTGATGAATACATTTTTGGCAGGGGTCCGTGCTCAGTGTCTCTCTCAAAAAGGTTGAAGACCCCTGCTTTAGAATGTCATGTTGATCAGCTACAGACAACGAGTGGCAGACAGCGTGATGTCACTTATAGACTATCAGAGATTGAGTTACATTGTTGCAAATTTCTCAAACGATGATGCATCATTCCACAAAATGGTTTACCTTCAGTATCAGGAAGTTATTCAATAAGCTTAACATTAAACATAGCCTTAATTCTAAACAGCTGTTAGGCTTATGTCATTTTGATCTACCTGTGGCCATGTAATTGGGCTACGGGTTTTCCATGTTTGAACGGGCACTGCACTAGTTGCTCAACTCAGCAGTTCGGTTGAAAATGTTCAGATTCAGTTTGAAGTGGAACAAGTTTTACTCCATAATTCTGTTGCTATTTCTAGCTCATTTTTAAAATGTGTAAAACTCTTTGAATATACGTAATACTCTCCGAGACGTAACAACAAATAATCTAGCTGTTGAACATCTCTTACTCCTCACTTTCTTTATTTTTGTTCTGTCATCCCTTGTAGGACAACATGACTGTGTCACTGTCATCAATAACTTCTTTTCTCGTGCAAGACTGGATTATTACACCAAACCACAAGGTTTAGAGAAGGAGCCCAAGTTACCCCCAAAACTAGCTGGCCCCCTCCATAAGATCATTATGAGCACCAATCTAAACCCTGTTAAGGTAACTAAGAAGAGCCCATGGTAACTGACAAAAAGGTTTATTAGGTTGATCATGCATAATATCATAATCTATCTATTAATGAAAGGAACGTCTGTGTGTGTGTGTTTGTGTGTTTGTTATTTGCATATGTCTCAAACCGTTCATCTGACTGATTTCAATCTTGCTGGGCCCTATCATGACATTGTAAAGTGCATCGTCACTCGTCAAAAGCTTATTCAAATTTAGTAGGATGTCCAGTCCACATTGGGAGGGGTTTTGTTATCAAACGTCGAGCGCATGGCGCAACAAGGTGTTCCTAGGTTTTTTAATCAGTCATATGGGTGTGTTTGGGGCGTAACATCATTTAAACTAGAGATGTCCGATAATATCGGCCCATCGATATTATCGGCCCGATATTAGCATAAAAATGTATTATCTGTTAATATCGTTATCGGATTTTTTTTGCCTTAAAACCGATAAAATAATGCTTGCGTTACACCCAAATAGTGCTATGCGCTCCTGAAGCGTTTACCGGCGCACAGATGATGACCTCATCAAGCTGCGTCTTGAAGCATACAAACAAGCGTGGATGGCTGCAGTAACGAACTTGCTCGCTCTGTTTCAACATTATGTCTGTGGTTTGGAATTGGCCATGGCCGTCGTAGCCCCTTGAGTTGGCCGTGACGCCCCTTTGAAAATCAGAGGTTTACAGGCCACGGTGGCCTTGGTGCCCCCTTCTTTAAATGTTCTGCTTTGCATCCTACTAATAGCGATATATATTTAGCCTATGGCCAAATTACGCAGTGGAGAAAGTGACAGCGCAAGAAAGTGCGTCCAAATTAACCCATTCTTCTCAGTTGAACTACTCGCGAAGTAGCCTACTTATCACACAGACATCACAAGTATCACATGAAAGAGCTTTTTCTCAACTTTTAAACGATGTTAGCCGCTAATTGCTGTGGTGAACGGTTCGCGAGAAAAGTAAATAATATCATTCAATCATAAATTCTACTGAAGGTTTTGCGTCCATCTCCCTACCCATTCATCTCGGTGGAATACTTCAGAACCCTTCGTTTAACATGACAAACCATATATCAGAATAAACAGCAGACCTTACCGAACAGAAAGGTGTAAATCAGTCCCCTGTAGGCTACAGTTAGCCGTTCCAGACTAATCCCGTTTTGAATTTGCAGTAAATTTCAACATACATGGATGTCTCCAAATTTGGGATTAAGTTTTACACTGTGTTTAAATTGTTCCACATTTCATAACGGGCCAAATACAAAACAAATATTACAAATGTCGCCTAGATATCGGTAAATCAGAGGACAGCTGACTGTAAGAGTTTGTGAAAGTAGCCTTAATGATCACAAAATGCTAAGCATACATCTAGGCTATTTGAGTTTCTTAAAGCTGAGCTGTGCTTAAATTGTTCAATACATGATTTCATAACAGGCCAAATATAAAATAAATGTTAAATATAGCCTAGATATCTGAAAATATTAGATGATCAGATGATTTACAGTTATATGTAATATGTCATGTTTTATGTTTTTGTATACAGTGATGCAGGTCTACTGCAATGAATACAACTTTGATCATTTTTATAGCCTACTACTGTATAGTTAACTTTGGCCTTGGTGCCCTGACATGTGGCCTTTGTGCCCCCCACCAAATATGCCCAACTGAAGGCCAAGTGGCCTTGCCCCTAAAATGGTGAAATTCCAAGCCTGATTGTGGGTATGGCCCGTTATGTACTTCACCTCAAGCCTGAAGTATTTTTTGTAGCTCAAACAAATGTTTTCAAAATTGTGCAGTATAGTTGCTTGCCACATTGTAATTGACTCATATTTGTGCATTCATTCAATTAAGGTGATTGAGTTTTAGTTAAAGAAACAGTTCATGAAGCATCCTACAAATGCAGGCTGATTTAACACAGAAAAAGGGTAGCCTGTCATACACTATGCCTGTTATTTTAGTTGGCTTTACATTCTGCTATGTTGCACATAGTTGTTCAGGTACAATGTTTTATCATTTGTGAAAAAGTCAAATTTGCCCTATTTGTTGTGGGCATTGTCAAGATTATCTCAGGGAGAGTGTAATCCAAACTGTTGTTTGAGACAATTAAAAAATAAAAAATAAACATGGCACTTTTTCCCTAAATTAAGTTGAAGTATTTTTCTTATTTTGCACAGACAATGTTAACATTTGGAAAGCCTTGTTGCATTCAAGAATGCATCCAGTGGGGCATCACAATAACATTAAGCATGTTGTGTTAATTCCACAACAGGAGATAAATGATGTTACCTAAATTAGTTTTGAGGAAAAATAACCCACATATCGACATCGGTATCGGCTGATATCGGAATCGAAATTTGAGAGTTGGACAATATCGGCATATCGGATATCGGCAAAAAAGCCAATATCGGACATCCCTAATTTAAACCAATGAGAATGACATCTGTCATTCCCTTTAACGGCGCAAAGCGCGATATGTCAAATAAATGCATCGGTATTTTGGCATTCAACGGCGCATTTGAAGGAGGCTGCTTGCGAGACCGTATGGGAGTAGTCATTCCACTAAACCATGCTTTACTAAAAGCTAGCATAGCCTTCACACATTTGCACTCGTCTATTATTTGAACTCATTGGCAAAGTGAAACTAACTTCACCAAGGTGTCAGTCAACGACAAGACAGTTATATGCAGTTACTTTCACTATTGACTGACAATGGGTTACCATCGAAAACATAGGCTGGAAAAAGCAACACTTACCCTAATATTGCTCAAATGACTAAACAAAACAACATTTATCCTGCAGAGGAGTTGCTTATATCTTGTGACAGTGCATCTTCAGCTGTGCTCCATACATGTCTCGCCTCTCCCCTAATCACTTTTAACCGTCATTACCAATTTGCAAATGATGGTGAATAACTACTCATCATGAGATGTACAGATCATGAGATGTACAGATATTTAGTAATATCTTTATTCTAATTATGTTTCCCATTGTAATTGTGCAATTTGTAATGTTTGGCATGGATGTGCGCTGTGCGTTCATGAATGATAGAAGGATGGTGGGTGCACCTGCCAATATGACTGTTGACAATGCTCTCTTAAAATAACATAAACAACTCACCATTGACTTCTGACCAGGTGTACAATAGCGATTTTTAGACAATGCGCCAGGCCATTCCCTAGGTTGTTAATTGCCACACCCCTGGGCGCATTGTTTAAAAAATAATTGTGCAAAATACCGAATTAAACTTTGCGCGGGTGGAAATCGTGTTTTACGTCAGTGTGCAAAATACAGCCCGCTAGGTGTCTTCCTAAGATACAAGTGAGTGCAGTGCCATCTTTGACATTGTTTGAATAAGAAATGCAAAAGATATTGTGGGCGACTCAAAGCTTTGGTCGCCGAGAGGCTAAGTAGGGGAGACTAACTTGCCCGACGCGCTGTCCAATAATTTCCAGTATAGCTTCCAAGAAAGTTAAGTTCCTTTATTGTAGTAAAATCGGCATCTTGATAATATCCAACACAGTTCAATGTCTATCAATTCATAAACGTCAATAAATCCAGAAGTAAAATCCACAAGTTTCATGTAGTCCACAACAGCAATAATTCCATTCAACAGCTTAATATATCAAATGCAGTCAGCAAAAAGTAAGGCTTCCCCCATCACACCCTCTCTGTTCATTCACAAAACTCAAGTGAGCAGGTGATATTATGATTCTTGCCGCCACTAACACCATGTGACCCAATTACCGTGAGTAACCACAGGTGCACAACACAGACGTCATCTGACCCCAATAGATATTGTTAAAAGAAGCTTTATTGGCTTTAGCCGCTGTAGCCACTCCCCTTCTCACACGGCGCAGCACTGAATAATTGCACGCAGGTAGAAAGTCACGTCATACAAACTAGATGTACCGCAAACCAGTACAAAATATGACCGCTGCTCAGTCCTGCATATTCTCTTCACAAAAATGTGTGAGTGAGAGTGTGCACGGGACAAGGACTCAAGGAGAGTCTGTGTTAAGGTAGGCCTACTTCTATACTCTGGTAGAGTTGCACGTAGCTCTACAATGCAAGAGATATGAAATTATTATTTAGCCTATTTATTTATGCATCAACCTAAGGCAGGAGGTGTGTGTTGCTTTTATCGAACGTTCTATCAAATATATTTTTTATTGATATTGATTACATGTCTATCGCAATATGTTATTGTTTTATCGTCCAGCCCTAGTGTGCGTGTGCCTGCTTGCCTGCATGTGTGTGTTTTTATGCGTTTGTCTGTGTGTGTGTGTGTGTGTGTGTGTGTGTGTGTGTGTGTGTTTATGTGTGTGTGTGTTTGTGTGTGTGCGTGCATGTGGGTGTGTTTGTGCATCCGTGCGGGTGTGTTTGTGCATGCGTGCGTGCGTGAACATATTTGTGTTTATGTGTGTGTTTTAATGTGTGTGTTCATGTGTGTGTTCATGTTTCAGGGGTCCCAATGATTTAATGTTTATATGTTCAAGATTTTTTGGATGTTATTTCTCTGACATTTACTAACTTTAACTGACTATATTACATTTAGGCCTGTCACGATAACAAATTTTGCTGGACGATAAATTGTCTCAGAAATTATTGCGATAAGCGATAATATTGTCGTTCTGAGAATTTTCCTCGGGAAGAGGAAGACGGCCCACTTGTTGTGTTTTTTTCCCCAACTGGGAAAACTGCAGCGGATGATTGTGTTTTAGATGCATATGCATGTTTGTTGTGTTGCCGCTTTTAATTGCGACTGTTTTCCAACAAATGCGACACACCGACTCGCACGCGTTCAGTGGTTCACCACGGGCATTCGGTTTAAATCCGAAATGCTCCCACACTGCAGCTGTCGCGTTTGGCTTAGAAACAATTCCATCTTTTTTGTCTTTATTAGGCGTAGCCTATTGGAACTCGCAACTAGCTTTCTCTCTGCCTAGTGCCTACCGGTATACTTCTCATGCGGCTTTTTAGCTGCACTCTGTGGTAGGATACGCAAGTAGTCCCACACACCATGCGACTGACAAGTGACTGACATGAGGGTTCACTCATCGTTACTCTAAGGACCCGAGAGAGGGAGAGAGAGAGACGAGGAAAACAAACAAGCAAATGGCATTTATCACGGCCAGAAAAATTATCGAGCTAATTTTAATTATCATGCGATTAATTGATTTATTGAATATCGCGACAGGCCTAATTACATTGTCTGTAAAAGTTACAGCCCAAGAGGCTCTTTTAAAGAGCCACGGATCTGATTTCATTAAGAATCTGTCAAAAGACTCCAGTGTGACATGGAGACACATGTATAAAAATGACAAGTGACAAACTTAGATGGGAGGCGAGTGTGATTCACTGATATTAATATTAGCTGTGCTAGATAGACTTGCATGCATGTAACAGGCACACTGGGTCATGTCATGTACTGTAAGGAACATGGTACTGCAAATAAACAGAAACAGAAGCCTTTATTACACATTTTAACAGAAAGCAGATTGAAAGCCATTATTCTGTGTATTGGTGTTGCATTAGTCCCGCACATGTCATTTGGTTGTCCTTTTCAACTCACTTTATCATTATAAATCCCATAAAACCTGAGAAAAATCACGACTCCCAATGCATTTTTATGGAGCCGTGAACTGAAGTTGTCGGAGTGTGTCTGCCTGTACGGAGCTACTGGACTGCCATTGGCTTATCTGTGTTTGATGGGCGGGGATCAAATGGAATTGTAGAGTTAGAAATGGCATGGTTAAGGTGTCTTTCAACAGTGGGAGGTGAAGGCCCACATTTTATATGTCTGTGATGGTAGTGTACGGGTAAAGGGATGCTACCATTGGACCATTCTCCCCAGTAAAATTGACAAACCACTTATGGTTCAGTCCGAGCCTATTTGTTTCCCATTTCTAAGTCCACATAGAATAGACAGACTGTAAGGAACTAAATTTGACAAGAAGTCCATTGAACTAGAATATGTACATTTTATGTTAAAAGAAGAAATCCAGCCAATTTTAACACCGAGCTCAATTGAGCATGTTCACAGAATACTGTTGGTAGGACAAATCGTGAAAAAATCATTGCTGTCTGATGTGAGTTAGCCAGCTACCAGCTAAAGCAGCCAAAGTGCATACAAGCTGTGCTATGAGGGCATGTACTAAACTGTACCTTTGTGCCTCCTAACAGACTCAAAATGTCAAGACAAGTGCTATGAACAGGGTCCTTACATGACACCACTGTGCATGTTCAACCAATAGTTGTGATGGAACATTATACATCCTGTGTTTGTACCCTCTGTCAGTCTACCTGTTTCCCTCCGTTTCTTCCTGTAGCATAAAGTCCATACTAGAGATGCACCGATTGCAATTTTTGGGCCGGTTCCGATTTCTGATTTTTCATAGAGTTTCACCTGCCGATTTTAGCCGATTCCGATTTCATTTCTATCTTTTCTTTAATAGAACATGCTAAAGGAACACGCCACCCAATGTCAGTAGTAATATATGTTCTTACCTTAACTTTCACGAGTTGAGTCATACCTCTCCCGTGTCGGTATGTGCACTCAAAACGCTCTGGTGCGCAGCGTGAATGTGTTAGCATGTTGCTATGCTAGCGGGCTCAGACGTAGCCAGACGTAGAAGTAATCAAAAACATCCACATTTTCCCGATTTAAATACAGTTACACGAGTAGTTGATTACAATGTCTACGGTCAAACAACATGAAACGTGGCAATTTCCCAAGCGAATAAACAGGAGAACTACAATGTGTGGCGCAATAGCACTTGGCAGTACTTCGACCTAGCGTAGTAATATTAATTAACACCTAATTGTAGATCCTATCCACCACAGAGTTTAGAATCCATGCTTGATCGGCCTCCCCCTCCCCTCTGAACGAGAGAGAGGCACACACACACTAGAGATGCGCTGATGGGCTATTATTTCAACCATAACGGCATAGCAAAACTTATCATCCATCCGCCATCCATCAGCACCAACGTTTTTTGACCAATTTTCAAAACCGCACCCGCCCACCATCCGCTGGTTGTTTTAATGTATATGGGTGATGCAGCGCTGCTGACGTGAGGCTAGAAAGCTCTTGCCTGTTCTAGAAAGACTGATCCAATGCAGCAAATATATTAAAAGGCTGAAGTCCTACATTGGCTATGTTGTAGCCTATCCCCAGAATATCAGCAGCAAACTCAGTCTCTGTCTCGCAAAACAGTCTCCAAATAACTCACATCGGCATGTTGCCTATTCTGCCAGCTTGTGCAAATATATCGTCCAAAATGCTTGATTGCATTGCATTCTCCACATTTTTAGCTAAATTTTTTAATGTACCACATCAGCATTTTTGCCAACTACAGTGTGGGACATTCATTTCACAGACTACTAATATAAATGCACTGTTATGGAACATCCATTTTTTTCTTCTCACATCCAATATCCAACTAAAGATATAAGAACAATTTTCATGATACATTTGAACATGCTACCATGGAACATATTTTCATATGTATTGATGAATTTATGGGAGGGTGAGGGAAAAGTGGGAGTAGGCTATCACGCAAACACAGGGGAGGAGAAGTGCTAATAGCGATTAGGTGCTCCACCATATATGAAAACAGCGCACGTCTGTTTTGCGGTGAAAAACTTAAATCCAAATTCCGGTTAAATGCATCAATTAGGCTATAGAAACTTTCAGAGACAGCTGATTCAGTATTCAGAGCATCAGTTTTCTTCATTGTAGGCTACATTGTAGGCAACTTTAACTTTTGTTTGCCTTTCTAATAGGCTATCGTTTGTTCACTTTCATGACATCCACTTCTCAATCTGCTAGGCATAGCCCTAGTCTACGTGCAGTAAATAGTTCTAGTGGAGTGGAGTAGAACTACTAGGGCTACTGTATGTGGCTGCTTGTTGACATCTTATTATCATGTAGACTATGATCGCTAAACTTTGACACTTTTTAATGTCGCAATCAGTTATCTCCATTCAGCTGCGCTTGTGGTTCAGCTGTGGGCACGCAATTAGCGGTAGGAATGGACGGTGATGAGCGATGTTTACGTAGCCTATGAAGTGACAGCTTTGTAAATTCCACGCAATATGGCAAAGCACAGCGTTAGCTGCATTGAAAAACTCAGTAGCCTATTAGCGCTTTCTGTGTAGCCCTACGTCCAGCCCTGAGTGTTGGCCTGGTTGCTAGCTTCTTCAAACTTTGCAAACTCAGCTGGGTGTTACAATTGCAGCAGGCGAGTGCATTTGACCGGCATAAAATCGGCATGTCTCAGACTGACCGGCCGGTCGCCGGTCATGGCCGATCACGTGAAAATCGGCCAATTCCGGTCACCAGACCTATCGGTGCATCTCTAGTCCATACCAAAGTTGAACTCATGCCTTTTCCCATTTCCACAGAGACCAAACGTGAAGTTTATGTCCAAAATAATGATTCAACATTCAGCATTGCAATGTTTATATATTAATATTAATGACTGTAACAACATGGAAGCTCCAAATGAGAGCTGCAGCACACAGTGGTGTCATGTAAAGCCTGTTCATGGTGCACAGCACTTGATATGACAATTTGAGTCTGTTAGGAGGCACAAATGTACAGTTTAGTACATGCCCTCATAGCACAGCTTATAGGCAATTCGACTGCTTTAGCCAGCTAACTCGCATCAGACAGCACTGATTTTTTCAAGATTTTTCCGACCGACATTCCGTGAACATGATCAACTGAGCTCCGTGTTAAAATTATCCGGATTTCTCCTTTAAATAGCAGTTTTGTTGCAGTGGTATGATTAGTGTTTTTGTGCTTGGTGTTGCTCTGTGTATGTCAGATGGTGTTGCTGGTTCAAGAGAACCCTATGCTTGCGGAGCCAGAAGCACTGGAGAAATGCCGTCATGTGATGGAATTGATTTGTGAGAAGTGTGTGAAGCAGCAAGACATGAATGAGGTCCTAGCTATGAAGATGCACTACATCAGCTGTGTGCTTCAGAAATGTGCTGTCTTCATGAAAGACCGTCAGGACAAGTTGGATGGTCTCATCAAAAGGTAATGTTGCTGAATTTGATACAAAGTGCTTTTCAGATTAAACATTGATAAGATTGAGCTAAACCATTAATGAAAGCAAAACAAACATAAACAAAACCGCCAGATGCCTCTTCATAAAATAACAAAAACACCTTCATAAACAATAGCAAGTTTTATCGTGAGACTGCGTGTCGTTTGGAGCAACATATCGATAGGCTATATTAAAAGCAGAAGATTTTCAGTTTGCTTCGGGATTTAATTCACTTTTGGATTCTTTGATTATAGTGCTAAATGTTTAGCCTGACAAGCCAGACCCACATTAAAATGTAGGGTCTGGGCACTCACTGTTGGCAGTGCTCAGTCCGAGGAGCGGGATAATCGGTTGTCTTTCAAATTCCCTCTGCACGCAATAGGACAGTGCTATGAGTCCCATGCGTTTTCCCACCAGCGGAGCTAGTTGGCTAGTTCAAACTTTTGCCAACTTAAAAAAAGCTTAATTCGTGTCACGCTTTTCGCCAACAGCAACATCAATCTTCTTTGTCTTCAAGTAGCAGGGAATTCAAGCCAAACCGTTGCAACTCTGCCATCAATCATTATGTTAAGCCCGCCTAACGTCTCTATACACCATGCGATTGACCCTATCAAAGTTTAATTTTTCCAGCTCGCAAGCCAACAGAGAGTTGCTAGACTAGCCCGGGCAGCAAATTACATTTGCTGCCGCTAGGGTGCGTCTAGATTTCAAGGCTACTAAATGTTGGGACTGTCGCAGACGTACTGTAGGCCTATCAGCCATCAAAATTAAAGCTAATCAGGGGGTAATATTGTGGAAACAACTGAAAAAACGTTGAGTGAATATATGGTCCACCTGGCGTGCATCTATGAGCATTTAATTAGGTTATCATAGGCTGCTCGCTGTTTTTTTCCAGCAATAGACAATGTTGTGGTTAACTTTACTGCAAACTGCTTTACACTCTTTTTTAGAGAACATTGACAATGTCAATGTCAAAACAGCATGTTATGATACTCTTTGTAATCTCCATTGCAGCAGATCTAATTTACCTTATGCTACTCCAATCAGCCCGCCGGCCAATTTTCAAGACCAAATGTGGCCCTTGAGCCAAAAGGTTTGGCCACCCCTGATATCACGATCTGACTCAAGAGGGTTTGTCCCCGGGATATTAAAGATTGTATCAGCGATAGCGGGGATACGTCACTTCTGTTGATGTCCCTCCCGTACAATTAAAACTCTCCTAAACGCGCATCTCCTCGGTAGGCTTGGGTATTGAATATCGAGTATTGGTTGGAACCGGGACTATCTTTGCGATTTTCCCGGAATCGTTCAAAAGTTTAAATTTCGATTCCTAGTTTCGATTCCCAGTCCGCCGACCGGAAGAAGAAACGTCTGAACACCAACGAAGAATCGCATAGTTCATAGAATTAAAATTCATGGAGAAGGTCAGACTATTTCATTCAAAAGCAGGGTTCCTGCGAATCCTTAAATAGTCTTAAATACAACTGAATTTTCGAAAGAGAGGTATTAAATGTGCGTATGGGACCGCCAGCGAGTGCAAGAGAGCGAGTGATGTCTCAATCCAGTTTTGTGTATTTAAAACGCAATTGTATAAGTGACTAGGCTATTAGGCTACGGGAGGAAGTGTAGTGGTTGCAGAGTGAAGATGTTTTTCACGGGTGTGGTTAAAGGTGTGAAAACAGTAGGCCTATGTACAAAATAATATGCCTGACGTTTTCGTGGTGTAGCTGAGGCCAGAGAGATATACAGGTAGCCTACGTGGAATGAGGAAGCCTACGGTAGAATGAGCGGGAGAAAGAGCGATACGTTGGCCATACGTTCGAATTTAGGCCGGACATATTGATTTTAAAAGCCCTGTCCGGCGTCCGGCACAGCCTCAAGCTGGACGCTCATTTGTTCTCCTTTTTGGAGTTGCGCTTGGCATCTAAAATCGTTGCTCGGACGCAGCATCGTTTCACAAACTATGGACGCGAAGACTGCTGGTCAAATTATGTGCAGTGCTTCGCAATCAGGAGGAAATACTGTATATGTTAAGTTGATCTGTTTGTATCTTTCCAGCGTGTGTTGCTGGCCTAGCCTAGGGAAGAAAATGTTATAATAGCCTACCTGTAATATCTGCCAGCAGCTTGCTTGCCAGCGTTTCCCAGTAGGCTAGGCCTACTTCGCAAAAGTTGTGAACTATAACCGCATATTTTTTGAATGTCGGCGACTGGCTACATAAAAAAAACGTGCATTCATAATACGTGCGTGCTTGAGATGAAACCAGCGGTTTTCAGCAGGATCATGCGAGGAGGACCTGTCTCTTAATTAATTTAAGACAAGTCAATGGTTTTACAATGTTTCAGTCAAGCGTTGGTTGGTTTAGATACAACTGGTATGCAAAATGTAAAGTAGTGGATTAACTTTAATTTGCTGAGCTGCATATTGGACAATAGATGCACATAGTAAATTATATAAAGTAGGCTTATTAAAATATGTAAATAGCTTAGTCTAACTTTGAAAAAATATTGAAGGGAATCCAGTCCAGTGCAAATGTCTTTGGCAAGTAGCCTAGGCTACTACAGACACAGGTGAAGAACAGTCAGCCTCAGCAGTAAGCAAAACCAAACATGTACAGCTAGCTTCAAAAGCAAGCATCCCAGACCCTAAAATTCTGTAGACATCCAAAATGGGGTGGGGGTTAAAATTAGTAGGAAAAAAAAACTATTGCATAAACAGTCATATATATCTTTTTGCCGTGGTATAGTCTTAAGTTTAATTTAGATATCTTGAAAAGGTCTTAAAAGTCTTTAAATTTGCACTTGGAAAATGTGCAGATACCCTGAGAAAGACCGTTGGTTAGCTAGCTCATTTAAAATATCCTAAACTTTTTTTGACCCTGCCTCTTAAAAAAATCGGAATCGAGAATCGTTAGGAACCGGAATCGAAATAAGATATCAGAATTGGAATCGGAATCGTTCAAATTCAAACGATACCCAACCCTACTCCTCGGTTATTGGTTGAAACACTTTATTTTGCCTTTGAGTGGGTTGCCAACCCTGTTGTTAGAAATTATTTGTGTGTACAAATCTCAGAGCCTAGGCTGCCTACAGAGACGCTTTTTTTTGACTGCCTGCTTATGGGGCAGACAGCTAGCGGATCGTTTAAGCAATATAGCACAAGTGAGAGTGGGGTTGGTCATGGATATTCCCACGGGTGTTGTTCGGCCGTAGCCACGAGGCCGGAGGCCGAGTGGCGCAGGCAACAACAGCCGTGGGAATATCCATGACCAATCCCACGATCACGAGTGCTATATTGCTTTTATACAACAATTCTACCACAAACTAAATCATCTGAAAACACCCCATTATTGTTTAAAAATGTTAATTTCGACATCGTTCTTACGCATCAAAACATAGTTCCCTTGGTTGCTTGGTAACCAACATTCCAGATCCACCCGTAGTCTTTGTGGTTTAAATGTCTTCTTGAAAGAAATGTTAAAAGTCGGGCTGAAATCACATTCATATCTAGGTTTGCTGCATGCATGTTACAAGGACAACTGGGCCATGTCATGTAAGGGACATGGTACTGCAAAAAAAACGGAAACATAGTCTACATTGCAGAACCACTCAACTTTATTAATTTATGGTGAATAAATGTTACACTACTGTGCACAGCCTGACGTGACGATGCTAGCATGTTAGCAGCGGTTAGCTAATTATGCTAACATTAGTTATCTACAAGTCTCCTCCAAGTGACAATTATATTATACACAATGCTGGCAATGCTGAGAGCATCCTCGTTTATCTTACTTACATTGAGTTGACTGTGTGGCTTAATCCACAGATGTGGTGAAGCACTGTTTCGTTATGGTTTGCTAAGGAGTAACCCATTGCTTGAAATAGTGGAGAGCTGGGATGAGAACATTGTGTCAAATCTTCGCATTGTATCGCGGAGTGATTTATTATTAGCTGTGCAAAGTCTGAGTTGAAATGTCCAGGGATATTCCAACTCATGGAACGTCTCTCGGCCAATCAGAAACAAATAAATAGTTCCATAGAACCCAATTGTTGTATAATAGGAAAGATTAGATGAATGTGATCATTAAGTGTGCTTGCTGAAAGCAGCACACTTATTGTTCTTCTTAAGTTTTATTATTCCCGTCTCCCTAATTTTTTGTCAGCTCTAGCGCCTAGGCCCTTTGAGACAGAGACACCGTTCCAACTTTAAAACGTCCGGTCAGTACCAGTAGTCTGGTCGCGAAGATGACGTCAGGTGGGCGTGTCGTTCGTCCGCCATATTGGATTGAACAGAAAGCGAAACTAAATTTTCACAGGTCACAAATTTGGTCCGAACGCCACGAAACTTGACGTACATTATCCTTGGACCAAGCCTCACAAAAGTTACCGGAAGGATTTTTGATTTTCGAAAGCGTTTGCCCGTCACAGCCAAACGAAATCGGCGACGAAGCTCCGAAACAGAAAGTCGTCCATATCTCAGGAACACTGTCACATATCGATACCAAATTTTGTATATGAACTGGGGACTCCAGTGTGAGGGTGCATAAGCTAAAAAAAAAAGAAATATTCCAAAAGTTTCCATCATTTGGCAAACCACCCACAGGTATTTGGTAACTCTCACCATTCACCTTTGCACCATTCACCTTCTATCACAATGCCTTCCAAGTATGCTCAATGTCTCTGGGCAGCCACAATGTCTCCGGGCAACCTTGCCCAATCATGAAATCCTTGCTCTGCCATGGGATAGTATGGACTTACGAACTGAAATAGCAAGGAGAACAGTAGCTATATATAGCTTACATAATAGAGTTGTTTTCACATTGACGGTATTCAAATTACATTTTTCATTATTGTTAAATATCACGATGGAAGAGTATTATTCAAAATGTTACAAGTATGCAAATGCATATGTTTACGGGCATTTAGGTTTTACTGTGTTGTTTTGTTGTAAAGACATGCAAGGCATTCTGGGCCGTAATGAACAGTGGTCGGCAGCACTCCATAGGCTACGTATTAATATGAATAGGTGTTTCTGTAAACCTAGGGACAATAAACAGCTATCTCTTTTACAAAAACGAGTTGGTAATCGCTCATTGAAGAGGGAACTATGATAAAAAGATTGTTTTCCTAAAAGCATGGAGTTGACGAAAGAATAAACAAGCAATGTCATGTTAATGTTAAATAGCCTAACGCTAGGTGGCAACGTTGTATTACATTTCACTGATTCTAGAACAGAGCTTCAGAGAGACGTGTTTTGAGTTTGTGGCCAAGTAGGCTACCTAAAATATCGGTTTCCATGTGTATGTGCTGGATGGTGTGCTTCCTTTATGAAAGTAAGTGTTTTATACAGTTAACGTTACAGACATAATGAGTCATGTTGTAGTGGTCCACATAAATGTGCCCCTTCTGTTATTAGAATGCTAAGCAGAGATTTCATTCATTTCTTGTGTGGCTAGAAGCTAGCTAGCTAGGTCAGGGAGGAGATGTTGCTGTAACGTTATGAGATTTATGTTGCTTAGCGTAATGCCATGGTCATTTGATATGAGATGCTTGTACTTGTAACTTCGTCACTCGTAACTTTAGGACTCCTTTTTTTACTAAGAGTAATTCAGGAAGCATTTTAGCCCTAAAAGTAGCGCCTGAGTCTGTGACAGCTTAAGGACTCCTAATAAGACCGATTCACAAACAATGTTTTGTGGTGGCATTTCACGTCGCGATGTTTTGAAATGCGTCTTACAATCACGAGGGAATAATTTTGCATTGTAGGCATAACTAAGGGATGCAGTAACACCACCAACAACAACCAAAACTAGCCTACTCATTGTTTACATGTACATTAAATGTAACGTTTCATTGTGAATCAAATTAAAAGATTCTCCTCTTTGCAAACGTTGGCATAGGCATATGGTGACAGATTAATTAAATAATGTTGCTGCGTGAATCACGGTAAGCGCGAATGAAGTGGCCACTTCTTAATAGGAGTCACTGTATGGAAGTAGGCTAAGTAAAATAGAGATGTTTAAAATAAGATAAAGTTAGGATATGCCCGCTTGACAACGGCAGAGATAACTGGCCTTTGGCCATAGCAACCATCCATTTAGAACGACTGGCCTTCATAGCAACCAAGGATCTTAGCTGTGATTCATGTAGCTACAGTATGCATACAATGTGATGCAAAGTATAGAAAGGTGATGAAATATACAGAGACAGGTCAAGAAATATAGTGCAATGTAGACAGTAGTATACAGTTGATTTACAGAAGGTGGTTTAGAGTAATATGAATTAAATATAAATATGTGCAGTGTATTAGCAGTTATCTCATACAATAGTAGAATAATGTATGTAGATGTAGCAGTAACATTATAATAGTAGAAATAATAATATAGATATATGCAGTGTATTAACAGAATATAATAAAACAGAATAAATATGGATATTCAATATGACAAATATATAACAGATATGTACATAACATACAGCTATGTAGAAACAGTGTCATTGTAGTGCAGAAACAACATTATAAGAGTAGTAAGAATAAGTCTATGTGCAGGATGAATAGTATAAAGATCAGTAGAATAACTATGTATAAATGTAATTACAGTAGGCCTATGTACATTTGTAAATAAATAGAAAACTATGGGTGAGAGGGATAAATTAATTTTATTTAATCGTAAAAGTAAATTGCATTCAATTAAATTGCAATTAAAAATCTTTCCAGTAGGCTTTAATGTCACGCAAAAAGTACAACCAAAGCTGAGCTTGATCACCTAGAACGTCTAAAGAACCAGAACTTGAGTGTAGTTTTTTGCTGGGTCCCAGGCCATGTTGGTCTGAGGGGAAATGAGAAAGCGGACAGTGCTGCTAAGCAAGCCCTCAATGAAGAAGTCACTGAATGTCAAATCCCTGCCCCAGACCTTAAACCTATACTGAACTCTTACATCTCAGATAAGTGGCAATCTGAATGGGATTATGTACCAACAACAAGCAAGGAATGTGAATTTTGGCACATTTTCATGATCCACTGGGTCGTTATGGGCCACACAAAATACGGTGTTGCTAAAATTACTCCTATTGTGGCTATTAGAGACATGCGTTCATGAGTATCCAGCTACATTCAATGAGTTAAGTAAAATACATTCACACACACACAAAAAACATCACTAATGTTGTGGACATTCCTTTATTCTGAGATACATCAATAGGCTCTCAAAACAATCCTAAACAGACATAAGGTATTTATAGAGCAAATCCAAATAGATTATTTCAGTGTTTTTCAACCACTGTGCCGGGGCACACTAGTGTGCCGTGAGAGATAATCATGTGTGATGCAGAAAATTACCCAAATGTCATTCACTGGTCCAGAAAGCTGTTGCATCAAAGAATTTATAACCACATGCTCTCATTGATTGTATGATTTCACTATTTGTGGTATGCAGGCATTGTATTGTAGGCCTACAACGGGGCCCCATATCCAGTATTCACAGAATCATCACATATCCAGTTCATAACAACAATTAAATTAGATCTAGTCACCTACAAATGAAACAGAGGGCACTTGTTTTATTGAGCAGGTCTTGCATAAAAGCCATAATAAGGCCATATCTGTATTATTTGGAATTTTAGGCTATGGTATGTTATATTTTTTTCTTCACACAGGATGTTAGTGTGACGTGGGACATTTTAAGTGTCAAAAGTGTGCCGTGGCACAAAAAAGGTTGAAAAACACTGGATTATTTGTCAAATAAACCAGTAAAACAGAATTAGGGGATGGAATATATAACATTCACACTCATAGCTCATATTTTTAAAATAAATCAGTGAAAAAGTATCCTGACAAACAAGCAGCATTTTAATGCCTTAGTCATATTTCATAATTTTAAAATTTTCTCTAGGTTACCTGATAGCCCAGTTTGAGAGGTGCAAGACACGTGACATTATTTATTTTTGCAGCCAATCCCTGCTGTTGTTTTATTTCATTGATTTGATTTTAGTCATAGAAGCTAAATTCGAAGGCAGGCCACAGGTAAAATCCAACGAACCGCATTCACCCCGCAAGGCAATAGTTGAATAGAGCTTTTGAGGTATTGCCACTGCTTCAACACTGAAAGGCACTGTTAGAATGCTTGGATCAAGCCAGGTTCAGCATAGCGTATGTCACTGTCTGCTCACGTTGGTGACCGGACCAGGGCAAGCACACTTTCGCAGTTCCCGCCGGAAATGCAGTCTAGTTTATGTTTGGGCCTTTTTGCGGCCTGCAATCGCTGATACAACCTTTAAGTAGACTCTTAGTTTGAAATTTCACGCTATTTCCAATAGGTCCTTCTCCAAGCTTTATTTAATGCTACTGACTGATGGACAGCTAATACAACTATAAGCAGGACTGGTGTCACAAGTACAATTTGTCAATAAAAGGGAGCTCATTCTAATCAGGGCATCCATAGGCCAAGTGAAAGCACAGTTAGCACTGAAAACAATAACTAGCCCACTTTTTCTTTTGCTTAACTGTAGTATATTCAGACACAAGTGACACATGAATCTGCCTTTCTCATTTTTAAAGCAACATCAAAGAGTTTTTTGTACCTTATAAGAGTGTTTCCAAAATCGTTTCAGTGATTCATCAACTCGTAACAGGGTGAACGGCACTTCTGCATTCGCTTCGCCGCCCTCTATCGGGTATAACCGCACTATGTAAGTTTGCCAGATCGGGTAGCGGATCTGTAGTTCGATGGAATGAGACATGAGAAACTACAAATTTGACTTGCATCTGATGTCGCAATACATCGTACTTTCTAAGTAATCCATAGTACATCTCTGCAAGATGCTGAACACATTTTCCTCCTATCCTCTGACATGGTTTGTCTATCTTTATTCACATCATTCAAGCATTTGCCACTTGGGGGCACTTTGCTCATTCAGCTTGAAATGCATTCTGCAATCACTCTGTGCCATGACTTATGCCATGAAAGAAATGTCTTTTGTTTTTGTTTGCAAAATTCCAGCCTTCTGAAAGGACGAGATGGAGATGGCTTTCCTCTCTATCAGGAGAAGTTTATACGTGAGTGCATTCGAAAATTCCCATACTGTGATGCCACTCTTCTACAGCAGCTGGTCAGAAGCATTGCACCAGTTGAGATTGTAAGTATACCTGAGTGGAAAGGAAACAGTGCAGGAAATAATTCTGTTGTATGTAGTCAGTTGTGTCAGTGCTGTCTAGAAAAAGCTTTTAAAAAAAAAACAAATGCCAACAAGGCTTTTGGTCTAAGATCAATCACATTGTTTGGTCTAAGATCAATCACGTAGATTAGATTAGATTAGATTAGAGGTCTTTATTGTCCACTACTGTGGAAATTCGTCTTTGGCCCCACCAAACATGTAACACACACAAGCAAGACTACACAACAGGTACAACATAAAGCAGACACAAACAAAGACTAAACAGCAGGTACAACAATAACAACATAATGCAAACACACACAAAGACTATACAGCAGATACGACATATAGCAAGCACAAACAAGACTACACAGCAGGTACAACATATGGAGACATGGAAATGTGCAAAAAAAGGTGTCAATAAAATGCAGTAAATAATATAAGTTAATCAGTTAATCATAAAACATAAAACATAAATTATATTGATTTAGCAAATTAATACAGTGATGGCCAAAAGTGTTGGCACCCATGCTAAAGTTGACTGAAAAGAGGAATATAAAATCATCTTTTGGAAATTGATCTTAATGCCTTAAGTGAAAAATGAGGAAATATCTAACCTTTAAGGACACCAATTTTCTTAGTGAATGAATAATGTATTATAAATAAATAAATGTTCTTCCTTGAAATACAGGGGTCATAAATATTGACACCCCTATGTTAAATTCTCATAGAGACAGGCAGATTTTTTTTGCTCATTGAGCTCAATGCAAATCAAACCAGCTAATAGGCTAACTGAAATAACACCCATGCCAATCTCTAGGTATGGTGAAGGGTATGTGATGATGTGGGGCTATTTTAATTCCAAAGGCCAAGGTAACTTTATCAGGATGCACAGTATTCTGGATCCATGAAATAACTGGCCTTTAAAAATAAAAATCTGCCTGTCTCTATGGGAATTTAACATAGGGGTGTCAATACTTATGAACCCTGTATTTTAAGGAAGAACATTTATTTATTTATGATACATTATTCATTCACTAAGGCATTAAGATACATTTCCAAAAGATAATTTTATATTCCTCTTTTCAGTCAACTTTAGCATGGGTGCCAACACTTTTGGCCATCACTGTAGATGATGGTATAAAAGATTTCTTAAAAATGTTTCTGCTTGATGTAGGTACTCTATATATTCTTCCTGAAGGGAGTGTGATGTAGTGGATGTAAAGGATCCTGGACTATCTGTAGGGCTTTCCTCTTAGTGTGTGTTGTGTATAGTTCCACCAGCTGCCTCTGGGGGTTCAGTATGATTTTACTGGCCATATTTATAATTTTTGTGAGTTTACTTTTTTTTGTAGTGAACTGGACTTACAAAAAGCATTTGACACAGTGGACCACTCTATTCTTTTATCCAAATTGTAATGCATGGGTTTTGGGCAGGCATCCTTAAAATGGTTTAAATCATACTTATCAGAAAGAAATCAAATTTGTGCTGTTGATAGTCCTATCTGAATGCATGAAAATAACTTGTGGTGTACCCCAAGGCTCGATATTAGGCCCTTTGTTATTCCTTATTTGTGTAAATGACATGCCAGCTGCAGTCAAATTGAAGTTGTTGTATGCTGATGACTCCTCACTACTAGTTTCTGGAAAAGACATTTATCAATTGAAGACACTCTTAGTGGAGAGCTGAAAAATGTAAGAGAGTGGCTAACAGACAATAGACATAGTCATTGCACCTAGGGAAATCTGAGTGTATTCTATTTGGCACCAGACGTAAGCTACAAAAGGTACCTGTGCTAAAAGTATCATGTAACGAAAATGAACTTGAAGCAAAGGATACTGTTACATATCTAGGTATTACTGAGATGCAGGTTATGCAAAACAATATGATCCGCTTCACACTGTCTAAACCCTCCAGATATCATGTTGGAATAAATGAGTTTAAGAGGGTAGAATTCCTGCCTTTAAAGCTTAGGGTTGAACCATTTAAACTCAATCATACAATATCATGAATGGTGTAGCCCCAAAGTATTTGGGATTTCAGATTCTGATGGTGCACATTCAACATGCCCATGAGACTAGGACCAGTGTCTGTTCATGTAAGGTGCCATGTGTGAATAGTGAAGCAAGGAAATATTTTTTTTACACAAGAATTATTTTATGGAATAGTCTTCCACTGAATATTAAAATGGCAGAAACGAAAAGGGATTTTAAACATAAAGTTAGGGTTTACTTGTGGAAAAAATAGATCATTAGGGGTAAATAGACTCTAGACTGGAGACCGGGTATTTATTGCTTTGTAGCTCATGGAGTTTTATCTGGTATTTTTGATGTGTAATTGTTTTATTTTATTTATTTATTTTATTTTTTTACCTTTAGAAGGGATGTATGTGTTCTCTTCCATCAGGGACCATGTTGAAAAAAGTGTTCATCACTTTTACATGTTATCCCTTGGATCGTTTTGTCTCTCTATATCCATAAATAAACCAAACTAAATTGATATTGCATCCCTATGTACCTTTAGCAAAGATGTCATTATCTGTTTATCCACACCTGGCTCATTAGACCCCCTACAGCAGACCAAATAGGATTACCATGTCCTCTCACCTGGATATATGAAAGGGGAATTAAGCACGCTATAATATAGCTCAGCATTTAACACCATTGTGCCCACCAAGTTAGTCGCTAAGCTTAAATATGTAGGACTTAGCCCATCTCTTTGCAACTCGGTTCTCAGCTTCCTGTGAGACAGGCCTCAGACAGTGAAGTGACTGCACCTCAAATACAATCACACTCAACACCGGTGCTCCACAGGGATGTGTACTGAGTCCCCTGCTTTACTCTCATTATACTCATGATTGCACAGCCATACACAGCTCCAACTCCATTGTAAAGTTTGCAGACGATACAGTGGTGACATCCCCAACAACGATGAGACAGCTTATCTGAATGAAGTTGAGATGGACATCATGGTGTAAGGAAAACAGCCTAGAACAGAATGTCTCTAAAACCAAATAATTGGTAGTAGACTTAAGAAGAGAGAAGCATCACACTCCACTGGAAATCTATGGTGCCCCTGTAGAGTGAGTGGGCAGTTTCAAATACTTTGGTGTCTTTAATGGACATTGCACATCTCTAACCCAGTAAATATGGCAAGACAGTGTCTGTATCACTTCAGAAGGCTAAGGAAATTCAGAATATCCACAGAGCTGTAGAAGACATTCTACTCTGCCACGATATAGTCTGTTATTTCTGGGAACATAACAACTTGGTACAGCAAGTAGCGGCTCAGGATAAAAGGGCCCTGCACTAGGGCTGTCAACGAGCGATATTTCAAATGCGTGCTCTACCCATAGAACTAACCTGGCAACCCATAGAACGCTCCGCTACAAAACAAATCAAGCGCTCCTTAAACCTGTCTGACCATGTGCCTGCATGCAGCCTACCAATGACAGCTGTTCCCTGCACTGCTCAGCCTGATGCACTGTGGACTAGTGACATTATGTTAACTATTAGTAGGCTAGTTAGACTATACAATAAACGACTATCAAAAATCAAATGTGTGGCACAGCAGAAGGCCAAGAGCTTGTCCCTCGAAGCGGATCATCCATTGTTCGAAAATATTTTGGATTTCAGGCAAGTTAAGTTAACCAAAAATATAAGCAAAGCAGGGCTCTCAACTCATACATGACGTAAACCACACATGCCTTTTTTATCACGTTAACTTTTAGTCCTTGTTTGCTTCCTCTGATAGCCTATGTAATAAGAGTTGAGCTAACGACGGGATTCATGTATTTTATAAGCTACATGACAGCCTACTCAAAACGAGTGAACAATAATGAAAATGTAGCCTACACGTCAGTGTTTTACATATCAACGAATGACTAAGCCAGGGGTGTCCAAACTGCGGCCAGCCATGCACTTTAATCGGGCCCGCCGAGCATTTATTAGTTTATCATAGGCCGCTCGCTATTTTTTTCCAGCGATAGACGACGTTGTGGTTAACTTCAGGCTACTGCAAACTGCTTTACACTCTTCTTAGAGAACATTTACAATGTCAATGTCAAAACAGCTTGTCACATCGAGATAGGCTACATAGAACCTCCATTGCAGCAGATCTAACTACGTTATGCTAGTCCATTTAATTGGGGACGCATTTGAGCGTGGGAGAGACGGCGATGGCAACAGTAGTTCCCATTACTGACCATTTATAAACTGTGAGAGGGCACAGCCATAGGCACAGCACTAGCCATAGGCTATATTTGAGTGGAGCTGGCAAAAAATCTTAAAGTGACAGTGCACCATTTATAAATGAATTAAACAGCATCAAATTAACAGTATTTCTTAAGAAATTAATTTTCTACAACAAAATTATTTTGTCATTTAAATAATACAAAACATTATTATTATTATTATTATTATTATTATTATTATTATTATTATTATTATTATTATTTGTGTGTGGTCCGCTGGCCAATTTTCAAAACCCAATGTGGCCCTTCAGTCAAAAAGTTTGGACACCCCTGGACTAACGATTACAGTAAACTCATGAACACGAAGCAGAGCTTAAGTGGCTAATGGGGAGCGTTGGGAGGATTCCCGGTGGGCGTTTTCCCAAATATTAACAAAGTAGCACGCACAAAACATTTGTTTGGAAGTTGTTTGGAAGTTTGGAAGTCGCAGTCAAATCTATATTTGCAGTAATTTAGGGGAGTAAATGTGAGGGGAAGAATTTGGATGAGCCAGATAGCAAGTCCAATATGTTTAGGGAAAAAATATTTTTGTCACTAAAATTAATTAATAATCGTGATCTCAATATTGATCAAAATAATCATGATTATCATTTTGGTCATAATCGTGCAGCCCTATTGGAAGATGGCAGAAAATGCAGAGCCCAACTCGACCGCAGCAGAGAAAGTAATTTTAACCTCCCAAAATCTAAAAAGCCATGTCTGGAAGTACTTTGGATTTTAGTCGGTAGACGGTAAAATCTTGGAGCCGCGAGATAAATTAGTATGCTAGCTATGTAAGGCACAGTTAGCATACCATTTACTTATTTTGCACCGCCCGCCACAAGCTCTTTGTCTGCAACACGGCAAGAGGCCATCACGGAGAAATTACTTTCATTCATTTGTAAGGACATGAGACCGATCAGTGTCGTGGATGGGGCAGGCTTCAGAGAGTTCTGCCGTATCCCTAGCCGTGGAACAGTCACCAATAGAATCGTAGAAGTGTATAACAGCACCTCAGACAAAATAAAGGAAACAATCAAAGACTTGAATTTCCCCTGGGGATCAATAAAGTATCTATCTATCTATCTATATAAGACAAAGATGAGGGTCTTACCACGGACGGGTGGACCTCCCTAGCGACAGCATCCTATGTTACAGCAACGGCCCGTTGGATTAATGATGACTGGGAAATGCTTAACAATGTGCTAAAAACAAAAAAGCTTAAGGAAAGCCACACTGCAGAGAATGTAAGCGAATGCATTCAAGCCTGACAAGCGCTGCCGGACAACCCCGTGATCAGCAACCCGCTGAGAAAACTGCGTTATCTGCTATGAGGTTTCTCTTCGCAGACACGTATTGCACAGACAGCCCAGACCAGGACATCAGTGTGCTGCTTCAAAAAGATATGTCGATGTATATGAACAAGAGTCTCCAATACCTGCTCAACCAAATCCTCTCATGTGGTGGAAAACTTTGGGCTCTGGAAGATACCCTCATGTCGCCCAGATGGCAAAGAAATATCTTTCCATCCCCGTATCCTCAGTGCGCTCTGAATGCGTCTTTTCCTCCGCTGGGAATATAGTTAATAAAAAGAGATCAGCACTGGGCCCTTCAAATGTGGACTGTCTTGTGTTTTTGGCAAATAACCTCAGTGTTTCCCCTAGAAATTTTTCCAGCGCGCGATTTTTTTTATTTTTTATATCATACCTTCGTGTTTCTTTTGTGGACATTTTCAGCTTTCTTTTACATTATTGGTTAAAAATGATAGAAGAAAAATGAAATGGCACAACCCAGAAAAAGATTATTTACAATTTATTTAAATTTGTCTTAATGGCAAAGGCCACACCCAATCTGCGAGCACTTAATTTTTCTGGGCTTTTCAAAGAACAGCTCTAAGGCTCTTTGGTAATTGAATTGAATTGTGGGGGGGCCATTAATGCTGACACGCATGCACGTAGCCAGATGCTCTCCTTGTAGTCTATTTCTCAGGTCTGTCTTCACCTAGAAATAAAGCAAAGACAAATACTGCATGAAGAGATTTCAGTGTGGCTGGAGCTGTAGGTATACAGATATCACACCAATATGTCTTAATGAAAGAATAATGAATGATCTGATTAAAATCACCCTATTCAGTGTGGAAAAGTCACGCTCGCAGTTCACGCTGGAGATTGGTATGGTGAGGGCGATGGCAGCCAATTTACTTAATCCAGGGTAGAGCTGTCCCCACTCATCAATTTGTGCTGCAAGTTTCTCCATCATGTTTTGCTGGTCCATGTCCTGGAAGAATATTGCATACAAATTACACAACACACTTATTAACCTTCACAACTTGCACTACTTGTCAGAAAGGTCACTTTTATACATACTTGGAATGCTCCACACAGGATATGCTGCCTGAAAGAACTCCATTCTTGCAGCACCTGGTTGCCTATCTTAAATTTCTCAGAGAGCAAGGTCAAGTTTGACACATTTTCAGCTTCATCCCCTCTGGCTGCTTGAGGCCCAAGAACATGAAAAGCGCTCAATAGGTCCAGATTAGAAAAGCGCCGGTCCAGGCTGTCAATCAAGGCATCCAGATATGGTTCCATTACCTAAAGATGATAAACAAAAGTAAGCTCATTTGTTTGTCTTAGAGAGGCAGTGATCATGGTGAAAGACTGCTTATATTTGGACTAAATGACACATTATGGGCAAAGCAAACTGACTCCTCCCTTAAGTACTTTGACAGCTCAAGTCCTTCCCATTGTTCCCTTACTCCCATCTCCCTTTTCTCCAAACTCAACAATAACTGTGCAACAACACCCCAGCATTTCAAACACTTACCTGGCTCCTGAATCTGGACCAGAGCTGTTCTCTGTTGGACATTTCATTGAGTCCTCTCCCTCTCCGCTCCCTCTCCTCCTCGAGGACAATGCTGAAGGCAGACAGTTTTGCTGGATCATCCAGGTCTTGGTTTAGCTGGGAGAGGAATGACCCAGGAGGTTGATTGTCTCCATCTTCTTTAATCTTCCTCAGAGCAGCCACTGTCACAGGAACCTAATAAATAGACAGGGATTTAAATGCATGTGGTAAATGCTGCAGATGAGGGCTTCTAATAATAGGCTATTAAAATAAATTCTTACCTGGTATTTCAGTGCGAGAAAATTTACTTTTTCCTTTTGGAAAAGTTTGGACAGGCAGCTTAGGTGTGGCAGCACATCTGCTTGCAGGTAGACTGCTGCCACAAACCTGTATGTTGCCAGGAAGGAATACAGCCCCTTGGCTGATGGGCACCTGTTGACCTCTGTCTCTTCAGCCAAGGCTGCCAGGACTGCACAGAGGTTGCGCTGGAGGTTTTTAATAGCTGCATCTTGCGACAACCAGCGTGTGTCCTTCACCTCCTAAACAGTATTTAATGAGTAAAAAGATCAAATGAGCAGGCCCAGAAGGTGCAAGTCATAAGTTATGTAAATTACAATTAAATTGAGCAGATGCTTTTATCCAAATCAACCTAAAATTGGTGGTGTACATATTGTTTTACCTTCAGCAAAACTTGCCTTGACTTTCAAATCATCGATGCCCAAGGTCTGCCCTTCCATCTTCAGAGCAGCAGTCCTATTGGCGCTGTTGCGGAAATACAGGTGGAGCTTCTGCAGGTGGTCCCTAAATGTTCCAATGTAGGGTACAGATGTTGACGCATCCTTGCATGACAAGGCAAGCCGATGAGCAGCACAGGCAACAGACACCAGGCAGGGGAAGGCATCCTCAAGTTGCTTGGCTACACCATTCACTCTCCCTGTTTGGAGACACCATTAGTTATACACCACAATATCTGTTAACTCGCACTGAAACAGTCTTTGAACATGTGTGCATACCAGTCATGACCGCAGCTCCATCTGTTCCCAACCCATACAATTTTGTGGTGGGAATTCCTTTTTTAAAAAGGACACCTTTGATGGCTGCCACTATGGTGTTTGCTTTGCCATCAGGGACACTAATCATGTCAAGAAATTGACTGAAGACCTGACCATTTACATCTGTGTATCTGATGAAGACAGGAAATGTTAATGTAAACAAAATGAAATGGTAGCATTTCATAATATTTGCAAAAAATTATTTCTTACTCAAACTTGCCTCACGTGTAGATCTAACTGTCGACTGACGGAAACGTCAGTGGTTTCATCAACCTCCAATCCGATTGCTACAGATTGATTGATATCGCTGAGGATTGGTTCCTCCACCACTCTGTTTATGATGTCTAACATCTCGTCTATAATTCTATGTGATGTATAGTTAGTTGTTTTCCCAATCTGAAGAAGTTCAAATCAAATATTAATATATATATATATATATATATATATATATATATATATATATATATATATATAAAAAAAAAAATAATGTTAATTATTATGTTGAATATAGCGCCAAAATGTGTTTTACCTTGAGCTTTTTGAAATAATCACACCCCAATATCTTTGCAAATTCCAACAAAGCAGGATAATTGGTGTGATGTGCCTGCTCTCGTTTGATGGTATGATAGAGGCACTTAAAGCCCCCTATTACAGCCTCATGCTCCAGCACCACCACAGGATCAAAGGCAACCAGTACGGAGTGTGTTCCTATGGGAAGTTTTATTTATCTGCATCATCATTCACAATCAATTTATTCAAATCAAATTTTATTAAGCAACCGCTAAACTATATAACCAAACAAAATGTATATTGCCAAAACCTGTGCATTAATGTTTAAAAAATGGTTGTCAATATAACTAGTTTTAATATGCTAACAGGCCATTTACATATGATCTTACCTTGTATCAGTGAGGAGTGAGATTTTACACTCTCCTTGTGGTGTTGAGTGTTGAGGTGCTTGTCCAGGTAGTCAACTCGATAAAGCTGACACCCAATTTCGATAAACGGCCTCTTTTCCACACCTCCTTTGGGTGCCTTCTTGTGCTGCCGGCAGAAGCGACAGAACATTCCTACAGGCAACACAAGATTTATTATTTTCTTTCAAAAGAACAAATATGGTAGATCATTCAGGTTATGTTGAATAATCACCATGCCTTTGTATGTGGTACAACCAAGGCTTGAATCTGGAGATATCAACCCAGTTAGGGTCCCATCCAGACCGCCTGTGTCGTCCTGTAATTGTTGCTGTCCCTGGTTGTTCTTCTTGGTCCTGTCCATCCACTTCTCCTGTGGCACCTCCTTGCACCTCCTCTCGCTCATGTCCTACCACTGCAGCCTCTCTCTCCTGCTCTCTTGTAGTCTCTCCTTGGTCCAGGCCTCTCACCTTTCCTCGATCATCTCGCTCATGTTCTACCACTACAGCTTCTCTTTCCTGCTCTCTTGGAGTCTTTCCTTGGTCCTGTCCCCTCAGCTCTCCTTGGTCATCTCCGTGCACCTCCTCTCGCTCATGTCCTACCAATGCAGCCTCTCTCTCTTGCTCCCTTGGAGTCTGTTCCTCAAGGTCTCTTTCCTCCCTCACCTGCACTAGGCCTAATGATCTTTTTTTCTGTAACACACTTTAGCACTTAAGATAGACATCAGACCACATAACCAGAACTTTCATTTACTTTATCATGCAGACATTTTGAACATTAAAATTCAAATGAAACTTCCCATTAGTTTAAACTATGCTTACATAGCCTATTTTACTTCACTAACCTCAGGTTCTCCATGGTCTCCATCCACCTTTCTCTTCACCAACCAGTTTAGTAGACTCATCTGAAAAATTAAACATGATTTAACTATCAGGACTATGTGCAGTAGGAGTCCCAAAACAACAAACCCACGTATAAAAAAGTAAATACTCACTTTTCTTCTACATCACTCCCACAGTTACCATACAACTCACTCACAATTAACTCGAAAAAGACCTAGGCTACTTGATTGAAGTGCGACAGTTCGTCTCACCGTCAAGAGAACGCTGAAGTTATGAGAACACGTCTTTCTGATAAGAGAATGTAGGCTCCTATATGTCTAATGCTGTAAACGTAGAAAAGGTCTGTTTGTGATGGCCTATTATAGCTCAGTGGACAGAATTTAGGCTATACGTATATGCCAAGATATGCTCATATTTCCTTTAACTATCAGACAGTTTAAACAGGCCTAGACTGTGTTCGCCTAGCTTTCCCATGCAAACATTACATATAGCCCTACGCTAACGTTACAAGTCTAGGCTACAATTAACGTTAAGACCATACACCTTGTAGCACATTGGTTTACTCTATTGCATTACTTACGTTTTAATAATTTGTCGTTGAATGTTGATGGAGGCTCATCTTTGGGAAATCAGCTCTCTGGATAAAATTGTCAGCCGGAGCAAGAGTTCTCAGAGTTGACGACACGGGGGGTAAATCCAATCAGCAGAAAGAACCGCATCACAAAAGTAGGCTAAATCGCAACAAACTTTTTTCCCCCCATGTTAAATTCATTTCGGTAATCATGAATTGGTTTCTTTTATTTGATGTAGGAGAGGAGGATGCATGTTTCACATTAGTGTCAATGTGTCAAAGCAGGCTTTGGATCAGAGGAATTGCTCAAGCTTAACATATGGCATAGGCTACAAGCGAATTCACGGCATACAAACAGCTTCGTGATGAAATATAACTATATAATTTTTTATTGTCACCAGCCACAGTGTAGCCTATGGTGTCATCGTTCACTTGTAGGTTACACAATAAATTATTAACTTGTAGTGAATGTGACCTATGGAGGACCACAGGTGTCACTTAAATGGCAAATGAAGTTGGTCAAAACTCCTGTATAAACCCAAAGATATTTTTATCAACCGTTTCCTTTGAGTTCAGAAGAAGGTGCTCGTGACAGAGCTGGATTCTAAAAGCTTTTCATGGTTCAGAGCTTGGTTTGTTACAATGTTTCATTAAAGTTCTTTTAAGGCATTCTTTTCCAAATGGATTTGCCAAATGGATTTGGCAAATGATTTGGCAAATGGAAAAGCAAAAAGATTTTGCAATTATATTTGCAAATCCCTTTTTAAAATTAGAGCATTTATTGATAATTTAATAATTGATTTACAAAATACTTTTTGTAAATTATCTTTTTAAATACTGTTTATATTGGTAAATTAACCAACTTCATTTGCCATTTAAGTGACACCTGTGGTATAGTATAACATAGTGACCGGCATAATTCACCTTTGTTATTAAGTGTGGTTCTACACACCGTTCATATTAAACACAGCACTTTGTTCTGTCTGTAGTTACTTCATGTAAGTATAACTGTTCAGGGATCGCGGTCCCTTTAAATGTTATGAATGTGTGATGACGTGTAGCCCCATGCCTGTTTTGTTGCTGGACAGCGCCATTTTTGTTTTCAGTGTTTTTCCTATCAAAATAAACGACACACGCATTCGTGTGCTCAACGTGAGAAATTGTCTCTTGCGATTTACTGCAATTTCTACAAACTATTTATTGTGTAACCTACAAGTGAACGATGACACCATAGGCTATACTGTGGCGGAGCAAGACCCCATCAGTCGGATAGCTAAACAATGTAACCTGTTCAGAACGTAGACTAGCCATATGGGCTGCAGACTTGTCTTTGGGCTTGTAATCACCTGACACATCATGCCGCATATATGTCCTGAATAATGAGAGGCTAAGTGCGGATTTGATGCACTTAACTTACTCAAGACTTTCAGAAAACAATTTCGAGATGACGTTGGCCGTTGTGCTTTTACAGTGTGTTAAGTGAATCTCGTGATATTATGTTGCAGCGGCGCTGAAAATCCAGCGGCGGCGCTGCGCCGCTGTTAAATACATTGTAGGGGAAACACTCAACCTGTAGGCCTTCAGGCCTAAGACCCGACAGTGACAGTGCACTAAAAAGACAATGGAATAAATTGCGGTCAGTTTTTTCCCCTTTTTTTAATACAAGCATCAATAATGTAAGTAGCCTTTTTCATTTTTAATAGCACTTTATTAATTTTTTATGAACCTCAGGGTAAACGTTCTTTGTTGTAACATGTTCTCGGAATTGTGTGCCTCATTTTATTTAAGTTCCATGTTTACCACAGCACAGCTCGCTCGGACCATTCAATGTCGGTTCTATATAGCCTACTGTAAATTAATGTTAATAATATTTGTTTCACTGAATGAAGCCTTCTATATGTGGGACAAAAGTCTGACCTTAAATTGCACAAAACTCTTGATCAGCACTCAACTTTTTTTGTTTATTGTTGTTGTTCGTTTAAACCATTATGCGCAGAGAGCATGAGGGTGCTGGCGAGAGAGAGAGAAAGAGTGTGCGTGAGTGAGCAAGCGAGCCAGAGTGAGGTCTGTGGTCTTGGCCATTAGTTGTTTTACTTGTTTTTGTGTAGGTAATACGTTAAATATGTGTACTTAAATAAACTAACCCAAGTATTTATGTCTCTGTATTAATTTGTCCTGTTATTGACATAATGCACGTCATTGACAAAATGCGTAACTAGATGTTAGAATAGTTCGAATATTTGTATTTTTTTTAGAGCGAATAATCAAACGTCATTTTTGAGCAATTTTGACAGCCCTACCCTGCACAGAGTGCTCAGATTTGCCGAGAGAATCGTTAGGACAAAGTTACCTGGGTTACAGGACATTTACATCAGGCTTTGCCAGTCAAGGACAAAGAAACATGCATAAACATGCACACTGAATTACAGGCTCAGTCCCTGCCCTGTCATGCTTACTTTTTTTTTTTTTTTTACTTTTTTTACTTATTGTTATTTTATTTCTTGCTCTTCTACTTTTTGTAATATTTCTTATTTTCTAACATAGGGGTGGGAATACTTATGACCCCTGTATTTTAAGGAAGAACATTTATTTATTTATGATACATTATTCATTCACTAAGAAAATTGGTGTCCTTAAAGGTTAGATATTTCCTCATTTTTCACTTAAGGCATTAAGATCAATTTACAAAAGATGATTTTATATTCCTCTTTTCAGTCAACTTTAGCATGGGTGCCAATACTTTTGGCCATCACTGTACATCACTTGGATGGCTAGTTTCATCTAACTTTCATTTTTTTTACTTTTTTTACTTATTGTTATTTTATTTCTTGCTCTTCTACTTTTTGTAATATTTCTTTCCCATTTCCACAGCGGGGAGTTGCCCTCAGTTTGCTGCTTTTTGTTTCTGAGCAAATTACAAATAAATCTCTTGAATCTTTAATGTTTGATATGTGTCTAGCTTTATAGTTGCTTGCCTGAATCAGTGTGAAACAAGTTATTCTTATGGTAAACCTTTTCAGATATTACCTTTTTTTGTTTGTCTTTCTCCCCAGGGTAGCGACCCCACAGCAATCTCTGTCCTCACACAGGCCATTACAGGACAGGTGGGTTTTGTGGATGCTGAGTTCTGCACTACTTGTGGAGAAAAGGGAGCCGAGAAACGCTGTTCAATCTGCAAAATGGTAATGACAGCTTTTCTTCCTATTCGTCCCATCTTTATAGCTGACTGGCATAGCCAGTGATGTTGCCCATTTTTTAATTGGGGTATTTGAGTATGGTTTAATAAATCGACTGCCTTTACAGGCTGTATCACACATTTTCAAATCAGCGGGTGCGTTCGATCTTGCAGATCTGGCTGAATCTTCCAATACAAACATGCCTTACGTGTAGCCAGATCTGCGCAGCACTGATTGGATCGAACACGCCCGCTGATTTGACAATACCGAACCAGGAAGCCATAGAATTTTCTTCCTACAGATACAGGTCTTGTTATAACCTCTCTGTACACTTTCAATGTTTACAATACTTTGGTTTGTCTGTAGAAACCCTCACCACACTACCACAGAAGTGTAATTATATTTTGAGCATTGTAAGTAGTATAAAATGGCGACGTGGCACCTTGCCCTGTTAGCATCACTGTAAGCCCATTCAGTGATGATGCAAATAACCTGTCTTGCTCAAAACACCACCAATTAATGTCATTTTGCTCTCCATCAAAAGTTTAAAGTTGTTAACTAGCGTAAATAGACCCTAGGTTGTTTTTACTCCAGAGTTACACTTTAATATCTCACATTGGACATTCAAAAAAGGTAAAAGCCACCATTCTCAGTACAATAATTGTGCAGTTACAATATACAATAAAGAGATTGTCTGTATTAATTCCGCTGTGCACAGATGGAAGTGAGAAGGAAATGTTCACTATAGGGGTGGCAAAAACATAATGTTGCTATTACATCATCAGCCATAACACTATGACCACTGACAGGTGAAGTGAAAAACACTGATTATTTTGTTATGGTACCTGTCAGTGGGTGGGGTATATTAGGCAGCATCTGAACATTTAGTTTGCAAAGTTGAGTTTGCAATTGTAAGGATTTGAGCAACTTTATCAAGGGCCAAATTGTCATGGCCAGACTGGTTCAGAGCATCTCCAAAACTGCAGCTCTTGTATGATGTCCCCGTTCTGCAGTGGTCAGTACCTATCAAAAGTGTTCCAAGGAAGGGAAAGTGCATGGTGAACCAACAGGGTCATGGGTGTCCAAGGCTCATTGATGCACGTGGGGAGCGAAGGATGGCCTGTGTGGTCTGATCAAACAGGCGAGCTACTATAGCTAAAATTACTGAGGAAGTTTAAGCTGGTTCTGATACAAAAGGTGTCTGAACACAGTGCATCACAGTTTGTCGCGCATGGATCTGCATAGCTGCTGCACAGCTGCCGACCAGTCAGGGTGCCCATGTTGACCGCTGTCCACTGCCGAAAGCGCCACCAATAGACACATGAGCATCAAAACTGGACCAAAGAACAATTGAAGTAGGTGGCCTGGTCTGATGAATCATGTTTTCATTTACAGTGATGGCCAAAAGTATTGGCACCCATGCTAAAGTTGACTAAAATAAATAAATGTTCTTCCTTAAAATACAGGGGTCATAAGTATTCCCACCCCTATGTTAAATTCCCATAGAGACAGGCAGATTTTTATTTTTAAAGGCCAGTTATTTCATGCATCCAGAATACTGTGCATTGAGCTCAATGCAAATCAAACCAGCTAATAGGCTAACTGAAATAACACCACGCCAATCTCTAGGTATGGTGAAGGGTATGTGATGATGTGGGGCTATTTTAATTCCAAAGGCCAAGGTAACTTTATCAGGATGCACAGTATTCTGGATCCATGAAATAACTGGCCTTTAAAAATAAAAATCTGCCTGTCTCTATGGGAATTTAACATAGGGGTGGGAATACTTATGACCCCTGTATTTTAAGGAAGAACATTTATTTATTTATGATACATTATTCATTCACTAAGAAAATTGGTGTCCTTAAAGGTTAGATATTTCCTCATTTTTCACTTAAGGCATTAAGATCAATTTACAAAAGATGATTTTATATTCCTCTTTTCAGTCAACTTTAGCATGGGTGCCAATACTTTTGGCCATCACTGTACATCACTTGGATGGCTAGTTTCATCTAACTTTCATTTACTGGGGAACACATGGCACCAGGATGCACCGGCGGAGGCAGTGTGATGCTTTGGGCAATGTTCTCATTCCCGACACTCCCTCAACCCTCACACAAAACAAGACACTTTTATGCAATTCAAGGAGAGACTCAATGATAAATTCTTTACTGGTTACATTTTGACAACAGTTAAGTTAAAGTTAATGAATTGACTCATTTATTCATCATTAACCCACCTACTTCCGGCACAGAGAGTTGCTGCGTGAAATTGCGGTATACAAATGTATATAGATTGAACGTGTTGTGTGGCTTGTTTATGTGGAATGCATCTCATAGAGTCCGACATAGACGATCTGGAAACTTTGGTAACGTCAAACAAACATACAAAACATAAAGATTACTTTTAGGATGATTAGGTTACTGATCATGAAGTTTTAGGGCAACGGGATATGGAGGCAGCCAGCTCGCAATTCTCTTTGCAGGAAAAATCCTACTGTAGCAGTAGCACAATGCTAATCTTTCTCTAAAGGCACATCACAGACATTTTGACAATCTAATATTGTCATATCACACATCCCTAGTACAATCTATCTTTCTTTCTTTCCTACAGCTGTATGTGTAAAAGCACTTCATTTAAGTGTCTGTGGGTTGTTTTTGTTTATTACTATTACTATATTATTATGAGCATTATTATGTGTTTTGTGACAAAGTCTGTAAACTCTGTGCAGGTGATCTACTGTGATCAAGCTTGTCAGAAGTTGCATTGGTTCACGCATAAGAAGTTGTGTAGAAGATTGCAGGAGCAGAGAGAGAGGCATGAGAATGAGTCTGCAAAACACTTTGAGACAACAGAGACAGGTAAATAAACCCTCTTGGACTGAGGGTATTTTGACACTCATATTTTGGCATATGAGTTCAGCTTCCTTCCTATGTCAAATTGTACCTGTTTTAAGTAAATGTTATTTTATTATTGTTATTATTTTATGAATAATATTTTATGTATTATTTATTTGTTTATTTAGTTATTTATTGTACCACAATTATTATACTATATCTCTTTGTTATTTCATTGTTACTGTAATCTCGGCTTCACTGAAAATGAGTACTCTCAGTGAACACCCGAGAATAAATAAAGGTTGAATGAATGAATGCTTCAACGTTATTGAAGTGGTATGCATTTCATGTATCAGGCGTACTCATTAGGCAGACTCCGGTCCAGATAAGGACCCAAATACAATTTAATCCAGACCAAGACCTTTTTTGACACTCTGTGCTGTTTACTCTGCGTCATTGCATCTCACCCATGCTTTGTTTTTTTTTGTTTTTTTATCAAGACCAATCACAACAGCTGTAAAACCATTAGTATGACAACATAACCATTTACATGCAAGTCAGATAGTTAGTCAATTTATTAATCTGTGTGTTAACAAACCATTTACAAGGTATCTATCTATAAATTGCAGGAAAGTCTGTGTGTGTGTGTATGTGTGTGTGTGCGCCGCATATCTGTCGAACCATTGGCCCGATTGATTTGAAACTTGATTTGAAACATGAGTAAGTGCCCGTGAGTAAGTGCAGTGTCAAGGCTTGAGCGCAAGTGACACCCATCTTACTAGTTCAACTCCGGAGAGTTCCAAGCTCCCTCACGCTGCCACTCGCCTAAAAATGAATTCCTTTGCATCTATCAATGCAATCACCGAGAATAAATCAGAGACTCTGACATACACAGACGAACAAGGTGCCAACATAATACTACCGCACTCACTGTTCCAAGATCTCTTCAAACCTCCAGAGCCGAGTACTCTCTCCCTCAGCAGAGAGCTAGAGGACCTCAAGAACAGAGACATCAGGCTCCTCTGGCATTCTCCTCTGAATATTGGAGAGTTAGCTGACAAGGGCGGTTCCATAGTTGTGATGAGCAAAGAACAATATGATAAAAGTATCTTCAGTTAAAAGAGACCCCTTGATCAATATAGAGCGGAAATTGACAAAATAGTGGTTACAGCACACTCCTAGAGGTTGGATTACAGAAAGGGAAAGAGATTTCTTAATTGTGAAGCATCCTATATGTCCAGTGTTCTATTGGCTACCTAATATTCATAAGTGTCTTGATAAACCCCCCCCAGCTGAAGTAGACAAAAACTACTTCCAATATGCCAACGCATATTATCTCACATCAGAAACAAGGTGTCAGTATGGGAAGTTGTTTTGCGCCCTCCTATGCATGTTTAGTGATGTGACTCTGGGAGGAAAAGTTTATCTACAATTCCCTCAACAATAGATTTCTACACAATATCCCCTTGTGGAAGAGATACAGTGGGCATTACTTTGAAATGGCCACTTCAGTCGCGCATTAGGCGGCGTGAAGCTGCGTGAAACTTTAGTACCACTTTCAGTCACTGTGCGTCGCTCTGCCACTGTACATCGCTCTGTCAGTAGCCTGCCTGCCGCCCCTTCTGAAAAAGCAGGAGGCTACCTTTAAACATAATTGTTGCCGAGAGGAATCCCAGCCTACGAATTCAATAACAAAATAAATCATGCATAATTAAACATTACCTCGATTTAGGCTACTTATAGCCTATGGCATAAGGCGTGTGGCTTGAAAAAATGTTGGGGGTAACGTGTTACAAAGTACAATTCAAATTTCAGTAATTCGTTACAGTTACTGAATAACTGTAATAGTCCGGCAGCCAAATGCCATAATTTAGGTGAACCTGGTTTTATCGGTTAAAGTTTTTTTTTTTGCTGTTTCTTCTTGCCAAGGGGTAACTTTATAAGATTAGAGAGGGTGCCCGGTGATATCCCTTGAGCAATTCTCGATATTAGCCCTTTCCTGTTCAATGTGCTGAATATAAGGCGAGACCTTTCCGGTGAATAGGGTAAAAAATGTAACTAGCAGATATCACTATGAAACTTCCCCAGTTGATTACTTACATTAATATGAAAAAAAAAATGTATTAAAAGTTTTCTGTAATTTAATGTTTAAATTGGGTTAGGTGCTAGCATCTCTCACTAGCACTATATTCACTCATTTAGCAGACACTGTTGTCCGAAGTGACTTAAATATGTCAACTATATTACAAGTGATTACATTGTCCCCGGAGTGACTTAGGGTTAAGTGCCTTGCTCAAGGGCACAACAGTGGAAGCCGGGAATTGAACCCACAACTTTAAGGCTACTACAGGCTAGCCCAGCTCCTTAACGACTACCAACACTAGCACGTCTCTTAAAGGAGAAATCCGGTGTAAAATGGATTTTGGATATGCTTAGCATGATAACTAGCAGATATCACTATGAAACTTCCCCAGTTGATTACTTACATTAATATGAAAAAAATGTATTACAAGTTTTCTGTAATTTACTGTTTAAATTGGGTTAGGTGCTAGCATCTCTCACTAGCACTACATTCACTCATTTAGCAGACACTGTTGTTCGAAGTGACTTAAATATGTCAACTATATGCACAACAGTGGAAGCCGGGAATTGAACCCACAACTTTAAGGCTACTATACACTAGCCCAGCTCCTTAACGACTACCAACACTAGCACGTCTCTTAAAGGAGAAATCTGGTAAAATCCGTTGTAAAATGGATTTTGGATATGCTTAGTATGATAACGAGTTTGAACATTCATTGAGAAGCAAAAAATTGCTAATCCAATGCATTCTAAACTAGCCTGTTTTTAGCCGATGCTTCCAAAATGCTAACACTGGTAGCGATAGGGCATTTCTCATGGTAAACAAAATTGCTAATTTTAAACCATTTAAGAGGCTCAAAGTGGCCCCATACTTCTTTGGTAGTATAATGAGGGTATGAAACGGCATCTTGAAACAACACAGATCACACGTGTTTTACATGTAAGTACTTCCGTCAAAAGCATACAAGATGTGTGTCGTAGTGACTTAATTTAAAGATGGCTCCAACCGGCATAAACTATCTGTGCATTTACAAAGTTGTCAATGCTTCGTTTTCCATGTTATTACCCTCATTATACTACCAAAGAAGTGTCAGGCTACTTTGAGTCTCGTAAATGGTTTAAAATTAGCTATGTTTTTACCATGAGAAATGTCCTATCACTACCAGTGTTAGCATTTTGGAAGCATCTGCTAAAAACAGGCTAGTTTAGAATGCATCGGATTAGCGTTTTTTTGGTCCCCAATGAACATTTGAACTCGTTATCAAAGTCCATTTTACACCGGATTTCCCCTTAAGGTGTTGGGAGGGAGGGTTACAGCAATGTAAGATCTTACTACTGTTAGCCTACACTGCCCCCTTTTAGCTGATTTCTGCAGTGTCTGTACTACTATTATAGTTTATTATATTTATTTTTATTCTTCATCACAGTAGTAGTCTATGCCAGAGACTTTCTAATGTGGAGACACAGCACTGAAAAAATACTCCATAGAAATGCATGGGGCTAGTTTGTCACGCCAATATGGCCGTTGTCTACACATATCCCACCCCTTCCTCGGCAAAACGTCGACATGTGAATACATTGAGCCAATCATGTGGTGTGTTGTGAAGACATCGTGCCAATCATGTGTTGTGATCTCGCCGCTGGAGCAAGATTGGAGTCTTGAAGCCTTGCACACGCGCATTTCTGCCGAAATGGATGCCCTACGAGTGCCCAAAAAGCGTTGTCAAATGGCCGCCGAGTGGAGGGACTTGCCTAAAAGGACTTTGTCTATGCTCAGAGCCTAAAATAGTCATTCAAAAAGAGAATATTAATTTACAAGTATTGATCCATAGACTTGCATTAAAGTACTAGAGCCTAATAATACATACAGATCTGTCTAGAGTAGATAATTAAAAAGACATAATTTCTGTTTTTTTATTTTTTATTTTAAAATACAGTTTTTGGGGTCTGTTTATTAGTTCCAGTTCCGTTTTTTTAGTCTTGATTCTCGATTCTACTCTGAAATATTTAAATTCCCATCTGTAGTTGATGTAGTGTATATACTTGGATATTAAGTGAGAGTTTTCAGTTTGGTACAGAGTTCACAGCAATGGAGCCTGAAACGGAGGAATGCTACTTCAGTTGGAAATTTAATTGCCATATGAAGAAGGAAACGTTGATTAGTACAGGACCTGTTCGAGTAACGAACATTGTCCAGTGTAGCAAGATATACGGTGATGAAAAACACTTTGACCTTCAGGAAGCGTTAGACCTGAATGGTGAATTAACTTTTAAATGTCACAAAAGCTGTGTTTCAGCATACAGTGGGCAGTGCTTCGACTTGGCCAGCTTCACTCGCGGTCCGCGCGTGGGATCACGCGGTATCACGCGACTTTAATTTGTATTTTCCCAGTGAGACGCTGCAACAACCCAAACAACCGGTAGATGGCTCAAGTGAGCAGGGTGTCTCGTAAAAAGAAATGGAGCCTGGAAAACCCTACACAGACTTCACTACAGACTTTAGCAGACTGGTTTAGAAATAATGTAATAGCCAGAAATATGCCTGCCCTGCCCTAATAAAGAAATATTTGGTTAACTGCGAGTGAATCCCGTTTGCAGCCGTAGAAGAAACGCAGGACAAATTAAACATTCTGGTTTTCTCCGAGTGCCGAGACAGACATCATTTGGGACAAAATATAGAGCATATTAACCTCCGTTGCTCAGCCAAATGCCTTCCTGTTACGTCCTGTTATCACGGAGTTACAGGCGATAAACGATTTTTTAAGGTCACAAGTTTACTTCATTAGCGGTTTATTTTTTGGATTATTAAAGAGTGTTTTTCATTTAAAGGTTTGACTAAGTGCTTATTCAGTAGAGCATTTAGTGCTCTTCCCAATCCCAGACGTTCACATTGCATGTTTGTTTGTAATGGATGCAACCGCGAGATAGGCTACGCGTTTGACGGCAATGAGTTGTGAACGGACATGAACCAAGACATATAGCCCAGCAGCAATCTAGGGACTGTTCGTTATTTATTGAAGGGGCCACCGGAGGAATTTTGAGTGCTTCAGTCAAAAGTTGCATGACCCTCCCTTGCCTGCTAGAAATTGTTCAATGACCCTCCGACAGAATTGTTAAAAAAGACATGACCCTCCCCTTGCCAATGGTCGCATGTCTTCCGCCCGCGCTGCTTTGCGCCACAGCCACACACTGTGATAACGTTCTTAAATCAATCTTTCGTGAGCTTGCATGCTACCCTTCCTTTTCAAATGTGTTGCGCCTGTTTGCACAATTTCACAAATAATCATATTAATAATATGACAAATAATCCCTGTGCATGGGGACCGAAACGATGCATGCCAACTTTTTCCGTGTTTATCACGTATTTTAACTTTCCCCCGCTGTCCTGCCGTAGAATAGGCTATCCCAGATTTTAATACTCTCATAACAACCCTGCCATCGGGCCTGTCTCTGTGTTGCCCTGTTGCTACCCCTTGCCCTTCCAACGAAACAGATGTCTTCAAATCATCGTTTTCCTTGCTTGAATGTCATAAACATACAACTTTATGCAACAGAATTACGCATAGGCTACTTGGAACATAACACATTTGACAAAGGACAGATGTATCGTAACACCCCCAATTATCACCACTTTTGTTCAGAAATTCTAAAACAACGATGTTTTTTAACACTTCAAAATAACATTTGCTAAATTAACCTTACATTTTTCAGTAGCCATAGGTGTGTAGATTTGAACAAAATCTGGTTTGGTTCTTAACGGCACATGGACGGTTAGACCGAGAATTCTTGTCGTGAAATTAAAATTCCACTGGAGCTCCAAGCGGTTGTGTACACGCAGCCTTACAACACTGTTTACAGCTCTTTGAGTCACGGTAAAATGTCATTTTTGGTACATAGCTAATTTAGATACACCTATGGTGTGGGTGGTTGCGTCTCTTCAGGAGTCCGCTGTCTTGGTTTGTATAGAAATGGATATAAGTGACACGTACACGCAAGACGGTGGAAATAGCCTACGGGACCGACGGTAGGGGTTGTTCCAATATGTTGCTAGTGACAAAATATTAACTTTCAGTGTTTTACGATGTCTTTGTAGCCTGGCGAGCCAGACCCACATTTGCTGCCGCTAGGGGCGCGTCTAGATTTCTAGGCTAATGTCTTTGTCATGGGGAAGTGTTTTTCCCCATGCATTTATTCTAGGCTACTGTCAGTGACTGCCGTGAGAGAAGCGGGTTCTGTGTTTCGTTCATGTCAGTGACTGACGCGAGAGAAGCGGTGTCTGTGTTGTGTTGCATTGCGTTGCGTTAATTTATTTTCATTGGGCATACCGTGCCGTGCCGTCCACAGCTCTTCAGTTCTGACAAAGCCAAAATTACTCCTTTTGAAACAATGAGTGCAGGAAGCGCGTTTGTATGGTTATATTGCTTGACGGGGGGGATCCCAAGCAGCTTTCAGCCATAAGGCTACTTTGAGAACATTTCAATTCACCCGACATTAATATTCAAAATGTTGAAAACTATTTCGGCATAGCCTATAAAGCAGTTTAATTAAATGGAATGTTAGTTGTAAACAAACGAGCTACTTGGTGAGGCTTGGCCTCACAGATGCGCTCGTGCCTTAGATCAGGGGACCCCAACCTTTTACGTACCATGGACCGGTTTGATTCCCATTTATTTTCACGGACCGTGGGGGGGGGGGGGTTCGGGAGTTCCATGTTCCATATGTGTTGTGCATGCATTACTTGAAAAGAACTAGCTCCAGTTATGTATGAACAGTGAAGGTAACGAACTCTTAAAAACGTGAAAAACGTGAACTTGAAGAAGTGAAAATGGAACAATATGAACTATGAAAATTTAACAACTTGAAGCTACATCTATCAAGTGTGAACATGCTTAACAAAATATGGGAACAAAACATGGGAACTAAACGTGCATTACGAATATAATCAGTGGGAGCCCTGTGCTTGTTTCCCTGCAACAAGACAGTGACACCCTCAGTGTGTTTGAAATGTCCAGTCGATTGCGCAATTTGGTTTTAGTTGCAGTCATTGCAGAAAACCCGGCCTCGCATAGATACGTGGTGGGAAATGGTAGCAACGTTTTCAGCGCTTTTACGGCTATCTTGGGATATTCTGCTTTGGTTTTGATCCAAAAACCCGCCAGAGAGGTTTCCTCATACACACTTTGAAGACCACAATTTCGATCAACTGCTCTTCCTCCTGCGCTGACATGTTAGGACTATTCGGGATATTGACAAATGGGTTGCGGACCCACTCATTGGTTTGCCGTGGATCTTTGGAGGATGGGAAGTAGCCTAACGCTCAAACTCATTTGAAAGCGCAACAAGATGATCGCGCACCAGCTGCAAGAGAAAGGGCCCTGCCTCAGTCTCTCCCAAAACCCCCACTACTGTTTGGAACATATCAAATACACCCCGTCCCCATTCGTCCCCACAAATCAAGCTTGGCTTTAAATGCAGCGACTTTATCTGCCAGTTTAAAGACAGTCGTCATTCTCCCGACAGGTTGAGGTCATTAGGCAACCCGAAAATGAGTTTTGACACCCAGTCCTCATCACTAAAATGTGCAGCTAACGGTGACTTTTTTTCTGTAAGAAATCTCTGCAGCGGCTCTCGCAACTTAAACACCCTGGCCAGTGTCTGCTAAAGATGCTTGTTTTTTGTTGCTCATTCTAGCAGTTTAGCTAACTTCGTGTGACACTACCGTTCGCCAAGAACTGATCAAGTGAAGTGAGCTGACCTGAGGCTGCGCAGCGCTGAAGGCAATATGTAAAGTATTGAAGGTGGGACAGACGTAAGAAAATAGACCTTGCAAAATGCAAACATGCGTGCAATCAAACAACTGCATATAGGCCTATGCCATGTAAAAACGTGACATTATTGCGAATTAAATTGAGTTTAGTTTGCATGCATTTTTTTAAAACTCATGTCGTAGGCTACGGCCCGGTTAGGAATGTACGGGCCGCGGCCCGGTGGTTGGGGACCGCTGCCTTAGATGGCAGGACAAATCTTCAGCCTATTAACTGACCACCCGATTCACGTTGGCTGGGGGGGAAGGGGGGCCATCAGACATTTGTGACCAGTTAATCCGGCCCTGCCCCCCAACAAATCACACCTTCCCACCTCTGACAGCTTAAAAGAACTCACAGACCTATTCACAAACCTGCGGCATTTTGCCGTGTTTTGAAATCCTATGCAGCTTTCAATAGTGAGGAAGCAATTTTGCATTGTAGGCATAACTAACATGCAATAACGCCACCAACAACAACCAAAATTAGGCTAATCATTGTCAAAATGTAAATTAAATGTAACATTATTGTGCATCAAATTAAAATGTTCTCTTTTGCAAACGTAGGCATAGTAACAGAATAATTTAATAATGTTACAAAGATACTACATCAATCCGTATGTTTTATTAGGCTACTAGGCTATTTGTTTTGCATTTAGGCTAGGCCTTTTTATTCAGGGGCCGTAGGCCTATTCACAAAGAATTTTAAGGCTAAAAGTAGCTCCTAACTGGCGAATTTAGGAGCCACTCCTAAAAATAATGGGCGTGTCACTCCTAACTTTAGGACTCCTAATTTTTTTCACAAAAAGTAATTCACAAAGCATTTTAGACCTAAAAGTAGCATCTAAAAGTCTGGGACAGCTTAAAAGAATTCGAGAGGACTCCTAACTCACTAAGACCTATTCATAAACAGCTTTTTGTGGCATTTTACGCTGCAATGTTTTGAAATGCGCTATGCGGCAACAGGAGCTTCCAATCGTGAGGGAACAATTTTGCATTCATAAAAGGAATGCAATAACGCCACCAACAACAACCAAAACTACTCATTGTTAACATGTAAATTAAATGTAACATTTCATTGTGAATAAAGTTAAAATGTTCTCTTTGCAAACGTAGCCTAGGCATATGGTGACAGATTAATTTAATAATGTTGCAAAGGTACTGCATCAATCCATAGGCCTATGTTTCATTAGGCTACTAGGCTATTTGTTTTGCCTTACTCTTTATTCATTTAGGCTAGGCCTTTTTATTCAGTTATTAATCATCTTCCGTCCTTCTCACTACTTGTGTAGCGCACGCATTCTCCGACCTGTCACCTGTCACTCATCATCGGAAGGGAGGTGTTTGGAATCATTCCCGCGTTACAATCGTCAGCCAATCTAGTTTAGGAGTTGTTTGAAAGGCTTTGTGAATAACTTTTAAGAGAAAACTCCAAGCTAAAATCTTTTAGTGCGATTTAGGAGTAGCCTACTCCTAGTGGTAAGATAAAAGCCTTTCTGAATAGCCTACGGCCCCAGTTATTCATCATCTTCCGTCCTTGTGTAGCGCACGCATTCTGAGACCTGTCACCTGTCACTCATTATCATAAGGGAGGTGTTTGGAATCATGTCCGCGTTACAATCATCAGCCAATCAAGGTGGTCACGCTTGCCCATTTACACAAATTAATGGTCGAATATTACTGATGATCATTGTTATTTAAGAACATGCAGTGTGCGTAGGGCACCAAAAACATCTTGCTCGTAAAAAAGCATCATACCGCACATTGTGGCGGGTCTGTTATTTACTGTAGGCTGCGCAAACCACAGGGCAAGCCTGCATTCGAGGCCTTCTGTTGAAGAATTTTATATAAAGCCTGCACTAACAGTAATCCTCCTGCCCCTGATAGGCCTACCACAGCTGTGGATATGTGTGGAATGTTCAAGTAATAACACAATCCAATGTGTGTCTCAATTGTCCCCCGCTGACCACCTCACACATTTCTCTAGATTTTGCAACGAATTTACATGACACATTGCCATAAAATATGCCAGTTTTAGGACACAGAATAATGTTTGTAATGATACCAGTTAGGCCAACGTTTAACAGTAGGCTAACAAGTGTAATGAGCTATTCATTGTCGAAGGTGCATGGTCAAGTGAAATTCTTACTTTGGAAAACAAACATTTGCCGATATAATCGCCGATCATCAGAATATTGCTCTGGACTGCAGGTAACTTGTTAAGCCAGTGGTTCTCAAACTTTTATTTAATTCCCCACTTTGATCAAGGGGCATGACTGATGATAGTGGAGATAACGTGTTATCCCGAGGCCTTTGCCATCTCCGACAGTAGTCTACCCTATTAAAAATATAAGTTTTCGATGTCCCAAACGGAGAGACATAGGCTACTTTATTGTTTTTAACGATCTCTATGCTACTCACAAAAATGTAGGCATGGGGACATGATGAAGTAGGCTATCCAACTGTCGTGTGTTAAATTATTGTGATTACGAGCCAGTGGTTCGGACATCTAACTAAATGCAACAGGCTCATATCGTCCTCGCATTCGCAAAATGAGGACCAGTGTTTTGTCAAATTGCAAATAGCTATTCGTTTTAACAAATTTTTATGATAGTATGCTTTTTGTATAGGCTACTATCTTAATCTTGGAATATCGGGAGGGAAGTGGCGCGTCTGCAGTCAGCCAAATATGAATGTAATTCTGCGGCATAAAGCAGATGTATTTGTTTATTGTACAGAAAAATAAAAATGAAATGTCAAGCAGTCAATTGACTACATTGCAGAAGTAGGGCAAATTAAGACACTGTTTTGATTTGCGTAGTTGCATTGCCCCCAACATTGACAATAACATAGCAGATTTCGATTTTCGCTACCACCTTGTAGTCAAGCCTTAAGCCATACCCAAGTAGCCTTAATCGAGGTAATGTTTAATTATGCATGATTTATTTTGTTATTGAATTCGTAGGCTGGGATTCCTCTCGGTAACAATTATGTTTGGTAGCCTCCTGCTTTTTCAGAGGGGGCGGCAGTCAGGCTACTGACAGAGCGATGTACAGTGGCAGAGCGACGCACAGTGGCTGAAAGTGGTACTAAAGCTTCACGCAGCTTCACGCCTCGTAATGCGCGACTGAAGTGGCCATTTGAAAGCGATGCCCACTGTACACCTCGAAGACTCACACCGATCGTTACAAGCGCCACAGTATCAAGGAAAGTGATGCTACTATCCCTCAGAAAATCACCGGGCGTTCATTGTCAGGCGGCCTTGCCGAAACTTTCAATTTTCGCAAGCACTGTCTTTTCTGTGGGGAACAATGTAATATGGAGAGGGACAAGAAGAACCCTTCCAGGTGGAGGGCTGCATACCTCTTCCGAGAGATCGATATGAAGCAATTCATTTTAGAAACCTGTGCTAAGCGAAACGATGATGTGGCAAAACATGTTCAGTGTCTTGTTGAGGGAGCACTTAGTGATCTGCATGCTGCAGATGCTCGATACCATCTTGACTGCAGACAAAGGTTTGCCTCTTTCAAATCACTAGTAGGGGAGGCTGCTACTAGTAGTCGGGATACACAGAATGCGAATGAAGATAGCCCCTTTGATTAGTTGTTCAAATGTTAAAACGTGACTGGTCACGAATATGGAATTCTGTAGAGCTGTTTGCAACTTATTCAGAGCTAGAAGGCGTGAAGCTTTCTCGCAGGACCCTTGTAGAGAAACTCCAGGAGTCATTTGGTTATGATCTTCTGGTACTGTCCTCACCAGGTATCGCTAACATAATTGCATTTCGTAGCTATCTCCCACAGACTCTCAAACTTGTAAATGATGAAGAGGATGAAACTGAAAGTCTTTTTACAAAGACCAGTAAACAAATCCTTCAAGATTTGAAACACATTGATATTGATAAGGAACACTATAACATCAGCATAAATAAGGATAGTATCAAAGAAACAGTCAGTGGATTTCTGTTAAAGTTATTAGGAAAGGTTTCCCCAAAGCTTGATAATACCCTTCCTGCATTACTCATAGGTTCAATTGTCACTAGTATTGTCAGGTCTCAGGCAACTAGTTTGCAAATAGACTTAGCAGGAAAGATGCTAGAGTCAAAGAAGCTTATCAGAAGCATGTATTCCTATGGTGTCTGTTGTTCATACACTGAGTAATGTATGATAATTTTGATGCGGACATTTCCTCCCAGAATGGTAGGCAATCCACACACTCACTAGCCATTCTTCTTACACAGCACTCCCAGAATGCTGAGGAGGGAGAGGAGGAAGCGAATCCAAAAATCAAAAGGATCTCAAAAGATTCCTCAGAGATTCCATATAACCTGGACATCTACAGATACCAGGGATGCAAACAGCCACCAATGCCACAAGATGTTGCCATTAAGGTTGTCCCCTCCCTGAAGTCACTTGCTCATCAAGCCATTGTAGTTAGGAGAGCTTCAGAGGCTGATCTAGTTTTTCTACATGATGTTCTTACAAAGGACAATTGTCCGGAATTTCATGGATACAACACAAAACAAAGCAGGGAGCACGGCCATCTCCCACAGGCTAATACAAAAACACTTTAATTACCTCTGATCGATATGAAACCATCTGATCCAGATACGATGATGACAGCCTTGGTCAGGGTACAAGAACTTACATTTGCAACTGGCCAAAAGTTCTGCATTTTGACTTGTGACCAACAGCTCTACCGGGTTGCAATGCAGGTGTTATGGACACATCCAGATAATTTCAAAGAAATGTACTTGCGTCTTGGGGGTATGCATGCACTGATGAGTTTTGTTGGGTCTATTGGCTCGCTGATGGCTGCAAGTGGGCTATCTGATGTTTTGGCAGAAGTGTTTGGTGGTGTTCCCAAGATGTTAAGTGGAAAGAAGTTTCCTCAGAATGTGCGTGCCCTACGGATTATGGCAGAGGAGGTCCTCCGGTGCACAATCACGATGGCCAATTTCAGAAAATGGATGACCTGATTGGAGCCTTGGATCAGATTGCAAGCCAGAGCAAGACTGTCAAACTTTGGGTTGAGGTCTTGGTGAAACCAGTGTTGCTGATGATGTCTTACATCAGAGCTGAACGCAAGGGTGACTGGGTTCTCCATCTGGCCACATTCAGAAAGATGCTGCCTTACTACTTCGCAGCCGTGTCAACTATGCTAGATACGGGCTCTTGTATCTTCGTTCTATGGAGAAGCTTCCTCCATATGTCCAAAGCCTTTTTTTCCAGGGGCAACATGTGACACGTCACATATCTGGAATATGGAATGGCCTGTGGGGTGACCAGTTCATAGAATCAACGTTCATGAGATACGGGCACAGTGCAGGAGGAATCATCGGGATAACCCTGAAGTCAGAGGCCTTGAAGATTTGGGCATTGAGCCGTCATATTTCCTGCAAGATTGAATTCGATATGGAAGGGGAAGATGGAAGAGGAGGAGAAGAATACCTCCAAAGTTCAACTATATCACAAGGAGGAGGCCAACACCAGGATTGAAGCAGATGCGAAGGATAGGGCTGGACTTCGCCAGAAATGTAACACCTGCCTAAATCCATTAGAACCCCCATGAACATCCATTGGGAAGAATTGTTAATATCACCAGTGGGAAGATATCTCCATCATCTGTCAATGTAGACAATGCTGTACAAATTGGAGAGGCTGCTCTAAAAGTATTTGAGAAGACCTGGCCAGAGGGATTTTATGGCACCATACCAAAGAAAGTTGAGACTATGGCAGCTACATGCAAATCTGTCCAAGTTGGTGACTCTAAAGTGTACAATCTGTATGCTATTTACACAGGGTAATAGCGTTGTTATCGAGTGAGCGTGATGTTGATGTTAAGAATGTCCTCTCATATGAACTTGCACCCAACCTCAAAGGATGGAATGAAGATTTGTAAAGCCAAGTCCACACTCAAGATGTTGCTCCAGGTTGAAGTATCAAGAAGGAATGCCTGTGGGGCAGACGTCACTGTCATAGATGGATCAGCCCTTCTTTGGACCATTCATTGGCCAGCAGATGGCACAGTAGCAGATTTCATTGCTAATGTCAAGAAGCGTCTGACTTTCTACCTTAAAGACCGTGATGTCTACCTCATTTTTGACAGATACTATGATTACAGCATAAAGTCTGTCACTAGGGATGGCCGAGAAACGGGGGTTAGCAGGAAATATCAGTTGCACCAAACAACAAAGCTTCCAGCCCAGAAGGTTGTATTGTCGTCTGTCGACAATAAGAAACAGCTTATCCAATTAGTGTACGAGGAACTGACCCGGGACAGATTTTTCCATTATCGGAGCATGGAGGAACACAAGTTGGTGATCACAGCCGATGATCCTTTTCCGACTGAAATACAGAAAGAAGAGAAAAGGAGCAGATTTGATTTGGAGACACACCAAGAAGAGGCTGACATAATCATAGTACACCAAGTCTTGAGGTGTGCTGCAGAAACCTCGTCAAATCTCTGTGGTTTCTGATGACACGGACGTGTTCGTCCTACTTCTACACCATTAGCAACAGGCTGGATTGGAAGTGCCACTATTCATGGAATCACCTAGTAAAGAAAGGGCAATAGTAGATATCAAGTCAACAGTGGCTAAGCATCAAACAATTGTAAAAAAAAAACTTTTACCAGCCCATGGCATATCAGGATGTGACACTGTAGCATGTTATTTTGGCATTGGAAAAGGCTCAGTAATCAAAACACTGAAAGCTGGGTATAAATTATCAGCTATTGGAAATGTGGATGTGCCATTCCAACAAGTCATTGACGAAGCTACTGACTTCATATCAGCCTGTTATGGCATAAAGAACAGCAAGAATATGTCACACACAAGGTTGGTGGTATGGGGGAAAAAGAATGGAAACGGTCATACATTTTCAGCAAACTTGGCTGCTATTCCACCAACAACAGAAGCATTTATTGAAAATGTGAAGAGGGCCCACTTTCAAGCAGTCTTGTGGCGAACACTCAATATAAATCCTCCACCAAGACTGAACCCTGAAGAATTTGGATGGAAAAAAGACATAAGCAATAAGTTACTGAGCCCAACCAATCTACCAGAAAATATCAAACTTGCACTTGTAGGATGTTCAAGAACGAATGAGCCAGAACTGGAAAATTATCAGAACTAGAGGAAAAGTGTACATATTTGGAATTATTACGCGATATCTGAAATTAATGAATTATTAAATAATTAGACATAGAAAAGGGTTACATTTTCCCAACTTGAATGCATGAAGTACTGTCATCACACAGAAAACTGTAACTTAGAACATTTTATGAGTTGATTTGCATTTTAAATGAGTACTCACTTTGAAATTAGAGGTATTTCCTATTTTTTCATGATTTCGGCACATCGGGCATTAAGGGTTAATAAACAAAATTGCTCAAGGGATATTACCGGGCACCCTCCTAAATATTAAAGAGCCACTCCGAGTCAACAAGTTTAAGCAAAACAAAAAGATAGAAATTAACCGACAAAACCAGGTCTGACCCCATGGCTTCCGGACTATTACGGGTGATATCTGAAATACAGAAATTCATTAATTTACATAGAAAATGGGTATTTTTTCCAAATTTGAGTGTATGGGGTACTGTCTGAATAACTATCACACAGAAAACTGTGTTTTAGTACATTTTATTTGAGTTGATTTGCATTCATATGATTACTCACCTTGAAATTAGAGGTATTTCCTATTTTTTTTCATGATTTTGGCACATCAGGCTTTAAGGGTTAATAAACAAAATTGCTCAAGGGATATCACCGGGCACCCTCTTAAATCCTAAAGAGCTACTCCTAATCTACAAGATTCTGCACAAAAAAAAAAACTTTAACCAACAAAACCAGGTCTGACCCCATGGCTGCCGGACTATAACGTCCATTCCTGCGTTACTCTTGATATCTCTAATATATTGACTTATTGTTTCCATGCAGGCTTGCAGGCATGCAGTGCTTGCTTATTGAAAATATAGATTAGCCTAGACACATTATGTTATCGTAGAGATATGCGCAGGAAAGAGCACGCATTCTCTCCTTGCACTGCTCTCCCTCAAACAGGTTGGTTTCAGCCCGCACCTCCCCTACGCAAATCAAAACAGTGTCTTGTGCAAGAACACTGGGTGAAAAGGCTCTGAATCAGGGAATATTCATAGTGATATATTTCCTGATATGTGTAATATCAGGAAATATATTGGTTGATATGCTCCTGATATTTTAGTGCCAATTGCCATATCAGGCAGGCCTGGAGTGGGTAATCGGGAGAATTCCCGGTGGGCCGCTTCACTTTTGGGCCGGTCGAGGGAAAAATATTAACATTTGCCACGTTAATCTATCTTCTCTTAAAGTTGGCTACACACGTTCGCATCCTATGCCTAACACCGCTGGCTCTGCATGGGTTGTTTTCCCCTTTAATTGGTTGGGTCCATATAGCCCGTCTTTTCTAGTTTTCTCAGATACCAGCTGGGCCGGCCCTACCGTAGGATAAGCGTCAGGGAGGATGGATGGTAGAAAGAGGCCATGAGGGACTGGAAAGGCCAGGTAAAAAAGACGAAAAGTATTGGAGGAAAATGCTGCCAAATGTGCCAAGCTTCCAGAGTTTTTTTGAAGAGGACAGAATAAGTGGCAACTGGTAAATTAGCCATGATTATAGCGCCGTAGCCTAATTATTGGGCTAATACTGGACGTCGTAGCGTTGTCAACCTATTCGCAAGCAACATATTAAATTCATTTTAAAAAATAGCCTTTTTGTATCATCCAATATGGCGATTCATAGACTTTGCAAATATTATGCAAATATTGATAACAAAACTCAAGCTTGATCTGTGTATGCAGTAGCCTAGGCCTAAAAACAAAAGTAGCCTCTGAGCAGCAGATCAGCCAGTCCCCCGCTGAAAATGATGAGCTTGAAATTAGCTATGACTACAGGGACAAGTAGAAAGAATAATAGAGTTAACCATATGAATTAAAATTATTTTATGTAAGAAAGAACAGTAGGCTATATGACAGCAGTAGGCTACATGATCAACCTATATGCCTTGTTTGCTCAGAAGTGGGTGTAGTAAAGGAGCAAATCACCAAACAACAACATGATAGCTGACTCATGCAGAAAAAACATGTAAACAATAGTTCAATATGCCTCTTAGTGGAATTGTGGGATACATTTCAAATGCTTTATTTCTTCCTTCCTGCTTTTGTTAACTTATCAACTTATCCTTGTGGAATAGTGGAATATTGGTTGCCTATAATAAAAACTACAGGATAGTAAGAGCTGAAATGTTGCCTTATTCATCAAATTTCCACCACCACTAAAAAAGTGGGCCGGTCTTGGGCCTGAAACTCCCGGGCTGAAAAGTGGCCCCACTCCGGCCCTGATATCAGGAGCATATCAAAAGTCCTGAATGGGACTGCGACGACATGCAAGATATCCAGACTTCATATTCTCACCTGATATGACCCATGTTTCAGATATTAGCTACTTATATGACCCTGGACACCTCTTGTTCTTGTTCCCATATACCCCCTGATATGTCAAACATGGGACTACGCATATACTGCCCATATACTGCCAGGCACAGCTAATTTCGCAGGCATTTATGTGTATGCCTTTATTTGCTTTTCCATAGGCTTTATGCCTTTATTTTTAAAATTAATCCTGTGATTTATGTATGGTGATTTATGTAATGGTTTTAAACGTGAGATAGTCCTACATAACCAACACTGAGCTTATTGTGCAACTTTAACTTAAATAATATTTCATATTCATTTTACATACACTTAATTACATTATTTACTTTGAATTACACCTGCTAAATCCCAATGACTTATTTTACTTTACCATGAAAATTCATATAGGCAATACAATTTGTTACATGGCCTTAATTGTATTTATTAATTATTAAATTATTAAATTATTAATTAATTAATAAATGTATTAATAAATACAGATTAATTAATTAATATGTATTTATGTACTTGTAATATTGTATTTATCAAGAGGTAGGGAGAGGTGCTCTGATGGTCCCTTTGGCAGTAAAAGTCAGGTGTCTAAAAAGAGAAAGAAAGTATATGTTACAATTGACCCTGTCCATGAATATAATTAACTCAGCTTGTGTGACAAATAAAAGCAAACCCACAATAGCAGCCTAGACGTCAGGTGCAATAGTTAGAAGTAATGGAGATACAGTATGTATTACAGTTGTGCTCATAAGTTTACATAACCTTAGCATACACATACATTTAAAAATCATCTGATCTTAATGCCTTAATTAAAAAAAAATGAGGAAAAATCCAACCTTTAAGGAACACTTATTTATTTACGATACATTATTCATTCACAAAGAAAATTGTTGTCCTTAAAGGTTGGATTTTTCCTCATTTTTTAATTAAAGGAGAATTCCGGTATGATATTGACCTAAAGTGTGTTGAAACATGATACCGAGTGTGAACGTATGTCTCATAGCCCATCTCGGCTTGTCCCCTGCACTCCAAAATCTGCCGCTAGTTAGCCGATGCTACAGCTTTTTCAATGGTGGTGCTTCGGCATCGGGCTAGCCATGCAAATAAATCACTGTTTTACACCATTTACGAGGCTCAATGTATCTCCACACTTCATTGGTAGACTACCGAAGGCCCTGACATTTAAAACGAGACATTGAGAATTGAATTGAAGCTGTTCAGCATCGGCTAACTAGCGCCAGATTTTGGAGTGCAGGGGACAAGCCGAGATGGGCTATGAGAAATACGTTCACACTCGGTATCATGTTTCAACACACTTTAGGTCAATATCACACCGGAATTCTCCTTTAAGGCATTAAGATCAATTTCCAAAAGTATCATACCTAATTGCAACACTGTCTGCAGAAGCTCTTGCCTTCTTGCTTAAACCACCTTTCTGATGCCTAACATAGATCCTCCCCCATCTGACGTGCAGTGCCAGCCTCTGGCTCCAGGCTGGGACTTGCTGGATGGCACCTAAAAAAATAAAACAGCAATTGCTATTAGGGATGCACGATATATCGGCGGCCGATATATTATTGGCCGATAAGTGAAAAAATTTAAATATTATTATCGGTCCGATAACAGAATTCTGGCCGATAATTTGCGCCGATATTTTTTAAAGTCCTAATTTAGGCCTACGTAAGGTCCGTCTGGCTACACTGAGCTATTTGAGCTTGGTTATACTTTTTCCTCAATATAATGTCAGCGGTGTGAATGTATTTCACCACTCTAACAAAATCTGTGGATATGCCTTCATTTGGGAATCTGTGCATCTCAAAATCGTCTCGTGAATGATCCGCCATTTAACCTACCAGAGCGGAGCTCAGCCCTATCTAGAGCCGTCTTCTGCTGGTGTGTTTGCACTTTACCGCGCTGATCGGGGAAACAAATAAGCAAACTCGTTAGTGGGACGAGTACATAAGTAGGCCTAGTTCTAAGTTGTGTTTTAGTATAATATTTGCATTGCGTTAGGTTGGGTTTTGTATTACTACCTAGAAATATGCTAACCATTCCTGCTTCAGTTCCAGACAGGTCATCATAATAAGTTATTAAAACCTTCGGGGCTAACCCTTTCATTTCTGCTGCAGCAGGTTGTGCGCAACAGAGTAGACGGACATAAGATACAGTCTGAGGAGTTGCAGCTTTATTCAGTTGAAACTAAACATAAGTTTCCCTCACAAACTCTGATTTGGTCACTATACTGTAGCTTATTCCCAGCTGAGCCGTTTATGAGCGTTTAGTCCTAAATTAAAACGATTCATACTCTCTAGCCACTCACTCGCAATTCACTGACGTCAGGTTCACTTAAAGGAGCCACACATACTGTAGGGCTAGGCTACTGTTATGTTGTTGACTGCTGCACTATTGAGGACTATTATGAGTTCTGTCCATCATTTGGTGGTAGGTAAAATTACTGCAATAAAATTATGCTTATTAAATGCTTTCCCCAAATCACTTTTCACATTTTCTTTTCAAGAGTAATATTATCGGTTATCGTATCGGTATTGGCCACAACAAACCAATAAATATCGGTTATCGGCCCTAAAATTCCATATCGGTGCATCTCTAATTGCTATACATTATGTTATTGTTGATTAAGATAAAAATCAAACATTAAAAAATAAGTTGGTAAGTCAATCAGGTGTTCAAACAAAAATGATAATTACCTTATGAAGGCACCCTTGCCACCATCACCATCAATGTTAATTCTTGATATCAGTTTATTTGTGAGGGTTTCAGTTTCTGTAAATAGAAAATAAGATTTAACTAAATTATGATTATGCTCAGTTTGGCATATATTCAAGACATTATTTACATTACCACCAACATAATGGTAAACATGGCTAAACTTCAAAATTCAAGACTATTATTAAAAGCTACAATAATGATGATTAGTTTCTGTATTAATGCATTACATTGCACATTTGTCAAACAAATTAGAGTGTGCACAGTGACATAGCCCTCATTCAAAACACACAAACACTTACAGCATGTTGAGGGCAGCAGCCATGGCTTTCAGACATAGTCAAGTAGCATGTAGTAATAGCAGGACAGACCGACTTTGCCCTGGTCTGTTGATGGAGCCCACTACAGTCATAACAACAAACAGACACATGAAAAAAAGGGGATAAACTAAACACAGCAACAGACACAAATACATGCAAACACATTATAATGTTATTTGCTATTCTACGTGTGTGTGTGTGTCTGTCTGTCTGTCTGTCTCTACCTGGTGAGTGAACTCTCTTGCGGGATTAATCTTCTAAAATCTGGTCAAGTCTTCTGGTGTAAGGATGGCTTAATATAACACTATACGTTACCCTTCACAAACTAAAGATCCCTTCACTTGTCGGCATCATATTGAGGTATGTCAACCCCCTGTTCACGTTAGCCTGCAGTCATTAGCAGCCACTATAAATGTAGGAGAAGTTATAGCTAGGTTAGCTAACCTACTCGTGCCTGATAGCCTTGGCCATTTCATTCAAACTAAAACTTTACATCCATAACGAAATCTCAGACAGACTTATTGTTGAATATGATATTACTACCATTCCAGATATTCCACACTATGGTAAAGTTAGTTATTGGAAAAGTTAACATTAACAGCTAGCAGCTAACGTTAGCAATGTTAGCTCGCTAGCTAGCAAACGTTAGCTGATTCTAACATGAGGGTTAACAAACGGTTTTGGTTAACATTAAGGCTAAAAACAGTATTTTCCTAATTAATTCCAGTTTTCAATTGGCATACAAAAGTACTGTAGTTCTTACCTTGGATATGATGACAGCATAGTTTGTACAGCTTGCAGTCAGATGCATGACAGAAAAGTGACGGTTGAAGTCACCACCAGCAGCAAGAAGTTCGTTGAAAAGTCAGTCAGGGGTGGGGGATGGGTATACTGCGCTTATCGAGAGGCAAAGCATAAGAAATCGTGGAAATTATTAGGCCTGCATATTTTAGTTACATTAAAATGACTACCAAACTGATTTTGTAGAAGTGTCAAAACAGTAGGCAAGTGGGCTATTACTACTAGTCTGATTATTAACATTATTGGTTCTCATATAGTTTGACGTCAATTTCATTTGAAGCCTTGTTTCTTAATTAAATCAACAATGGTTTATCAGTCACCCACGTTTTATAGACAAGTTACAACATGATTGATCCATTGTTACGTTGGCCCACAAGGAAGCTTGTAATGTTAAAATAGTATGAAATTATAGATGCTCAACTTTAACAAGTTTAATAAGCCTTTCTTATGTGTTATGGTTTGTAGCATATAGTATTTATTTATTTTCATTAGGCTATTGATTGAATTGTTGTTTATTATTGCTATTCTTCTTAATGTAGGCCTACTCCAACTTTTTAAATTGTTTAGGCCAGTGTTTCCCAAACTTTTTTTCTGGCGACCCACTTTTTAAAAATGACAGACCATCGCGACCCATTTCACTTCAAATCTACCCTGCAACCACCAATATTGTTTTAGGCCACAGGTTCTCCAACTTTTCTATGCCTCCCCCAACCATACATTGCTATAGGATCCCTGCTTTGAACACGGTTGTGTTGCATTTTGAGCACCATCAGCGTGAAAAGTTGGAAATGACTACTGAAAAGATACGTTTTAATGCGCATCTGAGTAGGGGAAATTTTTGCATGTTGTGCAGTCGTCATTCGTCAGCATAGTAAGCTGTTCCTGTATTTCTAAAAAAAAAATTTGTAGGCTACGTTGCGTTGCAGACAAATGGGTCCATAACACTGTGGACGTCAATTCCAATGTAAACAGCAAATAACTCAAGTCGTTATATTGTATTGTTGTATTATATTATATTGTATAGTCGTTATATCAGAACAAGAAGCGTTTGCGCAATAGCCGGAAGAATGCACCTTTACTTTGGAGTTAGCGAGGTAGAAAATGAGAGGAATAGTGTTTAAAATGCCCATTTAAATTGTAGACTATAATGCACTGTTGTGCATTTTAAATCAGAAATAAGAATGTGAGGAGGTTGCTATTAACTTTAAAGATTGCATCTGCAATCGAAACTGTATGCAAATTGAATGGCCTTATGTCCGGTCTATGGATGTCTGCTTTAGTTGACAGCGCGGTCACTAGATTTGAATCTGTAAAGTTGAGGAGCTGGTATCTATTAATGTTCGTGCAAATAGGCGGATTCAAGTCCCTTGCAGTTTGCAACTGCGAGGTACATGGCAGGCGCCCCACAGAACGGTTTCATTTTGAGAGGTAGATATCCATGCTGGCACCCCCTCTGCGGTGCGTTCGTCCCCCAGTTTCATGGACCAGTTTCATGAGCTTTTATGACAAAACCGTGACTGTGGTAGTTAACAATCTACATCCTAATAGAAAACTGTTAGCTTTCCTGGTATCAAATGACAAATGGTATCAGTTAGGCCTATAACATAACATAAATTGTGCTGGCGACCCAAATAAAATCTCCTGCGACCCAGCCGTGGGTCGCGACCCAGACTTTGGGAAACACTGGTTTAGGCTACTGTTAAATTTAACTTTGTATTGTTGTTATGTGGCAACTCCAGCTGAACCGAATTCGTTTTGGCAGACAGCATTGGGGACAAGGGGAAAGCAGATAATTTAAAATGTGGACTTTATTCCTCCAACAGATCTCATGCATATTATACATAAAAAAGTAGGCTAGACCTACAGACTACAGCAACTAAAAAATCTCAATTGAAGATATCATTGAAATTGAACCATAACCAAAATAATTAGGTAAGTAGGCTAGCCTTGGCCTGGAAAAGGTATAGTTTTAGACTGTAAATAGTCTATTTTTGAATGTCCCGAAATTAGATAGAAATCAAACGGCAAATAGCCTATCAGTGATATTTTATGGTACGTTTTGGGCGTAGGGCATGCGTGACTGTTAATTAGGCAGATCTTGGGCATAGGCTATCTAATATGATAGCCTATCCAAGGGTGGAGACCTGCCCAAAGATATCCAGAAATGGTGTGTGTGACTTGTGATTTGGGTATACATAGCCCTGATATCTCATTGGCATATCAGGAGTCAAAATAAATCAATATTTTCACTGATTCGTAAAGATCAAAGATGCTCCTGATATGCTGCATGTCATAAAAAATATCCGGTCAGTATATCCCCTGATTCAGAGCCTTTTCACCCAGTGGAACTGTTCATGCAGACTACAACTGGCGCGGTGTAGCCTACACAACTTTGTTCAAAATTGATGCATTCAAGTTAACGTTGCAAAGTTAGTGTTATAGCCTACTTATCACAACATTGTCAATCGCAAACGCTAATTTATTCTAACGTCTCTGTACGGAACTACCTGTTTAATTTGCGGAGGACGAAAGCACCTTTTTGATAATTGAGCCAGTAGAGAAATAACTGTTCAGAACTAATCTGTAGCCTAGGGTAGGCTTCTGCAGAAAACAATGTTGTTGGCGATTTAATACTATCAGGCTACGCAATAGAGGCTTAGGCAACTATGACCCACGTTTTGGTTTCGTAAATTAATTTGCCCTACTTCTTGACTGCAATGTAGTCAATTGACTGCTTGACAGGTTATTTTTATTTTTCTGTACAATAAACAAATACATCTGCTTTATGCCGCAGAATTATGCACTTGGCCAGCCTATAGAACGGGCACATTTTGGAGAGAATAGAGAATACGCATCAGAGAGAATAGAGAATCTCTAGGCTATTTGTGGCGGGTTACCAGCAAACAATGTTTAATGCATTAACTCAAGACGTCAAAAGTTTTCTAAACAATAAAAACAGAAAGGATGCAGCAGGCAGCAAATGTAGAAGTAATTTCCAGTGGAAGAACAAAATGCTGAATGAAGCCCAAAGCTATGGAGGCATATCTGGTAAGTTGTTATTTTTTGAAGACGTAAATGGTTGCGCTATAGGCCTAGTCAAGTTTGCAAGAAGGAGACATGAGCATGCCACACTATCCACAGCTGTGGTACAGGGGGGCAGGAGGATTACTGTTAGCGCAGGCTTTATATAAAATTCTTCAACAGAAGGCCTGCCTTCTTTGCGCAGGTTTGCGCAGCCTACAGTAAGTAGGCTAAATAACAGACCCGCCACAATGTGCGATATGATTTTTTACGAGCAAGATGTTTTTGGTGCCCTACGCGCACTGCATGTTCTTAAATAACAATGATCATCAGTAATATTCGACCATTATTTTGTGTAAATGGGCTATGCATTGGGTTAGACACCAGGGGCCATATTCACAAAGCCTTTTATCTTACCACTAGGAGTACTCCTAAATAGCAATAAAAGATTTTAGCTAGGAGTTTCTCTTATTAAGTTATTCACAAAGCCTCTCAGACCTACTCTTTACAATTACAACTCCTAAACTAAGAGTGAGTCTTCGTTGCTATGGATGACGTTATTACTCATGCACGAGCTTGACTGAAGTGACCACCTTGATTGGCTGATGATTGTAAGCGTGGGAATGATTCCAAACACCTCCCTTACGATGATGAGTGACAGGTGACGGGTCTGAAAATGCGTGCGCTACACAAGGACGGAAGATGATGAATAACTGAATAAAAAGGCCTAGCCTAAATGAATCAAGAGTAAGACAAAACAAATAGCCTAGTAGCCTAATGAAACATACGGATTGATGTAGTATCTTTGTAACATTATTAAATTAATCTGTTACTATGCCTATGCCTACGTTTGCAAAAGAGAACATTTTAATTTGATTCACAATAATGTTACATTTAATTTACATGTTGACAATGAGTATTGCATGTTAGGGTAACACTCCATAATAAGGTGCCATAATAAATAGCAAACTAGTAATTACCTAACCCTTTGTTAATATTTGTTAATTGTTACTAACATATCTATTTGGCACAAGTTAATAGTATTTTAATCATGAATTAAATATTAGTTGTTAGTTGCATAAAATCTGTATGTTAATGTTTTAGCAAATCTATTAACTAATATTGTATTAATATGTGTTAATAGTTAACTAAATGTCTTTTTGGCACTAATTAACAGTTATTTCTTGCATCATTTAAATGTTAAATATTTATTTGCAAACTATATGTTAATAGAAGAGTTAATGACTTATTATTATTTAACTAATTGTTATTAAACTGTGCTTCTGCCTATCCCAATATGAAACACTCCCCATAGGACTCTTACAATAGATAGATAGATAGATATTTTATTGATCCCCAAGGGGAAATTCAAGAAAAAAACACGGAGCTACCTTGACATGCTGCCACTGTTGTCGGCGCCGGAACCGCTTGCAATAAAGTTGGTTAAGCTTAATTAATATATTAGTAGTATATAGCTATAAGCGTGGGGCCCCTTATAATAAAGTTGGTTAAGCTTAATTCATATATTAGTAATATATAACTATCAGTATGGGGGACCCTTATAATAAAGTTGGTTAAGCTTAATTAATATATTAGTAGTATATAGCTATCAGTGTGGAGCCCCTTATAATAAAGTTGGTTAAGCTTAATTAATATATTAGTAATATATAACTATCAGTATGGGGGACCCTTATAATAAAGTTGGTTAAGCTTTATTAATATATTAGTAATATATAACTAGTCAGACGGTGAAGGGACTGAGACCAAAACTGGCTTATCACATTTATTCCTTTAGGAAAAGTTAAAACAAAACAACAAGTAGTTGAATGGGCTATATTACATGCATCATTCCTATACCATCACTGTCAGCCCTACTAGCAAGGGAGACATGCGACATGGAATGTTCAGGTGCACAGAACGACAGTTTATTAATATTCTGAGACTCACTAAACACTCACAGACGTAGACCATACGGAGGTAATGCATAAACATAATGCTAAACTAAATGTACATTCATTTCCTGCTAGACTGAATGGCACTTTCCATGCACACTAAGCTAAACTACACTGAATGCATGGAAAGTTGCTAGCGGAGTTTACAGCTAGTCACGTTAGACTCAGTGTGTATGAACTCGTGGTCATAATGAAAACATTATTAAACGTTCTCTAAGTTGCTAGAATTGCACCCAAATCTTAACAATACATGTAAAGTAACATAATACAGGTGGTATATCAGTTTTCAACTTAAACAAAATTTTACAGTTACAAAATTAAAACAAAGTGGGCAGAGCTTTATACAGTCAACCTACGCAATGCAAAGCATACCGCTTCTGATCGGCTATGGCAACAATACAAGGACAAAACGCAGCAGAGCTGCAGTATAGCGTTTCTCCAAAGGGGGCTCCAAAACACCAATCTCAATAAAGCTGCTTAATTACGGCGAAAATCACATACAAACACTAAACTACATTTCTAACTCTGTTACACCCCCCTCCCCTGAATTTCACCAAATTCAAGCAGCAACCAAATAGTACTTCCAAAGGCAAAGAGTACACTACTTTCAAACACTAGACAGAGAGTCACCAATTACAGGACAGCCAACCACAGAGGTATCAAATAAGGATGAAGTGGAAGAAGAGGAGCGCAAACTCTCACACAACCAACCACTGGCAGTAGGGTGCCTTATACACCCCACAAGACCATAAAGCCATAAACCATAAATTCCATAAATTATCCACAAAGCTAATCAGACAAGCTAGATAAATAATAATATGTCATTAACGTTTATATTAGCATATAGTTTGTAAATAAACATTTACCATTTAAATTATGTAAGAAATAACTGTTAATTAGTGCCAAAAATATATTTAGTTAACTATTAACAAATATTAATACAATATTAGTTCATAGATTTGTTAAAACATTAACATACAGATTTTATGCAAACAACTAATATTTAATTAATGATGAAAAAACTATTAACTTGTGCCAAATAGATATTTTAGTAACAATTAACAAATATTAACAAAGGGTTATACTAGTTTGCTATTTATTATGGCACCTTATTTTGGAGTGTTACCCATGTTAGTTATGCCTACAATGCAAAATTGCTTCCTCACGATTGGAAGCTTCTGTAGCCGCATAGGATTTCAAAACATGGCGAAATGCCACAAAAAACGGTTTGTGAATAGGTCTGTGAGTTAGGAGTCCTCTCGACTTCTTCTAAGCTGTCACAGAGGTGGGAAGGTGTGATTTGTTGGGGGCAGGGCCGGATTAACAATTCAAGACCCCTGGGCACAAATGTCTGATGGCCCCCCCTGCCCCCCAGCCAACGTGAATCGGGCGGCCTATATCGTGAAGATTTTTCTTGCCATCTAAGGCACGAGCGCATCTGTGAGGCCAAGCCTCACCAAGTAGCCCGTTTGTTTACAACTAACATTACATTTAATTAAACTGCTTATAGGCTATGCCGAAATAGTTTTCAACATTTTGATTAGTGTCGGGTGAATTAGGAAATGTTCTCAAAGTAGCCTTATGGCTGAAAGCTGCTTGGGATCCCCCCCTGTCAAGCAATATAACCATACAAATGCGAGGCCTGCACTGCGGCTATGTAAAAATAAACTTCCAAAACTAATGAAAAATATTTATCTTCTTTCAGTTAATACAAAAGTTTCCAAAAAGTTAAAAACAGATGACTTGACGCGCGTCATTGACATAATGTGCAAATAATATAGCCTAGATATTCCAATATATTCGAATACATATGTTTATTTTAGAGGGAAAATTTGAACGTCATTTTTGAGCAATTTTGACAGCCCTAGTCCACTGTAGGCTGCGCCAATCGGCTATTACTGTAACACCTTCCACTATAGCCCCGGTGAGTGGGGGTCGTTAGGTTGGATTTTGTAGTTAGGCTACTGCAAATGTAACACCCTCGTTTCTATGAAACTGGAAACAACTGAACCAGGAGACTTGTCACAAGACAAAACAGATGTCTCAAAGCCCATTAGATTAACGTGAGCCTGTGGTTTAGATTTGTAAGACAAATATTTGGTTAGACTAGGCTAGCTAACTTTACACTGCGTTTACACAACGTAACAATGCTCTGAAGTCACGGTCAACATGAAATCCAAAACTTTTTGATCACCAAGTTGAAATTTCTAGCTCAACCACAAATAATTATGATTCTTTTTAATATCATCCAATAACTAATTCAATGTTGATTTAGGCCTATAGGCCTAACTCGACCTACTTAGCAACACCATTGAACACCACTTAAAAGTTCAACGAAGAGTTGCCATTGCTGCTGCTGTGCTGAAGAGATGTGGACGGCACGGCAGGGCATGCCCAATGAAAATAAATTAACGCAACACAACACAGACCCCGCTTGTCTCGCGTCAGTCACTGACAGTAGCCTAGAATAAATGCATGGGGAAAAGCACTTCCCCATGACAAAGACATCGTAAAACACTGAAAGTTAATATTTTGTCACTAGCAACATACATCTGTCCTTTGTCAAAAATACAGTTGCATGTACAGTATAGCTCTGAACAAAACCGTTCAAGAGGGCCCCAGCAGTGGCGCGACTGGCTGGGGCACCTGCACCGTACGCTGGCGACCCGGGTTCGATTCCCGCCCCGTGGTCCTTTCCGGATCCCACCCCGACTCTCTCTCCCACTCACTTCCTGTCAATCTCCACTATCCTATCTAATTAAAGGCATAAAAAGCCCAAAAAAAAAAAAAACGTTCAAGAGTTATTTAAGGAGAAGTCGAACGTGTGTTTGGTTTCATTCGTCCCTCCTGGCTGGAACAAATGAAACAGCATGGGGGACGAATGAAGCATCCTACAGCTTAAATTATGTAAACTTCCCACGACTTCAATATTTGACAACACATCATGAATGGTACTTCAAGTATGTGTTATTTTAGATAGATTGCTGCTGGGCTATATGTCTTGGTTCATGTCTGTTAACAACTCATTGCCGTCAAGCGCGTATCTTGCGGTTTCATCCATTACAAACAAACATGCAATGTGAACGTCTGGGATTGGGGAGAGCACTAAATGTTCTACTGAATAAGCAGAAGTCAAACCTTTAAATGAAAAAAAATCAAATCAAAAAAATAAACCGCTCATGAAGTAAACTTGTGCCATCAAAAATCGTTTATCGCCTGTAACTCCGTGATAACAGGACGTAACCGGAAGTCATTTGGCTGAGCAACGGAGGTTAATATGCTCTATATTTTGTCCAAATGATGTCTGTCTATCATCGTTGCACTCGGACAAAACCAGAATGTTTCATTCGTCCTGCGTTTCTTCTATGGCTGCAAACGGGATTCACATCTGCCGGTTGTTTGGGTTGTTGCAGCGTCACTGGAAAAATACAAATTAAAGTCATGTGATCCCGCGTGATGTTACGCGCGGACCGCGAGGGAAGCTGGCCAATTTGAAGTAATGCCCACTGTACATAGATGATGTGGTTTTTATTTGGACTGGAAATCTAGCTGAGTTGAAGAATTTTATGGAATATATCAACGGCACCACCCCTTTCCTTAAGTTCAGAAGTGAGCATTCACTTGAAAACGTGGATTTCCTGGACTTAACTATACGGAAAAATACTCAAGGTAATCTGGAGACAACCATCTACCGCAAACCTCTAAGCAGGAACACGCTCCTCAGAGCAGACAGTCACCACCCTAAGAGATTGATTAAAAACATTCCAATTGGTCAATTCTTGCGTCTAAAAAGAAATTGCAGCACTGAAGCCGACTTTGAGATCAAGGCCGTGGAGATGGCTGATCGATTCCGTGAGCTATGCCGAAGTTGACATCTCTGCAGCATATCAGCAAGCCAAATCCACCCACAGGCTACACCTGCTGCAGAAATCTAGGCGTGCTTCAGCTCCGCGTCCCGTGTTTCTCCACGGAATTCTCAGATATAAGTGAGGAAATAAAATATATCATCAAAAAACACTGGCATGTCTTACAAACTGACCCATCCTTAAAAGACATTTGTGCAGAACCCCCCTTGATGTCATTTAGGCAATCCCGCTCCTTAACCCTCTAACCGCCCATGTCGCAATATTGCGACAAGCGTCATTACTGAATAAAACGGACGATAGACGCGAGTACAGTGTAAAATCTCATTTGTACTCTTGACCACTAGTTGGCAGACACCCAGAGCTACGATTCAAGCTCAACCTTTTTTTTCAAAGTTTTCAGGAAGCTCGCGAAAAACACGCGAGAAACAAGAAGAAGACGTGCATTTCCTCCATAACGCGGAAGAGATGCGGGCCATAGTTTTGCACAAATTGAAACACCAAATGTTGAAAAAAAATATTCACGTGTGATGAAGTCTTGGATCTGTTATTCACCTATTCTGATTCTGAAGCAGAATATCTGCCTTTTGGAGAATATGATCGATCGTCTATTGACTGATAGTCACGGAACGTCTGTGAATGGAGGTGCGTCTTTTTCGACAGTGTCCACTAAGCATACCATGCTTATTTCGACCCTCTGCCCAACATATCTGGAGGTGCCAGTGACAATAGTGATGGTAGTGTCCGTAATGGACATGGGGTTGTAAAAATAGGGCTCTGAAGAAAACGCAGGGGTTGTAAAAATAGGGCTCTGAAGAACTTCAAAGTCACCCGCAATATGGAACTGATTTGACCAGGCTACTTTATTGTATATTAGCATAGGGTTTGTGATTATAGTAATAGTTTACTATTGTTGGTTTACATGTGACTGTTTTCCTGTTCATTTGTTATGTTGGTGAAATGACAAAAAAAGAAAGTAAAACTGCTCAAATATGTTCAACATCTAGTATTTACTGAAATGTGCATAATTCACGGTGGTTGCCATCCAGTGACGTCATAATATGCAAATTAGATGAGTAAATTTACCCCCTTCATAATCTTCTGGTCATACTGAATGATTTTCACATTTACAGTAGGACTTTATCTCTGACCACTTGCAAGCCATGGCCTTTTGAAATTTTGATGTAAAAATCAAATTTATATTTTTTAAACCCTGGCGGCTAAAGGGTTAAGAGATAGACTGGTACACACATCTATGAGCCCTCCTAAGCAGCTGACCTGGTTACCAGTACCACCCCAAGGATTCTACAGGTGCGGTCGCTGCACCCACTGTTCCAAACGACACCAAGCACTTTTCGCATCCACACACTGGGAAACGATACAATATCAAGGCCTTTATAAACTGTAATACTACCCATGTGGTGTATATTTTGAAATGTTCTTGTGGGTTGTTATATGTAGGGCAAACCAAACGTCCACTCAAAGAGAGGATTGCTGAGCACAAAGTCGCTATACGTAATCATAACATGGACTATGCAATAGCGCGCCACTATGTCCAGGCGAATCATGGCTCTTGCGCTACACTTAAATTCTGGGGAATTGACAGAATACTGCCTCCCCAACGAGGTGGAGACATTGTCAAAATGTTACTTTGAAAGAGAAGCGTTTTGGATCAACACAATCAACACAGTTGAGCCCCATGGCTTAAATGAAGAATTATGTCTGTCTTGTTTTCTCTAATAATGTCATCTTTTATTTTGATTTATTTAGACTCTTTTGTATTTCTAATTCACACTGACCAAAGATGTGCTTGATGCTTACTTTTCTTTCTACGAGTGCTCGTACTGGTTAATTGTTGTTAATACCCACCCCGTGTGCCCCGTGTTTTTGAGTCACGTTGTTGCAAATCTTATATGATGATGCATCTTTCTACAAAATGGTTTGTCATCTATATCCGTAAACAAATTATAATTTGTTTTTATGTTTATGGTTCTTAGCAGACTTTTCTGGTCCAAAGTGACTTATAATGACAATAAACATTATATTAACATTGAAATTAACAGTTTGAAGTGAAGTCATATGGTCTAAATAATAATAATATAAATACCAATATTTTTAGTTGACTAAAAATTCAACAAAAAAAAACAATAACCATTAACATATTTAAACCACAACTCTGTACCAATTACTGTAATTAGTTAGATATAGGGTAAACAGATAAGCTTTCAAACGCTTTTTGCGATTGGATTTATTCTCTGTTTGGACACAACATGGATGAAAGCCTGAGACAAATCTCCTACATTGTGGGACAATCCGTACAGGGAGGGCTGTTGTATGTTGATTCTGCATTTGGCCAAATCTTTAAATTGATTGTTTTGTATTTAATGATTACTTCACAGGTAACCTTTAAAAGGTAATTTTTATTTTGTTTATTCTTCTAACAGTTGATGAAACAGAAACTGCCAAGGCAACACAGTCGGCTGAAGAGATCGCTACAGCATTCAAGGACCTTTCTATGGAGCCACCCCCACCATCTGCCAGCTCTGCCTGAATGACACACTCATCTGTCCAACTACTTTTACTACCAACACGGACTGAATACTTTTGCCCATCCAATAACAAATCATGCCTATATATGTACAGTATATCATATTTAAGCTTTGGAGTAAGCCACATGTTCTAGATCAATACACAGGGCCTTCTCTCCATAAAAAAAAAAACATTGTTTGTTTTTTTTTTGTTTGTTTTGTTTTTGTGAACTAGTAGAATACAAACATGTAATGAAATTATTATTTTTTAACTGTTGAGACAACATTAAATAAATGCCCCTGGATATGCACCATATTTGGGAGCCTGCCCAGAGCCATAAGTTGCCCATGACATGATGTGTGTATTTAAAATAAATGCTGTCTACATGATAATGGCTTTTAGGTTGTTTTCAGGAAACACTAATCTCTTGTGAGCATTCTGAAGAAGGACCCAGCTCTTGAGTCTGTGGTCTCCACAGCAAATCTAATCTGGTGAGAGACACAGGCAAGAAATGTAGTGTTTCCTGTAGCTCCCCTGAAAGTTCTGTGGGCTGAAGCCCTGACAACAAACATCTGTCTCCCATCAGTGATTGAGTCCTCTTCATCCATCAGATCTATTGTTGCAGTCTTCTATAGGAAAGCCTTTTCGTCAAATTGCAAACAGAGACGAGCTAGGGGCAGTGAGCTAAACGCTTCCCGAATAGCATTATTGTTCAAAACAGCACCAAACCTCGTCAGTAGCTTGCTCAGGGTCGCTACACATAAAACAAAGCACCAGCAACGTAGTTAGCGAACCCAGAGTTTATTAGAGTTTATTTATACATGTATTTACGGTCATATAGGTTAAGTCAGATTTTTTATTTTTTTATTTTTTTATTTTTCGCATGTCCAAATTTCCATCAAGAATTCCCGGGACACTGAAAGACCGGGGTACACGAAACTTGGTGGGCATGTAACCCCACATGGATAGCATGGAACCTCCTGTTTTCGTTTTGATCTGTAGCCCCCCCGCTGGACTGGACCCCCCGAAAGGAGGGTAGGGCAGACACAGTTTTCTGTGAATATCTTGAGAACCGTAGGGCCTAGGATGACCAATTTTTTGCGTATGTTTGCCTCCAGGGGTCATGTAAACCCATTGCATATGCACACATGTGCATAAACAGATACACACGCACACACATACATTCACAATACTCCTACGTATGACACATAATCACACAGTAGACATATATACGCATGCATGCACATGCACACACACAGGCACATAAACAGGCAAACACACAAGCACATGCACGCACACACACCCACACACACATAAACATAAACATAAACATGTACACGCACTAGGGGTGTAACGGTACACAGAAGTCACGGTTCGGTTCATACCTCGGTTCGGACATCACGGTTCGGTACGAGTTCGGTACAATGGAGGGAAAAGCAAAACAAAAATGCAGAAAGCATTTTTTTTTGTACATGTCTCAGGCTGTACCACCTAGTGTCATACAGTCTCTTCCCTGAGCTATCTGCAACAGCCTGAAGTGTGTAAGATGTAGGCTAAACAGTACAATAAGTGCCCAGACTCAATCTGTAACTTGTAAACAAAATAAGACAATCAGCTATAAAACTGAAAATAGGCCTACAGCATCTCTTATTTCTGAAAGTGCAAATTACATAGAAAATGATTTTTAAAAATCCACTTAAGCAAGACCTTCAACATCTGTGTTTAGTTGTATATGGAAGGGTCTACAATTTGCCTCAATATTTTTCATTGTGTGTAAAGTAATAATCTAGCCTACTAACTGTGAAAATATCACACTATTTTGCCTTTTTTTAAAAAACGAAATTGCTCCTTTCATTTCATAAGACTACAACTAGAAGTCACGTGACTTTGCCCTTTGACATTAACTCACCGTAGCATGGTTTGTTTATTAGCCTGGTTAGCGTTGTCACTTTATTTTACTGTCTGCACTTACACTACCAGCTCCTCATGTGAGAAGTTACAAGTTACCCCAACATAAGGGTAATTACCACGCGATTTACATAGCTTTCTGTCATTACGAAATCATTTAATTTAAGCCATAGGTTTTGGCCCTATTTGTATGTGTATCCAAAGGCTGCTGAAGCGCACGGGAAGTTTCTTTCCCCTCGTTTCAGTGATTGGTAGCCTACATCATCTGGGTGATGGCTTCGAATATGTGTAGCATTTTTTCCACTCACATACCCAATGCTGAACAACGCCGACACACAATTTCATCTTATCCACCACTCTTCCGCCTGTACTAACGTTACTGTAACTGAAGATCTCAAACTTGCGATCTTAAAGAGACCAGCGGATCATCTAACTCTTGTAGGTCTAATCTTAGTGCTGCTAATGACTGACGGACTCGACCGACGACCTGACAAAAAAAAACATAGGCGCCAATCAGAGCTTCAGAGCTAAGGCGAGGCTACAGATTAGCGTTAGGTGTCGCTAAAGAACTCCCGTAACTCTCGCTACTTAACAGTAATTGCGCATGACATTAATTAATACGCACACGAGTTTTATTTATTTTTATACCGTGTATTCTCCGTGTAAATTCATGCACCGAACCGTGACGCCCGTACCGTTTCGGTTCAATACGAATACATGAACCGTTACACCCCTAACACGCACACATGCACACAATTCAAGAATTTCTCCGAATTATGAACAGGCAAGATGGGGGTGGGGTTGTATAAAATGTATATTACATGTGAAATCTATGAACTAATCATGTTTTGGTACTTGTTGTATAGCAGATACCAGATGCCTTTCAGCGTGACTTATTTTTGTGGAAAACGTGCTGGACTGGGCGGCGGTCATATTTTGTACCGCTCTGCGGTACATCTAGTTACACTCATGTTAACTTGAAACAGAGGGACAGAAGATAGGAATGACGTGATTGATGAGCACAAATTTCACAAGACAAATTAGAACAAACTGCTCCGGTAAAATATATTTTTGCCATGCTTAAATGTTGCACTTTTTTCCTTAATATCCCTTTGGCAATTCATTTCTGGTCATTCATTTTTGGATGACTAAATACCATATTTTACGGACTATAAGTCACTTTTTTTCACTTGTTTGGCTGGTCCTGTGACTTATAGTCAGCCTCCCAGGTACAGTTGAAACCAGAAGTCTACATAACCTTAGCATACACATGATAAAGTAGAGGAATAAAACACATATACTGTAACATGCTAAAAGATGAATAAAAAATCATCATTTGGAAATTGATCTTAATGCCTTAACTAAAAAAGGAGGAAAAATCCAACCTTTAAGGACACCAATTTTCTTTGTGAATAAATAATGTTTTGTAAATAAATAAATTCCTTAAACAGGGTTCCCATGGGGTCTTAAAAAGTCTAAAATTCTGAACTTTTTAAGGCCTTAAAAAGTCTTAAAAACGGACAGATTTTAATCTGAGGTCTTACATTTCATGTAGTCAGGTCTAAAAAAGTTTTTACCAGAGAATGTCTAATAGGAAGAGAATTGGCACTGTCAGGTTACTTCCGGTTTCTGGACTGGTTGCAGTTCCTCCTCAGGTTCAACTTGAGGGTGCTCGCAGGCGAGCACAGAATGCATGGAGGTCTATTTTTCTCTGGATATAATTTTTTGAGTAGTAATTTGAATGTTGCATTCGATAGGAGAGGCAAAGAAAATACACACTGTTGATTATTATATTTTTTTAAAGTCACGTAATTCTTCTAAAAAGCCATTCATGTCAATGACGTCATTCATTAGCACAATGCTAGCGTGTTATGGGCAACAACAATAACCTGACTCTCGCCAGATGAATTTCGTTCCGCCTAGCTCCACTCACATCCATCTGGGATCGCTCCTGTTGAGAGTGATTTCAGCACCATATTTTATGGTAGAGCCAATCAGGACGCAGAGCGGGAGTTTCATATATGTGACGTAGCGTAGAAGCGTCTGTGAGACTGTTTTCAGCGTCACGGGTTGGCTTCGATGTGAGTGGTTGAAGTAGCACGTCAATAGATAACGGACAAGTAGCTTATCCAATCATATGCAAGGATTTTTGATAAGGCCCAGCCTTCTAAAACACCTCCAATGGATCGATCCCAGATGGATGAGTGGAGCTAGGCGGAACGAAATTCCTCTGGCGAGAGTCAGGTTACAACAACGACCCATCCTGTAAGAAATGAAAAGGACATAAGTACTCGTTCATTCAACTTTCGATCTAAAATCTATATTGAACCTGCATAAACTACAATAAAATATATGATTCTTCCATGACAAGCAGGTGAAAGAGATAAATTTAGTCGACTAGCTCCATAGACCCCCATTCAACCTGCGCTCGCCCGTGATCACCCCCAGTAGAATTCTAATGGAACTGCAACCAATTTCGATACAATGGGGCTGAATAGGAAGTGCCAAGGCTCTCCGTAAACGGGCTCTGGTTTTACCCTCGTTCATTTCCAGAAAGGCTGGCCGCAAAAAAGTATTGAGTCGTAGCCTACAAAGCAGAGCTGTAGAGTAACAAAACCAGCAGAACGCTGCCCTCAGAACATTGGTTTGGTGTGTTGTAGTTCTTTCTGGGGGATATTGGTGTTGGTACATACGCAGTGATAAAACTACAAATCCTGTGATAAATGCAATACCTGCCCACGAAATACGTCTGCGTCTCCTCAGAATTTGTTAAAGGGACACCAGGCAACGTTTTTCGTGTTAATTACTCATCTTCGTAAGTCGGTATATGGTTAAATGACTCATTACAGGGCGAATGAAGACTCTCTCGCCCGCCCCTACTGCCTGTTGGAAGAATATCCCGCTTGCAAGTTTAGTGTATTGTACCCGCCGACCGAAGCAGGATCAGTTTACATCCTGCATCCACAGCACAGAGGCAGGCTAACGAAACGCGATTGTTGCAAACGTGTGTATAATGGCAGAGCCAGCGAAGAAGCAGCGAAAACCCTTGACTGAAGATGCAAACAAAAAGGAAAAGAGCTTCAGACCGAGCAAGGGGGAGTTTCGTAGAGAAAAAGCATCAGGCTTGCCTGGTGTCCCTTTAAGGTTCGGCTACGTGTGGAAAATTGGAAAGTGTACTTGCAATGAGACATGGCTAGATCACAGCGATTTCTGCTGTTGGTTACAAGAGGTACCCAGCTCCAGGCACGAGGCTCGCTGCAAACTGCAAAAAACTGTTCAATTTGTGACTCTGGGTGTGAAGGTGCTTGAGTCACACACCAGAGCAGAGAAACATAGCTACATAGCATAGCACCTAGCCGCTAATATCATTTGAAAGCTCCGGTTCCGCTCTCACGTGACGTCTGTGTGATTTATGTGAGATAAATACTTTGTGAGCAATTCAACAGAGAATAATGGACATGAATTTGGATGCATATTATTACTATATTTTTTAGGGGTGCTTTTGATCATCTTTTGAGAGACGCATGCCCACCCAAAACACACTTTCATACCCAGTTTCAACTCCAGTCTCATTTTTGACTTCCTTTAGGAGACTCTGTCTGCCTCTCCACCCTCTCCATGTTTGAGTACGGACTGCCCACTACTGCTTTACTACTGTTTTACTACTGTTTTACTAATGTACACAGCCTAATGTTTTCACTACTGTTTTACTTTTACTGCTACACTGTTTTTCATGCTATATTAGCACACATGATCAATGGCTGCGGTCAGGCTTCTGCTACAATACTGAATGAATGAATGGCTATAACCCTATTACCTCAACCTGTTCTTGCACTGAAATAGTTTTTTATTTTACCTTGTCTACATTATACTTTACTCTCCTATTTGTCCATATTATTTATGCTGGTGTAGACCTTACTCTTGCACTGTTGGACTAATGTTGGACTACTTTTTGCACCTTCACCATGACACTCACTCTCTTGAGCACCTTGCCATGCACACATAACTAAGGACTATGGTTGGACTACTGTTTGCACCTTCACCATGACACTCACTCCCTTTAGCACCTTACCAGTCCCGGCCCTGTCACTACAAGCGTCTTATGCTTGATCACCCTCAAGCACATTGGACTTTCTTAATTTAATTTATATAGTGTATTTAGTATTTAGTTTTGTTAGTTTTCTTATCTTTCTTATCTTATACTGTCTTTATTGTACAGTGGAGTCTAGTTATATGTTTATACTTATACTTATGTTTACCATTTCTGCTGTAAGTGCATGTTGTGTGTGATGTCTGTATGCTACTGAGACCCTTGAATTTCCCCTTGGGGATCAATAAAGTATATATCTATCTATCTATCTATCTATCTATCTACAGCGGGGAAAATAAGTATTGAACACATCAACATTTTTTTCAGTAAGTATACTTCCAGTGAGGCTATTTGCATGACATTTTCACCAGACATTTGTATTAACTTAGGTATCCACACATATAAAAAATCCAAACATTAATGTTCATAAGTAGAGTTATGAGTAAAAAAGTGGAATGGCACAGGGAAAAAGTATTGAACACGCTAAGAAAAAGCAGTACACAAAGGCAAGGAATGGCAAGGAACGAGCTGGAATTATCCCTCCTATCTGTGCAAATTAATGTAAGCTGGGTTAGTACATATTGATGAGCTATAAAAAGGTTTTTCGTTACCAAGTTGTCACACAAGAAACATTTCATGATGGGTAAAAGCAAAGAGACCTTTGCAACATTATTGTTGCAAAACATATCAATGGAACTGGTTACAGATGCATTTCAAAACTTCAGAATCATCCAGTAAGCAGTATTGGAGCCATTATCTGCAAGTGGAAGGAACATCACTGCATCATCAATCGGCCATGCACAGGATCTCCTCACAAGATTTCTGACCAGGAAGTCAGAAGAATAGTCAGAAGTGTAGCCTAAGAGCCAAGGACCACTCCAGAAAGACTTGGAGGCAGCAGGTTCAATTGTTACAGAGAAAATCATAGGTAATGCACTCCACCGCCATGGCCTCTATGCACGCTCACTCCACATGACTCTATTACTGAAGAAAAACATGTTAAAGCTCATTGAAAGTTTGCTACACAACATTTGGACAAGCCTATGAAATACTGAGAGAATGTATTCTGGTCAGGTGAGCGCAAAATTTAACTCTTTGGATGTCATACTACACACCATATTTGGAGGAGAAATGGCACTGTGCATCACCCTAAAAATACCATACCAACAGTAAAGTTTGGAGGTGGAGGCATCACGGTGTGGGGCTGTTTTTCATCTCATGGTACTGGCAGACTTCATACAGTTGAAGAAATGATGAATGGAGCCATGTTTTCTAGGAGAATCTTGCCATCCACCAGGACAATGAGGATGAGACATGGCTAGACCTTCCAGCAGGACAATGATCCAAAGCATTCAGCAAAGGAAACTCTGAATTGGTTTCAGAGAAAGGAAATCAAGCCCCTGACTTAAATCCAATTGAACAGTTTTGGAAGTTACCTAAAGATCAGGATTTACAAGAGAGACCCCTGGAATCTTCAATATTAAAAGACTATCATGTTTAAAAGAATGGGCCTAAATCACACCTGAATACTGCGACTGATTAGTTTCGTCATAGAGGAAATGCCTTGAAGCTCTCATTACAAATAAAGGGTTTTCCACAAAGTATTTAAGAAATTTCAGTAGGCGAGTTCAATACTTTTTTCCTGTGGCATTCCACTTTTTTACTCATAACTCTACTTAGGGACATTAATGTTTGGATTTTTTTTATATGTGTGGATTAACTGGATTAAGTTAATACTAATGTCTGTAGAAAATGTCATGCGAATAGCCTGACTGGAAGTATACTTACTGAAAAAAATGTTGACGTGTTCAATACTTATTTTCCCCGCTGTATCTCTAACAAAATGAAACATTTCTGTGGGGCGCCTGCCATGGACCTCACAGTTGCAAAATGCAAGGGACATGAATCAGCCTATTTGCACGAACATTAACGGACACCAGCTCTTCAATTTCACCGATTAAAATCTAGTCAACTAAAGCAGACATCCGTACCGGACATTGCAATTCAATTTGCGTCATAGGCTGTAGATAGTTTCGATTGTAGATGCACTCTTTAAAGTTAATAGCAACCTCATCACATTCCTCATTATTTCGGATTTAAAGCACTCAACAGTGCATTATATTAGGTAGGCTACAATTTAAATACACAGCAAATTTCTGGAGTTCGAAAATCTGGAGTCAAACAAAAAAGTATTAAAGTGTTAGATTTTGGGAGTTTATTCTCTACATTTAACTACAGCTTGTATTCAGGGTAACTCTTTGGTGGTGTAATATTTCGGTGTTCATGTATTGGGTGTCGAGGAGCCTGATTGAACACTACACCTGAGTTAACAGCTTTGTCACCGCGCTCCTCTCAGCAGTTTTCACTTGGACTTGTCCCTCGAGCCAGGTAAAAGTGTGATTTTACTTCTTACTTCTACTTCTAATGTTACTATACTTACTTTACTATACTTTTACTTCTAATGTTATATTAGGCTGTTCAGGACTTTAAGACGTCAATAGGACGTATAAAAACGGTACTTTTGTATATTTTGTCAGACAGTGATGGCCAAACTTGCTAGCAGCTAGCTGCTGAAGTTTGCCCCGAACCAGTTGGGACTCGTGAGGCAGGTAAAAGTGCCATTTTACTCCTCAAACTAACGTTATATTAGACTTCTATGAGCATATAACAGCACATTTTTATGTTTTGTCGAAGACTGAATTTTGCGAGGCCAAACTCGCTAGCTAGCTAGCTAGCTGCTGAAGTTATCCCCGAACTTTTTTTTTAGTTAGCCCCAAACTTGTCATATCATGCTTTGCACTTCGCGTGCATGGAATTAACATCATATCGTCATTACTGATATGTCTTTGTGTATTTAAGTTAACTTTAGCCTACTCTGTTTCTTGTCGTATCAACGTATAGAATTCTACTGAACGGCAATGCTAACGTTGTTGTTTCCTTAGTTTACCCGGCACGGCACGGCTAGGACCGTAACGGACGCGAGAAGGGGACCTGTGAGGGAATTACGACACGGTAAGGCTTTAGCAGCTATTTATCTAGCATTTTGCTTAAGAGAACAGTCGGACAGCTTGCACTGACTGTCTGTCTCACTTGAGAGGCTGTATCCATTTAACGTAGCCTACGTTAAATGGCGGAAACACAGTCGCCTTAGTTGCTAAACCTAACTAACCTAACTTTCCCTCGCTAACAAGTAATGTTAGTGTTGTTTGAAACTGTTCTTTACTGTCACGTATTGTGATGTTATATCACAGTGAGTGAAACTGAGTCTTTCTGAATGCCAGTGAACGTGTTAGAGTTTGACGGCGACTCTTATAGCGTAGAGGCTGTCTGTCAATCATTTTTATTGTAAAGACATGACTATGACCACTGAATATTATGCTAAACATGCTATAGATTGAATAACAGCTACCACAAAGACTCTTTTGTTAGAGTGACAGTCCACATGTTGCTTTTATTAGTGGTAAAATTATTATTTTTCCCTCCAGTGGTCAAGATGTTGTTGAAGGTACAACATGAAAGGACAAAGAAATATGTGAAACTGGAAGAGGTCAGCTTCTCAGACTTTATCAATGCAGGTAGGTGATGTACCTATGTGTTGTCTGATGTCATTAAAGGGGAAATAATAATTTAATAACGTGTTGAATGTTGTGCTATAGTGAAGCAGAAGTTTCTCATACCAGAAGATAAAGTGCTGAAAGTCGCAGATGAGCAGGGCATAGAGGTGGATGAGGATGTCTTTCCAGAACTTGCAACAGAAGCAATGTGTTTCGTCATCTCTACTGATGATGGTAAGGGTATTGAACATTTCCTAGTTTGTTTTTTACAGGAAAGCTTTTAAAGATTTGTGATAATGTTTGTCCAAAAAAATGTCAGCAGCTTGCAGATAATATCCTGAGTAATCAAAAAATGTATTTTAACTCTCCTCTATCATGTGCATTTCAGTCGTCCTACTTGCAGAATCATCCAAGAACATAGCTGACTGCTCACTCTCAACAGAGTTTGCAGACTACTCCAACCTGACGGAATTTGTGACACTCACACCTTGTGGTAGGCAGGCTTATAGTAAAAGTTTATTATGAAATACAAAATGGCTCTCTCATCTAAAGGAGCAAGTTGTGATTTAAGTAAACTAAGCCTTAGTGTTCTTTGGTGTCAAGAGATCCTTTGGAATGAAAACATGCTTGATCTTCCTTTGCACCCTACTGTATATGGCAGTTTTGTGTTTGTTAATTTATGATTGTATGTGCCCTGTAACCTAATGTTGTTATTTGTGGTCCTCAGATTTTACACTACTGCAGCAAGATGGTGAAGGGTCTTCCTGCACAAGTCTTACAGATACGTTGTCCCTCTCAAGCAGTCTAAGCAGTCCACAAAGTGATGCTGGATCTCAAATGATTCAGCCCGTCATGGACAGCATGGACAGCACCCGCGCAAAAAATGTAATCTTATAACCTCCATTCTTTGTTCTTGTTGGCCTTTCTTCAAAGCCCAGCTTAATTAATGTCTTAATTTTGTTGTTAATTGTTTTGTATTTTATATCATTTGTATCTAGGCAGTGGAGCAAATTCTCACTTCTAAGCCTGCAGGGATGACGGTGATCAAACAGTACGAAGAGACCGGGAGTTGAAAGATTCCACTCGGCGTTTAATGGTGAACATCATTGTGGCTCACATGCGTGAAAAGGAAGGGTAAGACTCTTGATGTTAATGACATAAAATTCACATTTGTAGACAAGACAATAATCTTATCACAAACAATACTTTTGCTTTTTGCAGGAGATTTGTAAGTAAGACGACAAAGGAGTTTCATGCCCTTGGGATTGTGTCGCTCTTCCCATCTTTGAAGGACCCATACTCAAAAAAGGGATATGTGAGTTTGCATTGTAATCATGGTCTGAAATAAGGATGACAGTTACATTTTGGTTCGTTGATCTTTTGTGTCTAAGCAGCATAAATGCACCAGGGCCGTTATATTGTCTGCACTCCAACCAGAAGTACTCTTTTACTTTCAGGAACATTTCTATGACATTCAGAGCAACAAAGGCTTTCTTGAGTGGCGTGTCAAGACTGTGCAACGTCAGTCCAGAACCACATCTACATCCCATAACAGAGTGGAGCTAAAAGGAGGTCCCACATCATCAAGAACACTCTGCTCCATAGATGACCAGCAAACAGGAGATGAATGTATGGAGGCCATGTCTCTTCTTCACCACACCACTGACCGTGACTTAGTCTTCCAGAAGATGAAAGAGACATTCCAATATCGTCAACAGATGCTCCATGACCCACAGCAATCAGCAGATATACTTCAAAAATGTCCTCGTTTCTTGGACATGAAGGGACTGGTAGGCAAAAAATGTGAATTTTAACAAACATTTGTGAAAATATAATTTACTTCCAGTGATTGTAATGGTAGTCCTTATTGTTTTGTAATAGATTTTGCAAGACTTCTTGTTGATGTTTGGAGCAGAGACTGCTTCCAGGTTCCTGGGAAAATGGGAGACCGGTTTTAAAGACAAGGTCATCCAAGAGGCCAGGGCCCTCAGAGAGACACCTCTCCTGAAAAAACTGCTGACATCTGCCCTGAATGAAAAACCTGACACTGCAGATGAGCCAGGTAGTATTGTAACAGTCAAAAAATCTCAACAGCTTGCACCTTTGTTCTGCCTTTTTAATGATAAACAACTATTAACAGTATACATATAAATAACACATTAACAGTTTACTACAAGGTATGACTAAATGTATCATTTTGCACAAGTTTGTAATGACAGGTCCGCTCTGATCAGTGAGGTTTAAGAGTTTAGATGAATAGCAGGTAACCTTGTCCTCCACAAGGGAAAAATGTGAAGGCAAATATTCTTGAGTTAATCATGTTATTCACACTGTCTGCAGAGTGGGACAGCGACATGGCTTCTCTTCTTGTCTTGCTGCATCTTCTCACTCCACAACCAGCTGGAAGGAAGAGGCCAAAGAAGATCAGTGTCAGAGAGGCAACAGATCATCTGGTAAAATTCCAAAAGGTTTGTGAAGACAGTACGATCTAATTCCAAATAGGGTTCATGCAACATTTCAAGTCATTTTAAACTAATGACTTATATGTAGATGTTTGTCTTTGTGTTTCAGTCCTGCCAGAGCCTGGAGGATCACCTCAGGGCCACTGAAGGAAACCCTCAGCCATATCTTCTGGCCTCAGGAACTTCAAAAGCACAGGTTTCCAGCTTCTACATAGTCTTGGACAGAAAGCTTCTTCCATGTCAGTCATGCACATCCTTGGGTGCGTTTGATGAGTTGTTCAAGTCCCACTTTGTTTTCAGCGTGAAATATGATGATGCTCTGTTGAGTCTGTACACATTTTTGCAAACTACTCTGTACAACATTGATAGAGGTACAACAGAAGAAACTCCAAGAGTCAAAGAGCTCAGAGCAAAGCTGTTGAACAAGCAGTAATTTTAACTTAGCCAGCAAGAATGCTCAGATGTTTCCTTTGTGCTTCAACCTTTGGTACAGCTTTACTTTTGTTCAGGCACCTCAAACTAATTCATGGGATGTACCCTGGGAAAAATTTGAGACTAAAATGTGGTCAAGTGGGATGTTGCTTGCAATTTTCAAGTTATTCTGGATTTAGAAGACACTTGATTAACATACATGCTTCTAACACTTGTGTGCCCCCTGAGACCTCTTCTAGCCATGACATCCAACAGCACAATAGTTCTCAGTGCTTAAATGATGAAACACCCTCTACTTCATCCCAAATTATTGAAGCAGGCCCTTCAGTGTCAACTCACAGCAAAGATATGTGTGCCTCCGTTATAGCCAAACTTTTGGGATCTGGAGTACCAAATACTGTAGTTCTTTCTACCATTGAGAATTTAGAGGAATTTGTAGGAGATTTGCAGTCTAATATTCAGGACCAAGTGTTAAACTTACTCCCAGCTGACAACCCCTCCAGATCAGCCATAGAAGAGTTATTTAAAAGTATGGACAACCCTTTTAGCCAACTGAATTCTGATAGCAAGTGGAAGAAATATTTCAGGGAAAAATGGGATATAGTACAGCCTGTTGAACTGCGCCTAGGAGTAAGGTATGATTCCAGAAGGAATAACAAAACAGGAAACTATGAGCAAGTTCCAATTAATGACAAGTTCATATACATTCCAATATTGAAAACACTCCAGTTCATTTTCAAGAATGAAAATATTTGTGAGATGATACAAACATGTGCACAGAGTGACACATATGAGGACTTCTGTGATGGAAGCTACTTCAAAAATCACTCTTTGTTTTCAAGTAGTAAATTTGCCCTCCAAATCCAGTTATATTATGATGATTTTGAGTGTGCAAATCCTCTTGGTTAAAAAAAAGGTATACATAAAGTTGGCTGCCTTTACTTCATCCTTCGAAATCTTCCCCCCAGGGTTAATTCGGCCTTAATGAACATTCATCTGGTGTCATTGTTTCATGCACAAGATGCTAAGAAATACGGGATTGATGCAATACTGCAACCCTTAGTAAAGGACTTGAAAATATTAGAGACTTCTGGGGTTGCTGCTCCATTTTCTGAGGTTTCTGTACGTGGTACACTTGCACAAATTACTGGTGATAACTTGGGTATACATGGCATTCTTGGGTTCGTGGAGTCATTTAGTGCAAATTATTTCTGTAGATTTTGCTTAACTGATAAATCTTCAGCTCAGTCAGTTTTCTCAGAAGATGACCCACATGTGACTTTAAGATCACCAGCTCTGAATGATCAACTTTATACTAGTTTGGTAGATGACCCTACATTAACCTCTTCATTTGGCATCAAGAGAAAGAGCATACTTAATACATTGCAATATTTCAATGTTGCCGAAAATTATGCTGTTGACATCATGCATGATATTTTGGAAGGGGTTGGTCAATATGAGGTCAGATTACTATTTCTGTATTTGATTGAACATTTCATCCCGAAAGAAAGCTTGTTAAATAGGCTGTATGCTTTTGATTATGGCTATTTGGAAAAGAAAAACAAACCAACACATATTAACCTTGACTGTGCAGGAAATGGATTAGGGTTAAATGCATCACAAACACTGTGTTTGGTCACAAACATACCTTTGATATTTGGTGACCTGGTACCAGAGGATGATTTGCACTGGCACTTGTTGCTCTTGTTGCTAAACATTATAAACATTGTGTTTTCATACTCCATCACAGAAGGGATGACTGTGTATTTGAAGCACCTCATTATTGAACATCACCAACTCTTCAAAGAACTGTACCCATCAAAAAACTTGATTCCAAAACATCATTTTATGGTCCATTATCCGAGGTGCATTCGACAAATTGGACCACTCATTCATATCTGGACCATGAGATTCGAAGCTAAACACAAATTTTTCAAAGACTGTGTGAAGAACTTTAAGAATTTGACAGTATCACTTGCAAAGAAACACCAGTTTGCTGTAGCTTATCATTGGGAATGCTTTTCTTCAAAAGCAGTTGAATCTGGTCCAGTCAAATTGTGCTTACTTGAAACACTGGAATATATAGAAGAAGAAGATATAGAATATATAGCTGAATATCTTCACATTGATTCACAAGCCACTGTCAGACTCACAAACTGGGTAAAGTGTGGAGTTGAATATCGTGTTGGCCTCTTCGTTTGCACAAGCACTGATGAAAACATGCCGGTGTTCAGCAAAATAATCTCCATCATTTTGCATGATGGTAAAGTTGTTTTTGTTTTGGTTGAGCATGAAACTTGTTTCCATGATCATTTCCATGCGTTCCAAATAAGTGAAAACATCCCAAGAAAGATACTGGTTCTAGAAATGGATAGATTAAGACATTTTAAATCTTTTGATGCTCAAATGTCCTATGGGTGTGATTCACATTTGTATGTTGTATCAGAGGGTTGTATTTTGTAATGTATCAACATTGTTGACTTAATATAAGCTATATGGAATTCACCCTTGTTTTTATGTACATGTTTATTTACTTATATTACAGGTTTAAAGTCTACCTCATGTTAATACATTACTGCATTACAGAAACGTTATTTTATCTTGTCAGCAGTGCTTTTATACAATGTTTGTCCTTTTTGCACAGAGATGTGATACTGACATGTTTTTTAAAATATCCAACTGCTTGTCCAATGTTTAGCTGCTGTTAAAGCAGTTTTAAATATGAAATTTGGTTGGTTGGCTGTAACATGTTTAAACAGTTTGTCATTCAAAATGTCAAACATGAATTTAAAATAAAACTGTGGTAATAAATGTTTTCTGTAGTCATTTTCATTTTAATTGTTAATTATTAACTCAGAAAAGTGTTAAATAAAACACATTTTTGTTAACAGTTACCACCATGAAAGAGTTCACATTAAAATTAACTCCAGGTGAGAGTTGTATTTTACCCCACATGGGATTAGTATTTTAACTCCCACAAGTGTTCAGTTTTAACTCCAGAAAAGAGTTTAAAATCAACTCCCAGAAAAGAGTTACTTTAACTTTTCCCTGGAGTTCATTCGATGGTCTCACATGTACACTCAAATGTAGTTGATATAAACTCCCAGAGAGTTTATTCCAAAGGCCAGAATTTGCTGTGTAGACATTTTAAACTATATTATTTCCTCTCGTTTTCCACCTTGCAAACTCTACTAGGCAGTAAGGCGCATTATCTTTTGACTATCGCGCAAAAGCCATTGTTCTGATATGTATTCATTTCACATTCTTACAACATAGTTTGTCACAACATCAATACACAGCGGCCTACAAACAAACGTTTTAACTCCAGATGGAAATGCGGATTCAACTTACCGAATAAAGAAACCTCCACAAATAGGCTACAATGACTTAGCCTATTTGCTACATGTTTACATAGGGATTGACGGTGTTATGGATCCATTTGTCTGCAACATCTCTCTTTAGAAATAAAGGAACAGCTTACTATGCTGAAGAGTGACGACGACTGAGTAGCATGCAAGAATATCCCCAAGAAATGTTTGAGAACCTGTGGCCTAAAACAATATTGATGGTTGCATGCAGGTTGCATGTTAGATCTGAAGTGAAATGGGTCTCGATGGTCTGTCATTTTTAAAAAGTGGGTCCCCAGAAAAAAATGTTTGGGAAACACTGGGTTTACACCATAGGCCATCTTGGGAATAAAACACTTCACAGCTAATGCCAAACTAATGCCAAACGATCTTTTGTCGCCTTTTTGCTTTTTATTGTAAAATCAACGGTTAGGGCCTACACAAGTGGCCGGCATATCTCAGACAATATTTGATATTAAAATGTCAATTTTGAAGCTATTTGTAACTATTGTAATGCAACTCGACTGTTGTAGGCTAACCACTCTGCCTTGCCTACCACAAACGGTGACGTGACATTATGATGTAGGTGCAAAACCTTAATATATATGAAAACAGCAGACGTCTAAGTAAGTAAGCAACTTTGTTGGTTGTAATGCAATTTCCCATTGCCAACCAACTAAGTTGCTAACAGGTTAGCAACTATGGTTTTGGGAAACGCACCCCTGCTAGACTAAGGTATTAAGTCTGTCATAGCTCTAGTCTACATACAGTAAATATTTAAAGTATTTTTTAAGTGGAGTAAAACTACTATTCGTATGCAGTGTTGGGGAGTAACGGAATACATGTACCAGCGTTACGTATTCAGAATACAAATTATGAGTAACTGTATTCCGATACAGTTACAAGTTAAATAGTTGGTATTTAGAATACAGTTACATTGTTGAAACCAATGGATTACATGACGATACTTCTCTGTTTCATAAGTTTATTCACTCTCTAAATAAATTAAGGCAACTCCATTTCCCAGAAGCTCCTAAAAGCAATCTATGATTTCCATGTTTAAATCCAAGCCCCGCCGTCTTGCACTAGCCTCAAAACGCAGCCAGCGCGCATTATGGACGCGTCATCGGAGACCCTGAAATGACTGTTTGCACAGCAAATTAGGAGTAAACCCAGTGGGCATTTGATGTCAATTCAACATCAATATGACATCAAACATCGACGTCAAAATTACGTCTAGAAACAGGTCTAGAATGAAAGTTGTATCGACGTCAATGTACTGATGTCAATTTGACGTCAAGATTTTGACCTCCGCGATGTCGTTTTGATGTTATTTTGATGTCATACTTTGTTGGCATTTGATGTCAATTCAACATTTATTTGACGTCAAGATGTTGATGTCGTTTTGATGCTATTCTGATATCATTCAATGTCAAGCTTTGATGTCAATTCGACATTTATTTGACATCAAGATGTCATGATGTTGATGTCGTTTTGATGCTATTCTGATATCATTTAATGTCAAGCTTTGATGTCAATTCAACATTTATTCTACATCAAGATGTCATTTCCATGTCAAGCTTTGTTGGCATTTGATGTCAATTCTACATCTATTTGATGTCAAGATGTTGAAGTTGTTTTGATATCATTCAATATCAAGCTTCAATGTCAAATAAACATTAATGCGACAAACATTGATGTCAAAATTACATCAGCATTTATTGACATATATTTTGATTATTTGTGCAGAATACAAGTACAAAGACAACAAAATGCAGTTTGTGTCTAACTAGAAGTGCAAAAAAGCAGAAAAGTGACATACAAAGTATAGACAGGTGGTGCATATACAGGACAAGACACAGTGCCGTGTAGACAGTAGTATACAGTTGGTTTATAGAAGGTGGTTTAGAGTAATATAAATTAAATATGTGCAGTGTATTAGTAGTTATCTTATAAGGGCAGAATAAATATGGCTAAATATGAACAATGTATGACAACATGTACAATGTAGTAACAAGTAATGGAATGTTGGAGAACATTGAGAGATCCAGTTGAATGGAGAGAGACAGAGAAAAGGTTTCTTTTAACAGGGTTCCTACACATTTTCTATTTTAAAATCCCATACTTTTTCCATCCTTTAATTTACAAACTTTTTGGTAGATTTTTCTGACCATTCTCGACAATGCTACTCCAAAACCAAACGTTTGTCTCAGCATCCAGGAATTGTTGAGCACCTACATTTGTGCTTTAACATGGTGTGCCACTTTTTAAATCCTCCAACTTCCAAATGTGGCCCATACTCTGCAACTTTCACAACTTTGCTCCTTTCATTGTGGCCATCTACTGTGGAGTTGCTAAACCAAATTCAGAGGAAGAGTACTTAAGTGACTTTCTCCAGGAGTTGCAGCAGTTACAGCAAGATGGCATTGTTCATGGAGGCAAAGCACTTCAACTGTCTGTGAAAGTATTCATATGTGATGCTCCTGCCAGGGCATTCTTTAAGTGCATTCTTGTTACCATTCTTGTGAGTGATGCACTATCAGAAGCACCTATGACGGGAAGGTTTGTTCTTGGGGCCAAAGAGCCAGGTGCGGTTCCAAGGGCTGAAGACTGTTTTGTTTAGGCCAGCTCTGCTGCCACTCTGCCTCCACCGTACTGCTGCCACTCTGCCTCCACCACACTGCTGCCACCTGTGGACAAGGAGGAGTGCGAGTTATACAACAAATTAGTTATTAGTTGTTAGTGGCAGCACTAGTATAAAACCTCTAGAATCCCTAAAAACAATCACAAATAGGGCAGTTCATCACAGTTCAACAATTGTGGTTTGGAACTAGGCCTGCTGCAACTGGATTGATAAAAAGTAATGTAGTTGCAAACATCTCACCTGGCTACTTGTATTTGGGAAAAGCAAAAGCTATCAGCCATCAGCATGATCATGTTATTAGGTTGTTGTTGTAGAACAAAGAAAGGAATATCCAGTGTTTCCTCTACATTTATTTAAGCATGGCGGTCCGCCACGGTTTAAATCCTATCCCTCTCAAGCCCTCTGAAGTCACATTAAATGGGATAGGATTCAGGAACTAATTAATTTAAACCTCACTGACCAGAAAATGTAATGTCTCTGTTTCATAGCAGAGTTATTGCTAATCAGACATGATGTTGAGCAACTAGAATTGTTTTTAAAATCCCGGGAGTGACACCCCCAAGTTTTTTTTTCTTTTTCCGGGGGGCGGATGGGTAGGTGGGTGGGTGGACTAGGGGGTGGCTCAAGGACTAGAGTGCCTTAGCCTGGGTTTTCCCATGCTGCCTTACGCACGCGATTTTATTCACGCTGCTAGGCAGCCTGGATTCTATGGACTTCGTTTTCACCTCAACGAAGGAACCAATCACAGAACGGAGGGAGGGCAGCAAGACGATGACGACACGCCGAAGCCGTTCTGAGCTATGTACAGACGCATTTGATAGACATTCGTAGCGCCCAATAAACGGCTCTGGGCATTCGTAAACCATGTTTCAAATACGAGAAAATTAATGTCTAATTCCCAGACCCTATCTCAATGAGGTCTGACGTTAGCCAGGCTAAGAGCGCCTATTCATGGAAGAGGCATGCGTGTTGGAAGTAGTTTTCAGCTAAAGAGACACTGAAAACATGTTTTAATCTGTATACCATTAACATTGCATAACAAAAGTAAAACATTAATTTGTAGAGTACCAAAACCAGACGTCTTTTGAGTGTAATCAGATTATGGCAATCATTTTTACAATTGTTTACAACTTAACTCTATGTCCTCACTTGAACCCATTTGCAAGGATGGACGACGCTGAGTATAGAACGTGCTGGCAGTGACAGATAACATGTAAATGCGCCATAGCAGTGACGAGACGCACACACCATACAATCGGCCTGACATTTTGAGTGAACTTAAATGAACTACCTAGCAACAATTCCAACACTCACAAGTTGTCTTCAGAGAGTTACACTTGATAAGCATGATAGGTCTACTTTTGGCGCATCAACAATTGAAATGGAGGGGCAGCGTGACTATTTCGGTAAAGGCTACAATCTTTGATAGGTGTAATCTCAAAAGAAAGTTCACTTTCTCCATCATCGAACTCTTGAAAACAGTGATGGTACAAACCAATATCTGTAATGCAGTGGGTAAATTAACGTTACGTTAGCAGTAGTTTTTACGTTTTATGCAAAAAATATATGGTTTATGTAACAAACCCTTCAAATTTGAGAGAGACTGAACAAAAATATGAGATTATTGTAAAGTTTTTGATGGGGAATTCAGAGGAACCCATGTAAAAAAAAAAAAAAAACGAAAAACTGATGCATTTAGTCCAAATTAACTGTGCTAAAAAAGTAAAGTGAATGGGTGTTCAACTCTTGAAATAGCATGCATCTCCTTCCATGCAATCCCCGCCCCACCCCCACCTCCACTTTTTTCCCACGCTTAACGGTAGTGTTATATGTAGATAAATTACAATACTTACAGTATTTGAAGTAGCTGCACAACCATGCTAAATAGTATAGTTTTGGCACACAGTACACAAAGACACTTCTGCCATCATACCGGAATGTAAACTATACTCGTAAACGTGCTAATTACCAACCATGTCGTTCGAAAATTCTAAAACAACAATGTTTTTTAATACTTCAAAATAACATTGTGTGTGTGTGTGTGTGTCTTTACCTAGTGAGTGAACTCTCTTGCGAGCTTGGACGTGGCACACATTTGGAATATTCCAGAATGCACTCAGTGTTCTTACTGCAGCAATCCTCACAACACACCACCTGCAAACAGAGGGAGACTAAGATTAATATGTTGCAAAACACACAGAACATGAAAAGACCATCACTGAAGCACTACTACACTCACATGCATCTTAACACATGCCTCAGAGCAAGTCAGGTACATCAAACAAGGGGCAAATAAGGGCTATGAAATGAACATGTAGCCTAACACTACCCTTCACAAACTAAAGATCCCTTTACTTGTAGGCATGATATTGAGGTGCCACCCACCCAGACAGCATTTACATCTGTGCCAGATCCGTTTTTGAATCGGCAGATTCGCGCAGCAGTCGCACTCACTATGCAGATCTGCACCAACTTTGCGCCAGACTTGTCTGTAGCTTCTGACTGTGACAGTCCATCCAGCGGGTGCGGCGCCTATCCGGGGCAGCTTCGCAGACCAGACGCGCCACAACTGAATTGAGTCCGCCCGGCGGGTGTGGGCCAGATCCTCAGGAGCTGCGCAGACCTGACGCGCCACAACTAACGGAACACTTTTCCCCCACATAAACCTGCAACTGCAACTACGTTATGTGATTATGCAGAGTGGAAGACAGGCTGCACCGTCTTTGTGATTATTGGTAAGTACATTATACAAGTATCATTTTAAATGTAAACTGGTGTTCATGTCATTTTAGTCTGCTAAATATTTAGGCCTGTTCTGTATTAAACATGAAAGTTTACAAACTTAGTTTACTCTGAAATTCTGACAACCTGAAACGTGCCAGACAAGCTGGGTAGTAGCTACGGTTAGCTTGTAGTCTAGGTTCTTTTAAACATGCATCCACAACTATGTGAACATGAGCTTTAAGGCTAAATTGGTGAGCTTTGCTTATTATTCACCAAAATCGCTTAATATCGTGTCCATTGTGTGTTAGCTGCAAATTCGTAGCCATTTGTCTGTCGCTAGCCTTGCTGCTAGTAGCACTGCAGGTAGCTTTAGACCGCCAGCGTTTTTTAAGCCTGTTTAAAATGGATTTAGATTGGAAAAACTTGGCTGTAAAGCCTTTTATCGAAGGTCCACAAGAATTGTCGCTGTCCTCCAGTTTATCCGGTTTGGGATGCAATGCGTTGTTGGCATACTATAACGTTACTGTTATAAAATAAATAATCTTTGGATGTTGAATCTAATATTTACTCTTTGTTTCTTTGCTTTGTGTGCTTTTTGTACGTCTCACAGGAGCAGTGAGGAAGAATCGCAGGTTGATGCCTAACTTTAACGTTAGTCCATTGGGCTAGTTTTTGCCCTGGTCCTCTGACATCCATCCGTGAACGGCGCTGCTATTCACCGTCTGCTCGAAAATATTTCTCAGGACAGCTACTAGCCTCTGCGAGAGATCTGCCGCTGCCGCGACCAAGGAACTGCTGCTGACCTGCGAGCTGCCATGATAGCAGCCTGCCCTGCAGTCTGGATTGAGTAGCCTAGCTAACGTCGAAGAACTCTCACGAAACAACAAACTGTCGCTGTCAAAGTCCACCGACCTGCTGATCTGCAGGATCGCCCAACTGTTCTGTGCTTTCAGTGCTCCCCAGACTGCCAGTAATCTTCCTCCGACACAGCTGAGCGCCGTCGTCATCATCATCGGGACATCAGCCGGTTAGATGCAACGGACTATGTTAACATGACATTTTCTTTCAGTGCGTTTAGCGGAGTTTGTTTATCAACATAGCTTAAGCCTTATATTTTACATATTGGTTTCTGTTATGTTGTAAGCCTAGGCCTAAGCTCAGGCTAGCGGACACAGTGTTCTCTTTTGCCTTTTTAAAATAAAAAACTATTTAGAAAATTACAAATTGTGTGGGTCTTAATTGTCTGATAGCTTAAATATGAATCACAGACCAGGGCCAGATGAGCCCCAGATGTAGAATATGAGTCTGGGCCAGATCCGCACCAAATGCCATGGCAATATTAACTGTACTGGGCCAGTTCTGGCCCAGATCTGTCTCTGATCCGTAATTCCAACCTGTTCCGGTATTGGCCCGTTGGAAGAAATGACCCCGGGGCAGGTCCGTTTAGAGGATCTGCGCCAAATGCTAATGAAGATCTGGACCAAATCTGGCCCAAATATATTTTGCTGTCTGCCATCACATCCATTAAATGACAGGTCTGTTAATAAACATGGCTATATTAAACTGCAGTTCCTTAAATCAGTGGGTAGATAACTGATATATATATATATATATATATATATATATATATATTACTTAATTCATACAGGACCTCTTTGCAGTTATAGCAACACTATATTATGTATCAACACTAGCACTACATGTATTAAGTTTAAATACAGTGACCTAACGTTACCTATGTCCCATGGAAGTTCGCAAGGTAGAGCTAACGTTAACCGTTATTAATTCTAACTTTAACAACTTTCATCTGTGTCTGCTAGCCTGCATGGTAACAGCCATTTTAAATGTAGCTAACGTTACTTTAAATGTATAGCTAACTTACTTGCGCCTGATATTTCATTCTAAAACTAACAAACAGACAAACAGGCAAACAAACAGATATTCCACATAATAGTGAAGTTGCTAGTCTGCTACTGGAAAAGTTAACATTAACAGCTAACATCGCTAGCGTTGGCTCACTAGCTAATTCTAAACATGACTAACGGCTTTGATTAACATTCCATTATGAAAACAATATATTTCGAATAAATTCACGTTTTCAATTGGCATACAAAAGTACTGTAATTCTTACCTGGAATATGATGACAGCAGAGTTTGTACAGCTTACACATTCAGTCAGAGGCATGACAGAAAAGTGACGGTTGATTGCTGAAATCACTGGTGACTGCAGTTGAAAAGGAGCAAACTCAGCTAAGATTCTAGAGTGCTGCGCGAATTTGAATTTGATCAGGGGTGGGGGATGGGAATTGCTGTGTGTGCGCATGCGCTTATCAAGCGGTGATAAGCATCCGTTAAAAACAATCGTGAAAATACTGTTGGCATTTTAGTCTGTTATATTACCAGACTGATTGGTAGAAGTGTCAAAACAATAGTAACATTAGCCTAGTGGGCTATTATTACTACTATTAAGATTATTAACATTATTGGTTCTCATATGGTGGTCAATTCAATGACGTCAATTCCATATCATTTTGACGCCCTTTTTCCTATGCCTTTTTTCTTGATATCAAATCAACGTTGATTTAACATCAATCATATTGACCCAAGTTTATAGACCAGTGACTACATGTTAGATTGATCCCTTGTTGGACGTCTTTACAACCACAAGCAAGCTATAGCTTGTAATGCTAAAATAGTATGAAATTATAGATGCTCAACATGGTGGTCAAAACCTTGACTAATTCTTGACATCAAATTGACATCACGGTGCCCGCTGGGAAGTAAGTGGAGGTAACTCCTGTTCCTCACTGATCGCGGTTCCTGATGTCTGTTCAAAGGATATTTTCCCAAGTATTAATAGCTCAGGCTACTTCGGCCAATCGGTTACACAGTTTGCTAATCAATAAACAGAGCCTAGTTCACGTGTTGATTTAGACCTAGGCCTACAATTAAATCAATCTCTAAAATAGGCACTGCATTCTAAGTTTTTTATTCTAACTTAAAATAGCTTTATAGATTATTTTTTTTTCTAATTAGATCTACATTTAGCCTACGTTTTAAAATGAATTATATGGTGGAGAATTATTCTTGCGAGTAGGCTAGCATATTTTAACGTGCGGTTTTTGATTGTCATTACGCAATCACATTCATTTTGAGAGCACTGATATACAGTAGCCTAGATAGTGTTTACATTTACAGGTCATTTGCGTTCCACCTGTCATATGCGCCCCTCACTTGTACTGGGTTGATGCCACCGAAAAATCTCACAGGCACTAATATATTTTCTGGCTACGCCGTTAAAGTAGCCTATTTATTTAGTTTGTTTTAATTAGCCTAGTCGCCTGCTGTACAGTAGTTTTAGTGGTCACCTTGCTATTTTAAAGTTGTATCAGGTAGCTTAGTTGACTTTACATTCTCCTATGTGGGCCTAACACTTCAGCCATTTGCAACAGAAGAACACACCAGAATAGGCCTGTTTAGTAGGCCTAAGCAGTATTTGATGGCCGCATTCCTACACTTATAAAATCCAATTCAATGCGGAAGTAATCTAAGTATTCAGAATACGTTACTAAGATTGAGTAACGTAACGGAATACGTTACAGATTACATTTTTGGGCATGTACTCTGTATTCTGTAACGGAATACGTTTTGAAAGTAACCCTCCCAACACTGTTCGTATGTCACTTCTTGATGACATCGTATCATGTATGATGGCTAATCTTTTGATTCTTTTTAATGTTGCCATTAGTTTACTCCATTCAACTGCACTTATGGTTCAGCTGTGGGGACGCAAATTGTGTTGTAGGGGGTGGGGACGGGCGTTGATGAGCACTGTTTACGTAATGAAGTGAGCTTAGTGAATTCCACGCAATATGGCAAGGTACAGCAGTCGCTTTCTGCGCATAGAAAAACTTGGTATTAGCACTTTCTTTGTAGCCCTGGGTGTTACAGTCCAGTTCTTTTTATCCTTAGCCCAGGTAAGACGCTTCTAATCTTGTCTCTGGTTCAGGAGTAGCTTCACACTAGGAGTGTGACACTTGTGGCCCATTTCCTGGACACATCTGTGCATAGTGGCTATTGATGCACTGACTCGAGCCTCAGTCCACTCCTTGTGAGGTACCCCCAAGTTCAAGTATAATTGAAGAGGAGACATCTGGTTCAGAGTTGTAATGGCAAAAATAGATTTATTTTTAAATGGCTGTTGGACATCACCATAAGTCTTCCAACTGCCAAATGGGAATCGGATCTATCTATTCCCACTGATGCCAATTTCTGGACCCAAGTGTGCAAAAACACCTTTCTCATGACCAAAAACACTAACCTGCAATACAACAGTGGTCCCCAAACGTTTTCTTCCGAGGGCCAGCTTACTATGCCTGGCTGTAAGAGAGGGCCAGAGACTCGGAGTATATCAGTAACCATAAATAGCTTAGTGCTGTGAACAACAGCAGTCTACCTTAGTTGAATATTCCATTACATTTAATCTATAGGCTATTGCAATTTAATACCATTGTTAGCTGTGTTTATATTGCCATCATTCCATATCAGTGTAAAATGTAACTCAAATTAAATAATACTAATAAAAAGATTTTTGCATTCCCAAAAGTATTAGCAGGTAGTCCCAAAAGTATATTTCATTAAAAATGTGTGAACTCTGAAAATGTAAAGTTCTCAAACTAAGTGGTCTGAAATGACCACCATTCTAACTTTCACTCACCTGAACTTGTGAACATTGTATGAACATTTGAACAAATAAAAATAATTATCCCAGAAAGTCCCAGAAATATGACTTGAATATAAGTTAGTTAGTTATTAACAATTCATTGATAAACGTTTAGAATATTTTGAGCACTTATGCAGTCAGCATAGGCCTCTTACATTGTTTGCAGATAGGCCTACATTTCATTCCGTTTTTGATGGCAAACGCGAAACAGAGTATTACATGTGTACTGTTAAGACTCGCCATTTGCCTTATTCACCTGGCTGCGATAACGAGGCTGAGGGGTACACTTGCCATTACACCTCAGTCCAGCAGATGGTGGTGGTAATGCACTCCGTTTCACTCCGACTCACTGGACGGAAATTATTTCATATGGGCTTCACTTAAGACATCTGTCCCCACTGCACTCAGAACTGCCCGGACACATATATTCATGCACTTTGGCACTGTACCCCATAAAACAATTCTGGGAAAAGGTTACAGAGATCCTCTCCACCTTCTTTGGCTGCTGCATCCCAACGTCCTCATCTCTGTCTACTTGGAGACACCACCACAATCACCATCACCTTAACAGTAAAACTCTGCTGGTCATGCTAGCTGTCGCCAAGAAAACCATCCTCATGAACTGGAAAACAAAAAACAAAATCCATATTTCTATCTGGAAAATTTTTTGGATCACATCTCAGTAGAAATATCAAAAAGCCCATTGTGTTCAACGACCTCCAAGCACTGATCAACTATGACAGAACAGTTGATGTCCTGTGGGAGCTCTCACTGAACTTCAAACAGGAAACCCCAGGGTGGCAGGGAATGATGCATATCATTCATCAAGGACTAGAACATCCAGGCCAATCATCAGTCGTGTTCCTGCCAATGATTGACCTGTACTCTGGAGACAAAATGGCATTTTGTCCACCTTGGGTTTTGTTTGTGACCTGGCTATTAAACACAATGCTCCACCCATTATTACCTTTGATCAGCCACTGTACTGGAAAGCAGCAGAGATCATCGTGGATGCACCACAGAGTAGTCCCCTGAAAAGCATAGTCTTAATGCTTGGAGGTTTTCACTTTTATGAACCTACTTGGTGCAATAGGCACACTTGGTGCAATAGGCACAGGAATATTATGGAAGTTGTCTATGGATCAAATGCCATCCAGCACATGATGACTGGAAAGTCAGTGCAAAGAGCTTTTCGTTGACATTTGCTGGTGGACAGATGTTGAGGATGAGATGGAGGATGACTCACAGTTTGAGTCATTGGTGAACCAAGCTGGAGAGATGTACTCATCTCTGGTAACGAAAGAAACAACTTTGGAGAGTGCTGCAGCATCAGATATGCTGAACCAAATCAAGGAACAGGTGGACACAAAGAGGGCATACCTAAGCATAAGGTCAAAAACCAGCCGGCTGTGGGTAAACTAGCAGACAGCCCGTGCTCTGATCAAAGCAGATCGTACAGGATCTTCGAAGATGCACTTGCGAGCAATGTTGGACTGTCTGCCAATATTTGCTGCCGCTGCGCCTCGAGACCAGACACCCTGATGTACATGACAAGTTGTCCAGGGGTTTCCATGTGATCCGCCGCAACAACCAGTACTGGGCAGGTCTTAGCTCTGACCTTGTCATCGAGCAGACATTGATGCAATCCTTGAAAAGCAGTGGAGGCTTGACCCATGGAAGTGGAATGACTGAAGAACTGAGAGCATTGTGGACCATGTCTACACCCATCATGCGCCATGCAGGAATTCAATGACTCCACCTACACGACCATCGAGCAGCACCGAGAATCCTCAGGAGCAAGGATGAAAAGAGATCACTCTGATTTAGAAAAGATCAAGGAAAAGCTTAGCATTTGCATACCATTCTCTCCAGACCCATCTCTGGGAAACATTCTAAAAAAGAGGTAAATGTCCATGAGTTTGAGACGGTTGGCAATGAGATCATTGAAAAGATGATTGGAAAGTTTTTGGAATATCCTTCAAACGGAAAGACCGGGCAAAAACCCTTGCAGATGACTCCACCATCAAAGTTGCCCAAGAACGATCCATTGATCCTGCTTTGCTGTTCCAATGGTTCCTGATCATGTCGAAAACTGGACAGTTTTCACTGGAAGATGTAATGAGCTATGAGCTCTGCTCATTTCCTGCATGTGTGTATGTGAACTGTCCTGGATTCCATCCCACCAACTTAGCATTATGTCCTTGACGGTGGCTCCCTGGTTCACCGCTTGGCATGGATAAAGGGTGACAGCCATTGCACAGTCATATGCCGACTTTACCATACGCCATTATGGTAAAGCAACAGTTGTTTTTGATGGTTATGGCGAAGGTCCTTCCATCAAAGACAATACGCATCAGAGACGTGGTGAAAACACTCACCCTCACCCGTTAACTTCAGTGCAGAGACTGAGTTTGTGGGAAGAAAGGATGATTTCCTTTCCAGATCTTGCAACAAACAAGGACTTATCAATCTTATGACCGAAGAGCTGGAGAAGAAGGGCTGCACTGTTGTCAATGCATCAGGTGACATTGTCAAAGCTGCAATCAAGGCCTCAGAACATCAGCCCACAAACTTGATAGGGGAGGATACAGACTCACTCATTCTTCTCCTCTACTATGCTGGGACGAACAATAGAGGCCTCTATTTTCGGTCAGACAAGTCCAAAGCTTCTAAAGTGTACAACATCAGTGAGATGAAACAAGTCCTGGGTAGTGACTTGTGCTCCCAGTTGCTGTTTATCCATGCTTTCACAGGATGTGTTACGACTTCACACATTTTTAGTGTTGGCAAACAGACAGCATTCCAGAAACTTCTGAATGGTGACTCAACCATCCAGTCCTGTGCAAATGTATTTCTGCTCTCACATCAAGCAAGGAATGTCATAGAGGACCATGGGACCAAGGCAATGGCAGTGTTGTTTGGCAGAAAGAGTACCGATTCACTTGCCTTTTTGCGCTACAACCTTTTTAGCAAGAAAATCGTTACCGCCAAATCATTTGTTACCCCAGAACGTCTGCCTCCAACTGAGTCCTCATCCAAATACCACTGCCAAAGAGTTTACCTCCAGATCATGGTGTGGATTGGAAAGGAAGGTGACATGAACCCAGTGGATTGGGGATGGAAACTGGTGGACAACCAGTTCCTGTCAGTTATGACCAGTAAGGCTGCTGCCCCAGAAAGCCTCCTGCAGATGATCCACTGTAATTGCACAATTGACATGTCGCTAAGCGCCACCCATAGAACGCTGATGAGCCAATGACAGTCCAGCCTCAACGGGACTCGGACATCAGCTCGGACAACTCCATAGGAAACAACAGGGAGGAGCCATAAAATGACAAATTAATGGTTATTTATGGAGTTTATTAACTCAAAAAACCCCGACGGATAACCATGGTCAAAGGTATATTTTCATCAACAGTAGCCTACAGGATGTCTCTCGCGTTTGCAACAGCTCGACGTAATGTAGGCTACTAAGCCAACAACTTGGGCACAGGTTCCCTGTTAAATCCCAAGATGAAAATGCTCATTAACCAACTACTATATTCTCACTACATCAAATATTAACGTAACCTAACATATCTTAGTATCAATCTTCCACTAGCTAGCTAGCTAGCATAAACGTCAGTGGTTTTTACTCGCCACAACTGCTTGTCACCTTGTATGTATTTTAAAGTTTTGAATACACCCCTCCATAGCATAATTAAGTCCCTTTTGATAGCTTCTGGAGGAAAGTAAATCCTTTATCGACCTGTCAGCTGCCATTGTCCACAATGTATTTCTAATCAAGCCTGGTTTGTTTGTCCGAGTTTTCACACGGTAACCATGGGGGGCGGGGCTTAGCCTGTCGTCAATTGCATGCCGAACACAACGGTGCAGTTGCAGGGCATATGGACTACCATGCATGCCTGTTTGTGGACCATGTCAAGTTGGGAATTGTGAGAATCACTATAATCAACCTCAATGAGAGGAAGAGTGTGACGACTAATGGTGAATCTAGTGAAGGTCACAGTGCAAAAAAGTATAAAAAATAAACCAGAATAAGAGGAAACAACTGAAGAAAATAGAAAAAGCAGGGATGGATTACTGCACGGGTCTACCGGGCCCAGGCCCAGGGGCTCAAGGGGTCAGGGGGCCCTGAAGCCCAAGCCATTGCATGGAATCACTGCCTCAATATCAACAAATCAGGATGTAGGCTATAAATCTGATTGCATTAAAGTATTGGCCATCCCCAAAAAGGCACCAGAATACAGGAAATCACATCAAACAAATAAAAAGAATTCTGGGGAGGATTCTGGTGCTGTGGAAATGTGTAGCCTTTATGTGCAGGGTAGCCTACAGTAATATGACATTCAATTCAACAAGTTTGTTAAAATGGTGATTTTTATTTATTAGGCCTACTGTAGGCTATGTCCGATTTATTTTAGGCTATTCTTGCTCAGATGTTCAGCATACTGTAGGCCTATGTCCGATTTATTTTAGGACATACAGTATTCTTGCATCACCGATTGAATACATGAATGTCCACGTACGGGCATTGCTATGAGACGTCTTCCTAGATCATCTGACAAAGATAACGAATACCCTCGGCTGACAATCTATATCTTCATAGAGAATATCGTCCGGGTAGGCTATAGGCCTATATATTTTCTGGCGGTCTCTAAAACCCCTCGCCCTGCGAAGAGAGTCCCTCACGATTTGCGCTCCAATGTCGTATGGATCATCCAGGTACGCCGACATGTCTCGGGAGAAATTGTTAGTGGAGGGGTGGTACTTATAAAGGGTGTGGTTAACGGAAACCTCGGGTTAACCAAGAACATAACCTGGTCGGAGCAGGTTTGAGATGCAGCGTAAATTGCCATGGCAGCATACCTCGGTTAAAACCTATCCACCTTTCGTAGTACGGGTTAATCGGGAAGTTACGCCACACGTGATCAAGTTACTCTCGAAGTTACCCAGATAAGCCAGAAACCCCGCTTCGTAGTACAGGCCCCAGTGAGGTATACTACGAAGCACGTTAGACATATCTTGGCTATGTAGACATATCGAGGCTTGACAAAGCCTTGACTCAGGGGTATACGTTAAGTGATACTACGATTGCAGTTATGTGATATATTTGTCAAACTAGGCTTTCAGTTCAGATCTGTGCGCGTTCTCGGTGTTGGGATGACGTTGGCCAATCGTGAAACGTGGAGACGCACAAGACCGCCTCTATTTAAAAACAATTACTTCCGCATTCATGAGCGATAGCTTAATCTACACTGCGGTCATTTTTTGAGTCTAACCTATAACATCAAATAAATCAATTGTCATCAGTTGTTGTATGGTATGCACGTCCATAGTGGGATATTTGCACGCACAGCACTATTAAAGCGCATTCGAGATCCAAAATGTTAGTAGAGGCGGAGCTCCACCTGTAAGATATATGACGGAATCCTACACGTGAGATAACTTCGTTTTTTAAGACAATTGATTGGTCAGTGTGCGGTAGATTACACGATTTGAGCTATAACTTAGCACATAACCTCCTCCCGACCAGGTTTGGTTGACAGCATAAGATACCATGGTGATATAGCGACACTAAAACAGATCCACTTTCGTGTCACAGCATAGCCTGGCTTTAAGCGCAACATACCTTGCTAACCCACTAATCGAGATTCGTAGTACACCCCACAGGTCTGCAACTTTCAGGCAGTTCTGAGTTCGAATCTAGGCAGGAGCAGAGCCATGTAAAGGACTAGGCCTATTGTTATCATTTTTTGCAAGGTGTTGCTCCTGGCAATACTTGTTTATAAGACGTTTGGTGATTAATTGATAGCTGTTATTAAACTTTGACTAACGTTTCGATGTTCGTTAGTCAAAAACATTGACACATCGAAACGTTAGTCAAAGTTTAATAATGTTCTGCACCTTTTACTAAAGAATAAAGAAAATTAAGAAGACATCTGAGCTGCACCGGCGTCTCTCCTTCTCTCTAAAATATATGTCCTGGCCTGGTTGCAACGGATTGTGGCCAAACGACAGAAGAGCGGAGAACCCTCCTTTGTCTACCAAAAAGTGTTACTTTGTGCCCCGCGCTCCCCACTGCTTGTGAAAGAAGGGGGTGGGGGAGGGGGGCTGTTGCTTGCAGTTTGTTCAATAAAGCGATGCAGATTACATTATTGATGTCTTTTGCAACATCTGCTTGTTAGGCTGGGCTACTGTCCTGTACAGGTAAATGTTCAACAATTACTGGTGTAGGCCTACAGGCTATAATCAATAGGGACTGTTCGTTATTTATTTAAGGGGCTACCGGAGGAGTTTTGGGAGCGTTAGTCAAAAAAGACGTGACCCTCCCTCGCCAGCAAGATATTTTTCTATGACCCTCCAAAGTGATTGAGAAAAAACGCATGACCCTCCCCAGTCCCAACAATTTAGGCTATTGATGCCTTCTGTAGGCTACTGGGTAAATTTGGGAGCTTGCATGCTACGACTCCTTCCTTGAAATGCCTTGAAAAGGCTGTCGTTTGCACAATTTCACAAATAATCACCGGGACCGAAACACACCTGTCAACTTTTCCCGGGTTTATCGCGTATTTTAACTTTTTCCTTGCTATCTTAGGAGGAGCTGCAGGACCCTGTGCGAACTTGACAGCTGCATGAAGTTACGTGCATGACATCATGCGATAGCTTACTTTACACATAGCCAAGGCTACCGTCGGTGCATTTTAATAGTAGCCTAGTCTAATAAGCTACACCAGCTTGTCTTTAAGAGGGGAAATTGTATAGCCTATAACATTAGCTGAGTCACATATTTGGCCATATGGTACCATAGTGATTACAAGGAAGAAAACATGACTAAGTTTACAGTCTTAACTAAAGACTGCAGTTTTGGTCAGGACGGTGAGTTCAGCTAAAAAAAATGTCAATTTTTAAATCGATAGTCTAGCTGTTAGCTTGGAAATGTATGCGCGAGTTTGTGTGTGTGTGTGCGCGCGTCTCCCGCTCCCTCCTGTGTCATACCCAGCTAACAATTTATGGTTTCTAAAACGTTCTGGGAACCATAGTTTTTGGTTTCGGAAACGTTAGTTTTTGGTTCCCAAAAGTTCCCCGAAGGTTAGTTTTTGAGTAAGTTTTGGTTCCCATGGAAAGTTTGCTGAACGTTCCGGAAACGTTAGTTCTTGGTTATATAAAACGTTCCCTGGACCTTCCCCTAACGTTCCCCAACCGTTGCAAACTTTAAAAAACCTTCCCCTAACGTTCCCTAACTGTTGCAAACTTTAGAAACCTTCCCCTGACGTTCCCTAACTGTTCCCATAACGTTCCCTAAACGTTGTAACCTTTAGGGAACCTTGCCCTAACATTGCAACCTTTGCATACCAATTGTATTATTACTTTAAACAGCATGAGCAGGAATGCATTATTATATATTAGCAGAAAAGAATGAACAGGCAAAATCGATGGAACTTATAACTTTAATATAAAATTATCAAAAGACAAAAAAAAACAATATAAAAGGCCTAACAATATATATATATAAATTAGACTTAGTGTTAGCTAAGTATATTAACATAAGGCATTTGACTGATTTGGTAGGTGCTCTATACATTCAACAAATAGACAGACATACTGTACAATAGAGACAACAATATACATTGTGGCAGATACCAACACAATATACAAAACAACTATACAAATAAGACATAATACCAATATAAGTACACATGGAGTGTGATGTAGAGTGCAAAGTAATAGTGCAAATGTAGTGTGCAAGACACATATTGGAATGATAAAGTATGTAATGGGCAGGTAAACGGTCAAAGTGGGGATGACCCCACTTATCTGCAGTTCAGGAGAGTGACGGCAGTGGGAAAAGAGTTGTTCTTGTATCTGGTTGTTTTTGTGTGCAGGGATCTGTAGCGCCTGCCAGAGGGGAGGAAGTTAAAGAGTGTGTGTGCAGGATATGTGGAGTCTTTGGTGATGGTCTCTGCCCGCTTAGGTCCCAGAGTACAAGTCCTGGAGGGAGGGCATTTTGTTCCTCCTCTCCTGCAGCTCAGTGACTGTCGAGCAGGACGACAGCAATATGTCATCGACTGGAGCAGAGGGAGGTGACTGGGAGCTCCTTAAGAGCATGAGCAGCTCATCCATCTTCTCCTCAAATGTGTCCATTCGCTGTGCCATGCGGTAATGGTTGTCCTTATTGCTATGGAAAAATGGCTGGTGTTAGTTTTAGTTGTTAAATACATTATATACCTGCATATGTGAACAAATTAAGTGAGTCTTCTTACCTCTTATTTCCGTCTCCATGGCCAAGCCACCTCCCTCTGTGTGATGAGTCACTTGTGCTGTTTACAAAAAAAAAAAAGTTAGTTACTCTCAAGTTCCTTGTCATGAAATTGTATTTACTTGGAAATGGAAAATTCAAAGACACTGTACCTTCAACTGGGTCCCAAGATGAAGTGGCAGGCGTTATAATAGACCCATCCAGCTCTGGGCAATGAGCTGGTTGCCTGTGTGGTGTTGACTCATCTAAAAAGAAAGTAAATATGAATATTGGTCAGTTAATTTATGGTAGGTTTCTTGCACATGACATTTGCAAAAGATAAACCTAAGCTGTTACATTAAACAATCGCTAAACAGAAAAACTCACATGCAGGTGGTAGAGGCAGTGACATCTGCTGACCTAATAAAAGGCAGGAAGAGACAAATACATCAGAACAGTAACATGATATGCACTAGGTTAATAAACATGAATGTCAGTAGTTCCATGGTAGGAAATATGACTCAACTGGTTTTCTTAAATAATACATGTATAAATGTTAACTTACAGACAGGGCTTCCAGGCACACGCACCATCCTGGAATGCTTTCTTGTTTGCGGAACGGATTCATCTGAAATAAAAGTCTGTATTTAAGAGGTCTTACCATCACGTGACCATGCACTGCCTTTTGTGGACGCTCGCATCTTCTTCCGCCTCAATGCTAGAAGTGTCCATCAGCCGCTGACATTTTTCCATAGCTTTGGTGTATGAATCTATGAACGTTAAGAGAACAAAGTTTTTGTGAGCCAGTAGTGGAGCAAAGCAGTATTTCCATATAGAGAAACTATTATTGATAGTATTGCAGCAATCAGTCATCTGTACACAACCAGATTTTCTTGACTGGATATTTGGCCCAGCTTTTGACTTGATTTTTGTATTGTAGCCCAGAGAATTTCTAATGGGGAGACACAGCATCCATAGAAATGCATGGGCTTAGTTTGTAAAGCCAGTATGGCAGCTGTGTATAGTCTACTACACACATTCTGCCCCTTCCTGTATGCTTCCCAACAGACCTCTGAAGTTCGCCTACAAAAAGGAACCAAAACTGCCATCTTTGCCTATAAGGAGATCAGGGTGTTAATTTAACCTAACTACCTATGACAAGTTACATTGCAAGTTAGGTCTGGGGTAGCAAAAATCTAAGTTGCTGTCTTAACGTAGGCCTGTTGAAGATCACAGTTAGCCTACCACTCGAAGGCAGAGGACAAACGTGTGTTGAGCAAAATGTCTGCATTTCAGACTTCTTCGTCCCCGGGAGAGTGCAATAATTCTCTCCCCATGTTATTTTCCCATAGCAAAAATTGAAAGATAGGCTACCGGATCTCAGCTTTTTGAAGGCAAAATTCAGAGGTCTATTCACTTGAATCGTCTATCCGATCAACTGTGCTACAAGATGGCCGCCGACAGTGTACACATTATCTATAGCCATCTCTATGGCTCTAGTGTAGCCTGCAGGACTGTTCAGTAGGTTATACCCACTTAAAAAGCATCACCATCTCAGTATACCCACTTAAAATAGACTAGGATACATTTGGGGTTGATCACAGTATAGCCTACCCACTACAGCTAACTACTAGCCAGCTACATACAGTAGGCCTATATCCACTAGCCTACACCACTGCTGCCGAGTGACTTGGCTAAAAGGACTGACTGTACACTAAAACTAATTAAAAGAAACGGTAGCCTAGTGCTATTATTTGTAACATCAACGCGAGCAGGTTAACACGATGACACAAATCATACAATGCTGCAAAACATAACACGTTGAGAACAGCGCAAACAAAGACGAACGAGCAATGTGCTCTGGTAAATTACAAACTTGGCAGAATCAGAATATAACAAAGCCCTACAAGTGAAAGGACTTAAGGTTAAACCTCAAACCCTTGCATTACAACCACTAGGCCTATATCATGAAACTGTAACATATTTCACTTACTTTCGTGAGATCGAAGACTTTCCAAGACTTCTTCCAGCGGTGTTCAAGAATCACGGAATTCAAACAGAGCCCGTTTACGGAAGTCAGGACAAGACTTCAATCGATCACCTGAAAGCAGAGGCGCTGTCTTCCCCCTACTGGCGTGGGGGTAGGCCTACGTGTAAGGCAGAGCCTGTCTGATTGAACTGAAGTGAATTGTGAAATGAAAGAAGTGAATTTTCTTAGTTGTGAAAAGTGTTCTATTGATAGATTTTTGTTTAAAGTTCATTCACCTAATACGGTAAAAAAAAGCACAAAAGTATATATTTTTTATTCAGTAAAATTGATATTAGCCTAAAATAAATATTATCTTGATATGATGTTTACCTTACTTAGATTTTATAAGACCAATCATTTGAGTGGATCTAAATCAAGTGACTGCAAACATTTTGTATGTTACTTCAAAAACTGAAATGGAGCTTGTGTAAGTGTCGACTATAGCTGTTATTGTCTCCAGTTTCTAAAGCTGATAGAGGCGCAATCAATCACACAATAGACCTCTGAAGTTCGCCTACAAAAAAGCTGCCATCTTTGACATCCGGTATCTGGCGATTTTTCCTATGGGAAAATAACATGGGGATTTTGAATAATCGCACCTGTTAAAGTCTCGTGGGGATGAAAAAGTCTGAAATGCATACGTTTTCCTGAACACACTTTTGTCCTCTGCCTTCGAGTGGATACTGTGATCTCCGGTAAGTGAAGGTGGCACACTTAGATTTTTGCTATCCCAGAGCTAACTTGTAATGCAATTTACCATAGGTAGTTAGCTTCAATTAACAACCGGATCTCCTTATATGGGCAAAGATGGCCGTTTTGGATCTTTTTTGTAGGCGAACTTCAGAGGTCTATGCCATATAACACATTTAACACGGCATGGAATTGGAATGAATAGAGACGCATTACCGTTGACGTCATTGCCACCTAATCAGAAGCCTCGAATGCAAATAATGTAAAATGTGTGAATGTAAAATGGTAATGGTAGGCTACAGGAACAAATGAAACATGTTCTGAATGTATTCTAGTGATAGCAGAAAACTATTATAAAAATATTTTATATTTTATTTACCGAAGTATTATTGTTTGTTTAATCCAACGTGAAACTGCAATCGGTTCTGAATGCAGACCAGGCGTTGTCTTCCCCCTACTGGCGTGGGGGTGTAACGGTTGGACTTTTATATTGAGCCAAGTGAAATGTGAAATGTAGAAGTGAAAATTGTTTTATTGATAGATTCGTGTTTTAAGCATTTTTCACTTCATACGGTTACAAAATTGAAATCAAGCACAAAAGTATTGTTTATAGCAAAATTGATATCAGCCTAAAAATAAATATATTCTCTTACTCCTTATCTTAATTTGATTACATAAGGCCAATCATTTTTAGTGAATATCAAGTGACTGCAAACCTTGTACATGTATATGCTAGGCCTACTTCAAAAACTTAAACGGAGCTGGTTAAAATAAACATGTCAAAACAGCACTCAGAACAACCAAAAACAACCAATAACAACCAAACGGGAACGTTGTGAGAAGGTACTGTGCAACCATAGGAGAACGTTTTGGTTGGTTGGTTCCCTTAATGTTTAGGAACGTTAAGGAACCCTTAGGTAACGTTCCCTAACCGTTAGTTTTTGGTTTGGTTCGAACTACCCTTTAGGGAACCATACACTAACGTTCCCGAACGTTCCCTTAACGTTTTGTGTTAGTGGGGTATAATGTGTCATATAAAGGCCAATGTTATTATAAGCGCTTTCAGATATAACCTCCGGAGTATATGAGGAGGTTTGTCAAACGGAGGTCCTACCCTTCGCATTATTCAGATATGATGCTAACCTGTGGACGTATGTGTGAACGACAAACACGCACATTACAGAATCTCCGTGTGGTTGTCGAGTGAGGGGTGGGGGCTTGTAGAGTTCACAAGATGCGAGATATGACGCAGAATATATGCGGCCACTGCCTGTCACAGCTAACCTGGCCCTAGTCAGATGAATTTTGCTCCGCCTAGCTCCACTCATCCATCTGGAACCGATCCATTGAAGTGTTGCTTCAGAAGGCTGGACCTAATCAAAAAATGCTTGCATATGATTGAATAAGCCACTTGTCCGTCATCTATTGACATGCTACTTCAACCACTCACATCGAAGCCAACCCGTGACGCTGATAACAGTCTCACAGTCGCTTCTACGCTATGTCACATCTATGAAACTCCCGCCCTGCGTCCTGATTGGCTAAACCATAAAGTTGGTTGGAGAAATCACTCTCAATGGAAGAGGTTCCAGATGGATGTGAGTGAAGCTAGGCGGAGCTAAGCGGAACGACATTCATCTGGCTAGGGCCAGGTTATGTCACAGCTGCTTTTTGTTTACAAAGTGTAGCCTATGCATTATGTAGGCTAAAGAAGAGAAATCTATTGTGCATAGGCTAATACTTGAAGTAGGCTAGTCACATAATTGTGCACTTGAAATTGACCTAGCCTACCAGTATTTGTATGTGTGCTTCGAATAAACACATTTGTCTGTTTTCAACGTTATAGAATTACTTGGCTATAGAACCCCAAATCTGGTTTGCGTTGGAGAGAGAGAGCATGCACAAACTTTATGGTAGGCTACCAGCCAATTCAGTAGGCTAACTCAAGACTTCAAGATCATACAACGTTTTAAGCAACAAACTAAATACTAACATTAATAACAGTGAAGTTGTTCGTTTTTTCATGGTTTATTTTTTCCAAAAGCATCCTCTCCCCATCTGTCGCATTTACGTAAGGAGCTTGGAACAAAGTTGGGTTTTCTTCGTTTTCATTTTCTCTAGGCATATAGGCTATGCTCAGCAAATATCAGCGAGCTCAGCAGGTCATGAAGGCTATCAATGAACAGAAAACCATGTTGGCTAACAATTTATTAAATACTCCTGTTATTGTCGTCAACGACGTCGCTGTAGACTACTGCCTTTTCAGCGCCTTCTGCTTATGATGATTCAGTCTTGAATTCGTTTGGCCTTGCCATGCAGTTGTAGGCTAACGTGTCTCTAACGTTCCCTTCAGGTGTTCTATCAAAATGTTGTATGCCCTCATGGACAGTAGCTCCGTGATGTCTGCATCTTTCCAGGTCGGAGATTTTCTGGACAGCACTATGCCACTCCATCATAACACTGGCATTTAAGTCAGATCTAACCACATAAACACTGGGTAAATTCGGACTTCCATATGACCGGTTATGTCGTTCAGATATACGGCCCCACCACAACATCGGCAGAACCTCCGGTCTTACACGTATGTCTGAAAGCACTTTATGTAAGCAACTTAAAAACTTAAAATTCAGATTGACAGAATCTCCTGTTTTCCCGGGGAGTGCGCGAGTGTGTTTGTGTTTTTTTAGAAGTGGGGTTTGTTGGTTTGTAGTGGACACCTTCTGCTAACCAGTGCCTAAGGCTGCAGATTAACTGTAACTCTTTTCTGTGAGGATGGACACTGGTTTTCAGCAGCCCTCACAACCCCACACCACCACCCCACCCCTTCCTGTGAGGATGGACACTGGTTTGCAGCGGCCCTCACAAACCCACACCACCACCCCACCCCTTCCTGTGAGGATGGACACTGGTTTTCAGCGGCCCTCACAACCCCCCCCCACCCCACCCCTTTCAAGTGTGCATATTGTATATAGTTCTCTGCAAACCTATGGTGGCATCATGCCTTCAGTGTGTCTTAAACAACCACACATAAAATGTATTATATTATATTGAGATTTTATTGTATTTCTCTAAATGCATACTTGACTGTAGATAGATTTATGAGTAAAGTTACCAACACAGGAAATGTTCTATTTTGTCTTTATTATGTTGTCAGAATGCACCAGAATGCTTTGTTTGTATGTGAAAATCACAAACCCCACCCCCCTAAAATTAAATGAAATCATATTGGACATATTGTGACTCTCTAACTCTTATCTTATGTAGCTGTAGAAGCAAGTCTCTCTGATGTTTCTGTTTCTGCACTACAATGGTACTGTTACCACACTGCACATAACTGTACTGTACATATATGGTTCATACCATATTTATTCAGTTTTTATTATAATATATTCTGTTCACTGCATATATCTATATGATTCATAATGGTACTGCCAATACATTGCACATATATGTAAGCCTACATGTTGTGTTCTCTACAGATGGAGTCGAGTCTCCGTGCAGAAGTAGATATTGTATGCCAGGTTTCAAAAGTTACGATCTCAGTCCAATCGTTTGCAGCTCCATCACAGCAAGTTATGGTCCACCCCCAAAGGGAAATGACAGTGTTCGTTGTGCAATTGAAGCAACTCTTTCACAACGATCCATAAAAATTGTTTTAAAAATTGTTTTCATTTATGACACGGATATCCATGGCTGAGACGTCTTTAGATCGTCTTTAATTATAAGTTCTCGTAACGCAGGGTAAACTTAAACTTACGTGTCCATAATATTATACTTCTTTGGGACACCCGTGATCATAACTAAACGATTTATTTTGTAATAGTATTTATAACATGAATTTATAACATAAAAGTGATGTTAATGTTCGCAAAATAACTATTTTTCTTGTTTCCTTTGGAATATCCACGATCGCTTCCTACTTCCTGTCCTGAGTGGCGAGATTTCACTATCTGTTACGTAACTTCCGTTCTTAGCTGTATCCCATCTAGCCACAACCTTCATAATGGTAGGCTACAGGAAGTGGGGAGAGGGTATGGGATGACCAGAGCCGTCATCTATCGTCTTTCCAGGCACACAGCTCGTTATATAGCGACTGCCTTAACAGATAGGCTTTGCTCTTGGGTTTGGCCTTACAGCGAACTCAATGCTCTTGTTGCTTGCAGTTTGTTAAATAAAGCAATGAAGATTACATTATTTATTTCTGATTAATTGCGTCTTTTGATGTATTTTGCAACATTTGCTTGTTAGGCTGGGCTACTGTCAATGTCCTGTACAGGTCAATGTTCAACAATTGCTGGTGTAGGCCTAGGCTATTAATCAATTAGGGACTGTTCGTTATTTATTTAATTAAGGGGCTACCGGAGGAGTTTTGGGAGCGTTAGTCAAAAAAGACGTGACCCTCCCTCGCCAGCAAGAATTTATTGATGCCTTAGGCTACTGGGTCAATTTGGGAGCTTGCATGCTACGACTCCTTCCTTGATATGCCTTGAAAAGGCTGTCGTTTGCACAATTTCACAAATAATCACCGGCACCGAAACAAACCTGTCAACTTTTCCCGGGTTTCGCGTATTTTAACTTTTTCCTCGCTGTCTTAGGAGGAGCTGCAGGGCCGTCGCAAGGGGATGCGGCCTGTGCGAACTTGACAGATGCAAGGCCCTTTTCACTTACGTGCATGAAATCATGTGATAGCTTACTTTACACATAGCCAAGGCTACCGTCGGTGTATTTTAATAGTAGCCTAGTCTAATAAGCTACACCAGCTTGCCTTTAAGAGGGGAAATTCAATTGTATAGCCTATAACATTAGCTGAGTCACATATTTGGCCATATGGTGTTTATCATAGGCTACATCACGAAACCAAATAGTGTAACAAAGGCGAACACTTTAAGTGAACATTTGTGTGAAATTTAAGTGAAATTTCTACAGTAGGCCTACAACATGCAGGTAGGCTGGGCTACTGTCAATGTACTTGTACAGGTAAATGTTCAACAATTGCTGGTGTACAGTTATATAATCAATTAGCTAAATCATTTGTCCAGCTGTTTAAACATTTTTTCGTGCTACATTCAAACGCAAAAGGTGCTTTGATATATTTTTCGTTTGAACGTCGGCAAGCAGGCATGCTTTGGTTGCAATGAATGAGGATAATTGCTTTTTTTGCATTATTTTGAATATGACTCGCTCCAGTCTCAACAGCACGTACTTTTTCCACACGCTAAGTTCTAACACACATATACCCTCTCGCTTTCTCTCTCTCCATCCCTGCACACGGTGCTTTCTTAAAGGAGCTGCACCATTTTACAACAGTTGCATCTACATTTTCATATTAGAATGTTTTGTCAAGTGTAAGCTTAAACTACCGTGATCAATTTAAGTTCCCGTGCCCCCGCTGCGTCATGGAAGCAGTAAGTCAGTCGCATCAAAAATAGTAGTGGCACCCAAGTGACACCTTGTGGTTGTTTGTGTCAACTGCAGTTTGTGCCATTTCTGCTGAGAAAATGGGGTGCGTGATTCATGAAGGAACCCGTCCAAATTTAACGGGGACCCACTGTATGCGACAATTAATGGGGGGCCCTTAATACATCTAGGCCCAGGGGCCTGAAAGTTCATAATCCGCCCTTGAGAAAAAGATATGTATAAATAAGAAAATAATAATAAAAAATATAAAAAACAAAACAAAACACATTATAAAATCTATAAAAAAAACACAAAAAAATACAAGAGGTTAGCGGCACTGAGTCTTCACGTGGCAGCCCTGTTTTGACTCATTTTACAGTACCACACAGTTCTAATGAATTTATTCTTTATTGGAATCAAAATAATGGTTATGAACCACAGAAACCACCAACACTAGGAAAAACGATATGATAAAGGAGAAATATGCAATTACTTAAAGGGAAATTGTACTTCTTTTTCACATAAATATGCTTATAACCAATTGCTTTAATATATAAGTGTACTTGTAATCACTTATTTTTCATGCAAATACAGTATACTAATTAGAATATTATATGGCCAAAACAGGTATCGGACACCAGTATTCCTGGTCTAGGAGAAATACAAAGGAGTAATGGTCATTTTAAGGACCTGGTGGCCGCCATTTTGAAAATGGGGCCTTTCTTGGAGTCAAACTTTGGTAAATGTTTAGTATGTTTTTAAGTACATCTGATACTACTGTAAACCACTAAGAAACCTTTTGTTAGAATTTTTTTAGGGTCAAGCCATATTTGCAGCTGACTCACTTATCAACCGTAGCAAACCTGCCTCACCATTGTCCGCCATGCTCCTTGTACACTCAGATCACTCACCAATCACTCAGCAATTGAGACAAATCAGCAGGATTGGTATAACCCCCTCTCCCCCACTACATGCCCCTCTATGTCTCCTCCCCTGAATGGTTTACCGTCAACCTGCAGTTTTCCTCTGTGCTGCTCTGGCCTCCAGAGGCCTAGGACTGGCTCCCTTGTGGGGTGGTTGGGTGGATGAGCTGGAAAGGGGTGTCTACTCTGAGGGAGGATATGCACCCAGAGGGATCTCCCTGCCACCACACCTCTTCAGCTCTCCTCTTCCCCTGTGACTGCCAGGGCCAGCTCCACTGCCAGGAGCAGCAGTGACCTACTGGTTAGCGCTTCAGACTTATAACCGGAGGGTTGCCGGTTCGAACCCTGACCAGTAGGCACTGCTGAAGTGCCCTTGAGCAAGGCACCTAACCCCTCACTGCTCCCCGAGCGCTGCTGTTGTTGCAGGCAGCTCACTGCGCCGGGATTAGTGTGTGCTTCACCTCACTGTGGGCAGTGTTGCCACAGTTACCTTGAAAAAGTAATCTGATTACTGATTACTGATTACTCCTTTAAAAAGTAACTTAGTTACTTTACTGATTACTTGATTTTAAAAGTAACTAAGTTAGATTACAAGTTACTTTATTAGTTACTTTCAGCAGCTGCCGACAACACCCCCAACGCCTCAATATAAAAATGATAACCGGTTTTGCCAATACTCACCATACTGGAAGTGCATTTTTACAGCAATGTAGCCTATAGCAGACATCCCAACCTAACCTACTTAGATACTGAAATTCAGATGTTTGTTCAATAATGTCTAAGTACACCAAATAAGGCCTATTGATAGAAATTGTTATAGTAAAATATGTAGATTTTTTTTCATGTAGCCTTGGCAACTAGCCATCTTGTAGCCTATAGGCCTGACCGTGTAATATGCAAATGAAATTACACGTTAAACTCACCTCAACAAGTCTTTTGCAATCATTTAACCCGCCGTGAGCAATGCTAAAGTCGCTGTTACAAACAGTGCAGTATGCAAGATTATCATTATGTTTTAATCTTTTGAGACAATTGGGTACACTTTTGTGTAGTCTGATGTGAAATGGGTCTTAAATCTTCCTTTTTGAGGGGCACTGACGCTGCCATGACGCTTCTGTTCCTAGATACACTGACTGAACTGATTAATTATGTTTGGGAGAAAAGAGATATAAGCACTTACACTTAAAACTGATTGGTTGATTTAGCAAAACAGACCAGGATGCTCTCTGCCTTGGATGCGCTTCAGGCACAAACGCACCACTCCTCTCTCTCCCTCTCCGTTGTGTGCGCATTAAGCTATGCACACGCGATTTGAAGCAAAGATTCTAGAATCTTTGATTTAAAGTCCGGTCTGGCTTGCGTGCTCTTGTTTGCTCTAGGTTCCGGGAGATTTTATGTAATTTGCGGGCGTCAGGAAGCCGCTATCAACATGTGGGAGACTCCCAAAACTTCGGGACACTTGGGATGTCTAGCTAGACAGCACTTTGTCGCCAGCACAGAATGTACAATGTACCTTAATGTTGTCATGTTTAGCTGACACAAACTCAAAGTAATGACTGATGAAATGTGCATCTCTCTCTCCCTCCATTGTTGTTTACGTTTGTGTCGCTGCACGTGAATTGTCCTCATGCTGAAAACGTGAGCATAGCCTACATGACATTAATCCCTAAGACAAGAAGAAAGCAAAGAATATATATTTTTATTAAGGAAAATGACATAGTAACGCACAGTAACTTAGATAAGTAACTTTAATCTGATTACTGGTTTGTAAATAGTAGCGCGTTAGATTACTCGTTACTGAAAAAAGTGGTCAAAATAGACTAACGCGTTACTAAGTAACGCGTTACTGGCATCACTGACTGTGGGCCAGAGGTACGTACATTTGCGAACGTAGCGTTATCAGCGTCATGGACAAACCGCAGATTGCAAACGCTGTCAGACCCAAGTTTCCGTCGTATTTTTCTCTGCCTTTCTCCGCCCATAAACGCAATTTACGAACGTCCACAACTGAATGGCAGCGCCTACATACAAGCGCAGTTGAATGAAGTTAACTGATGACAATATTAAAAAGAATCAAACGTTTAGCGATCATGAAATAATACATACATGATAAGATGTCAACAAGCAGGGAGATAATGAAGATCAGTATCTACTCAAACTACTTGTGCACGTAGCCTATGGAAGATTGGTCAAATCTAGCAAGTAGGAAAGTTTAAGTGAATGACGTGAAAGTGAAAGTAAGACATTCGAAAGGCCAACGAAAGTTAATGTTGCTTTTGATAGTACAAAGACTTACAAAACTGGTGCTCTAAATAGCGATTCTGTTGTCTTTGAAAGGTTCTCTTATTGACGCATTGAACTGCAATTTGGATTAACACCTGCTTTTACAAGGCGGAAGTATTTAGGCGCAGAATAGACGTGCGCTTTCAGGAGCAGTCTTTGTACATACCGTGGAATACTTAATTAGGCGCTCTTTACTCCCCTCTTTACTTTTACGCTAAACTCCCACTTTCCCCTGGATCCTCCCATGAATGCATATTTCAATGCATGACATGAAAAACGCAATCTGCCACTTTCAGCTCCCGTGACAGTCAGTTTGCGCTTTTACATCATTGCGGCCTGTTTGTACATACCTCGCAACGATTTTACACGCACGTTGCGAAACAAATACGCCTGAAGTGGGCGCAAAAGCGTTAGTACATCTGGCCCTGTGTGTTCACTGTGTGCTGAGTGTGTTTCACTAATTCACGGATTGGAATAAATGCAAAGACCAAATTTCCCTCACGGGATCAAAAGAGTATATAAACTTATACTTACTTATACACACTCTACACCTCACTTTTTAATGCTCCTCATGCTAGATGTCCAACATTCACACCCTTATTCAAGAAAACAATAACTAAATCATCTAGGAATAGGGCCAGGTGGGGTGGAGGACCTGAAGAGGCCCTGCACAGTTGTGCCCCACCTCTTTTTAATGCATCTCATATTAGAGGAGGCACACAATCAATTCATTGGTAGTGCAAGGGCGGTGCTTGAGGGGAGACCTGAATAAGTTCTCCCCCTGCTCCGCGCCTCTTACTGCACATTAGAAGGCATGCATAACACAGGGATAGTGGGGTGTGTGGATGAGCTGGCCTGGCAGTATGATAGCAACTGGTATCAATGGCAGGGGAGGGCGGGAGTGGAGTGGTTCTAGCACCCCCCCCACCCCCCCAGCTTGCTCCTCAGCCGCGGTGAGGGCTGGAGCAGTCAGATGAAAAATCGGATGAGCCTGACCCAACCCAATATACTCAAAACCTCATACCCACTCCCTCTTATAAGGGACTGTTCGTTATTTATAAAAGGGGCCACTGGAGGGATTTTGAGTGCTTCAATCAAAAGTTGCATGACCCTCCCCTGCCTGCAAAATTTTTTTCAACGACCCTCCAACAGAATTTTCAGAATAGACATGACCCACCCCGGCCAATTGTCGATGTCTTCCGCCCACGCTCTTATGCGCTATGAAAACACACTGACTTAAGCTACCGTTGAAATAACCAAACGTATTTGTTCAACTTTATGAAGCAGAATTACGCACTACTACTTGGAACGTAACACATTTTTGTTTGTGCAGGAGAGAGAATGACAGCGATTAACAAATTGCACTTGTTGCTGGTTACCAATAAATACTATATATTTTTTGCAGAAAAACAGAAAGGATGGAGACAGCATAGCTAAAGATGGGCAGGAACAAGGTCAATTGGTAAAAATGCTTGTCAAAACGTTAGGAGCTGGATGTGTGGATGAATGAAGCACAAGTATGCTTTACTATGTTAAGCATGCACACTGTTTAAAGTTAGGCTACACGGTAAACTACAAGTAAAGGTAAATTTAGCTTTTTTTAGGGCTGGATAAAGTTGACCAAATGAATATAGGCTGTTAGGCGTGAATAAAGTAGGCTACTTTGTTGCTCCAACCCTTCCAACGTTAATGGGGACGAATGTTGACATTTTCCGTATTTTGGGTGAGAAACCTGGGAAATCTCCCTTATTTTCAATGTTCAATGTTGACAGCTATTGAACGAAAGAGAACGTTATATGGCGATAGAAATCAACAATCAAACAAGCCACTTAATTTTTTTGCTTTTTTCATGAATGCAAAAGATGTGTGACCCCCCCTCCTAGAAAAAAAAAAAGTTGGGTGACCCTCCCCTCAACAAAGAATAAGAAGACATGACCCTCCCCTATTTTCCTCCGGTGGCCCTACAATAAATAACGAACAGTCCCTAAGTAGGATACAGTACTATGACCTACAACATTTCATACTATGCCAATCCTGCTGGTTTTAACATTTCAACACAAAAACATTCATCACACACACACCTACACAGACAGGACGCTCCTCATCAACCCCCTTGTAATCTTTCCCCTGTAGCATACTGTCTTATCAAATACTGTCTTTATTTGTTTCATGTTGTTTGAGTTCACAGGCTCTATAATAAGGTCTATAATTTCAATAATCTCAAATAGTCTTTGTATACTGTACGTTTCATGTCTGTTACACTTAGTTGGGTTTTGTAAGGTTTGTGGGTCTTGTTAATATTTGTATAACACCTTTGGAAAAAACTTAATAAAATAAAAATAAATTTAAAAAAAACTTATAGGCTATATAACATTTCATAAAACTTGCAATACAAAACAATGTTGACTTAATGTAAATAATCAGCTGTGGAGGTTTTGTGGGGATATCTGGTAAGATGTTTAGCATGTGCACCTGCAAGCATGGGCAGTATTTTTAATTGCATGTATTTAAAATATGTATTTAGAATGATTGGAAAAATCAAATGTAGTTTGTAACAAAATACGGTAACACTTTACTTGACAGTATCGACATATGACACATTCATGACAGTGTCATGTCACTCTTATGTCGACACTGTCAAGTAAAGTGTAACCCAAAATACTGATGAAAGTAGGCTATGCTTATCATAGTCGCTTGATGGTCTTTTGGGCCCCCACTGTCTCTTCAAGGCATCTAATCCTAACCCTAACCATAACCCTTGACTAACCCTAGCGCCTTCCAGGCAGAGCTGCCATGAAGTCAATAGTGAGGGCCAAAAAACAAAACATAGATCATCATAATAGGGATCATCATAGGGAATACATTAGGACATGGCCCCATGACCTTGAGTGCCTAATAGCTGATGTTCATTCTCACCACAGGGCAGTATTAAAACCACTTAATGGATTTGACATGAGGATTTATGTAAGAGTGCAGTTTTCTCCTCCAAGTTAATTAATTCCGGATCAAGGGACACCTTACATGATGCTATTCTGATTGTCCCCCAAGTTGTCAGTCATTATGTATAGACATTCATTTATAGCACACAAAGGGAAATACAGTTCAGTTTAAAAAGAGGCCGACCTGTTCAATTTGTTGTACTACTTTCATTGGTTACGGAAAATGATGGTGGGTAGTTTCCCTTGTTACAGTTGATTCCACTTTTGCGAAGCCTGCTTGTTGTCAGTTCAATCATCGTTTACATAGATATGGGAGAGTGATTTCTTTTTTTTTTTTTAAACAGATTTACTTCATAGGAGCCCCAATGTACAGAATTAATAGCCCCAATCAGAAAATAGTATTTCTTGGCTCTTGGGGATATGTTTTCAATAGAGATGCACCGATATGGAATTTTAGGGCCGATAACGATAACCGATATTTATTGGTTTGTTGTGGCCGATACCGATACGATAACCGATAATATTACTCTTGAAAAGAAAATGTGAAAAGTTATTTGGGGAAAGCATTTAATAAGCATAATTTTATTGCAGTAATTTTACCTACCACCAAATGATGGACAGAACTCATAATAGTCCTCAATAGTGCAGCAGTCAACAACATAACAGTAGCCTAGCCCTACAGTATGTGTGGCTCCTTTAAGTGAACCTGACGTCAGTGAATTGCGAGTGAGTGGCTAGAGAGTATGAATCGTTTTAATTTAGGACTAAACGCTCATAAACGGCTCAGCTGGGAATAAGCTACAGTATAGTGACCAAATCAGAGTTTGTGTTGAAACTTATGTTTAGTTTCAACTGAATAAAGCTGCAACTCCTCAGACTGTATCTTATGTCCGTCTACTCTGTTGCGCACAACCTGCTGCAGCAGAAATGAAAGGGGTTAGCCCCGAAGGTTTTAATAACTTATTATGATGACCTGTCTGGAACTGAAGCAGGAATGGTTAGCATATTTCTAGGTAGTAATACAAAACCCAACCTAACGCAATGCAAATATTATACTAAAACACAACTTAGAACTAGGCCTACTTATGTACTCGTCCCACTAACGAGTTTGCTTATTTGTTTCCCAGATCAGCGCGGTAAAGTGCAAACACACCAGCACAAGACGGCTCTAGATAGGGCTGAGCTCCGCTCTGGTAGGTTAAATGGCGGATCATTCACGAGACGATTTTGAGATGCACAGATTCCCAAATGAAGGCATATCCACAAAATATCGGCGCAAATTATCGGCCAGAATTCTGTTATCGGACCGATAATAATATTTTAATTTTTTCACTTATCGGCCAATAATATATCGGCCGCCGATATATCGTGCATCCCTAGTTTTCAATATGCCTTGTAGTTTCTTTTCTTTGGTATACCATGACTATTGTGTGGGTATGTTTTGTATTGTACAAATTACAAATGACCAAATTACAAATGTAGTAATTAGGCTACTTCTTTAGTAACAAATTACTAATTACTTGTATTTTAATGAAATATATTGTTCACATCAGTAGCCTTATTATGACCACCGCGCAGCGTTTTGATCTGTAGCCCCCCCGCTGGACTGGACCCCCCGAAAGGAGGGTAGGGCAGACACAGTTTTCTGTGAATATCTCGAGAACCGTAGGGTTTAGGAGGACCATTTTTTTTTTGTATGTTGATCTCAAGGGGCCATGTCAACCCATTCCATAACCACTCATTTCATGTATAGCGCCACCTAGTTAAACACAAAAAAGTAAAAATGAGGTGTTGTAATCGCAGGTATCTGTGACCTAACATAGTCAAAACTGCACAAAATTGGAAGTGTAGGATCATTATGACACCCTCTGAATGCACGCCAAGTTTCGTGGAATTCCGTTCATGGGGGGCCACACAATAAATTAATTTATGTTACTATACACCAACCGGCCTGTAGGTGGCCGGAGACAGTTTTCTGTGAATATCTCGAGAACCGTAGGGCCTAGAAGGTCCACCTTTTTTTGTATGTTGGTCTTAAGGGGACATGTCAACCTATTCCATTACCACTTATTTCATGTATAGTGCCACCTAGTTAAAAATTAAAAAGCAAAGAATTTGGTGTTTTCATCACAATATCTCTGGCTGACATGGTCAAAACTGCACGAAATTGAAAGTGTAGGATCATTATGACACCCTCCGAATGCATGCCAAGTTTCGTGAACTGAACCAGGGGTCATCTTAACCCATTCCATGTGCACACATGTGCATAAACAGATACACACGCACACACATACATTCACAGTAATCCTACGTATGACACATACTCACACAGTAGACATATGCATGCACATGCACAAACACAGGCACATACGCAGGCACACACACAAGCACGCACACACACACACACACACACACACCCACACACATAAACATAAACATGTACACGCACACATGCACACAAGAATTTCTCAGAATTATGAACAGGCAAGATGGGGGTGGGGTTGTATAAAATGAATTTTACATGTGAAATCTATGAACTAATCATGTTTTGGTACTTGTCTAGCAGATACCAGTGGGAATTGAGTGTGGATAATGCAATTTAGTGAGACAGTTAGAATCATATAGGCCTTTCAGCGTGATTTATTTTTGTGGAAAAAATGTGCTGGACTGGGCGGCGGTCATATTTTGTACCGCTCTGCGGTACATCTAGTTTTGTTACATTTCATGAGCCAGTATTATAGAGTTTGGTGTATTTGCCCACCTCTGTTCACCTGTAATCTATCCCTATAGACAAAAACAGGGTGATAACACAACACAAAATGCTACCCTAAATGCAATGCTATTACATATTTTCTCATTCTAGGGTGGTTGTAGGCCTATACCTTTACCTGTCAAAAATCACTATGAGACCTTTTCCCCTCGAATGATAAGCTACCGACTGACCAAAATTAGGGGTCTGGCTCTGTAGGCCTAGGCTATGGCTGAGTTAACTATTAGCTACCGTTTTGTTAGAGTGGAGCATACCATGTGAAATTCTTCCTACCTGGGGGGTGGGGGACCTGGAGCTGGGCGTGGTGTTTTGGTCATTTATTATTTATTTATTGGTTACAAAAGTGATCCAAAAAGCATTCCTATATATTTTTTGCAAGACAGAGTTGTTTTTGTAAAAGGTCCAGTTTACATGAATTACAGAGGTCAAGTGTGAGATAATACATTCGAATGTTTAACGTGCCTTCCCGTTGGTTAACCATCCACATTCTGAGTTCCAGGTCTCTCACCTGTTGACTCACGTTTGGTGAAGCTCTTTCCGAGAAATCAAAATGGAGGAATGAATTGTTTCAAGACAACTGTGAAGGCTAAAACACATTTTCTTGGATTGTGCGTGATTTAACTTTGATTTTGTCTTGATTCTGGTGGAGTAGGCTGGGCTAAGCCTACCTAAATGTACCGCAAAATGAGGCCTTTTGCGCTGCTTATTTTCACAGGTAAGATGACATCTTGTGTCATTATTGTTTAGGTTCGTGCGTTACCTAATACAAAGTTATGCCTAATACTAATATAAAAGCCTTCACCTAGTGATAGGCTACTGTGTGTTAATACGTTTTCAGCAATGAGAACTATCGTTTTAAAAGGGCGAGATAACAACCGTGGTGTAATGAAAGCCTTTTGACACCAGTGTAACGTTAGGCTCGTTTTCAAGAATAGAGCTAGGCCAAATTTACATTTCTGTAACGTTAACTTAGCCTATATTCTCCGTCACCCAAGTTGAATCTGTTATCTAATTACTATAATCGCATCAGTTGTACTTTAAATTTGAAACTTGAATAGGTCTTTAGGAAATGGTAACATTCCTTTTAACATGTCTACTCCAAACCTGCCTTTCCATGGGTGTGACTATTCTTGTGTGTTGCGGCCAGACTGTAAAAAATAGGTTGTGTCCTTTCTACAGTTGCGGCCCCAGGCTTACACTTCCTCGTTGAGCCATGAATGTTAGCTGAGGTTCGACAAACCTATTGCACTACCACTACAAGTACTGGCAGTGAACAATGACAGAAAAAAATCACTCTGATATAGGCTAATTAGTGGTAGGAAGGTCAGGGTTTTTTGCCATTCGATAGAGGAAACAGTTAAGCGAAAATAGCCTACTTAAGAAATATGGTAGCGCTATAGGCCTAAGGGAAATCATTCTAGGCTCTGCTTATCATTAAACGCACGTGTACACCAAACTTAACAATTCATTGAATATAGGCTATATAATGTAATATAACAATAATAAAACAACTGAATTATATAGAACTTTTCTAGCACAGAGTACTAGTGCTTTACAGAAAAACAAACATAACAAATAGTAATTGAAACAAATAAATAAAAGGGTAAACTTCCAATGACAGAAGTTAAACTCTCTATAAGAAATAATTGAGAAAAGAAAACGATAATATCCAGTAGGCTGCATATTTCATTAGTGATCCAATGGAGATCTGTTAACAATAGGTTTCATCTTAGTTTTAAAGGAACACGCCACCCAATGTCAGTAGTAATATATGTTCTTACCTTAACTTTCACGAGTTGAGTCATACCTCTCCCGTGTCGGTACGTGCACTCAAACGCTCTGGTGCGCGGCTGGACTGTGTTAGCATGTTGCTATGCTAGCGGGCTTTGACGGTAACTAAGCGTAGAAGTAATCAAAAACATCCACGTTTTCCCGACTTAAATACAGTTGCACGAGTAGTTGATAGAAATGCTACGGCCATGCAACATGAAACGTGGCAATTTTCCAAGCGAATAAACCGGAGAACTACAATATGAGGCGCAATAGCACTTGGGAGTACTTCAACCTAGTGTAGTAGTATTGTTAACACCTAATTGTAGATCCTATCCACCACAGAGTTTAGAATCCATGCTGGATCGACCCTCAGCCTCTCCCTCCCCTCTGAGCGAGAGAGAGGCACACACACTAGAGATGCGCTGATGGGCTATTATTTCAACCATAACTGCATAGCAAAACTTATAATCCATCAGCCATCCATCAGCACCAAAGTTTTTTGACCAATTTTCAAAACTGCACCCGCCCACCATCCGCTGGTTGTTTTAATGTAGGCTATATGGGTGATGCAGCGCTGCTGACGTGAGGCTAGAAAGCCCTTGCCTGTTCTAGAAAGACTGATCTAATGCAGCAAATATATTAAAAGGCTAAAGTCGTACATTGGCTATGTTGTAGCCTATCCCCAGAATATCAGCAGCAAACTCAGTCTCTCTCTCGCAAAACAGTCTCCAAATAAAACGCACATCGGCCTGTTGCCTATTCTGCCAGCTTGTGACAATATATCATCCAAAATGCTTGATTGCATTGCATTCTCCACATTTTTAGCTAAATTTTCATGTACCACATCAGCATTTTTGTTCAGTGAATCTTTTGTAAATTGCTTTACAATTACCGTCGGGCCTATACAATTTTATCATTGTAATAAAAAACGCAATTTGCCACATAATTTCAACATGCTCCTGGCCTACTAATTAATGCCTATTGTACTTTATGTTTTGCAAAAAGAAAGAAATCCTTGATAAAAAAAAAAGTCATTCACATTATAGGCTACTTTACACACTGTTATGTCAGGTTGACTGACAAGCCTGTTCTGAAGACTCCCATTCATTTTGACTGCACGAGCGCGTCTTTTTCAGACAGACAGCGCAATTCATTTTATAGCAGGCCATGGGACAAATATGACGCCTCGATATTAAAGAAACTCCTACTCCATTCATTCTGAAAGTCCACCGCACAACAGTGCAACGTGCATGTTCACATTTTTAGTAACAACCGCCAAACTTGCTTGCTTGCCTTACACATCTAAGTTTTCCGACTATTTTTCTTACGTTCTTTTTCAGCTGTGGATGTTATTGAGTTTGTAGACGTTTTAGCTCTTACGTTCTGAACATCTCGCACTGCCATCACCCGATGTCATTTCTGAGTCATATCACTCTCTGTCTCTCTTTTAAATGCCTATTCCCTGAATGGTAGGCTACAATTATGTGTTTTATATATAGGCTAATATCGAAACAAAATAACCCAGGCAGTCTCATCTAGGATATAACACAGGTTGAAGTCAACGTCAAGTTGGTTCTATTTAGGGAGGTGAATGTGTGTAAACATCTGTAGATGACTCAGAAATGACATCGGAAGACAAGGAGTGAATAGTGGCAAGAGGCAAGCCGAAGGCTGCTGACAAGGGCCCGACGCTATTGTAAAGCAATTTACAAAAGATTCACTGAACAAAAATGCTGATGTGGTACATGAAAATGTAGCTAAAAATGTGGACATTTTGGACGATATATTGTCACAAGCTGGCAGAATAGGCAACAGGCCGATGTGCGTTTTATTTGGAGACTGTTTTGCGAGACAGAGACTGAGTTTGCTGCTGATATTCTGGGGATAGGCTACAACATAGCCAATGTACGCCTTTTAATATATTTGCTGCATTAGATCAGTCTTTCTAGAACAGGCAAGGGCTTTCTAGCCTCACGTCAGCAGCGCTGCATCACCCATATAGCCTACATTAAAACAACAAGCGGATGGTGGGCGGGTGCGGTTTTGAAAATTGGTCAAAAAACTTTGGTGCTGATGGATGGCTGATGGATGATAAGTTTTGCTATGCCGTTATGGTTGAAATAATAGCCCATCAGCGCATCTCTAGTGTGTGTGCCTCTCTCTCGCTCAGAGGGGAGGGAGAGGCTGAGGGTCGATCCAGCATGGATTCTAAACTCTGTGGTGGATAGGATCTACAATTAGGTGTTAACAATACTACTACGCTAGGTTGAAGTACTCCCAAGTGCTATTGCGCCACACATTGTAGTTCTCCGGTTTCATGTTTTCATGTTGCGTGGCCGTAGCATTTCTATCAACTACTCGTGCAACTGTATTTAAGTCGGGAAAACGTGGATGTTTTTGATTACTTCTACGCTTAGTTACCGTCAAAGTCCGCTAGCATAGCAACATGCTAACACAGTCCAGCCGGGCACCAGAGCGTTTGAGTGCACGTACCGACACGGGAGAGGTATGACTCAACTCGTGAAAGTTAAGGTAAGAACATATATTACTACTGACATTGGGTGGCGTGTTCCTTTAAGGGGGGCCACACTATCTATCAAATTTCATTAAATGTGTTTAGCATGTAACTTGTGTCTTGTAAGCTGCCAAAATCAGGCAGTGTATCCCTAAGTTGGTTAAACAAAGAGGAAAAATTACTGGCCAAGTGGAGGAGCAGCAACTGGGAGAACAGTGTCAAAGATGTTAGTGGTGGTCTGACATGAAGAGGTCCTTCATTAACATTGTTAAAGGTGCTCTAAGCGATGTTACGCGGTTTCTAAGTTAAACATTTTTTTAGTCACATACAGCAAACATCTCCTCACCATCCAAGAGCTGCCTGTCCCCTGAATACACTGTAAAAAATGGTCTCTGTGTAGACAGCTTAGGCTCAAAAAACAGCGACAAAAACATCCCCAATGCAGCCTGGACCATGAAACATAACAAACTTTTCCAGCCATTCACTGTCAAGTACGTTCAGGAGAGTTTCAATTGCACGGGAGGGAGGGGCGACCTAGCTCTCGGTTTTGTTTGAACATCAACAGAAGTGACGTTACCAAACATCACTTAGAGCACCTTTAAGATCCAAGCTAAGAGGGTACAAAAACTAAATAAATCTAAAGTATCACAGTTGTGACTTGGTCTTAACACCTGCTGTAGTAAATTGAAAGGAATTTTATAATTTTTTGAAAGATTATTGAACGCTACACAGCTCCTCTGAAATCTTTGGTCGATATATTGTATCATTCATTATATAGTAGGTCATGGAAATATATAGTTTTTTTTCGTGAGGAAAAAGTCATGCAATTTTACATTAGAGAACCTTGTTAGAATGACAAAAGATACAAATTCAGATAATTTTGAATAAAAATGCAGCAATGCATTGTTTAAGGAGTCGATAAACTCCTTAAACAATGCAGAGTACTGGGACATTACAAATTAATTTTAACATAGAAACCTCAAAACTTGTCAGGTATCAGCAGCAGAAGGGCAGCATTTAAACAATCCTTAAACAACTGCTAAACCTCCTCCAAGTCAGCCAATGCTAGGAGAACTATAGAAGTTGTAACTGGGAGGGCACAGTTCCCCTAATTGGCTATACTCTCTTTTGAAGACAAAATAAAATAATTTAAAGGTACTATAAGCGCTATTGGGCAACGTCACTTCTGTTGTTCAAGCAAAACAGAAAGCTAACTCGCTACTCCTCCCCCTCCCTCCCGTGCAATTGAAACCCTCCTAAACGCACATCTCGTTAGTTATTGGCTGGAACACTGTTTGTAATGTTTCGTGGTGCAGGTTGCACAAGTTTGTTTTTGTTGCCGTTTGCGGAGCCCGGGCTGTCTACAGAGACCGCATTTTTTACAGTGTGTTCAGGAGACAGGCAGCTAGCGGATAGTGAGAAGACGTTTGCTGTATGTGACAAAAAATGTTTTAGCCTAAAAAACGTGTGACATCGCTTAGAGCACCTTTAAAGTGAATTTCTTATTAGATAAAGTTTCACGTTGAAGAGTGCCATTTTAAGAGTATGAATGGTTCCCACCTGACCACCAGAGAAGGTGGGGGTGGAGGATGGGGCTTTCAAATGGCACCAAGCTTTATGCAAATAAGAAGCTTCTTAACAACTTGCCTGGTTAGATGAACAAATTTCACTTTTGTTCATGTAGCTTTTATCCTATGTGTGAACATTTAATAATGGATGCATGGTAGCCTATTTGCTTTTCATATCAGTTCCATGATTGCTTAAATGAGCCCACATTAAGATTACATATTGGAAAGTTGGACCTGAACCTGGGTCCTCATGGTCATTGAGCTTGTATGTGATATGGGACACCATTGCTACTGATGCGCTACAACTTCCTCCGATGCGCCATAATATTACTATTTTAAAACTGTCAGTTTCAAGAACTACAATGTTGTACTGATGACATTGTGGCAATACTGCTATGTTTATGACCTGCAAGTATATTGATCATGGTGAATGTGTAATATTGATGGGGGAAATCATTATTATTTAGGTGCCAATATGTTTTCTTTACAGTAAAGCATAACCGAACATCATTGACTGTTTTTCTATTTATTTATTGCAGTGTTCTTCATAAGCTGTACCATGGCTATTAATGTACAGTGCCCAGTGAAGAGATATGTGGTCATCTTGTTCCAGCCTGTTACCCTTCAGTGCCAGTATCAGACATCTGACCTGAATCCCCCTCTGATCACATGGAAGTACAAATCTTACTGCAAGGACCCAATTGCAATGGCACTGAATCCAAGTAGTTCTGATAGTGCTCTAGCTCAAGCCAATCCAAATTATGATCCAGTGATTGAGTGTCCTGACAGCCAGCGGACAGTGCGCATAGTAGCATCCAAACGGATCTCTGTCACACTTGGATCAGATTATCAGGGCCGAAGGATCAGCATCACAAATGGTGAGTGAATTTTCTGATAATTCTTTCATAATGCTTTCATATCCTGACTTTTGGTATTGGCCTGTCCCTCAAATCCATTCATCCATCATCCATTCTTTGATAAATGGTTTCTGAGATATTGAGGCTCAAATATTGAAGGAAAAAAACACATTTTCATGTATAAGAACCAGTCATGTTCATACTAATTTTCACTAATTTCTACTTTCTCATAGATGCAGACCTAAATATTGCTCAGACTGCATGGGGAGACAGCGGTGTTTATCTGTGTTCTGTGGCTTCTGACCAAGATCTCACAGGAAATGGAGAGTGCTATACAGAGCTCATCGTGCTTGGTCAGTAGGCCTATTTCTTTTTTCATCTCTATCTTTAGGTCTGGAAGAATGTTAAAATGGCTACAAGCACACTTAAGACAGTTTTCATGCAGATCAGACTGCTGGTGTTGAATGTTTCATTATTACACAATGAATGAATTTGTTATTTTGTTTCTTATTGTTGTCTCAAAATATTGAAACCTATTATTTTGTACATAGTTTTATCACACTCAAGGGAGTATTGTACTTTGTTTGTTTTTTTTTTCTTTGTGAAGGACTTTGGTGGTGCGTTGAGGGTGTTGGTACAACTGAACACAGACTCCTGTAAAAGCTGAGATTAGTGGGCAGAGCAAATTGTAGGTTGAAGACTCAATTACTGAACAGAGCATTGTTCAGTAAATGGTACTTTATCTTTCCTTCACAGAAAGAAAGGCAAATACTACAGACCTCCTGCCTGGCATTGACTTACTAGTCATGGAAGGTACACATAACTGTGGACCAGTTCCTTTTGTTGCTTTGTGTGTGTAGACCAGTGGGTATAAAAGTATTTAAATGTTTATATGTGACCTGCCACGGCAAAACCTGGCATAAGTCGCAAAATATATTTAGAGATACGGAAAATTTAAACCAGTACATTCATTAAAAAAATGCACTAGGCTTGCTAGTCAATTTTGAGATCCTGGCATAAATGTGTTGTGTTTTCCTGAAAAGTAATGAAAGTAAATTTATTGTGTATAGCTGTATGCCTTTGGTAAAGTAAAGCAAAAATATATGTTTATGTAGAAATTCTAAAACAGCCTAGACAAATAATGGAAAAGATATCGCTAAAAGTAGCACACATTAGCGTTTGCTGCTCTACTGTAGCCACTCCCCCTCTCACACGGCACTGCACCAGAGAGGGTAGAAGTTGAGCTTTGGCAGAACTGTATCAGTGCACAAAAAAAGTTCAAAGTCAAGCAAGTGCAAAATGTTTGAATGATAACCATCACCCAGGCTATTTTGGACTGTCTTTGGACTTTGATTAAACAAACGACAATTTTGACTGTAAGGTCCCAAGCTTGGTCCCGAATTTAAACAACTTTAGAATGCTACACATGAAAAGCATGACCAGCTATAGACAAGTGGCAGACAGAGCGGAATGTCACTTATGGGCTACTAGAGACTGCACATTTCAAATGTTTTGTCTTCTCTATCATCTATCATCAATTTGGCTAAAGAAATAGCCTTAACTCCAAACAGAAGTGCATTCCAATTTGGCAAACATGTTTTCTCTGAACAGTTACATTTGAACGATTCATCCTGCTCATGTCCAGCCTCACTGTATGCTTACAGAGAACTACCTCAGACTGTTTGCAATTTTAAACGCATCTTAGCTGTTAGACTGTCATTTTTATCTGTAAATGAAGTCCAGTGTTTCCTCTATGTTGATTTGGTAGTGGCGGCCCCCCACGGTTTAATTTTCTTCCCCCACGGTATCAGAAATGGGGCAGACGTACAATAGTCGCAGTTGTCTTTCAAAATTCATTGTGCAGACCTGTTGTAGATTCTCCAAATATACAGCTCAATCACAACTGAAAATAATGCCTCATTGTGTGTGAATAGAGGTGAATACATATAATTGTTTGTGTTGCAGCGAAGTGTCAGTTGTCAGTTCCGTGGGACGGTGGGGGGGGGTTTCCTAGATCTAGGCACCAATCAGAACCCTTGAGGCAGGCTTTACACGATGATGATAGTGCACTGGCTTTTAAAAAAAAAAAAACATCAACGATGGCTGCTGCCGCTTGTTTGAAGCTGCTATCACGTTGGTTTAAAGGGGAACTTGGCAACTATTTCAACGTAATAAACCCGTTTAGAAATCATTTGGATGGTTAAATGACCTGTTCCGGTGAAAATGGTGACTTTCCCTGCTGCGCCTAGCGTCCCCAGGCGGAAAACCAACCTTGCAACATTGACTACCGTCCCGGAAAGAGAAGTGAGAAACAAGAAACTCGTTTTAAATCGTGTTTCTTACCTTGTAACATCCACATAGTTCTACCAAACGTATGCTAACCGTTCGCTAGCTTGTAAACAAATCCATGTGCTTTATCGTTACCTTTTCCCACAGTTTGAAATAGCATAATGCACAATTTATCCAGCAGAGGGGGAAATCCTGCCAAGTTTCCCTTTAAGACGGGGAGTTAGAAATTTCTTAACTGCTTCCTTATGTTGGAATAGGCAACATTGCACAAACATGTAAGGGGTACCAATGTGATGCAACAGTGGTACTTGACTTGACTTGACTTGGTAGACTACTGAAAACGGTTTGATATTCTGTTCATTTATAGGCCTACAGTAGCTGGACACGTAGCCGACAGAAAACACATAGGCTACTTTTGAATTGGTGTGCTATGCGAGCATAACTCGAATGCTACACTTCAGTGTTTGCCTTGAAACAATTCCGGCATAATTGCTTTGAACGTTTCAGTCTCTCGTCCCCCATTCCTGCTTTATATGTCTCGGTCAGCCAGAAAGGACGAATGAAACAAAATGCTTGTTTGAACGTGAACGGTTTTGTTCAGAGCTGAAAATGCAATTGACCTGTCGCTAAGTGCCACCCTTAGAACGCTGATGAGCCAATGACAGTCCAGCCTCAACGGGGCTCGGACATCTGCTCGGACAACTCCATAGGAAACAACAGGGAGGAGGCATAAAATTACAAATTAATGGTTATTTATGGAGTTTATTAACTCAAAAAACCCTGACGGATAACCATGGTCAAAGGTTTTGCAGGGGGACGTGTAATACTGATAGCCGGTACCCCGACAGGCTAGAAAACGGGGTATATTTTCATCAACAGTAACGTTAGCCTACAGGACGTCTCTCGCGTTTGCAACAGCTCGACGTAATGTAGGCTACTAAGCCAACAACTTGGGCACAGGTTTCCTGTTAAATCCCAAGATGAAAATGCTCATTAACCAACTACTATATTCTTACTACATCAAATATTAATGTAACTTAACATATCTTAGTATCAATCTTCCACTAGCTAGCTAGCTAGCATTAACGTCAGTGGTTTTTGCACAGTGATTTGCACGGCTACTCGCCACAACTGCTTGTCACCTTGTATGTATTCTAAAGTTTTGAATACACCCCTCCATAGCATAATTAAGTCCCTTTTGATAGCTTCTGGAGGAAAGTAAATCCTTTTTCGACCAAAACGTCCTCAAAGCCTGTTTTCATATACCGTCAGCTGCCATTGTCCACAGTGTATTTCTAATCAAGTCTGGTTTGTTTGTCCGAGTTCACATGGTAACAATGGGGGGCGGGGCTTAGCGACAGGTTAATTGTGTTTGACAGAGGGCAGATGTAAATTGCTAGTGACAAAATATTAGCTTTCAGGGTGGCACAATGTCTTTGTAAATTAGCCTACGTTTAATTAAAAAGTGGTTAATTCTTCCTGCTTCTCCCTACAACCAGACAGTGTTGCAAATTGTGTGTTTCCGTCACTCTGTCTCTTTCGTTGCTCTGATTGGTTTTTGGCCTCTCCTATTGCGTCCGAGGCATTTTGATCGGCGTCCGTTTGGGAACGCCCTTTGGAAATGGGCTGTGAATGAACCTTCCCCAGACCCAATCTGAGAAGGGTCTGGTTTCAACCAGGCTACTGAAAATGGACCAGAGAAAGCAAAGGAGAGAGTTCAGTGATCAGAAAGGAAATTATAGAAAAGCATGTGCAAAGGCGTGTGTGGTATACCTTTACCAAGCAGCTTATTGTTGCTTTGAGTACAGTTACAAATATTATTAAGAAAATTAAAGCCAATGGGAATGTAGCCAACCTCCTTGGATGTGGCCAAAAGAGAAAAAGACTGAACAGAAGGATTAGAAGATAGTGACAAAGGAAATATCCAGGGTGAACATCAGTGTCTGATCAATCAGTTTGGACAACTGTGGACTCCACAGTTCAAAGAAAAGCATAAACAGACTGGCAAATTACAACAGCTCTGTGTTTACAGACAAAAACAATTGAGCTTTCTCAGAAAAGAACACCGTGCCTACAGCCTACAACATGGAATAAGCTTGAGGTGCGTTCAAATTTGGCAAACAATGAACAGTCTCTGAACAGTTACATTTGAACGATTTGGTGTAAACATTTCATTGAGTGTTTTCAAACGTTTGCCAAAAACTCAAGGCAAACAGAAACATTCACCTATGTCTGCAAATTTGAACACACCTTTAGTTATGCTTTGGGCTGCTTTGCTGCATCTGGTGCATGGAACAGTGACATTTCATGACTAGAAGGCATCCTGGAGCAAAACATGACCCAGTGTCAGAAAGCGCCGTATCAAGCACATGTCATGACTCAAAACACTTGGCTGAAAGCGCCCATGACCAAGAAAATGTCAGTAGACTTTTCTGAAGTGACCTTCTATGAGCCCTGGGCCTTTACTCACAAAACATTTTATGTTACTGCTAAGAGTACTTCTAAATCACACTAGGTTTTAAGAGATACTATTAGTTTTTAAAAAAAGCTGTTCAACAGCTGTGGGAACATTTCTAGACTTCCTGGGACGTTATTGGGTTATGTTCAAAGAATGTACCGGGGGCGTTAGGGTAAGGGGTAGTTATAATAATAATAATAATAATAATAATAATAATAATAATAATAATAATAATAATAATAATAATGATATGCCATTGGCTTTTCATGACATTCAGCCGCCTTATATGATACTTTAATATAATTATTACCTCTAGGATATTGATACCATTTGTAGCCTTCTTTTTTTTCTCCAAAGCTAAAATAAATGGATTTCAGATTTTTCTATTTCATATTGTTTTTTATTCATAAAAAATAAGGCCAGAGGTCTTCTACTTCTCATCAGAAATCTTTTTGGAGAAGCACTCCTCTTCCTCCTCTTGGTCATGAAACAGGTTATGATGATGATGTGCAAAGCAATGAAGGTACAGAGAGGCTACTCTGATTCAGAACCTGATTCATGAATTTCTGTTAAAAAAACCGAGTCGAGCGTGTTAATTCAAACCAAATCCATTGGTTTGTATAGAGGTTTGCAATGTGTGGACGTAATTAAACAACTTCATCTTTTCCATTCTCTGATTTTATTTGATTCTAATAATTTGGGGACACTGCCTACGTTGAGTGAAATTGTCACCCTCCTCTCTGCAGTCGGAATAATTAATTCCTATTCATCATTGCTATTCTACCATCAAAGAGGCCTATCGCGCTTGTGCGCGCGCGCCACTAGGCAATGGCGATCATGCTGTGATTAAACTCATCCCCACATACCGGTCTCAACTCAAAAAACAAAAACCGATCAAGAGGTCTGTACAGAAATGGACACCCGCTGCAACTGAAACACTACAAGCCTGCTTTGACATTACAGACTGGGAAACTATTAAATTGGCATGCAATAACTTTGATGAGTATGCAGACACATGCTTGTCCTACATCTACTTCTGTGAGGAACTCTGCATTCCCAGACAATCTATTGTCATCTATGGGAATAGTAAGCCATGGTTCAATAAGGAAGTAAGGCTACAGAGGAGCGGAGACAAGGCTGCCTACACTAGGGCCAAATACGCACTCAGCAAAGGCATCCAGCATGCTAAGGGGCTGTATAAGGCCAGGATTGAACAACAGGTCGGGGATAAGAACATCAGAGCTGTCTGGAAGGGCCTACAATCTGCCACGGGCTACAAAAAGCCCCCCCCACCAGCCTCCACCGACCCAAATCTACCAGACAAGTTCAATGTGTTTTGCACTAGGTTCGAAGCCCCACGTGGGTCCCCCCACTCCACCCCCCCTGCCACCACCTCACCTGCTCCACTGGTCATCTCGGAGCATGAGGTTCGGAGGCTCTTTAAAGGTCAGAACATCAGGAAAGTGCGGGGACCAGACATGGTGTCCCCTGCTACCCTCAAGCACTGTGCCAGCGAGCTGACCCCAGTGTTTATGGACATTTTTAATCAGTCATTAGAACTATGCCGAGTACCTGCCTGCAAATCTGCTGTCATCATTCCGGTGCCGAAAAAGCCCAAGATCACCTGCTTGAATGACTACAGACCGGTCACCCTCACCTCTATAGTCATGAAAGCATTTGAAAGCTTGGTCCTGTCTTATCTCAAAGCATCCACCGACCACCTCATGGACCCCCTTCAATTTGCATACAGACCCAACCACTCAGTTGACGATGCAATCAACATTGCACTTCACTTCATTCTACACCTGGACAGTCGGAATACCTACGCAAGACTCCTGTTTGTGGATTACAGCTCTGCCTTTAACACCTTCATCCCTGACCTCCTCCACAGCAAACTGACCCATCTGAACATTCACCCCCTCCTCTGCTCATGGATTACAGACTTCCTCACCAACAGGACTCAGTATGTCAGGCTGGGCCCACACCTCTCACAGCCCCGCACAGTGAACACCGGTGCCCCCCAGGGCTGTGTGCTGTCCCCCCTGCTCTTCTCCCTGTACACCAATGACTGCACCTCTGGAGACCCTTCTGTCAAAACCATCAAATATGCGGACGACACCACCATAATAGGCCTCATCTCCAACAACGACGAGTCAGCCTACTGCAGAGAGGTCAGTCTCCCGGAGTTCTGGTGAGCTTAACATCAACAAAACAGTGGAGATTGTGGACTTCCGCAAAAAGCCCCCGACTCATCCTCCTCTGGTCATTAACAACTCATCTGTTACTGTGGTAGAGGACTTTAAGTTCCTGGGCACAACATCACCAAAACACTCAAATGGGACAATAACATCTCCCAACTAGTGAAGAAAGGACAGCAGCGGCTGTTTTTCCTCCGCCGCCTAAAAGGACTACAGGTCAGTCCCCCCATCTTGGTACAGTTCTACATAGCGGTCATTGAGAGTGTGCTAACATCCTCCCTCACGGTCTGGTTTGCCTCTGCGTCAGCTTGTGCGAAGGCCAGGCTACAAAGAGTCGTCCGGGCAGCAGAGCGCATCATCGGCTGCTCCCTGCCCCCCATCATGGACCTGTACAGCTCCAGGTCCATTAACAGATCTGCAAAGATTGTGGCCGACCCCTCTCATCCTGCCAATTGTCAGAAAGGCTCCTTCCGGGTCCAGTAAATGTTCCAAAAAGTGATGGCTCAACCACAATAGCACTTAAGACTTAAGTGCAAAGGTTTTTTATTTTAGCCTGTGCAAAACAGTGCCACCGTTAAGGTGAGAATAGTCCACAATATCCATGTGCAGAATAATATTCAAATTGACAAAAACAAAAAAACCTATAATACAAAAATTAGCTGCAGTATTTTCCCTTCAGTCACCAACTCAGTTATACCTACTTCTCTTAGACCTAGGTCTCAACGTCCACTCCTCCATCAGGCCTACCCAGCCTGCTTTTAACCCTGTAACCCTGCCCCCATGGTCCCAACCAAAACATGCAGGGTTGTCACATAATTCATAACATTCAGTTACAGGATAAAATTAAACATATGATTTAAAATAGCAATCACACCACATGGAAAGTAGGTTCTTTAGCAAATACATCATAAATAAATACAGTTCACATCTTCCTTTTTAACATATGCTTTGAGTCGGCTTATCAACCCTGTTATCTCCCCTTCCCCATGAGCTCACCCCAATTCCCTATTTTGCGGGACAAATTCTTTAAAACAGTCTCTGTGCCTCCAGTCTGGTTTGTCCCGGAGCAGCACCCATACCAGTGCCTGCCAAGCTACGATACAACGCTAAGTACTGACATAACACCTATATGTATTTCATGCATCTGTATTTCATGTATGCTATAACGCAATAAAGTACAGCTTGATTAAACTACTTATTGCCTTATTTGGGAGGGAGGAAGACATTAGGGGGTATTGTGTGGCATGGTTATGTGTGCGTGTTTGATGAGGGGGCACTGTTAGCCGCTAACGGTGCATGCACTCACTGCCGCGGCTACCATAAAACAGAGGGCAAGTGTATTGTTTTGTTATGAGGGAAGGCTGCCATTTCCCGCGACAAATCCCACTGTCACACCAATAGTCTGTTTAATCTTCTCCCCTCTGGAAAGCGGTACAGGGCTTTTCTGCCCAAAACATCACGCCACCGCCACAGTTTTTTCCCCCTGGCAATAGCCCTCCTAAATAACTCTTAAACTTGGACTTCATTGCACTTTATTTTTATTTAACACAGCACTATTTACATTTATTGCTCATAATGGTCCTGTCTGTCCTTGTATTGTGTTTTTTTTTTTGTGTGTCTTTATTTATTGTCTTTCTGTTGCACTTTGTGTTGCCTGCATGGAGAAGACCAAATCAAATTCCTAGTATCTCTGTATACATGGCGAAATAAAGTTGAATTGAATTCCGTCATTTTGAAAATATTTTGTTGAATTGAATTCCGTCATTTTGAAAATATTTTGTTTAATATTGATTAGAAGGAGAATGTGGAGAATGTTTATAGATAAATAGACAGATATATAGATAGATATATACTTTATTGATCCCCAAGGGGAAATTCAAGGTCTCAGTAGCATAGACATATTGTACATTTATATTGTACACTTACACAATTATATTGCACACTCGGGTAGCTTCCCATCGCTGGAGACCGCCATACACTTGGGAACGACCAAGGTCATACTGCAAGACCACAATACACTTAGTCTACTCAGCATAAGTATGTCTGATGTCTATGTAACTCCTAAATTGGTAGACCATTCTATCTTTAAAAATATGAAATATCTAACAAATATAAAAAAAACTGCTGTGCGTGGAATAATTAAAAGAAGAACTGAGTTTTTTTATGCAAACAAAATGTGTATTAATCATTAACATTGTCAGCACCAATTCCAACATTTTAAATCAAGGTTTAATAATACACAAGAGAAAATTGCACCTTTACTATAAAAACAGTTGCTCCTGGTTTCAATTCATACAACGCACTACTCATAAGAAGAGTACACTAGATCTGCTTCGAATTGGTGGTGGTGGTGGTCGTTAGGGGTGGAACGGTACACAGAAGTCACGGTTCGGTTCATACCTCGGTTCAGACATCACGGTTCGGTACGAGTTGGGTATAATGGAGGAAAAAGCAAAACAAAAATGCAGAAAGCTATGCTATGTCTCAGGCTGTACCACCTAGTGTCATACAGTCTCTCCCCTGGGGCCTGTACTACGAAGCGGGGTTACTGGCTTATCTGGGTAACTTCGAGAGTAACTTGATCACGTGTGGCGTAACTTCCCGATTAACCCGAACTACGAAAGGTGGATAGGTTTTATGGAGGTATGCTGCCATGGCAATTTACGCTGCATCTCAAACCTGCTCCGAGCAGGTTGTGTTCTTGGTTAACCCGAGGTTTCCGTTAACCACACCCTTTATAAGTACAACCCCTCCACTAACAATTTCTCCCGAGACATGTCGGCGTACCTGGATGATCCATACGACATTGGAGTGCAAATCGTGAGGGACTCTCTTCGCAGGGCGAGGGGTTTTAGAGACCGCCAGGAAAATATATAGCCTACCCGGACGATATTCTCTATGAAGATATAGATTGTCAGCCGAGGGAATTCGTTATCTTTGTCAGATGGTCTAGGAAGACATCTCATAGCAATGCCCGTACGTGGACATTCATGTATTCCATCGGTGATGCTAAACATCTGAGCAAGAATACTGATTTATTTTCGGACATAGGCCTACAGTATGCTGAACATCTGAGCAAGAATAACCTAAAATAAATCGGACATAGCCTACAGTAGGCCTAATAAATTAAAATCACCATTTTAACAAACTTATTGAATTGAATGTCATATTACTGTACCCTGCACATAAAGGCTACACATTTCCACAGCACCAGAATCCGACCGAATGCCTCCCTCAACCCCCTCCATAATCGGCCTTCCACTATTATTTGCGATGGCCAACTCCTCTGCTACTGTAAAACACACTGGTGCCTTTCCTCCTACTGTAGTGTTCAAAGACACCTTTTTCTTGTTAGCTGTAAAACAGAGGCCAAGTGAAGGCTATAAGCTAGGCCTACATGTTTTCATAATTAAGAAATATTAATGCAAGCTACTATATAAACCTACTATTCTAAATAATGTTTTTGTGTTTCATTTTCACCTGCTGTCATGTGCGTTTGGCAATGGTGTTGCATCTGAAATGTTCACAGGATTAGGCATACACTAAATCAGTCAATGGGGGCTACTTAAACATTCAATTATCCTTATTACTGTAATCTATATGCCCACTTCTGAATTGGGTTGCATCTGTAGGCCTTTCTATGAACTCAAAATAGGCTATTTAATTATTTCAACTCATTTCAGACATTCCGCAAGCTACTAATCCTCCGTAACACATATTTGAAGAACATGTGGGAATAAAACTTTACTTTTAGGCATTTAGGCTACCCGATCTGCAATACGTTGCCAACAGCCTTGCTTTGTTCACTGCCGAAGTATTTGATTTTTGTCGTAGAGTGGGTTTTAATTCCTCATAACTTGTCATAATAAGTGTGCATTCCTCATCCGTAAAATAAGGTGATCGCGTCATCATCTAAAGTGGTGACTTGCGCTGCAACCCGCCGCTTTTATGTGAACGCACACAAACTCCAATTAGGTTAACCCCGGCTCAACAAATCAACTTCATAATCAGCGTCGTAGTACCGATTAACACCACTTAAGATAACCAGGTTTTGTCAACCCCGGTTTAACAAAGTAACCCTGGGTTACATCTGGGTAGGTTAAGCTCCCTTCGTAGTACAGGCCCCTGAGCTATCTGCAACAGCCTGAAGTGTGTAAATTAAGATGTAAACAGTAAACAATAAGTAGGCCTACCCCACATCATCTCCAGACTTCATCTGTAACTTGTAAACAATAAGACAATCAGCTATAAAACTGAAAATAGGCCTACAACATCTCTTATTAAACATATCCGTGTTTGGTTGTATATGGAAGGGTCTACAATTTGCCTCAATATTTTTCAGTGTGTGTACAGTAATAATCTAACTGAAAAAGTATCACACTATTTAATTTTGCCTTCTTAGACACTACAACTACAAGTCATGTGACTTTACCCTTTAACGTTAGTAGCATGGTTTGATGGTTTGTTTATTAGCCTGGTTAGCGTTGACTTTCTTTTATTGTCTATGCACTTAACACTGCAAGCTCTTCATGTGAGAAGTAGAGGGTGACACAGGAAGCAATTTTCACTCCCGTCCCATCCCAAGCCCGCACAAATACTCCCGTCATATCCCGATCACGTGACAGCCCCCCCAAAAAAATTCTGTCCCGCAAAATCCCGAGAGAAATGCTGCTTTCGAGATGTTAAAGACTCCCGAATCCCGTCCCGCTCCCTGTGTTGATGTCTAAAGTTATCCGACTGTTAGGCTACCCAGTAGCGTGCGGTGACCATACAGTTTGGTAGGGCAGAAAGCCTTGTCTAACTTTTCTTTAATAGCCGATCATTTTGGGCTACATTAAAATTACATATTTTACAGGACTTTGCTGTAGGCTATGCTTAAATCATTTCATTGTCAGAATTGTAGATCTCATCCCATCAGTTAAGTTTGCACCGTTCTCATCACGTTAAACCAGCGAAGCATAGCAACGTTGTTGCTATGGGTAGGCCTAAACAAAACTATTTTTTGTGTTCCGCCAGGGTTATGCGATTGAGGAATGCGATCGTCGAGGTGCCATGCCCCAACATTGCATGACACATTAAACTCAACGAGAATCGCTTTCCCGGACAGCTCGTGCAATTGAATAGAGCTGTCCTTTGCTGACACTTTCGCCTGTAACTGTTTCTTTGCATCCATTTTGCCTTAGGGCCTAGTCGCTCAAGCTGATTGATTGTGAACAGGGCAGCTGCTTTGTCTTGCTCTGATAGGCTACCAATCAACAACAAACGTATTGTGGGTTGTAGGCTAATTGGTTCTCTTTTCTAAAACGAAATGCCTCATGTCTTTGGGCGCACTCACTGCATTGCAGCGTAATTTTTTTAAGTTAATCTCTGGCTTCCCGCCAGCTCCCGTTTATTATTTCCTGTCCCGTCCCAATCACGTTACCAACAGTGAAATTTACTCCCGTACTGCAGGAAACCCGCGGGAATACCGTGACCCGCGGGAGTACCGAAAAATTGTCACCCTCTAGTGAGAAGTTACAAGGTACCCTAACATAAAGGTAATCACCCTTTTGGCCCTATTTGTATGTGCATCTAAAGGCTGGTGAAGCACTGTAGGGAGAAGTTTTTTTCTTTTGTCTCGTTCCAGTCATTGGTACGTCTGATAGCGTTGGATATGTATTAGCATGTTTGATGTATTTCCACTCACATACCCAACAACTGCTGAACAACGCCGACACAGTCTGGTCTTCTCTACCACTCTCTTGCCTGTACTACTGTAATTGAAGTTCTCAAACTTGTGATCTTAAAGAGACCAGCGGGTCCTCTAACTTTTGTGGGTCGCCACCACTCGCCATACTCGTCCTTAGTGCTGCTATCTCTGACTGACTGACTCAATCGTCGACCTGACAAAATAATAACATAGGCGCCAATCAGAGCTTCAGAGCTAAGGCGGGGCTACAGATTAGCCTACAGTAGGTGTCGCTGAAGAATTCTCGCAACTCTCGTATTTAACAGTAATTCCGCATTACATTAATGAATTTGCACGCAAGTTTTATGTATTTTTATACTGTGTGTTCTCCGTGTAAATTCACACACCGAACCATGACGCCCGTACCGTTTCGGATCAGTACGAATACATGTACCGTTCCACCCCTAGTGGTGGTAATTAAACATGAACGGGAAATGTTGATTTTGTTAACAACTGAAATCGTTACACAGGGGACCTTTAACTAGGCTATACTGTAAGATTAGGTTTGCCATCATCTAGTCAAAATCTTTTTTAGGGAAGTCCTTGAATATTTCAGGAAAATAGTGCCAAACTCAGTATGGCTCCATAGTAGAGGAGTCCAGGTGCTAAAATGACCTGACTGTATGATCTAAAATGACCTGACCAGACCCTTTCACATTGGGTGCATCATGGATCAAAAAACAATTAAGAAAACCTCACCCCATCAAGCAGCTGATATCCTATATTGGGCAAGAATAGGAAAACATTTCATTCTCAAAACTCCAACAACTGGTCTCCTCAGTTCCCCAAATGTTTATAGGGACTGTTTTTAAAAGAAGAGGTAAACAACACGGTGGTAAACATGTCCCTGTCCCGACGTTTTTGAGATGTGTTGTTGGCATCGAATTCAAACATTTCCCCCTAAATAAACCCAATAAACTTTCTCAACAGTTGAAATGTTGTCTGCACTATTGTTAAATAAATATAGGGTGTACATGATTTGCAAATTATTTATTTACATTTTACAGTGTCCTAGATTTTTTTGGAAATAGGGTTGCAGCTGTAAGGTAGATGTCTGAGATGGTTGCCTACAGACTGAAGACAACAGTCTGTAGGCAACCATCTCATGAAACCAGGTAGAATTACATTTTGTTGTTGACATTGAGAGGTATTGGTTTTACTTTAGTCCCTTGTTTGGATACTTACAATGAGACAAAAGTTGGAATCTCCTCTTGTTCCTTTCATAGAGCTGGCATTGATTAAACGATGGTGTTTTGCCCTGCTGCTATCCCTGTTGCTAGCTACATCCACCCTACTTAAAATCCTTTGTTGAAGCCATTTCTATGGAATTAATAATATTTTGAGTTTAGACCTGAGAGAACCTGTGTTGCAAATGTAACATAGAAATTGGAATGTAAACAGTTGACCAGGGATTTAGAATAATGTAATTTGATTGGCTGTTAGATTTAGTATAAAAAAAAATAGAACCCTGCAAAACAGTCATAAGCCACTGGACTTTGGAGCAACACAGTCTTTTAACCTATACAGAACTATTAATACAGAACAATCACACGGGAACTACACAGTTAATCTAAGAAAAGTAAAGATCCTAAGTTTTTATGTTTTATGATTTGAAATTCATAAGTAAACAGACAAACGAAGAACTTTTGATTCAAGACTTTTATTTTCTGACGTTTTTGTGTTGAGTACAAAAGAACTTTGAGGTCCTAGGCTAATGATAAGCTTGCTGCACTTACATCCTTCCCCACTGATTTAATACTGACTCCTATTCAGCATTAAAAAAATAATTCCCTGTCAACTTGGCTCCGGGTGGGAGATGCTTCACCTATTGAATTATGATTATTTTAAAATCAGTTTATACTGCAAATTAGCACAGGATGGTCTAGCAACCCTTTGGAACTGTATTTAACATATACAAATTAATTTTCCATATGAAATGTGGAAATTAAATTATTCCTATTTATTAATGTTTTGAAGTAAACATTTTTACTTTTTCATTCTCTATTCTCACAGATAAGCTGCTGGTAGCCCTGGTGGTAATAGGCTTCTTCTTGTTGTTGCTCCTTATTGGTATCTGCTGGTGCCAGTGTTGCCCACACACATGTTGCTGTTACGTGAGCTGCCCCTGTTGTCCGGAGCGCTGTTGTTGTCCCCGGGCATGTGAGTACCCCTGAACTGTCCAAAATATTTTACACAAAATATCTCTTGTTACTAGAGGTGAAACAATATTAGGGCTGCAACTAAAGATTAGTTGTTTGGTCGATAAAATGTCAGAAAATAGTGAAAAAATGTCAATCATTGTTTCCCAAAGTTTAAGATTATGTCTCCAAATGCCTTGTTTTTTCCAAGATATTTAGTTCACCGTCATAGAGGAGTATGTAAAGCAGAGAGTATTCAAGTTTAAGAAGCTACAATCAGAAAATGTTGTATTTTCCTTTAAAAAATGACAAACTGATTAATCGATTATCAAAATAGTTGCCAACTAGTTTAATAGTCAATAATTAATCGATTAATCGATTGTTTGCAGCCCTAGACAATATATTGAGTAGTGTAATATCACAATATTTTGGGCACAACATACTCTTTATTGCGTTGCTGTGGCATTGAGTATCGCAATATCAATATATTTAATATCATTATGTACATTTCATTTTGGAGCATTTATCTACTCTGATAATAGTGTGTCTAAAGTCCACAATATACCACACAGCCTCATTTTTTGTGTCACGGTGCAAATTTGACAATTTGAGCCAATTTTAGTATTTCACAGTATGAGCCAATTTTACCATGCCAAGATAAATTATGGTATATAAAATGCATTACAGAATCAAATTGTGATACTGGCTATTATCATAAAACAAAGAATTGCAATAATATTGAATTGTGGCCCAATATTTTGATCATATGTATCATACAGTCACCTCTGTTGCAATGTTCACCCCTAGCAATTATCTTTTTTGGGAGTTATGTTTTCAGGAACTAAAAATGATACTTGTCTCAAACTATGTTTGTTTTCTTTGCCTCTCTGTTTAGTGTATGAGGCAGGAAAAGCAGTCAAAAATGGTGTGCCTAGTCAATACGCACCAACCCTGTATGCACCCAGCATGTATGCCCAGCCTGTCCATGGATTTGGAGGAAACTCACCAGCAATCCCAATGCTGCCCATGCCTCAGGGTATGGGCATAGCACCATCAACCAACTTCAACAGAGACTATGATCATGCGAGCTCAAGTATGTATTAAATCACAATAAAAATCAATTAAATTCAAAGGTATTTTATATTGCGCCATTACATATGATACAGTACCCTCCAAAATTATTGGCTTTGCTAAAGTTGACTAAAAACAGGAATAAAAAGATAATCTGTTGGTGATTTATTGTAATCTCACAATGAAAAAATAGGAAAAATCCAACCTTGAAGGGAAGCAAATTTATTTTGAGAAAAAGGAAAATCTCATAAAGAAATAAATATTTTTAAAGTTTTAACTAAAACACGTTGCTCACAATTATTGGCACCCCTGAAAGTCAGAAAATGCCTATGACAACTAGGTACTTTGTTGAAAATGCCTATATTTACAGTTAAAACAATTATTAAAAGGTTCTAATCATCTGGAAATGTGACAAACATGCTTGGGCAAAGACCCATGGTTATCTTGCCGCCACGTACAGTATGGAGGATGGTGAGATAGGCAAAACATTCCATAAGAACCACTGTTGGAGAGTTACAGACAAAGGTATCATCTTGGGGTCACCAAGTTCGCCAAAAAATCTTCAAAAGTGACCTCACTGCTAATAGATTAGGATGCCAGGTAAAAGCCTGTCCAGTCATTTAATTACCAATGTAAATTGCAGGAGTTACTGAATGGTACAGTGACTGTCTGGAAGTGTGGTCTTTTGTCAGATGAAATGAAAATTGCGCTCTTTGGCTAGATACACTTTAGGTGTGTTTAGCATACATAGAAGAATGGCTATACTGAAAAGAACCCCATGCCTAATGAGAATTATGGTGGAGGGGCTGTGCTATTGTGGGGCTATTTTTATTCCCAAAGGCCCTGGGAACCTAATTAAGGTGCATGGTTTCATGAACACCAAGAAAACCCTGAACATTTTCAAAGGAAATCTGTCAATCTCTGGCAAGACACTAAAAGCTGGTCATGATTGGATCATTCATCAGGTCAATGAACCAAAACAAATGTCCAGATCACAACAAATATGGTTTGCTGAACACAAAATCAAGCTTCAGACATTGCCATTTCAGACCCCTGATCTAAACTCCGTAGAAAAACAGTAGGGTGAGTCAAAGAGGAGAATGCACAAGTGTAGACCTAGGAATCTGGACGATCTGAGGAGATTTTGTAAAGACGACGGTCTTAAATCCCTTGCTTTGTATTCTCCAACTTTATGGGGTGTCATAGGAGAATATTACAGGCTGTTTTATTGGCAAAGGGAGGCTTAAGAAGGTATTACAAGCAGGGGTGCCAATAATTGTAAGCAAAGTGTTTTTGTTAAAAATATTTATTTCTTTATGAAATTTAACTTTTTCTCAATAAATTTGCTTCCCTTCAAGGTTGTATTTTTCCTAATTTTTTTTGGACAGATTATGTTTTATACCGGTTTTTAGTCAACTTTAGCAGAGGTGCCAATAATTATGACCGCCGCGCAGCGAAGCGGCGGTCATATAGGTTTAGTGAGAATTCTTTTTTTTTTTTTTTTTTCGCATGCCCAAATTTCCGTCAATGAGTCCCGGGACACTGAAAGACCGGGGTACACGAAACTTGGTGGGCATGTAACCCCACATGGATAGCATGGAACCATCGTTTTGATCTGTAGCCCCCCCGCTGGACTGGACCCCCCGAAAGGAGGGTAGGGCAGACACAGTTTTCTGTGAATATCTCGAAAACCGTAGGGTTTAGTAGGACCATTTTTTTTTGTATGTTGATCTCAAGGGGCCATGTCAACCCATTCCATAACCACTCATTTCATGTATAGCGCCACCTAGTTAAACACAAAAAAGTAAAAATGAGGTGTTGTAATTGAAGGTATCTGTGACCTAACATAGTCAAAACTGCACGAAATCGGAAGTGTAGGATCATTATGACACCCTCTGTATGCACGCCAAATTTTGTGGAATTCCGTTCATGGGGGGCCACACAATAAATTAATTTATGTTACTATACACCAACTGGCCTGTAGGTGGCCGGAGACAGTTTTCTGTGAATATCTCGAGAACCGTAGGGCCTAGGAGGTCCACCTTTTTTATGTATGTTGGTCTTAAGGGGGCATGTCAACCCATCCCATTACCACTTATTTCATGTATAGCGCCACCTAGTTAAAAATTAAAAAGCAAAAAATTAGGTGTTTTCATCACAATATCTCTGGCTGACAAGGTCAAAACTGCACGAAATTAAAAGTGTAGGATCATTATGACACCCTCAGAATGCATGCCAAGTTTTGTGTACTTTCGTTCATGGGGGGCCTTACAATAAATTAATTTATGTGTACATTTAGTGACGTACACCAACAAGGATTCCCGGGACACTGAAAGACCGGGGTACACAAAACTTGGTGGGCATGTACCCCCACATGGATAACATGGAACCGTCATTTTTCGTTTTGATCTGTAGCCCCCCCGCTGGACTGGACCCCCCGAAAGGAGGGTAGGGCAGACACAGTTCTCTGTGAATATCTTGAGAACTGTAGGGCCTAGGATGACCATTTTTTTCTCTATGTTTGCCTCCAGGGGTCATGTTAACCCATTTCATGTGCACACATGTGCACAAACAGATACACACACACACAAAAACACACATACATTCACAGTAATCATGACACATACTCACACAGTAGACATATGTACGCTTGCATGCACAGGCACATACGCAGGCACACACACAAGCACGCACACACCCACACACACACACACACACACACACACACTCACACACACACACACACCCACACACATAACATAAACATAACACAAACAATCAAGAATTTCTCAGAATTATGAACAGGCAAGATGGAGGTGGGGTTGTATAAAATTAATTTTACATGTGAAATCTATGAACTAATCATGTTTTGGTACTTGTTGTCTAGCAGATACCAAGAATTGAGTGTGAATAATGCAATTTAGTGAGACAGTTAGAATCATATAGGCCTTTCAGCGTGATTTCTTTTTGTGGAAAAAATGTGCTGGACTGGGCGGCGGTCATATTTTGTACCGCTCTGCGGTACATCTAGTTCTGAAGGGTACTGTATGTCTCAAGGTGAGTGGGACTAGCTGAATAGAGAAATGAGTTCATACATGCCAGGATAAGCATATTGGCAGACATACAACATAAGTACATGTAGCACCCCAACCCTCAGGCGCCGGTTTATAGGGAATGAGGGGGGCAGAGATCGGCCTAATGGAGTGTCGCAGGGTTTCGTTATCCTACTTAAAATGATTAGAAAAAGGATGATCATTTACTTTTAAAAATGTAAGTGAAGGAAGATACAGGTGATAATTATGTTAGCCTTGTTAAGATGGTCAAAAGCCCCCCTAAAAAATTATTATAATAATATGCGTCCCATTAGGGCTGAGAGCAGTATTAAAGGGGTTTTACATGGGGAGGAGGAACACAAAATGTTCCTCTATGCGGATGACATTTTATTGATTATTGAGGGTCCTCTAATATCAATCCCTAACATTGTAGCCACAATAGAGGCTTTCTCAAAACTGTCAGGCTATAAAATAAATTGGCAAATATCTGAATGCATGCCAGTATCAAAATCAATTTATATTAACCAACTTTCAGTTGAAATGGGTCCTTACTGGAATGACGTACTTGGGTATTAAGTTGTGTCCAGTCTTGGACTTACTATAAATATGTCACCTTTAATTAAGACAATTTAGTTGAATTTGGACAAATGGCGGCTGATTAATATGACTCTAATCTGATGGGGGAAATTAGTGTCATAAAAATGGTGGTGGCTTCACATTTTAATTACATCTCTATGATGATACCAGTAACAATTTCTGATGGAATATTTAAGCAATATAACAAGTTAATTACAGAGTTCTTATGGAATGGAAAAAGGCCCAGAATTAGACTACTAAGAAACTACTATCTTCATGAGATTGTGGTGGATTAGCACTTGCCAATGTGGAACTGTACAGCTTTGCTTTTAAGATGAATAAACTAGCAAGACATTGGGGAACCGACTTATCTGGTCCTGGGTGGATTAAGATGGAGGAGGTGCTTGCATGCCCATGTAGTGCTGTTGAACTATCACAGAAAAATACAGAAAACCAGACAATGGGAAGAAACTTAATTCTGCAGCATTCACAATGGGCATGGGCAAGAGCACACAAGATATTGGGTATCTCACAATACAAACAAAGCTATTCCTCAATCTGGAATAATCCCTCGGTTTGTATTGCAAAAAAATCTTTTGCTTGGCAAGCATAGCTGGTGAAAGGCATACGGGTAGTTAAGGCGAGACACGGCAGGTGAAAACATTGTTTTGCTAGTTTGCTACCTTAGCATGTATTCTGTCACACTACTACAACAAAAAAAGTCAGATTTACACATTTAAGTGTTTATTTCATTACATTGTGTTTACTCGCGCCAGTATATTTCTCCTAAATTCACCAAAAGTTAGCATTCTAACCTTGCATGTACTACCGCTACCGTGATCCAAAACATATCATGTGTAGTACCATTGGAAAGCTCTGTTTGTCCTGTATCACGCTATGTGACCCATATATGGACACTTCCTTTGTATCAGCAACCAATCACGAAAGTTCAAAGGCGAGTCTAGGCTGAGAACGGAATCTCATTGGCTGTGTTTCAAGGCTGTTTTCTCAAAATGAGTTTCCTCTCCCACTCTGAGCACAAAATCTCCACTTCAGAAGCACTTACTTACACCAAACTTTCTAGTCTTATGCTTAACTATATTTAGAAGATTTTCACGGAGGGGTTTGTTTATATGTTATTCCAAGCCTGATTTATGACATTTTATGCCTAAAAACAAATTTTTTTAAGGCCATTGACAGCGTATTCTGATTAACAGGATAACAAAAGTAGATATCCATAAATCCCTCTAATTTTTCCCCCATCTATGTGAACACAATGAAAACCTAATTTTGAACCTGGCTGTATCCAATGCTGAGATTTCGTATTTTAAAATGTATGCAAATTAGCGCATATTTAATTAAATAATGCATAATTTGCATATGTAAACATTAAATTACAGAAAACTTGTAATACATATTTTTCTCATATTAATGTAAGTAATCAACTAAGTTTAATAGTGATATCTGTTAGTTAAAAATGTAACCCTATTCACCTGTAGTGTCTTGCCTTAAAGATCTGTACAGGGAGCAATTATTTATTACCCTGGATATCCAGAGTTCTCGCAAGAGCACAATGGAATTGTCTCTGTGAGACACTCTGGCAATGAGCAATGATGCACGTTACTTTTTTTCCCTTGCACCCTGTGGAACCAATCAAATCATATCTGATATAGTTGGGCCAGAGGCGAGCTAAACTGATGACGACAGCGCTGCAACGTTGGAAACATTGATCGTAGTGTTATCCAATTGCGTCAAAGTCCAGAATCATTCAGAGTAAACATTGGTCTAGTGTTATCCAATTGCATGCAGTGAGATTTTCAAATGCATGCTTCGTGCCGCCCCTCGAGTTGGGCCATTACATTGTTCGTGGCCAGACCCTTAATCTTTCTAGATTATCAGGGTCTGGATTTTCCGGGCTAATTATTTATGTCATTTGAGGACCGTTAAGAACAATTCCACTTAACAGATAGAGGGGATTTTTGGAAGTACCATAGTGATGGCATCCTCCGTGCTCCTGTTCTGGGGGCCGTTTCTAGAAAAGTTAGCAACGACGTTGCTCAACCACCATGGTACGACGCAACTTGTGACCAAACAACGACATTGTTACACCTGTTTCCAGAAAGCATCGTACCTGTGTCGCAATTCGCTACCCCCGACGTTCGAACACCGTAGTTCCAACAACGTTGTTGATGATGCAGCGATACATATCATTGGTGGAAACAGTGGAAACGTGTAATACCCCACCCCCTAGAAATGTTCTGTCACGGCCTATGTCGATATTTTTCTAATCTAAACCGAGTGATTAATGCTGGCATTGTCATTGCCATCAGCCAAAACCTAAACCTATTGCAATCATATAAAACCGTTAATTTAAGCAGCCCAATATGAGTCATTATTTGTGTTAAATATCTATGTTGGAAAAAATATATAGCCTGGACAAATGTCTGGGTATCCCATAGTTTATCAACTGTCTCGTGGCTTAACGGCAGCGCGTCGGTGCATTGCGCGCTCGCATCCTATCTCTTCTTTTCATCTCTGAGTAAGAGTAGGCCTACGAGACACAACAATAGGTTTTGATCATACATATTTATGTATATAGTTACTCTACATCGAGAGACCATAGGTACAATACATCAGTCAAAAACAATTGAATCTACGTGTCACACTAGTTCACCTTCAGGTAGCGAGAAGCAAGAGGACAATCTCACATCAGAAAATCGAACCTACAACGTTGGGATAACAAGTCATCTGCTTTAGCCACTACACCATTTGTCACTGCTGATGCAGGGTCTGTGAAGATTATAATACTAAAAGCAAGGCAATACTTTAATTAACATAAATAGCAAGAATGAGCCAAGTAGGGGAGTCAGTGTCTTAATCAAAAGGATCAATCAATCATTGAGTCACAAGATAAACATCCACTTCGCAAATTTTGGTTAGGCGGTTGTGATTTTTGGTTAGGCGCTCCGGACACCAACAGGAACTACCAAGGAACGACACAAGTGCGACTGCCTAGGGGCAGTAGTTCAAACGACCAAACTTTGCGTCCTTGTTTGCGATTGAGAGTTCGAACTACCCTTTCTAGAAACACCAAATCCAAGAACGATGGAGCGAACTACCAAGTTTGCGACGCAAGTTAGCAAACGATGCTTTCTAGAAACGACCCCCTGATGGGCAAATTGGAAGGGGTCCAGTGAGGGTGGTAAGCAGGTCTTGAGGTTGGCCAAGACCAGCCTCTCGAAGCACGTCATGATGATGGGGGTGAGTGCAAGTGGAGTGTTTTGGCACCGGGGGCTTGTTGCAGTGGAGTGTTTTAGCACCAGCACAATGGAGTTTGTTTTAAAGCACATTGGGACAGCTGTCTGGGCTAGTGACAGATAAAAAATTTAACTCTAAATTGTCACATAATTTCAACTCATTTTGTAGACATGAGCTAACTGATTTTAATTTACTGATTTTGATTGCATAGCATTGTAATAAATAATGCCCTGTATTTTCTCCCTCTCATTACCATTATTGTGGTCTAGGTAACTGACTGTATTATTATTATTTCTTCTCTCTTCAGTTGGGCAGGATTCTCAAGTACCTCTGCTGCAGGATGGTGGTGGACAAAGTAAGTAACCTACATTACCATCCAGAATTACTTATTTATTTATATTATATAATTACTTTTGGTAAAGTTGACTAAAACGGGTATAAAACATATTCTTGACTGTTGTAGAAAGAAATGGCTGATATTTAATGCAATATCTATATTGCCCATTATCAGCAACCATTCATCCAATGTTCCAAAGGCACATTCTGTTTACTAATCTGATATAATTTTAAAAGGCTAACTGAGAAAGCATTGGAGAACCCTTTTGCAATTATGTAAGCACATAATGTAATCTGAAAAAACTGCTGCCCTGAAAAAAAACAATGCAACTGATCTCAGCTGGTATTGTCTATAATGGAGTGGAATGGAAATTTCTAAGTGACCCCAAACGTTTGACCGGTTGTCAAACAGGTAGTCAAACAGCATTTCTTCAGAAATTAATGTTTGAAAACACACAGTAATGGTCTGTAAATTATAGGCCTTAGGGCACCAAAATGGCCAGCAGAAGCACTGGATCAATAGCCTGGCGGGCCATCCTATATCATTTTATTATACGGCTCTTCACAATGATAGTAGAACGCTCCATTGACTTGAATGGGATTTCCCAAAGTTCTAGCGGTAAGATATATTCATGTAATTACCGCTGCAAACATATAATTACCGCTGTCAATGGCAACGGGTTTTGTGCTTACGATACGTCTTTCATATCACTACGCAAGGACTGGAACTTCATTCAAACGTGAAAGCAGACGGTTGATCAGCTGTGTTCTAAAGAATGTTTGATTCAAGTTCAGCAGCGTGTGTTGTTGCGAACTATATGTTTCTCAGCAAATGCCACGATGAACGGTAACAAATAGGCTAGGTTATGTAGGCTAAAGTGATATCGTGGGGAGTTTATTATTTCGTTTTGGCAAGTAGCCTTATAATAAGCGGGATAATGTATAGAACGCCGGTCATTACTGTGAAAATAAGTCCCTTCAGGGCGGAACAAGACGGTTCGCCCGGTTCGCCCTGTCGGGACTTATTTTCCCAGTAATGACCGGCGTTCTATACATTATCCCTTACGAAATGTATAGTCTGGAATCGAACCATTCACCTCGCTTAATCCAAGGGGCGGGCAGAGAATTGTCTTTCAAACTGCCTAGGCATGCAATAGGCCAGCGCTACGACCATATCCGTATCCGGTCGGCAAAACGGCAAATACATCCTTCTTCGAAAGAAAGCTTGTTTTGATTGAACCCAATATGGCGGCCGAATCAATTACGATGACATCACAAGTTAGCCTTTGGACCTCCAACAGTATTACCAGACACCACTAGTGCATTTTAATTCTAAGCACAACTGCAGCTACAGGCCAAAAGGCATGTTTCTTAATTACAGCGCCCCCTAGAGGTCAAAGGTCACCAGATTTCTTGAGCGTCCCCCTGATTGGGTCCTGAGTCCATGTACTTAGTTTGGTTATGATAGATCAATGGGTTGCTGAGATATGAGCTCACTTCCTGTTTGGCGGCTTCGCCACAAATTTCGATTGGCTGTTACGCGCGAACGGTTTTAGTTCCGGAGACAAAAAGCAATGCATTAATGAGGCATGGTGTGTAGATGATATCTTTGAAGTTTGGTGTCGATCGGACAAAATTTGTGACCTCTGATACATTTAAAGTGATTTTGATGAAATCCAAAATGGCGGAAAATCCATCATGGCGGAAAATGACGTCATAGGGTGCGTTGAACTCGGCATGGTCCAAGGATTCCAGCAATACCTCATTTTTGAAAATCGGACTGACGGGTCAAAAGTTACGTGCGTGAACGCATGTCCAACTTTGGCCTGTTGGTGGCGCTAGAGTGCTTGAGGTGCCATCATGAAACTTGGTGATATTAATCATGGGACAGTCCCTAATCAGTGTGCCAAATTTCACAACTTTTTACCAGACGGTTCTATGGGCTGCCATAGACTTCAATGGCAGAGGAAAGATGTTGAATAATAATAAGAAATCATAGAAACACAATGGGTGCCTTCGCAGCTTCGCTGCTTGGCCCCCAATCATAGAAACACAATGGGTGCCTTCGCAGCTTCGCTGCTTGGCCCCCAAATATAGCTGCAAGCAGCAATGTGGGGGCCAAGCAGTTGAGCAGGAGTTCATGGCAACCCAATGTTGTTACATTATACACACACCCAATTAACCCCCCATCCCACACACAGAAATATACACAGATAAACCTCCTCTCGCACACACTCCAATAGTCCCACACACATACGCATGCCTCAAACATCACAAAATGTATTAGGTTGTAGTCACAAGTCCACATACCAAGTTTGGTGTCAATACGAGAAAGTGTTGATAATTATAGTGACTAGTGGTCAAATGTCACTAAATATATTGAGCGTCTTCAGGATGTGTTCCCGAGTCCATGTACCAAGTTTGGTGTTGATACGAGAAAGTTTTGCTAATTATAGCGCCCCTAGTGGTCAAAGGTCATTAAATGTATTGTCCTTATTCAGGATGTGGTCCCGATTCCAGGTACCAAGTTTGGTGTCGAAACGAGAAAGTGTTGCAAATTATAGCACCCCTAGTGGTCAAAGGTCGCTAAAATTATTGTATGTCCTCAGGATGTGGTCCCGAGTCAATGAGCCAAGTTTGGTTTCGATACGTGAAAGCATTGCAGAAATATGAGCCCACTTCCTGTGATTATAGCGCCACATAGTGGTCAAAATTTACCACATTTCTTGAGTGTCCTCCTGATTGAGTCCTGAACCTATATACCTAGTTTGGTTTTGATATGTGAAAGCATTGCTGAGATATCACTTCACTTCCTGTTTGAAACTTGATTGGTTGTCACGGGCAACCGGTTTTGAATATGTCTCCAAAAAGCAATGCGTTTATGAGTCATGGTCTGACGATCATCTGCGTCAAGTTTCGTGAAAATCAGAGAAACTTTGTGACCTTTGATGCCTTTTAAGTGTTTTTGATGACATCCAATATGGCGGTTGGATCATTTATGTTGACGTCACATGTTGGCATGTGGCGGACTAAGGACCTCTCAAGGTATTAACAGATATCACTAATATGCTTTAATTCCAAACACATGACCCGTTACAGGCTAAAACGTAATTTTGGTAATTATAGCGCCACCTATAGGTCAAAAGTCACCAAATTTATTGAGCCTCCTCCTAATCTTGAAAATCGGACAAACTTTGCCAACTTTGATGCCTTTTAGGTGTTTTTGATTAAATCCAATATGGCAGCCTGATCAATTACGTTTACCCCATAAATTGACATCTGCGTTGAGTTCGGTCTCATCCAAGGATTCCAAATATACCTTAATGTTCAAAATGTGGTGTACCATTCAAACGTTATGTGCATAGATGTAATAAAAAATTTGAAATGTTGGTGGCGCTAGAGCACTCAAAGTGCAGACTTGAAACTTTGATAAATTAAAGATATGACTGAACCGAATCAATGTGCCGAATATCCCAACTTTTTACTGTATGGTTTAATGGCAAATTAGCGTTTCGTTATAATAATAATAATAACTAGATGTACCGCGTAGCGGTACAAAATATGACCGCCGCTCAGTCCTGCACATCCATTCCGCGAAAATAAATCATATTAATGAATTTGTCTCCATCTTCTACTCCATCCCCCACTCTTGAAACTTTTGTGTATGCTTGTTTGGAATGTGTGTTTGCACACATTCCGCACACAAAGTAGCCTACTGGCGCTGCAAAGGTGAATAGATTTGTTTCTGGGCCAAAAAATCTGTACAATTGTTATAAAACCTTTAAAATCTCTAAACAATCACAAGTAGGGCAGTTCATCACAGTCCATCCATTGCAACTGGACTGATGAAAGGTACACCTGTAGGCTACATTGTATTTGGGAAAAGCAGAAGGTAGCAGCATAATGTATTTATTTATTTATTGTTAAACAAAAAAATCCCTGTCAGTTCCATGCAGTTTTCAACAGCTATCAAGAAGAGAGGTCATGTCATGGATTTTTGTGAATGTTTCTTCTTCTACATATGCATACGTTTAGTCATCTAGTTCAAATGATATTCAGCTTTATTGTCAATGCACAAATTAAATACCAGTAGTCTAAAACAAAATGCCGTTTTACCCAGTGGTGCAAATAACTGACATGTCCAAAAGGGCCTTCGTGAAATGCGTTGCGAGACTGTTCATACACATTTTAACGGGCAAAGTTGAAGAGCTACTCTCCGTTATTGTTTGTGCAAATAATATGCTGATTCATGTTCCCTTGCATTTTGCAACCATGAGGTCCATGGTTAAGCTCAATCTTTTGACGCAATCTTTTGATTTTCACCCAGCCTAGTCCATGGTAGGCGCCCGATAGAAATATTGTTTAATTTTGCGATTGAGATATCCACGCACTGGCGCCCCCCCTGCGACGTGTTCGCCCCCCGGTTTTAGAGCTATTCTAAATGCAAAAATGCATAGAGGGAGTTATGACAAAACCGTGACTGTTAACAAACTATAAGCTATATAAGGTAGGCCCTATGCTAGGCCTATTACACAACACAAATTGTCACTAGGCTATGCTGGCGACCCAAATAAAATCTCCGTTGGAACCAATGGCTTACACCTTACAGTATCAAGCTGCCACCTCTTGGCGAAAAGTTAATAGTTTTGCATATCAGTAGTAATACATTTCACGTAGCTGTGAATCACGGAAAGGGCGAATGAAGTGGACACTTCTAAATGGAACCCAACCCACGTACAGTAGCTCAAGGTCTGTGGCTAAAGCAGCCATAATGAAAGCGTTATCATTGTTTGGATACTTCACACACACGTGTTTTTTAATCGCATAGACTACAACTACCAAGCTGGAATCAAAGCACATCGACTCCCCTCTCACACCCTAAACACGCACTTCTAACAAACAAAAAGCGCCTCAGTCTCACGGAATAGCCATAGGCAAAACTGTATCTGACCGGTGTAACGTTGGTACTAAATCATCCATCGCAAAGAATGATTTTTGTAGCACGTGCAACAAATATGTGTAGGTACAGCCCTGCCCTGAATACATCTCAACGTGCGCTCTAAAACATCTGGTTTAAATGGAGATGTAGATCATCACGGGATCATGGACAGGTTATCTTTCAGGTAGCAGCTAGCCTATATATTTTCCATTAAAAAACCATCACGTAGCGAACGTGTTGTGGCTAACTCACTTAGCTCCTGTTAGTAGCCTAGGTTATGGTCATAAGCAAATGAGATGACAGTCGAAAGATACAATTAGTGCTGTTATCGATTTGCTTGGTAGCCTATAAACGCATTTATGGTTTTCTACAAATACATCAATAATCAAATTGGCCTCCATCACTCAACCATGCTAACGGTAACATTATTTTACCTACATTCTGCTATTGATAGGATTAACGTAGCCTGCCTACTGGACCTGCAGTAAAAAACAAGCATGTCCGATAAACATTATCAGATTTATTTCGGCTTCAAGAGGAAATGGGAATTACATGTCATGCAGAAATCATCCTACCCTTAGACGTTCTCTGCGGTAAACTACTGTAGCCTACAGTCTTGTCCTTGTAGGAAGCATAGTGTCTATCCAACCCACTTTAGATTAACTTCCAACAAAATTACGTCTCACTGCAACGATGCGCCATCTAGTGGACAAACGACTTCTTATCGCCAATACTGGAAATGCAGCCATGATGATGATGATGAATATTTATTTTGGCTTTCTTTTAATCCTACTGAATTTGTAATTATGTATCGGCCGTTCTAATGCCGATAGTATGTGGGTGCCTGTGTGTGTGTGTGCATGTGTATATGTGTGCACCACCATCTACAGGCCAATGAGTGTAGAGTCACTAAATGTACACATAACTTAATTTTTTAGACCCCCCCATGGATGAAATTCTACGAAACTTGGCATACCCCCAGAGAATGTCAGGTTAATCATACACATAAAATTTGGTGCAGTTCTGAACGTCTTTACTGAAGAGAGGGGCGATTAAAGCAGAATGATATTGCATTTTCATTTTTTACCGGGGGGGTGCAAATCACAAATGAGTGATTATGGGCTAAGTTGATGTGGGCCCTTGAGACCAACATACCATAAAAATTTCTTCATCCTCGGTGCCACGGTTCAGGTAGTTATTGAGGAAAAACTGCATTTTTTGGGTTTCGGGGGGCCCAGCGCGGAGGGGGAGTGGCCCCCGGGGACCAAACGAAATTTTTCCGTAAAAGTCTAGTGGGGCTACATACCCACCAAATTTCATGTGCCCCGGTGTTTCGGTGCCCCGGGTATCGTTGACCAAAATTTCAGGAAGTAGATGACGGGAAAAAAAAAAAAAAAAAAAAAAAAACTTTGACAATCCCTATATGACCGCTTCGCTAGCTTCGCTAGCGGCGGTCATAATAAGAATATGTAGAATCACTATGGGTTGCCTCGCAGCTTCGCTGCTTGGCCCCCAATAAGAAAACTAACAAACACAATGGGTGCCTTCGCAGCTTCGCTGCTTGGCCCCCAATAATAATAAGAAAAAATAGAAACACAATGGGTGCCTTCGCAGCTTCGCTGCTTGGCCCCCAATAATAAGAATACGTAGAATCACTATGGGTTGCCTCGCAGCTTCGCTGCTTGGCCCCCAATAAGAAAACTAACAAACACAATGGGTGCCTTCGCAGCTTCGCTGCTTGGCCCCCAAATATAACCGCAAGCGGTGATTTACGGGGTCCGAGCAAAACGAACATGAGGTAGCATAGCTTTTTAGTTTTACATATGCTTTGATTGTTTGGGCACAATTGTTCAAAAGAAATGTGATCGGATTTCGGTTATCGGATTTCAGTTACCGGATTTCGGCTATCGGATTGGATCAAATCTTGAAAATGGGTTGTTCAAAAGGAAACAAGGATCCTGAAATTGGATTAGATCACATAATCTATTCTTGGTTTTGATCTGGATAAAACCTTTGTGTTGTTTAAAACTTTTGAGTTAGATTGGAATAAATTTGATCCATAAAATTAGGATTACCCTGTGCTGTAACGTTATAGTGTGCTAACCTCCACAACCCAACAGTATTCTAACAATACTTGATTCTACAGGACTATTTATTTGTTGTGGATAAGATGAAGGGTTTGATAATGGAAGGCAGTGTTTCCCACAGAATTGAATTGCATTTGTGGTGGTGGGTTCTGTGTTGGAGTCAATAAGATAAACAGCCTATAATTTTACAGTTATACTTGCCTTGCACTACAAGTCCATATTGACAAGTAGCTGTAATGCTGTAATGTTATAGTGTGCTAACCTCCACAACATTCTATTCTAGTATGCTAACCTCCACAACCCAACAGTATTTGAACACTAATGCTTCAGGTGGGATTTGAACTCTCAACCTAAGGATGACCAGTACAAGCAGTGTTGGGAAAGTTCACTTTCTACGTGAACTAGTTCAAAGTTCAGTTCACAAATTTTAAAATGAACTAGTTCAGTTCATAGTTCATAATTCAAAATTTTGAACTAAGTTCACACTTTCCAAAAATGAACTAGTTTATAGTTCTTTTTTTTTTTCATATGTTGCTGCGAGCTATTATTTTTCAAAATTATTGCCACAGCCCATATAGAATGCAGTTAATTTGGGTTGAGGATCTGTCTTGACAGTCTTTTGATTTTGTATTGGCTTGCACATACCTTGAAAGGCTAGCCAGGAGCTTCAGTTCAATGTGCCGTTTCAGGTTTGCTGTGGATGTGACTGAAGTGCGGGCAAAGTTTGCACAGAAATGTAAGATTTTTCCCATCCTCACCGACCTTGTCATAAAACTTGTTTAAATGATCATACGACGCCTCCTTGCTGCTTTGTCGTCTACATCAGCCTTTCTCAAACTTCTTTGACCTGAGGCCCAGTCAAGGCATACTTTGGGGTCATAGGGCCCACCTACATGAACCCACCCCCTCCTCCCACCCCCCATCAAATTATAATGATATCACAATTATTATTATTTTTATACTATATTGCTATACATGCACTTCAAAACAGTCAATGTTTAAAGTGCTAAGATTGTTCACAAAAGTTTGTGAAAACATGCACATCAGAGTACTGCTTTACTACTGTAAAATATAATTAGGCCTGCAATGTTTTTGCATTGTTGGATGATGCTTGCATGAGAAATACTTCTCAAAACAAAAGCAATTATATGGGTGCCGTTGTTTTGGGATCTTTCCCTCATGCAAGCATCATACACTGATAGAATATTTATATGCTATTTAAATACATTTCATTTGAATGCCTGATTGTAAGGATTCAGGAAACACAACCAGCTTTTGTGAATGGTAAATGGCGGATCAGATCATGCGTAAATCACTGATCTGGAGATCTTTAGCTATCTTTAACTAAGACTAATTAATAGCTTTTGGCTGACTTTAATACTTAATGCTAGACAGTGTTTTATATAGTCTGTGCTCTGTTTTTATGGAAGTTGCGTAAATCCACGTCGTTCTATTAAATGTCGTTTCATAATTAAATAGCCTTCCAATAGGTTGAGCTTAGCTTTGCTACCAACGTGCACACGCATGCATTGAATAAACGCTCATACCACGACTTAATTCTATGCCTCTATGTTTGATGACACCAAATTAACAAGTATTTCCTACTAATTGCAGAAACGTTTGTTTTCTTTTTCTGTCCGCGGTTCCTTGATCAATTGCGCAGCAAATTATCAGACGATGCCCCGGGAATAATTTCACTCTGCAGACCAGCATTGTCCACGTTGCAGACCGCGGCCCATATTTTGAGAAATGGTGACCTGCATGCTGCCATATTAAAGGGACACCAGGCAACGTTTTCGTGTTAATTAATCATCTTCGTAAGTCGGTATATGGTTAAATGACTCATTACGGGGCGAATGAAGGCTCTCTCGCCCGCCCCTACTGCCTGTAGGAAGAATATCCCACTTGCAAGTTCAGTGTATCCTACCCGCCGACCGAAGCAGGATCAGTTTACAGCACAGAGGCAGGCTAACAAAACGCTAGAGATTGTTGCAAACATGTGTATAATGGCAGAGCCGGCGAAGAAGCAGCGAAAACCCTTGACGGAAGACGCAAAGAAAAGGAAAAGAGCTTCAGACTGAGCGAGGGGGAGTTTCGTAGAGAAAAAGCATCAGGCTTGCCTGGTGTCCCTTTAAGGCCTTTTTACGGTGTGTTTTAGCCGGGTTTTCATGTGGAAGGCTGTGTAGAAATCTGGCACCCTATTGAACGAAGTTAAACTGAAAGAGCGTGCCGTTCACAGACACCAGAATGAACGAGTTCACAGTAACGTTCATCAGGCAGTAATGCAGGACGTTCAGTTCAAGTTCGGTCAAAATATGAACGAGTTCATGAACTTTCGTTCAATGAACGCGTTCAGGCACAACACTGAGTACAAGGCATTATCCCACTAAGCCACTGTCAATCCTACATCTTTGCCAGTCACATGGTGAAAATGTGTATTGGTAAACACACAAGAAAAACTCCAAGTATACATTTGACAATAAAATGAAGGGCTTTCCTGAAAGAGAACACCTGAAAACGTTTGGAAATTCTGGGGCAATTAGACATTTGTAGAGAAGAAGAGTAATGGATGAAATATAAATACGATAGACTTAATGATGAAGGAAAAATAGTAAACAAAGAAGTTCCCCTATATGCCATAGAGTGTGTCGGCATTGTGACTCTTGGCAACTAATGAGTGTGAATGTTGATTGCCTGATGTCATTCAGGTGCTGTTCAATGGTGTGAATCTTCAATAACCAATCTTGAGCCCAAAGCTCTAGCAGGATTCGAACTCTCAATCTAACAAACACCAGCACAAGGCATTATCCCACTGAGCCACTGACAATCATACGCATTGAACAGTCACATTCACATGGTGAAAATGTGTGTTGGTAAACACACAAGAAAAACTCCAAGTATACATTTGACAATAAAATGAAGGGCTTTCCTGAAAGAGTACACCTGAAAACTTTTGGATATTCTGGGGCAATTAGACATTTATAGAGAAGAACAGTAATGGATGAAATATAAATATGATAGACTTAATGATGAAGGAAATATAGTAAACAAAGAAGTTCCCCTATATGTCATAGAGTGTGTCGGCATTCTGATTCTTGGCAACTAATGAGTGTGAATGTTAATTGCCTGATGTCATTCAGGTGCTGTTCAATGGTGTCAATCTTCAATAACCAATAGCATGTGCATCTTGAGCCTCAAGCTCTAGCAGGATTCGAACTCTCAACCTAACAAACACCAGCACTAGGCATTATCCCACTGAGCCACTGACAATGCTACATATTAGGCAGTCACATTCACATGGTGAAAATGTGTGTTGGCAAACACACATCAAGAAAATTCCTAGCATACATTTGACAATAGAATTAAGGGCTTTATAAAAAAAGAGTACAGATCTGAAAATGTGCACTGTTAATGGTATCCACCTAATGATGGTTGTATGGTTGTTATTCAAGAAAAAAAAAATACTCATATAGGAATATAGGTGATCTAGGAAAAAAGGCCTAAGTGGTCCAACTTTATTGGCCTATATCTCTGAAATGGAACAAAATATCAAAATTCTGAGCGATAACTTTTGTGAGGCTTGGTCTAAACATTGTCTGTGAGAATTTTGGTGAAGATTTGATTATTTTTGAAGAGTGTGAAACTTTTTATAATGTTTGGCTTTTCCATGAAATTGTGGAAAAAGTAAACATTTGTAGACCATAAGACCAGGGCCAAAAATATGCATCTGAGTTTAGAGATTAATATTCTGAAAGAATTTTGAGTCTAGGTGAATCTGGTAAGGAGAAATAAGCATAATTAACTTTTTTTTTCAATAGCGCCACCTTTGGGTGCAGTACCCCAAATGTTGGGTTATGGGTAGAGGGGGGTACTGGTAACCATACCTGAAAATTTCAAGAGTTTTGGAGTTACGGTTTAGGCTGCAGTATGACTTTTACAGAATTATGGCAAAAAAATGAACGGTACAGAAACAATAGGGTTCCTGCAGCTACGCTGCTCGGACCCCTAATAAGAAAACTAACAAACACAATGGGTGCCTTCGCAGCTTCGCTGCTTGGCCCCCAAAAAGATGATTAAACAAATTTGATGATGTTGCCCAATCATCACTAATAATATAACAAATATAAACTATAAAATAATGTGAACCAAAACAAAAATAATGGTAATAAAATCCTATATTACAGTGTTAACGCCCCTCACCGCCACATACATAGTGATGGCCTATTTTTATGATGTTGATAATAAGTGAAATATATCTTTCTTGCTTAACAGAACACAGTGGGAGGGATAAATTATTAATAAATGTATATTTACCAATGTAAACTTACATGTAAAATGATTTTTATTTACATTTTTGTCATTATAATGTACCAAGAGTAAATGTAAACGTTTTTTTTCTAAAATCTTTGAAAATGTACTCTGAATGTATAAAAATGTATTCCATACAACACTAAAATAAATTGCATAGACATATAAATCCTAAATTAAATGTAAAACCACACAAAAAAGCATTTTGTAATCGTCGCACCACATGATGTTTGGTCGCACCACATGACATTTTCAACTTGAGATCAAATTTACAGGCACAAAATTGACCACCTACTCATAACAAACTTGATTCCTCTAAAAGGTCACTATTTCATTTCTAATCAAAAAATAAATTTGAACAAATAAATTAATATTCATTGTATTGTTGAGGTCATACCACATGATGTCCAAATTTGGCAACTTCTTGCCAGCTGTTATTTAAGCTATGTTTTTCCAAATAGATAATACAAACAAGAGATAATTACAAACTTGTTTGCTGCCCCAATGGGTGCCTGGCAAACTAGTTTATGAATGCAACTTAAGATCTTTGAATTAATTTTAAAATAAAAGTCTCAAAATGGCAGTTTCTTGGTGGTTGCACCAGATGATATTTGATTAAGTTGACACAGTTTGATGATATTTGATTAAGTTGACAAAGTTTATATAATAGGATGGAAAGAAATGCTGTTTAATTTTCTACAGAGCTACAAAACACTTTTGAAAAAATGCTAGATAGGGCAGAAAGCACATTTGAATAGATTCAGTGTAATTTTAAAGAAGTTTCCCAAACAGCAGTCATGGTCGGACAGTCGCACCACATGATATTTTGATACTTCACATAAGAGAAAAATGAGTGCTCCCATATGGTGTGTCTTCAGGCATTCAAACCTTTTATAAACTTAAAAAATGTTGTTGGACAGAAAATCTAGACGTCACGTCATTGCAGTGGCGGACCGTCAGGGCCTTCAAAGCCTTCTCTGAAGGCCTAACTATTTTCAAACGAATGAAAAATAATAGTGTCTTTAATAACATTGTACTTTAGCATTTATTATTTGCTTCTGCTTCTCTCCTTCCCCGATCGTTCTTGACTACTGATATCCCACCGCTGTCCGATATGTGATTTGATTGGCAGATTGTGTGAACAAATAGTGAGGGGGTGCGATACATTTTTATCCAATCGCACGTCTTCTCTTGTTAAGTCCCGCATCAGGCCTTCACAAGGAATCACTGCGTTTTCGGTACCTAAGCAACCATTAGAAATCATATGTTTGGATTCGGCTTGATTGATGGCTACATCTGACTGATTAGCCAATCAAATCGACCTGTTATGGCGAGGTAGGCAGGTCTGACTGCAGCTAGGCCTGCAATGTTCCAAAAGAATACCCGGAACCGTTCATCACGAATTTTGACGCTGTCTGTTTTACGTGATGAACTTCGTGAGCAACTTCTGTCAGTCAGACAGACAAACATTCACTGGAAAAGTATGTCACACTGACATGACTATGGTTATAGTTATGAACAGTAAATTGACCGTTTTTGTTTAAAAAATATATATTGATACGCCTTCATTAAGCAAAATAATATAGGCTAATGTAACGTTACAGTGTCAGCTGGAATACATGTTAGCAAGATGCACATAAAGGCAGCTAGCTCTGCACGTAGCTGGTAACCTATGCAGGAATTGGTAAGTTTTGTTTCATGTTAATTTGATAACATAGACTTGTAGTACAGTAGTACTATAGATGCTTGTTATCTGGCCCTTTTATATATAAAAACTGTTTTTGTGCTGCTTGCAGACTGCAGTGTCTGCTTGGTTACTCTACTGTATGCTAGCTTGAGGAGTTGGTGGCTTTGGTGAAGATGTCTGGATCGGCATCTATGTGAAAACTGTCATTTGTCTTTGGTTCCCTGCCCTACTAGTTTAGTCTGACTTTTTATCTCTCTGAGTTTTGTGGAAATTATTGGTGAAATCAGACCAGACCAGACATTCTAAAATAACCAACAAGCAGTAGCAGCATTAGGGCAATACACATAGATATACGGCAATACATCTGGTGACTCTTATGTTTAATAGCATGGTGGTGTGCTGTGACATTTTTTTTAAAATAATTTTCTGTTGAGACATTTTCTCATAGTGTAGGCCTACCGCGAAATAGCGTACGCTTGGCAAACAATGTAGGATATCCTACTGTAGTTTCACGCGAGTAATCAGAGCAGCGTGGTACCTAGACTAGTTGCACTGTAACGTTAACGTTAGAGCTACAACTAAATAGGAGAGCCACAGTCTGAAGCAAGTTTGCTGATGTCAGATTAAACTACTAAATGGTTTGGACACATCATTGTAGACCGGTGGCAGTCATGAACATAAATTAGGCAACCGATAGCCTAAATATTTCAAAGTAGTCTGCACAAACCCATACTTGAGTACACTTGGTGTTCACTTTCAATATGACATGGACTAAATTGCACGTCTTTGCTGGCAGCAGCAGGCAGCAGTTTATAATGTAGCCTACTTGTGAATATGGGTGGTAAATAAATAGCCTAGCAGCTTACTTTGCTGCTGAGGGTGATCTGTTAACCAATAGCAATCGGAGCATTAATTGTTTGTGTAACGAAGATTCTAGTGCTACAGACAACGCGTAAGAGAGAGAAAACTATTCCCCCCACCATGAAATGCTGGGAAATTGCACACATTTTAATGCTGAAATGTAAAAAAAAAATCTCCGCCGTAACGCCCCCCTATTATTATTTTTGTCAAAAAATGGTCATCATTGAAGGCCTAACCACTGAACGCACAGTCCGCCACTGCCATTGACCCGTACACGTTTGGCAAGTTGCCTAGGCCAGTGTTTTTCAACCTTTTTTGTGCCACGGCACACTTTTGACACTTAAATTGTCCCACGGCACACTAACATCCTGTGTGAAGAAAAAATTAACATACCATAGCCTAAAATTTCAAATAATACACAGATATGGCCTTATTATGGCTTTTATGCAAGACGTGCTCAATAAAACAAGCGCCCTCTGTTTCATTTGTAGGTGACTATATCTAATTTAATTGTTGTTATGAACTGGATATGTGATGATTCTGTGAATACTGGATATGGGGCCCCCGTTGTACAATGCCTGCATACCACAAATAGTGCAATCATACAATCAATGAGAGCATGTGGTTATAAATTCTTTGATGCAACAGTTGCTTTTCTGGACCAGTGAGTGACATTTGGGTAATTTTCTGCGGCACACCTGATGATCTCTCACGGCACACTAGTGTGCCCCGGCACAGTGGTTGACAAACACTGGCCTAGGCTACTCCAGTTACAGGTGAAGAACAGTCAGTCTCAGCCAGTAGCACAACCAGATATGTACATCCAGCTTCAAAAGCAAGCAGCCCAGACCCTATAGTTGGATATTTATAGCTGTGAAGGTAATTCACACACAGTTATTTTTCTTTCGCCAAAATATATTTGGTAAGTTTTGTAGACATCCAAAATGGGGTGGGTGTTAAAATTAGTAGAAAAAAACTATTGCATAAAACAGTTTTAAGTTGCTGTATGTATCTTTTTGCCGTGGTATAGTCTTAATTTTTCCATTTAGATGTCTTAAAAAAGTCTTAAATGTCTTTAAATTTGCACTTAAAAATGTGCAGATACCCTGTTATTGTATTCTACCTTTTGAGAGAATTTATTTAAAAAGCTTTAAACTGTTTGCCATGTTGTAAGTCGCTTGGCTAAAAATGTGTTAGTGTAATGTAATATATGCCCAAATGCCTTGGGAACCTAATTAAGGTGCATGGTATTATGAACCCCAAGAAAAACCTGAACATTTTCAAAGGAAATCTGTCAATCTCTACCAAGACACTAAAAGTGGGTCATGATTGGAGCATTCATCAAGTCAATAAACCAAAACAAACGTCCAGATCAAAACAAATATGAACACAAAATCAAGCTCTGTCCATTGCCATCTCAGTCCCCTGATCTAAACTCCATAGAAAAACAGAAGGTTGAGTCAAAGAGGAGAATGCACAAGTGTGGACCTAGAAATCTGGACGATCTTGGGAGATTTTGTAAAGACGGAATAGTCTTAAATCTCTTGCATTGTATTCTCCAACTTTATCGGGGTTTCATAGGAGAATATTACAAGCTGTTTTATTGGCAAAGGAAGGCTTAAAAAGGTATTACAAGCAGGTGTGCCAATAATTGTGAGCGACGTGTTTTGTTAAAAATATTTACTTTTATAGACATTTTCCTTTTTCTCAAAATAAATTTGTTTCCCTTCACGGTTGGATATGTTCTCATTGTTTTCATTGTGAGATTACAATAAATCTTCAACAGATTATGTTTCATACCGGTTTTTAGTCAATTCTGGAGGGTACTGTATGTGTAGACCTACCCGCAAACTCCGTCCCGACTGACCGTGAGCGAGTATTTTTAGCAGCCGAACTGACAGTAAACCGAGCCACACACCTCACCCCGAAACATGTAGATATGTTCATTTTTCTGAGTAAGAACATATAGACTAATAGGGATGCTACGGTCGATCAAAATATTCACTCAAAATAGTTTGATCGGAGCACTTTCTAAAAGCCGATCAGAAGAGCCGATCAGATGATGCAAAATTGACACATGCTGGGCTCTACAGTGTGCCCATTTCACTCTCTAAAAATGATGGCGTGTGAGAGAAAAAAAAAAACGTAGGCGCACTGGTGCGAATGACTTATAACCACGTAGCCTAAATGTAGCCAACATCGAAAACATTAGAGGTGAACCATAGAATGAAGTTGCGAATGAAGGCAGCATAAAACCTAGACTACAACGTTACCAGTTTCATGTTACTTTACCTTAAGTTTCTCAGTTGCTAGTTATCAAATTCAAGGGCTGTAGTATGCCTTTTAGCCCAGTTAAGGGATTGGTTGGAACATGCAAAATATAACGTTATAACTAGGAAACGGACAAAAGTAGCCTCCTGTCATACTCCCTTTTTCTTCAAAGATAGAACGCTACTGACTGGGCTACTTCCATTCATACTTGTTTACACCAAATAGCCTAGGCCTACAAGCTAAAGTACAAAACGAAAGTAACATCATTGCCCCATCAATTCAGATAAATGTAAGAGTAGGCTAGTTTACTGCTGATTTTCTCACCATTTATTTGCCTTTCTTTTACATCAAGTAGGCTGCATCTTAATAACAACATTGCAAGATCTTATAGCCTCATAAAGGTAGTAAAGCTACTAAGTACAGGACTGTTCGCCCAAATTTTCGTCTTTGCTGCTAAATTTGCTTTCTTTCAATGCCCATTCAGTGATCGGTGATCAGCCCCAAAAATCCTGATTGGAGCATCCCTATAGACCAACTCACCTGTAACTTTAGGAAGTTGCTGGTTTAGGCAGTTGTTAAATGGAGATTGGAAATTGCAGTGACTATCCAATACAGTTTAAAAACTTGAATAAAAACATGGCATAAGGACATTTTATATTTTTCCTTCAGGTGTCTAGCCTATTTCAATGTAGCCTGTTATAGCCTAGGCCTATGTTCCGTTGCGCAGCCTTAAGCCATAAGGCTTAAGAATGTATTAGGTCTGCTGTGTGTGTGTGTGTTATCATAATGCATACAGTGGGCAGTGCTTCGACTTGGCCAGCTTCACTCGCGGTCCGCGCGCGGGATGACGCGGTATCACGCTACTTTAATTTGTATTTTTCCAGTGACGCTGCAACGACACTGCAACAACCCAAACAACCGGTACAGTGGGCATCGCTTTCAAATGACCACTTCATTCGCGCATTACGAGGCGTGAAGCTGCGTGAAGCTTTAGTACCACTTTCAGCCACTGTGCGTCGCTCTGCCACTGTACATCGCTATGCCTGCCGCCCCTTCTGAAAAAGCTCGATTTACCTCGATTTAGGCTACTTGGGTATGGCTTAAGGCTTGACTACACGGTGGTAATGGAAATCGAAATCGAAATTTGCTGTCTACATTATTGTCAGTGTTGGGTTAACACAACTACGCAAATCAAAACAGTGGTGTGATAATTGAGCTAGTAGAGAAATAACTGTTCAGAATTAATCTGTAGCCGTGGGTAGGCTTCTAGACAACTATGACCCACGTAATTTGCCCTAGGCTACTTCTTGACTGCAATGTAGTCAATTGACTGCTTGACATGTCATTTTTATTTTTCTGTACAATAAACAATTACATCTGCTTTAGAATTACATTCATATTTGGAACTTACATAGTCCAATGCATCGTTACACTACGTTAGTGTTTCCCAAAACCATAGTAGCAACGAACGTTCGCAACCACTATCGTAAAGTTGTGTAGTTACAACTACACCTCGACCTGTGGTAGAATGCTAGTAGAAGCATAGTTCGTGTCAGACGTCACTGACGCCAGTTATTTGTTTGCAAATTAATAATTATAAATATATTTAGGTTTCTAATTGATATTTACACTTCTAACCACCATACATCCATATTTTAAAATGCCCAAGGCAGAAAATACATAGATTAAAAGTCAATTTGCAGCCATGTGCACGTAAGTAAGTCACACACCTGCAGATAATAATAAGGTGGTGCACACTTTTTGACGAGTCAGCTGAGAATATGTAGCCTTTGATTTTCATGGAGGGGGGGTCCTTGTTAGTTTACGCAAACCAAGCCAAGAAGGCTGATTCTGATTTTGATAATATGATCTGCACAAAAGATAAACTTAGGTAAACAACGATGTCAATATTGTTGTCAAAATCTTAACCCAGATTCGAACTCTTGGACAGGGAACTGGTAACTGCTGTGCAACGGCAGCTGTCATCTGCCGGCCTTAACGCAATGTGCCACAGAAGTATGTGCAGGTGCCCGTTCACGTGCTACTAAACGTCATTATCCACCTTAGTCCAGACTACTGAAGTTTGGAAACTATCATGGTCCAAACTTACAGTACTATGTAAGTACGACAGTTTTGGGAAACAGTCGTAACTTACATGTTGGTTAGTTGAACGATGCATCCTGTTAGTAAAAAGCTGACCTCCGTTGTACGGGAAACGCACCCCATGTAGGCCATTAGCAATCTGTTTATTTTATTTTATGAAGCCTACACAGTAGATCACATGCCACATTCTCACTTTCAATAGACAGATGCAATAGCCATTGGTCAAGTATTGAGTATAAAGCAATTAAGATAGTACCCTATACAAAAAGTACTTCATACTATCATAAAAATTCGTTAAAACTAATAGCATTTTGCACTTGACAAAACACTGGATATCGTAGGCACAGGAGAAAACTTGTACATCCATTGGCCCGTGGGGAGATCACATGCCAGTTGCCTCTCCCTTCAGTGCTATGACTTGTTCAGCTGTGAGCTTGTTTGGCCAAAAAAAACTCTATTGCAGATATCAATGCGTCTTTGTTCATGGGTTTGGCCTCACAGCAGAGGCTTAGACAACTATGACCCACGTTTTGGTTTCGTAATTTGCCCTACTTATTGACTGCAATGTAGTCAATTGACTGCTTGACAGGTTATTTTTTATTTTTCTGTACAATAAACAAATACATCTGCTTTATGCCGCAGAATTACGCACTTGGCCAGCCTATAGAACGGGCACATTTTGGAGAGAATAGAGAATGTACCGCACGCAAGAATCTGTAGGCTATTTGTGGCTGGTTACCAGCAAACAATGTTTAATGCATTAACTCAAGACGTCAAACCTTTTCTAAACAATACAAACAGAAAGGATGCAGCAGGCAGCAAATATAGAAGAGTCATTTCCAGTGGAAGAACAAAATGCTGAATGAAGCCCAAAGATATGAAAGCATATCTGGCAAGTTGTTATTTTTTGAAGACGTACTGTAAATGGTTGGGCTATAGGCCTAGTTCGCAAGAAGGAGACATAAAGCGTGAGCATGCCACACTATCCACAGCTGTGGTAGCGGGGGGTAGGAGTATTACTGTTAGCGCGGGATTTATATAAAATTCTTCAACAGAAGGCCTGCCTCGAATTCAGGCTTGCCCAAAAAAAGGCCTGTGGTTTGCGCAGCCTACAGTAAGTAGGTCAGTGAGTTAGGAGTCCTCTAGACTTCTTTTAAGCTGTCTCAGAGGTGGAAAGTTGCGTTCGTTGGGGGCAGGGCCGAATTAACATATCATAGACCCTTGGGAACAAATGTCTGATGGCCCCCCCTGCCCCCCAGCCAACGTGAATCGGGCGGTCAGTTAATAGGCCTATCTGTGAGGCCAAGCCTTACCAAGTAGCCCGTTTGTTTACAACTAACATTACATTTAATTAAACTGCTTATGCTATGCCAAAATAGTTTCAACATTTTGAATATCAGTGTCGGGTGAATTAGGAAATGCCTTATGGCAGAAAGCTGCTTGGGATCCCCCCTGTCAAGCAATAACCATACAAAAAGTTAAAAACAGATGACATGATGCGTGTCACTGACATAATGCGCAAATAATATAGCCTAGAAATTCCAATATATTCGAATACATGTGTTTATTTTAGAGGGGATATTCGAACGTCATTTTTGAGCAATTTTGACAGCCCTAGTCCACTGTCTCTTGTGAGCAGGGTGTCTCGTAAAAAGAAATGGAGCCTGGAAAACCCTACACAGACTTCACTACAGACTTTAGCAGACTGGTTGAGAAATAATTTAATAGCCAGAAATATGCCTGCCCTGCCCTAATAAAGAAATATTTGGTTAACTGCGAGTGAATCCCGTTTGCAGCCGTACAAGAAACGCAGGACAAATTAAACATCTGGTTTTCTCCGAGTGCAACGATGATAGACAAACATCATTTGGACAAAATATAGAGCATATTGACCTCCGTTGCTCAGCCAAATGCCTTCCTGTTACGTCCTGTTATCACGGAGTTACAGGCGATAAACGATTTTTGATGGTCACAAGTTTACTTCATTAGCGGTTTATTTTTTTGATTATTAAAGAGTGTTTTTCATTTAAAGGTTTGACTTCGTGCTTATTCAGTAGAGCATTTAGTGCTCTTCCCAATCCCAGACGTTCACATTGCATGTTTGTTTGTAATGGATGCAACCGCGAGATAGGCTACGCGTTTGACGGCAATGAGTTGTTAACAGACATGAACCAAGACATAGGCTATAGCCCAGCAGCAATCTAGGGACTGTTTGTTATTTATTGAAGGGGCAACCGGAGGAATTTTGAGTGCTTCAGTCAAAAGTTGCATGACCCTCCCTTGCCTGCTAGAAATTGTTCAATGACCCTCCGACAGAATTGTTAAAAAAGACATGACCCTCCCCTGCCAATTGTCGCTGTCTTCCGCCCGCGCTGCTTTGCGCCACAGCCACACACTGTGATAACGTTCTTAAATCAATCTTTCCCGTGAGCTTGCATGCTACCAGTCCTCCCTTTTTAAATGTGTTGCGCCTGTTTGCACAATTTCACAAATAATCATATGTGATTAATAATATGACAAATAATCCCTGTGCACGGGGACCGAAACAATGCATGCCAACTTTTTCCGTGTTTATCACGTATTTTAACTTTCCCCCGCTGTCTTGCCGTTTTAATGTTTTCCCGTAGAATATCCCATATTTTAATACTCTCATAACAGCCCTGCCATCGGGCCTGTCTCTGTGTTGCCTTGTTGCTACCCCTTGCCCTTCCAACGAAACAGATGTCTTCAAATCATCGTTTTCCTTGCTTGAAGGCGAACTTAGAGTGATGTTAACCTATTTAAGTTTAACGGCGTGATTGTCGTGAGAGCACGATTCATTGGCGCTTGCATGTTCGGCCTTATGTCTACGTGCGCACCTGAGGCTACTTCTCTACTAGAGAAAGAATTTCCCCTGTTTGTATGTTCACTCAAAGTTGGCCTACCATAACTTACCAACTCTGGACTGTAGACCTTAACTGGCTATTTATATTTTTCTGTGAAATAAGCAAATGTATTTGTTCAACTTTATGAAGCAGAATTACGCACTAGGCTACTTGGAACATAACACATTTGACAAAGGACAGATGTATGTTATAGTGACAAAATATTAACTTTCAGTGTTTTACGATGTCTGTCATGGGGAAGTTTTTTTCCCCATGCATTTATTCTAGGCTACTGTCAGTGACTGCCGTGAGAGAAGCGGGTTCTGTGTTTCGTTCATGTCAGTGACTGACGCGAGAGAAGCGGGGTCTGTGTTGTGTTGCGTTGCGTTAATTTATTTTCAATTGGGCATGCCGTGCCGTGTCGTCCACAGCTCTTCAGTTTTGACAAAGCCGAAATTAATCCTTTTGAAACAATGAGTGCGCGCGTTTGTATGGTTATATTGCTTGACGGGGGGATCCCAAGCAGCTTTCAGCCATAAGGCTACTTTGAGAACATTTCCTAATTCACCCGACACTAATATTCAAAATGTTGAACTATTTCGGCATAGCCTATAAGCAGTTTAATTAAATGTAATGTTAGTTGTAAACAAACGGGCTACTTGGTGAGGCTTGGCCTCACAGATGCGCTTGTGCCTTAGATTAACTGACCACCTGATTCACGTTGACTGGGGGGCAGGGGGGGCCATCAGACATTTGTGCCCAGTTAATCCGGCCCTGCCCCCAACAAATCCCACCTTCCCACCAGCTGTGACAGCTTAAAACAAGTCAAGAGGACTCCTAACTCACAGACCTATTCACAAACCGGTTTCAAACAGGACCTTCCAATCGTGAGGAAGCAATTTTGCATTGTAGGCATAACTAACATGCAATAACGCCACCAACAAAAACCAAAACTAGGCTACTCATTGTCAACATGTAAATTAAATGTAATATTATTGTGAATCAAATTAAAATGTTCTCTTTTGCAAACGTAGGCATAGGCATAGTAACAGATTAATTTAATAATGTTACAAAGATACTACATCAATCCGTATGTTTCATTAGGCTACTAGGCTATTTGTTTTGCCTTACTCTTGATTCATTTAGGCTAGGCCTTTTTATTCAGTTATTCATAATCTTCCGTCCTTGTGTAGCGCACACATTCTCAGACCCGTCACCTGCCACTCATCGTAAGGGAGGTGTTTGGAATCATTCCCGCGTTACAATCATCAGCCAATCAAGGTGGTCACTTCAGTCAAGCTCGTGCATGAGTAATAACGTCATCCATAGCAACGAAGACTCACTCACTCTTAGTCAAAGATTCTTGAGCGCTCAGCTCATTTTCCCTTACTAAGAGTAGGTCTGAAAGGCTTTGTGAATAACTTAATGAGAGAAACTCCTAGCTAAAATCTTTTATTGCTATTTAGGAGTAGCCTACTCCTAGTGGTAAGATAAAAGGCTTTGTGAATATGGCCCCTGGTGTCTAACCCAATGCATAGCCCATTTACACAAAATAATGGTGGAATATTAGGCTACTGATGATCATTGTTATTTAAGAACATGCAGTGCGCGTAGGGCACCAAAAACATCTTACTCGTAAAAAATCATCATACCGCACATTATGGCGGGTCTGTTAACCTACTTACTGTAGGCTGTGCAAACCACAGGCCTTTATTTTGGGCAAGCCTGCATTCGAGGCAGGCCTTCTGTTGAAGAATTTTATATAAAGCCTGCGCTAACAGTAATCCTCCTGCCCCCGATACCACAGCTGTGGATAGTGTGGAATGTTCAAGTAATAACACAATCCAATGTGTGTCTCAATTGTCCCCCGCTGACCACCTCACACATTTCTCTAGATTTTGCAACGACCTTACATGACACAATGCCATAAAATGCCAGTTTTTAGGACACAGAATAATGTTTGTAATGATACCAGTTAGGCCTACGTTCAACAGTAACATAAGTGTAATGAGCTATTCATTGTCGAAGGTGCATGGTGAAGTGAAATTCTTACTTTGGAAAACAAACATTTGCCGATAGGATAGGGGATAGGCCTACTTGTTTATTTTTTACGTAGCCTACAATGGCCAGTTCAGACAAAGCCGAAATTACTAATTTTGAAACATTTGTATGGTTATATTGCTAGACTTAAATCCCAGAGAGTAGGCTACCGCACCCCACCGCACCCCACAGGTATAAACAAGCTGAGAATTTAGCGGTGTCACGTCTGCCTGTCACAGACGTGGGGAGCTGAAGCTTGGGATACAGTTACTACAGTAACAGTATTTTATTTTACTTCTTATGGAATATTTTTTTTTCACTTTTATAAAGGCTTTGTTTGAATGCTGTTGGAACAAATAATAGTTGATTATAAAGGCAACTTTCTGTTGCAATATTCTGTGCGTTCAGGTAACTGCAGGTAATCTCCGACGGTAGTCTACCCTATTAAAAATATACGTTTTCGATGTCCCAAACGGAGAGCCATACTTTATTGTTTTAACAATCTCTATGCCAGTGTTTCTTAACTGGTGGGTCGGGACCCAAAAGTGGGTCGCGGAACCGTTCTGGGTGGGTCGCACAGCTTGTGGTTAAAAATAAACAAAAAAATCGGCAATTTAAAATGTTGCCTTATCAGATCTAATGTTGGACCTTTATTTTGATAAACTTTATTCATAGCCTACATATCAGTCATTGCCATGGCATGGACATAGACAATGTTTATGTGACAAGTCATGTTAGACATCATTTTAGTGGTAAATGGAAGTAGGCTGCTACTCTGAATATTTGAAGTACCCTACAGTAGGCTCGGATATGGATTCACTTAAACTGAGGACAAAATAGGACAGAAACCCCATTGTGTGGTGTGCAGTAGATGGCTGGCACATGAGAGCATGAAACCATCAAAACTAAAACGCCACATGGAAACAAGGCACCCCTGTCAAAGTCATACCTGTCGAGTACTTTGAAAGGTGACATCAAGAATTGAAGACTTCACAAATGTAGGCTAATGCCAAACATCTGCATGTTCCAAACAAGTAGGCCTACAGGCTTGTCTTACCATGTAGCTCACCATATCCATTGGTTTGAATGCTAAAAATATATACCGGTATATGGGTCGTGACTTTATGAACATGGGAAATTGTGGGTCCCAAAGCCAGACCACTTAAGAACCACTGCTCTATGCTACTCACCAAAATGTAGGCATGGGAACATGATGAAGTAGCCTATCCAACTGTCGTGTGTTAAATTATTGTGATTACGAGCCAGTGGTTTTCAAACATTATGCGTGACTCGGACATCTAACAAAATGCAACAGACTCATATCGTCCTCGCATTCGCAAAATGAGGACAGACTGCTCAGATAACGGGTGTACCTCCAGTTATGCATGGTTTTAGTCAAGTCATTTAAATGTACTGGTGAAGCAGTGCTCTATTGTTATTTATCCCTATTCACCCACGCCGTCAAATCTGTGGCGCAGTGCGTTAAGGCTAGGGCTGAAACGATTCATCGAGTTACTCGAATAACTCGATTACAAAAATTAATCGAGGCAAAAACCCTGCCTCGAAGCCTCGTTAAATTCCTATGATGCGCACTATACGCGCAGGGATCTGACTGTTCCACACGGACCGTTGTTCAGGAAGCACACCACTAGCGCGAGAATCGTGATGCATTCTGTATTTAGCTGGCGCGATTGCGGAGTCAAGATATCCATAAATGGCAGAGAATGTCTAAAGTTTTCAAGTAAAGTTTTGGGATCATTACATACTCAAAAAAGGAAAAGAACAAGCATCTGAACCTAAAACATCCACTCCATGCTGTTTCACCAAGCGTCAAAAAAGTGGGCTATCTATCAATCTATCTAGCCCAGGGGTGGGCAAACTGCGGCCCGCGGGCCGGATCCGGCCCGCCAAGCACTTTCATCCGGCCCGCCGAGCATTTCATTTAGTATCAGGCTGCTCGCTATTTTTTTCCTGCGATAGAGACGACGTTGGTTAGCTTTACTGCAAACTGCTTTTCACTCTCCTTAGATAACGTTTACAATGTCAATGTCAAAACATCATGTTAAATAGAGATAACATCATGTTAAACTAAGTTAACTCTTATCTCCTTTGCAGCAGATCTAACGTGAACATTATGCAATCCATTTAATTGGGAACGCGTCTGCACTCACGAGAGGGAGAGAGAGCCGCAGGTTCCAGCTGGCTTGTGATTGTTGATAATTGATATCTCCTTCTTATAAGAAAGTTTTAAAAGGAAATCATGAAGGCAACAGTAGGTATAGGGTCTATAGGTACAGCACTAGCCATAGCGGAGCAGACAGAAGATAATTGAGAAATAAACGTGAATTAAAGCGACTGTCTTAAAGCGACAGTGCACAATTTATACATTTGTTAAACAGCATAAAATTAGCAGTATTTTTAAGCAATTCATATTTTAAAGCAAATACTTTTCATACTAAATTATAGGCTATAAAAAATGTTTTTTTTTATGCGTGTGTCGTGGGGGGGGGGGTTGCTGTGCAGCCCGCCAGCCAATTTTCAAAACCCAATGTGGCCCTTGAGCCAAAAAGTTTGCCCACCCCTGATCTAGCCTATCTATCTATCTACGTAGCCTATAGCTACATTGATGTTGGCTGATTTTAATCACATACTGTATTTGTAGCGATGTCGTGATATAATGTTTAGCTTTGATGTTTTTAAGTAGTAAACTTATTCACGTTCAATTGCGTGCACACACACACACACACACACACACACACACACACACAGGTTGCTAGGTTACCATAGCAAATAGGCTCACCCCAGAAATTATTTTTTAGTAGCCTAATGGTAAAATTATTTGTTAGTAGCCTAATGGTAGGCTATTTTTAGTAATGGTAAAATTATTTGTTAGTAGCCTAATGCCAAATGCTGCAGGTGTAGAAATCTACATAAAACAGATATTTACTTTGATGTCAAGTCTAGATTACAGCCTGAAACTTGTTGTGCATATTAATACATTAAATTGCTTTCCCTCTTCTCCCTCCCAGCACTTCACAACATAGTATGGACAGCTTTGTTCGCCCGGCTAAGTCATGCACAAGAGGTTGCAATTTTACAGAGAGCATTTTGAACATTATTTAATTGTTGGCACTGGCACTTATAAACACTAAATGGGTAAATTGCAATAAATGGGCTTAGTTTTGGAGCCAAATGTTGGAGTTATACCTCTATAAATACCTCTGTGCCAATTGCTTGATCAGTGAGGATAGGAGCAGGCTTCACTCAATTTGTCTATTTCTAAACTTTAAGAGTGCTGGCCTGGATAGTTATACATACAAGAAAAATAGGAGAGAGGCCGCACTATGCATACATACTCTTTTATTTGCACATACGCGTTTCGGCGTGTGCCTTCTTCAGTGTGCAACCACTGTGTGCCTTTACACTGAAGAAGGCACACGCCGAAACGCGTATGTGCAAATAAAAGAGTATGTATGCATAGTGCGGCCTCTCTCCTATTTTTCTTGATCATTTTACAGCAATGTCATTTTCGTTATGCATTATTTGTTTTGGTTGTTTAAAAATGCAAAAAAATAATTATCCGATTAATCGATTAATCGATCGATAAAGTGCTAGATTAATCGATTACAAAAATAATCGATAGCTGCAGCCCTAGTTAAGGCCAGCTGATGACAGTTATTTTATTATTAGTTATCAGTCCCCTGTCCAAGAGTTCGAATCTGGGTTAAGCCCATATTTTGAGAAATGCTGAATAGACCACAACCAATTTCAATTCTTCAACACGGTCACCGTTAGACTAGAGGGGAGAAAGAATGGGAAAAGATCTGGGCACAGTTCTTCCAGAGCTTCGCGCCAAGTAATAAGCGTTGAGTCGAGATGTTTGTGTGAATGAAACAAAGCGTATAGGCCATAGTGTGACATGCGTAAACCAATGGTGTAGAGATGACGCCACAGGGTTTTATTTAAGAGAGCCTACGTTTGTATGTAGGCAATTTATATTCACAATACTTAGGCCTACTAAAATAAATAGTATTTTATTTGTATTGGTTGTTTAGAGTAAAAACAAATGGGTCGGTCTTAACGCAAGTTTACAACCGGCAAGTCGGTCGGACTAAAAGGGGAAAAAAATAAATATTTGGGTCGGTTCTAAATTGACAGGGTAGGTCGGGTTACGGCAAGCGAAAATATTTTTAAGGATGGCCTGGCAGTGTTTTTTTGCGCGTCTGCAGAAGTCAGCCAAATATGAATGTAATTCTGCAGCATAAAGCATATGTATTTGTTTATTGTACAGAAAAATAAAAATGACATGTCAAGCAGTCAATTGACTACATTGCAGTCAAGAAGTAGGGCAAATTAATTTACAAAACCAAAACGTGGGTCATAGTTGTTAAGCCTCTATTGCGTAGCCTGTTAAAAACGTCACCAGATAGCATTAAATCGGCAACAACATTGTTTTCTGCAGAAGCCTACCCAAGGCTACAGATTCATTCTGAACAGTTATTTCTCTACTGGCTCAATTATCACACAAGACACTGTTTTGATTTGCGTAGTTGCGTTACCCCCAACACTGACACATGTAGACAGCAAATTTCGATTTCGATTTTCGTTACCACCATGTAGTCAAGCCTTAAGCCATACCCAAGTAGCCTAAATCGAGGTAATGTTTAATTATGCATGATTTATTTTGTTATTGAATTCGTAGGCTGGGATTACTCTCGGCAACAATTATGTTTAATGGTAGATCCTGCTTTTTTCAGAAGGGGCAGCAGGCAGAGCGATGTACAGTGGCAGAGCGACACACAGTGGCTGAAAGTGGTACTAAAGCTTCACGCAGCTTCACGCCTCGTAATGCGCGAATGAAGTGGTCATTTGAAAGCGATGCCCACTGTAATGCGCATAATGCGGGTTTAATGAATAATCAATTATTGTTCATTAATGTTAGTGAAAGTCGATTAAGAAAATTCCTGTAAATTTGCAACCCTAGTAACAGTTTTCATGTCTGATCTTTTCATATCCATGTGTGATCTTATTTCAGCTCGCAGTGGTTATCGCATCCAGGCCAATCCAGATGGGAATCCCACACGTGTCCTATATTACATGGAGAGAGAGCTAGCAAATTTGGACCCCAGCCACCAAGGAAATGCAGCAGGCAAATACAACCGCTGTAGGTCTTTTGTGTATCTTTCTCTTTCTCCAAAATCCTCATTCCTGGGTTCAATGAAGCTTCTTAAAACCTTGCGTTGGTCATAGAATGAAGCTTATATACATAGAGATGGGAAACCCAGCTTCAGAAAGTAAAAGTCCTACCATGTGTTCCATCCATTCACTAAACCAGCTGATTCTAATTATCTCAGCTCTTCAGCAAGGTAGATGGGCTAATAAGTAACTTCGTTTCCCATCTCTTTACAGAAATAGAATATTTGTGTACATTTAATTGCACTGCATGTAAATGCAATAGACTGTTATCCCTGTGGTTCTTCTTCCTCTTCCGACCACATTAATACAGCTGAAACTGCTGAACTGTTTGACCTCATTCAAACACTCCTACAAACACTCCTACATAGTCTTGTAACAGATAGTTGTGCAAAGTATTTTTTATATTTGTGAACTTTATACTTTTTGAAATGTGCATGTGAGATAACGGCTCATAAAAATGACCAAAATTTAGAGAGATGAAAATTCTGCTTTCAGTGGTTCTTCCCTACTGCACCCTCTTAATTTCAATGCTTCATCTTCAACTTTTGGTCTGTAAAACAAGGGAACCCAGGCTATATGGAAATATAAAAGTTATGTTCATATCTTTATCAGAATAATCAAAGTAGTCATTGCAATTTCAGTATTTTTCAGCCATGACTTGTTTGATTTTCGAGGGTCTCCAAGGGGGGCCCCTGAACTCCAGTAACGAAAAATAGCTGGAGGGTTTTTAATTATATGGCTGCTCATAGTTCCACATACTTATCACACATACAAAGTATGTGCCGATTTGGCCGACTCCCATCTTCCGACCTCTGCCTGGTTTTGCCTGGTTTTCTCGTGCAATGACTCTTAACATCCAACTGATGTAGGTTAACATCCAACTCATGTTCCTAATACCTAAGATATCACAATTGAATTAACATTTAATTTGTACTGACAATTTTATGCTAGATACTATCTAACCTAGTGATTTTTAAGAATACTGTAGACTATCTGAATAATCATACTGCAAAGTAATTAGAAAAAAAATATTTTTTACACTGATAGTGTTTTACACAGCAGCCTTTTTGCATTTACATGCAATGGTAATTCCTTCCATGGAATTACATGTTCTAGTTTATCTTGCTGTTTGAGTTTTTTTAACACCCAAAGGATGGACACTACTGTAAAAACTAAAATATTTTGAGCATAGATACATGTGTAGAATGTACACACCTTTTTAGGGAGTCAGACTTGTGACTGAAGCGTAAACTTGAATCAAACATTCTTTAGAACACAGCTGATCAACAGTCTGCTTTCACTTTTGAATGAAGTTCCAGTCTTTGCGCAGTAATATGACAGACGTGAATTAGAAGCACAAAGCCCATTTTCCTTGACAGCGGTCTGTTATACTTAGCAATGGTCTGTTATTGAGAATTAGCAGTTAGAATTAACGTTGGGAAGGCCCATTCAAGTGAATGGAGCATTCTACAGCACTCTGAAGAGCTGTGTAATAAAAACAGGTTGAAAAATTCCAAAATTGAAAAATTCTGATTAAGTTCTCTGAAAGTGGCTTTTCACGCAATGGTGCCAGAACAATTTTCAAAGTCTTGGGTGAGGCCATAGTTATCATGCTGTAGTTACCTAGTTTGGCTATCACCAGACCAAGCTCAATCTTTTAAGATTGAACATTGGTCTGGGGAGTTTGCTAGGTATTTTCTACTGCACAAGAGGCGTGATCAACGGGCATAGTTCAAATGATTATGTACGCAATTGGATAGTCATTCACCAATCTGACCAATGAACCGGGTGACGTTTGCAAAGCAGATGATTTTTAATACTTCAAAATACCATTTGATAAACTAGACTGCATTTCCGAGGAACTGCGAAAGTGTGCTTGCTCTGGTACGGTCACTAACGTGAGCGACAGTGGAATATGTTACGTTGAACCTGGCATAATCAAAGAATTCTACGTGGAAGCGTAGTTGGTCTAATTGAGTGCCGGTCACTTTAAGGCATTTGTTAGGGAACCCTTGCAATTTTAACACAGTTAAATTAAAGGTTCATACTTCTCCTTGAGACAAACAGTTCCGAATCTTGGAAAAAATTTCCATTTACATCGGGATTTTGCAAACATTTAGTGTCAGAGTCAATAAAATTAATAGAGCATGCATGAGTAACCTAGTCGAATGAAAGTGATTGATTTATTTTTAAATTATTTAAATAGCACAACATAGAACATTATTGTGTGGCGGCTGGTTTTGATTTACCATAAAGTACAGGGGCTTTCAATTTTTTTTAGCTCAAGGGACCCTTGGCTGAGGCCATAAGGCCAGGGCCAAAATGTTACCAGCTTTCGTGAACATGAAACCGAATTCACAACAAACACATCCATTCAATGATTTGGATTAGCAGTTTAGCACGCCGCCTTCTATGCAATGCTTCTATGTGGCAACAACAATCCATCAACAATCCTTTATGTTTTGTTAAATGCACATGCAGAGGAGAGGCAGCGGGGTCTTTACGAGAGAAAGCGTGGAGGGGTAAGGAAAGGCTGCTGCGCAAAAAGTTTAGCTCAATGAAAGTGATTGAATTATTTTTAAATTACTTAAATAGTACAACATAGAACATTATTGTGTGACAGCCGGTTTTGATTTTGTGGCGGCCTGCCACAGATTAGTCAATGTATAGGAGACATTGATGTTATATATTCCATCCCGGCATCCCCTAATACTGATTTACTGGTTTATTTGACAAATAATCTATATGTGCCTGCTCTATAAGCACCATATGTCTGTTTGTATCTCAGAATAAAGGAATGTCCACCACATGTTGTGTGTGTGTGTGTGTGTGTGTGAATATATTTCACTTAACTCATTAAATGTAGCTGGATACTCATGAACGCATCTATAATAGCCACAATAGGATGTGTGTGGTTTGACATGAGAATAAACAAGAAATAATATTTAATTGCCCATTATAAATTACATTACAATGCACCTTACTAGCATTAATACTTGTGTGAAGCTCACATTTCTTTACCATACAGTACAGAGGCCTTCAACCTTTTTCAGCTCAAGGGACCCTTAGCTGAGGCCATAAGGCCAAGGCCAAAATGTTATCATGGCAATAAGAGCACGTTCAATATGCTGTGGGCAGTGTAGCTCAATTTGAGGGGACGTCATATCAATGTTATTGCTTATGATTAAAAAGCAGAGGTGCAGAGTCAATAAAACAAAACAAATAAAAAATAAAAGAAACATTAGGCAGGCAAGTGCCAGTTTTTGCTGTCTTTGAAAAGTTTTTGTTTGGATGAAAGTAGTGCACCAATCTAAGTTTTTCTTAAAGTTGTTTCTTGCGCAGGTTCACCGTTGGTCATTGCTTAGGTTAAATAGCCTATAACTTACATTGGTTTAGCCAACTATGTGTCAGTCATTTCCATTACAAATAGGCCTAATACAATTTTAGATATTTAATCCCTAAAATGTATCACATGAGGCGGCTCTCCATCAATTAAAATCACTCGTATTACTCGCACATCCTTATGTTTTTGTGTCATTTTGACCACTAGCCTTCCTGCTTTCTGCAAAACACAATTGCAGTGGGCCATGAAGATGCTTGCTAGCTTCGGATACAGTCTATTCTAGCCACGTGTAACGTGAAACGATGAGCTGCATAGTTTTCTAATGCATGGTGGAGTGCTACAGCATGACTGTCAATCTTGTAACGAATTTTATGACAAAGAGGCCTAATTGAAGACATTTGCATGGTGCATGCACTTGTTATCACTGGTAACAACACTTATTACAGCCTATTAATAAACGCCTATTCAAATGGTCAAAACAATGCTCCAAGTGGGGGGACATCCTTCTCACAAATACAATGCCCACTAACATCAGGACTCCTAATGACATTCTCCTAACTCCTAATGACATTAATATGCATAGAAACATACTAAATAAACCATTTAATGATATCAATATTCACCGCTATACTGACAATCATACTGGGTATAAAATACATAGTGGAAACTAAGGACAAAAGTTTGTTGTCAGATAGCTTCCCAATCAGGCTAAAAACAAAGTAAACGTAGTCCTATGCTAACATTCATTCCCTTACCTCGTTGGCAGTAGGCAATAAACTCTTCATTGAAGTACAACTGGTAGGCCTACGTCATTAACAGGTTCACGGCTAGCTTCAACGCACACCTTCACAAACTGTATTCCTGTCGTAGGCTACTGATATTGCAGTCATGAACATCCACGATGACAACTCATTACTTGAGAAATAAAACAATGTGCCTTCTCACGTTGATCCTCTGTGAATTGTAATACAACAGTGCCACCTAGTGTCTAAAAGTGTGAGGTAAACCTCTTTTTTCGCTACTGCTGCCTACCCAGAATGCATTGCACGTCTTTAATAACTAAAAAACAACACAATTATACTTAATCTTCTGTAAATATATCAATTTGCATACTTTTGTACATGTAAAAATTAGAATAATACTCTCCCATCAACTTTTGTACTAAAAATTTATTTTTAAAATGTATAATACTTTCATATCATGACAATTAAGCAAATTAGATTTGAAAACCATATTAGTGTACTGCAGAGTACTGCTGGTATATATAGCACATGGTTCCTCTCTATAAATATCTAAGTCCATACTATCCCATGGCATTATATTGTATTGAAGTGCGTGGCAAGGTTGAGATGAATCTGTGCATAGTCAAGCAACATGTAAATGAGGGTGAAGCAGGCACAAGTGGGCTTGAATGTCATGGCATAGGTAAAAGGGTTTGTCAATTGGCTTACTTTTTTATTTAATCTTTTATCTTTTTTTTCACATCCTCACATTGGAGTCCTGAGTTCATGTACAAAGTTTGGTTTCAATATGTGACAGCGTTCCTGAAATAATACCTAACTTCCTGTTTTGCAGCTACGCCGCCGTTTTCGTTTGGCTGTGACGGGCAAACGCTTCTGAAAATCAAAAATCCTTTCTGTAACTTTTGTGAGGCTTGGTCCAAGGATCATGTACGTCAAGTTTCGTGAAGTTCGGACCAAATTTGTGACCTGTGAAACTTTAGTTTCGCTTTCTATTCAATTCAATATGGCGGAGGAATGACAAGGGTCAGTGACGTCATTTTCAATTTCCACACTACAACGGTTCCGGCCGGACGTTCCAGAGTTGGATCGGTGGCGATATCTCAAAAGGTCTAGGAGCAGGAGCTGGCCAAAAATCGGGCTTACAGGAATAACTAGACTGCATTTCCGGCGGGAACTGCGAAAGTGTGCTTGCCCTGGTCCGGTCACCAACGTGAGCAGACAGTGGCATACGCTATGCTGAACCTGGCTTGATCCAGGCATTGTAACAGTGCCTTTCAGTGTTGGAGCAGTGGCAATATCTCAAAAGCTCTAGGAGAGGGCTATTCAACTATTGGCTTGCGGGTTGAATGCGGTTCGTTGGATTTTACCTGTGGCCTGCCTTCGAATTTAGCTTCTATGACTAAGATCAAATCAATAAAATAAAACGACAGCAGTGATTGGCTGCAAAACTAAATAATGTCACGCGTCTTGCGCCTCTCAAACTGGGCTATCAGAAGAATTGAAATTATGAAATATGACCAAGGCATTAAAATGCTGCTTGTTTGTCAGGATACTTTTTCACTGATTCATTTTAAAAAATATGAGCTATGAGTGTGAATTTGGGCTCGCATTTTTTACGACATAGCTCCCCCTGCAGCTGACTGCTATGCTAAACCCCCACTAGCTAGCAAGCTAGCCATCAATAAACTAAGCTAAACACATAGGGCTCACAATAAAACGGTCGAGCAAACACATTGTTCAAGAGACTATCAAATCACATTACAAAAACGAAGTTCACCCAAGGGTAGGCTACTTACAATTTCAACAGCAACAAAGCCAAGTCGGAGTGCGTTTTGCAGTCTTCTTAGAAACTACAACCTGACTAAATTTTCGAGTATTTCCGCCGAGTTACATCCGGATGTGTTCGGACCGCGACCAGAAAGTTGCATATTCGGTTTATCCGCGGAGAAGCACTAGGGGGAGACGAAGCACCCACCAAACGACCCAAAAAGTGTTGTAGAACCATCAGAACGACTCTCAACCTGCATAATTAAGGTCATTTTTGCTAAAATTGTGAGGGAATCCTTGCAATTAACATTAAGACAGTTAAAAGGCTGCTGATGTGTGGATGATGCAATTCATAACATAGTTAGTTTAAATAACGGTTCGTACTTCTCTTCACGTTTGAGTCTTGGAAAACACTTTTCCATTTACATCGGGATTTTGCAAACATTCAGTGTCAGTCAATAAAATGAGCCCTGCATGAGTAACGAATTTGATAAACTGTAAGTAAGCATGCTAAACTTGACATCCAAACAGTATTCTAACGTTAGCTTTGAGATACTGCTTGATTGCATAACTTAACTTAGTTTAGTCTCCTCAATGTACTATGTTGTGATCAGACCTTAGCAGAGTTAACTTTAATGCAGCAGTTTTGAAAAAATTTGCGCAACATGGTGGTCACGATGCTAAGCGGATTTAATAGCAGTTTAGCCCGCCGTGTTCTATACAATGCTTCTATGTGGCAACAACAATCCTTCAACAATCATGAATATTTTGTTAAATGCCCATGCAGAGGAGGGGCAGCGGGCTCGTTACGAGAGAGGCAGGCGGGGCAAGGAAAGGCTGCGTGCCTAAAAAGCGCAGCTCAATGAAAGGATTTTATCTTATCTTTAATTTAAATAGTACAACATAGAACATCAAAGTGTGGTGGCCGGTTTTGATTTTGTGCGCCCAACCACAGATTAGTCAACGTATGGGAAACACTGAAGGTGTAAAATTAAAAATATTTAGCGGCACACGTCAACGTATTTTTTGCGTCAACGTCATCGATTACGTCGACACGTTGTCCCAGCCCTAATTGCTACTCCCTTCAGTGTGTTTCAATCCATCATTTTGCCATTCTGTGTTTCCTACTTTAATTTTCTGTCTTTATTGCCCCCTTCCCCTTGTTTAGTGGATGGGATGAGTGAGGTGAGCTCTCTGCATGATGCATCTGAACCTCGTTCACGTGGGCACTCAAGGCCACCACAGCTCCACACCCATTATGACGACGTGGATGAAAGAATGAGTACCATCAGCAGTGTGTCCCAGCACTACAATACAAGGCGCCACAATGATTCCCCAATGAACCATGGTGCTCGAGGCCGTGCCCATTCCATGGACAATCTAGATGTAATTTACCCGCACTCCAGGGCTGATGACTATCCACAAAGTTACAAGGCTGCAGCCAGAGGTGGTCGAAGGGGGTGAGTAGACAATACATGAATATGACCATAATGATAAATATAGTACTGTATGCAATTTGCTGATCTGACAGAGTTTTGTTATTGTTTGGGGGACAGGCTGCCTCCACTTTGTTTGTTTTCAGTTTTTTTTACAGTGTACTCAGGGAATGTGCAGCTAGCGGATCGGATGTTTTCTGAATGTGAAACACAAAAAATGTTTGAGTTGAAATCCAGTATTATCACTGACTGTACTTTTAAGTGTACCACTTTTTAAAATATTCCTCTCATCAACAAAACCATGTTTTTCAGTAGATCTCATTTGTTTTTTAGTAAAGCAACAGTAACATATATGTCTAACACTACCACAATAACAACCTAAAAGACATGTCAAAAAATGTTGCAAACATTATAGGGCTGCACGATTATGGCCAAAATGATAATCACGATTTTTTTGATCAATATTGAGATCACGATTATTGATCACGATTATTCATTAATTTTAGTGACAATGGGTGTGTTTGAAACGGGTAAAGTTGCTGCCTTTTAAGATATCTAACTGTGGAGCGAGGCAGCAAGTGCGGTTCGAAACCGAAAAAACTAATTCTGCTGGTATCTTATAAAATATCATTTGTGTGACCTTATTTTGCTAAGATTTGTAGATTTGAGATGAGCAATAAACAATTTACAATCTGATTATGCCATTGTTGTAACCATTGATAGCGTCTGGTCTGATATATCTGCCGGCCGTAAAACTAATTTATACCGTTAGCCTGCTATCTTACGTAAGCTAATCTAGTTTAACGTCAGGCCTTTGCTAATGTCATACTGTAGTGTTAACCAAAGATTCTAGAGTGCTACGCTCATTTTTAAAAGATGCATTTGATCCAAAGTCATGTCTAGTGAGCCAGCTCTCTATGTAGGGAGGGAGGCAGTAGACAGCTGTCTTCCGTTTCAAACAGACCCAATATCAGGGTTCCCACAGGTCATGGAATTTCTGGAATATCGTGGAATTTTGGTAAATATTTCAGACATGGAAAATCAGGGAATTTGATAATTTTTGGGGCAAAGTCATGGAGTATTGGGGAATTTTGTTGTAGCAGTTTTGAAAATGTACTTGCCAAAATACATTAATACAAATATTTCACGCAGAATTGGTGTAAGCCTATATCTGGTTATAAGCTTTATTGCTTGCTTGAGTAGCCCAACTTTGTTTATGCAATGCCCATTTACTGTAGTCCTCTCCCGCTCTAAAAAAGTAAAAGATTCTGGAATGCTTCGCGGCTGCTCTGAAATCATTGGTCGGTATATTGTGCCATTCATTATAGTAATTCATGGACATTCTGTTTTTTTTGTCAGGGAAAAGTCATGGAATTTTACATTTGACTTAGAGTGGGAACCCTGCAATATTTGTTTGCCTAAATATATTGGACTTGCAATCTGGCTCACCCAAATTCTTCCCCTACATTTCCTCCCCTAAATTACTGCAAATATAGACTTGGCTGGGAACGAGTTTTTGTGTGTGCTACTTTGTTAATAATTTTGGGAGACTGCGAGTGAGGGACTGCAACCGCACAGCTCAGCTGCTGAAGTGCCACGAGGGAGCAGAAAATGAACGTCAAAAACAATAGCCTATTTAAGCTCACGATATTCAGACTGGCCCAAAACGTAACGACCCACCGGGAATCCTCCCTAAGCTACCGATTAGCTAGCCTGACGAGCCAGACCCACATTAAAATGTAGGGTCTGGGCACTCACCGTTCGCAGTGCTCAGTCCGAGGGGCGGGATAATCGGTTGTCTTTTAAATTCCCTCTGCACGCAATAGGACAGCGCTATGAGTCCCATGCGTTTCCCACCAGCGGAGCTAGTTGGCTAGTTCAAACTTTTGCCAACTTAATAAAAGCTTAACTCGTGTCACACTGTTCGCCAACAGCAACATTATCTTATTTGTTTTCAAGTAGTAGGGAATTCAAGCCAAACCGTTGCAACTCTGCCATCAATCATTATGTTAAGCCCGCCTAACGACTCTATACACGATTTGATTGGCCTGATAGAAGTTTAATTTTTCGAGCTCACAAGCCAACAGAGTTGCTAGACTAGCCCTGGCAGCAAATGGGCTAGGGTGCGTCTAGATTTCTAAGCTACCGATTAGCCACTCTGGCTTTGCTTCTCTTCCATGAGTTTAGTCGTTTGGTTATTTGATGGTTGAAGTGGCCTAGCCTGATGTGTAGGCTACATTTGAATTATTGCTCATTCGTTTTGAGTTTTGTCTTGAAATGCACACACGTAGTCTGTAAAATGCATAGGCCTAGGCTACATCGGAGGAAGCAAACAAGGACTAAAAGTTAACGTGTGTGGCGTGATATGTGTTTCACTGTATGAGTTGAGACTGTTGTGATACGGTATGACTTGTTCTTGGTTAACTTCATTTGCCTGACATCCAAATCCGAACTGATCCGCTTCAAAGCTCTTCGCCTTCTGCTGAGACACACATTTGATTTTTGATCATAGTTTTTTTGTATAGCCTTTTAACATAATGCTACTAGTCCACAGTGCATCCAGGAAACTTCAGGCTGAGCAGTGCAGGGAACAGCTGTTTTTGGTAGGCTACGTGCAGGCGCATGGTCAGACAGGTTTAAGGAGCGCTTGATTTGTTTTGTAGAGCACACATTTTTTATATCGCACGATCTCGCAAACTTCATCATGGGAAGCCAAAATCGTGATTGTGATTAAAATTCAATTAATTGTGCAGCCATAAAACATTAATCTCCACATTGATAAACAATTACACTATCAGTTCACGTTGATAAAATCTTATGCATTCAGCCTGAGTGATTACTGGGAACAATTGTCCTTCACATGACAATATACCATCCAAATGAATTAATTGAAGATGATGCTAAAACTAGTTGTGGACCAGAGGTTGCGTTAACCGAACATTTTCTGTCTTTGACAGAAAATGTTAAATAATGATGGAAAAATGTGAAGGCTGTTCGTCATTTTTACAGATTAGAACACTGATGGCGGCATAGCTTTAACCAAAGCTCAGTTTAGACCAAAGATTGTGGCTGCAACTAGCCCACTTTAAGTCGGCAACTTGCTGCAACAGTGTTCTAAAACCTAAACTAACTAGCTAGAAGGCTGTGAAATTATATTATATTATATTATATTATATTATATATTATATTTAATTATATTATATATTTTGGTAACATTGTGAGCATACAGTTTTTGACTAATGGTTTAGCGATAAAACCGGAGGTGTTCAAAAAAACAACATAAGTTGTCCCAACTCTGTTGTGTTTCTGTTGCTGACTGACAAAACGTCACAAAAGTCATGAACTAAATACTGCAACTGTGATTTTACACAGTGATCATGTTGCAAGGAAACTATGAGAACATTATCTGAGTGTCTGACAGCTTCACAGTGTTTCCCCAGGCTACAGGTTGACGAACCCTGTTCGTCAAAATGATCACAATGGAAAAAGTCTAATTTACCTCTGTTGTAGAGATTCATCAAAAATGTAAATTCTTGCATATTTTGCGTGCATAATTTATTTTTAATTTATTTAATTTTTGCATTTTTAGCTCAGATGATGGATGGAATCGTGACTACAGTCGTGACGATGACCGCCATTACCACCGACAAAACAACTCCCCTGATGATTATCAAGGCAGAAATAGGGGTCGTGGTGCTGGTTTCCAGAATCGTCGTAGCCGTAGTCGTGATGATCTGACGGATATAGAGTGGAGTGGCAGAAGAGATGAATATGATGACAAAATTCTGCGCGAGGCTCTGGAGAAGAAGAAACTGAGGCCACCACAGGGTGCACACAGTCGTGACCGTCTGGACAACAGTAGCGAGAAAGGCAATTATGGACCCCCACCATTGCCTACATCCCCTCCCTCTGGTTACCCTGAGCATTTCCCTCCACCCCTACCCTATGACCAAGAGAGTACAGCATCTTCCAAGAAGAGCAACCTGCGCAAGGTCAGTTAACACTGAAGTATTGGTTTTGTTTAAAAGGTACATTAGACATGCAGACAGGTAATAATTAAGTTGCACAATTTAATATTATTAAATTCAATGAAATTATTTATAATATACAATAAATGTAATATAAACAGTACTTGTACTTGTTTTCCAAATTGCAAATCCAGAACACAGATTCAAACCTGATTGGATTTTAACACAAGTGGGTCAATCCTTGTCAAGTCAGACAGAATCCAGGAAGATAGTTGCTGCACTATCTCAGATTTTGCTCGAAGTTTGTCTACATAATGTTTTGGTCCCAAAATTAAGACCTGTAAATTATTTTTGTTCAATTCCAATGTTTTTATCTTTCCCCACAATTTGTACACGCCATGTTTGGACATTTAATACTTAAAACGTATTATTCCTAGCTTGTTCTCAGTATCACTGAAACTTTAAAACTTACTGCATTAGAAATGTACTGCATGCATTGTTAATGTGCAGATGTTCACAAGTCATTTTTTGGAAGTCCAAGTCAAGTCTCAAGTCTTTGAGCTCGAGTCCAAGTCAAGTCTCAAGTCTTTGGCCATCTGATTTCTCCCTAACACTGTATTGTTAAATCTTATGTAGCTACCATCCATACAGTACAGTATCAAAATCAGTTGTAGGATAACTTCATGGGGTTTCTGCCTGCACTGCAATCTGAAGAAACACAAATTAAGAACTCTGTTTATTTTGCTTGCCACTCATGAAATCTGCTAGCCTGACATAGTCATACTCAATTCTAGTCAGAATATGAGTCTGATACTGCTCCATTGGGACATAATTATGGGGCGTGTTTCAACCGATACAGGGGGGGAATGCCTCTGCACTCAATTGGATAGACCTAACCAATCAGAGCAACGCTTACAATAGCTTACCGTGAGGTGTAGGAAGAAAACACACAAACCATCCTTCTTCTCCACAAATGCCTTAACATTGTTTTCTGGTCTTTTGTAAAAGTTAGTGCCGTCAATAACTCCTAGCCTAGGCTACAACACTCATTAGCGAAATCTAACAGATAGGTAGTAGGGTAGGCTATTAGGAAAAAACTGATAGCCTATATCCCCTCCGTTTTTAAAAATAATTCTGTTGAACACTGATATGCTACAAACGTGTTAAACAGCTGGGAAAGGCTGTCGCAAATCCCTCGAACAGGTGGTCAATCAGAGATTTCAAACGAACAAGGGAACATGTTGCAATGCAAAAGCGCTGTTTTCCCTTGATGAAAGTGAAACCACGAGTTTTCCCACATCTCAACTTTGGCCAAAGTTTTCAGAAATAATCGTTTTCAGTGATAAAACCTCATTAAATAATATGCATTTTCCATATGGGGTCTTAAAAGCCATGTATCCTTCTAGCCACAGCGTTTTTGTTTCAAACATAAGCCTAATCTAAGCGTGCTCAGATGACGTGATGGACCAGGCGCTGTTGCTCACCTGCCCATCATCGTAAAGCCCGATTTGATTGGTCTGCCCGATTTAAGGCGAGCATACTTGCTCCACAATGGAGCAATGCCAGACCAAACTTCCCGACCTCAAATGTTGTGGGCGGGACTAAGTTCGGAATGGCACCCAGGCTAGAAATCTGCATGATACAGAACTGACATATGTGTAGTGTTCTGGGGGGAAATGATTCTAATACTGCAATGTGCAAGCTTGGAATTTCATAATTTTAGGGGCAAGGCCACTTGGCCTTCAGTAGGCCATATTTGGTGAGGGGCACAAAGGCCACACGTCAGGGCACCAAGGCCAAACTTAACTATACAGTATTCTACATAAAAATGATAAAAATTATATTTAGCCTATTCACAGCAGTAGACCTGCATCATTATGAAACATGACAAAAACATGAAACATGACATTACATATATGATCAGAATCATCTGATTTTAATATTTACAGATATCTAGGCTATATTTAACATTTATTTTCTATTTGGCCTGATATGCAATCATGTATTGAACAATTTAAGCACAGCTCAGCTTTAAGAAACTCAAATAGCCTAGATGCATGCTTAATATTTTGTGATCATTGGCTACGACAAACTCTTAGTCAGCTGTGTATCTTCTGATTTTAATATTTACAGATATCTAGGCAATATTTGTAACATTTGTTTTGTATTTGGCCTGTTATGAAATAATGTGCTGAACAATTTAAAGACATTGTGACTGAAATTTAAAGCCCAAAGTTGGAGACATGCATGTAGAAATGTGCTGCAAATTCAAAACTGGATTACTCTGGACTGGCTAACTGTACAGGGGAATACTTTACACCTTTGAGTTTGGTAAGGTATGCTGTTTATCCTGATATATGGTTTGTCATGTGTTGAGGGAAGAGTTCGTAAAGTATTCCACCGAGATAAATGGGTAGGGAGATGGGCGCAGAACTGTAAGTAAAATAATATGATTAAATTAAAGTTACTTTTTTGGCGAACCGTTTACCACAACAACTAGCGGCTCACATCATTTAAAAGCTGAGAAAAAGCTCTTTCATGTGATGTGATACAGTACATGTAATGTCTGTGTAATGAGTAGGCTACTTCGTGAGTAGTTCAACAGAGAAGAATGGGTGAATTTGGACACACTTTCTTGGGTGCGCTGTCACTTTCTCCATTGCATAAAAGACTCAATTAATTTGCACTGTGAATGCTAAGATTATTTTGACAGGCCATAGGCTAAATAAAAATTGCTATTAGTCGGATGCAAAGCATAATCTTGAAAGAAGGGGGCACCAAGGCCACATTGACCTCGGCCCTCCGAACCTCCGAGGGGCATCACAGACAATGCAAGGGGCAATAACGGCCATGGCCGTCGTGAAATTCCAACCCTGTCTGTCAGTGCCTGACGATATATGCTAAGTTTAATGGCTCTTTCATATCAGTAAGTGACTGACCTATTTGGATGCATTTTGAGATGGCTGATGAAATTTAACGTTGTTAAACCAGCATCATTATCCTGGTGTCATACACCTTGCATGTAGCTGTTCGCTCATTTTCACTGTGCACGAAGTTATTTTAACCAAAAGTAGCCTAATAACAAAAAACGCACAACTCCGGGAGGACTTGGTGTCGCCATGGTCAATGTATTTTTGATGTGTGAGTGCACGCACATAGCGCATGTACGTTGCACATTATGGCAAACGGGACAGCTCGCCATACGTTTACCCAATGTATATGTACCAATAAAATTAAATAGAAATACAGTACATGAATACATTTACATTTAAATTGCATGAAATACAGGTTGTTCACGACTCACGAGTCTTGAATCTCGAGTCTGAGTCAAGTCTGAAGTCTTTGAGGTGGAGTCGAAGTCTGATGTCACTGTTTATGAGACTCGAGTCCAAGTCTCAGACTCGAGTCCCCATCTCTATCTTAGTCTTAGTTTTTTTAATAACACACCATTAAGTTTTAGTCATATTTTAGTCATCTGAAATCTTTTAGTCTTAGTTTAGTCGTCAAATATCTACCTATACACAGCCATTAAACTATTTGAATATCAACATTCATTAAACTGCTAGAAAACGTTAGCTAAGTAGCATGGTTAGCAGGTTAGCATTGCTAACACTGCTATAAAACATTAGCAAGTAGCATGGTTAGCATAGTTAAAAATCTTAGCATAACTGCTAGCAAACATTAGAGCCATTCCAACTTTCAGTTATCGTCAAATATCTACCTATACACAGCCATTAAACTATTTAAATATCAACATTCATTCAACTTCCAGTCTGTCAACAACTTTTAAACGGTCTACTTTTAAACTATCATTAAACTATCTATTGAACTAGCTGTCTATCAACAACTTTTAAACTATCTACTGTCTATCAACAACTTTTAAACTATCTACATTCAACTTTTAAACGGTCTACTTTTAAACTATCAACTTTTATTAAGCTATGCAACCACCATGTCTATCCTAGCATCACCGTAGTAACCATCTCTTTATTATCTGTTTTAACTATACATGATATTTTACATCACAACTTTAGCGTTTTCATGCACTGGTAATTCCTTGGAATTGCATTTCTAGTTATTATTATTATTCTGCTTACCACTTTTTCCATACGCAATTTCTCTTGAACAGTTTAACTTAGAAACGTCATTCAAACTTTGTAACGTAGGTCTTCAAACAGATCGGGTTGGTATGACTTTTCAACTTTGAAACTTTTATACTTTTTAAACTATTAAAGAAAAACTTTTTAAAAATCCCCATAGACTTAACATTGCCGATTATGACATCATAATACGGCCATTAAGCAATTAGAATCCTATGGCAGGTGTTCAGGCCACCTGCAGCCTCAGGCTTTAAGCATACAATCTGGGTCAATTAAGAGTACACATCCTATTCAACTGTTTCCTCTGCCCAAAACTGTTTCAAAATAAAAGTCCTCACTACAATAATCCACTGTTAAACAATGTAACCCATTAAACTACTGAACTTTTTACATTCAACTTTTAAACGGTCTACTTTTAAACTATCATTAAACTATCTATCTATTAAACTAGCTGTCTATCAACAACTTTTAAACTATATACATTTAACTTTTAAACAGTCTACTTTTAAACTATTATTAAACTATCTATTAAACTAGCTGTCTATCAACAACTTTTAACTTGTCATCAACTATGTATCCTACCCACTGTAGCTAGTTAGCATGGTTAACATAGTTAGCATTGTTAGCGTTATAGCAAAACTGCTAAAAATGATTAGCTAGGTTAGCTAAGTCACATGGTTAACATAGTTAGCATTTTAGCATGCTAGTTAGCATAGTTAACAAAACTACTAAAAATGATTAGCTAGGTTAGCTAAGTAACATGGTTAACATAGTTAGCAGGTTAGCATTGCTAACATTGTTATCATTTTTTACAAAACTGTTAAAAATGATTAGCTAAGTTAGCTAAGTAACATGGTTAGCATAGTTAGCATGTTAACATGCTAGTTAGCATAGTTAGCATAACTGCTAAAAATGATTAGCTAGGTTAGCTAAGCCACACAGTTAGCATAGTTAGCATCTTAACATTGTTAGCATGCTAGTTATCATAGTAACTTGGTTAGCATTATTATCTTTGTTAACATAGTTAGTATAACTGCTAGCAAACATTAGAGCCATTCCAACTGTCAGTTATCGTCAACTATCTACCTAAATAATTGAACCATTTAAAGTATCCACCTATTTAACTGTTCAGTCATTCCAACTATATTAAACCTCATCTACTTAGCAACCAATATAGTTTGTTTTTACTCTGTATGATATTTTACATCATATTTTTTCATTTTCATGCATTGTATTTCCTTCAGGAAATGCTTTTCTAGTTATTATTATTATTATTATTATTATTTAATCATTTTTTATTATTTTTAATCATTACTAGTTATTTTAATCATTACTAGTAATTATTTATATATATATATATATATATATATATATATATATATATATATATATTCTGAATAAACAAGCAACGCAGTTTACATGCTTCGTCCTTGTTGCATTATTCATTAAGATAATTCTGAACATATTTATGTAGTTCAAACAACTCGGTCGGGTTTAAAGCGGGCTTGGGCTCATAATTACATTGTTTTGATTTGATTTGATTCGGTGTAGGTTTTGTCCAGCTTACCCTCAACCTCATAGAAGTAGCTGGTGCAGCCATTTTGCCACCACTTATGCTTTGTAAACAACTCGCACACGTGTTTGGTAAGATAGGGGTGAGCTACCTCTCTGCTTCGTTTGGTTCTGGGTTAAAATATAATATACATTTTTTTTCTTTTTTGCAAAAAAAAGTCTGCTAATTAATTTAAACATAAACACAAACAAACGCGACTTTCAGGAAAATCCCTGGCTGCACCTTTAACCCTATGAGTCCTGCTCTATTTTTAGGGCATTCTCGTTACCTTTAGTTATAAGTATTTATCCTGGTCATTGTAAGTGCCATTCACACATGCTATATATTGGTTTTGTTTTTGTTTTTTTCAGTCTAGGCTACCCAGATCTGCCACCACTTCATGTATTAATACTTGCATTGATTTGATTTTGATTTTTAAATAATAAAAGACAAAAAGTGTATTATAAAATTGTTATGTTTACATGTATCTCACCACAGCAACAGCTTGACATACCTTTTATGTATGTAGCACAGACCAGTGGTTCTCAAATGGGGGTACGCGTACCGTGAAGGCACTCCAGGGGGTACGTGAGATTTTAACCCTTAGAACCCGATTGCCGCAAAGTGCGTCAAAAAACACACCCTTTCTTTTCTGTTACATTGCTCCGCAACTGTTCATCGCAGCGAGATGAAACCTTAGTTGCATGACAGAGCAGAAGTGGGGCTTTCCAACGAGACCACGCACTTGTCTGTACGTTAAGTATGATAATAAAAAAAATCATCAAATTAAATCAAATTGCACCATATTTACAGTGTATACTTCTCTGCGTTCACCTGCGCACCCATTACTCTCATTTGAATTACTCGCGAACCCGTGAACACATACGTAGATATGGCAAGCATATCAGATGAAAGAGGAGACACAGGGCTATCCATTAATAGCAATTATGTTGATCCTTCTGGCTTATAAAAACAGACGAAGTGACTGCAAAATAATAACATCATGTACAAAAACCAATGCTGCACACCCATTACTCTCGTTTGAATTACTCGCGGACCTGTGATCGGATAGATAGATGAAAGAGGAGACACGGAGCTATCATTTTTATCATTTCAAATATTTCAGGAAAATATAAGTTAATAAAATTATATTTCAGTAGGCTATTCAATTTCATTATCCTAAAAACCCAGAGTCCCCCCCATACCAGGATGGTTCGACCCAACCTGTCACATGCCACCCTTCATCACCTGTCAATCAATGTCAAAACTCAAACGATGGAGTCGTGGTTGAAGTTTATGGATGGAGTCGTGGTTCCAAAGTTTAATAAATTAGACACGGATGTCACAGTGCTCTGTTTTAAGTCTTTTTTTCTCAACTAAAAATGCTTTGCGCTAGTTAGGGGGTACTTGGCTGAAAAAATATTTCACAGGGGGTACATCACTGAAAAAAGGTTGAGAACCACTGGCACAGACCATCTTGAATCTTGCAATATAAATGCCATGGTAGAGGGATACTCTGGGGCAGAGCAAATGTGAATAATATGTGATGTGTGCCTTACAGAAATAAATGCCATTTTTTTTATTTAGTAATCTATATTTTATTGTTTGTAATTGATCTGATTGAATTTTACATCATAAATGGTGTGCAACCATACAGAAACAAAATTTTTCACATGGCAATATTATATATATTCAAAAAGGGGATAAATGGACTCGGCTCTAGCAAATTGTTATCATTTCACAAATTCTAGATTGACAAGGGAATGGTAGAGCTATGTGTGTGCGTGTGCACGTGTGTATACGTACCTGTGTGTGCATTTGTGTGTGTGTTTGTGCTTGTGTGTGTGTGTATATGTGCGCGTGTGCAACAAATCACAAATGAGTTGGTATGGGCTAGTGTTATGCGGGCTCTTGACACTAACATACCATAAACATTTTGTCATCTTGGGTTCAGGTAGGTATTTAGCAAAAAAATGCATTTTTAGGGTTCTGGGGAGCCTAGTGCGGTGGGGGAGAGGCCACCAAGTTTCATGTTCCCTGGTGTTTCAGTAACCAGGAAATCATTGACCAAAATTGATGACGGGAAAAGAAAATATATTTTAAATTACTTGTTGTCCTGATTCTTCCTGTGGATCTTAGTGGACATGGAGGATGCAATAATTTCATTGCTAGTTTTTCATAACTACTAATTAATTCACTGCTACTAATTTTGTACATGCTCTAAGGCATTTTTACCAATATGAGTCCAACTGTCACATCCATAACGCTGGAACTGCCCTATAGTATACCTTTTATCCTAATTATGTCCTATGTTCATAATGTGATCATCACAACACTAGTAAAGCGTTCTAAATCTTGTGTGTTCTTTTGCAGAATGGAGCAGTGAGTCGTGAAAGCTTGGTTGTGTGAGATGGCCCCTGTGAAGTTTGAAGTCTGGCTTGTTGGTCTTATTTTTCAATCTGTGAGGATTCTACTGTGGGAATTCCTGGACAAAAGGCACAAACAAGTCTGTTTGTGATTAAAAACTTGACATGGTTGAGTTAAATGTTATCCTTCACAGCTTTAATTTGCTTGGGATATACTACAATAAATACAGTATAAGTGTGTTTGCAACATTTCCAGCGAATCACATCTGTGACATTTGTATAAACACCATTCTTTGTACCATTTGTACCCAAATGTATTTGATGGTTTGGTTTGAAATTTGGTAAAATACTTACAATTTCCAAGATTTATCTTTTACTTTTTTGATTATTTGCTTTACAGGTAGGTGTTTTTTTGTGTTGGGCTCTGTGTTCATGTTAAAAATCATGGATGCTGTTTAGGAATTTTGCTCTGGTAATTTTGTGCTCTTCATAACAGATACATGGCAAATTTTGGATCTTATGTCCAATAATATTTAGAAAATCACTCGTAATGTAATAAATGCATAACACTCTTCTCTTCTCTAATCGCTCTGAGATGCATTTCCCGTACAACTATGGTATTAACATTAGATTTTTACTAACATGGTACGATGCATCGTTTCCCAAAACATTGTACCATCATAGTGCTTTGTAAGTTTGAACTATGATAGTTTCCAAACTTCAGTAGTCTGGATAAAGGTGGTTAATGATGTATAGTAACAAGTGGACTGGCACACCTGCAAATAACAGAGACTTAATGATGGACTATACCTAGTTTCATCCATGAATCATCTGTTATTTTTATTCAGGGTAATCAAGTTCATTCATTCATATAGGCTGACCTTGTAAATTGATGACTGCTGAATTAACTTTTAAATGTGTAATTTAAATGTGATGGTGATACAGTTGTTAGGCCTATTGTTATTTACCCTATATTCAACCTGTCCAAAAGGTTTGAATCCAGGTTGAAGGAGAGATTTTGACTAAAATATTCTCACCATTGTTTACCTATAAGTCTATCTATTGTGCAGACCATATTATTTCCCCACACCATGACTGTTCATATCAAAGGCTACATATTCTCAAGTACTGATTGATCAAAAGTTTGCACCTTGTATTATTATCTGCAGGTGTGGGACTTTGACTTGCGTGCACGTTGCTGCAAATTTACTTTTAAATAATACATTTTCTGCTTAAGGCATTTAAAAATACGGTTGCATGGTGGTTAGACGTGTACAATATCAACCTAAAACCTGGATGCATTTATAATAATACAATTGCACACAAAAATGCTAACTGACATCAGCGACAAGATCCCTGGAATTATGCCTCTACCACAGATAAAGAGGTGTAGTTCTAACTACATGGGGCAATTGCTCTGTCGCTATCTTAGCCATTGTTTAGAATTTAACACAGTTTTAAACTTTTGTTAAAACAAATACGTTTTGTGACTTCTTACTCTCCATTGCTGTGCCATCAGCTCCTCTGGTTTTATCTGCTCCTGTGTTTTACCTTGATCTCAGTTGCTGTCTTCAAAAGTTTTTGTATTAGCCACTAGAGGGCACTCCGTTTTAGCTTAGTCTTGACAGATGTTTAAGGAAAGATCAGAGTTGTTTTATCCCAGAAATAGGCCAATATTATCCCCTCTACACAATTGAAAATTGTGTATGCTATTAATGTCCAAGAATTTATTTGAATGTGTGATTTAAATGCTACAATGACATGACAAAGTGGCACAACTCTTCTGCTGTTCCTGCTCGGTAGGCAGGTGAAGTGTTTGTCACACAGGTTGCAAATAGCCAATATCCCCGCTGTAGGTAAGCATTAAGCTATTCTATTTATCATGCAGCTTGATTGCATGTGTCACTCAGGGTAAAGCCACATTATTCTGCTCCTTTCAAGCAGGGTCTAAAGGCATATCTGTTCAACATGCACTTAGTTAATTAAGCTTTTTTTGTGAGTTATGGTTTATATATTATAGTATTTGTTTTGTCATTATACTATTGATTGACTTGACATTATTGTTTATTATTGCTATTTTCCTTTATTTTCATTGTTTATTTTCATTAACCTATTGATTGAATTGCCATTGTTTTTTATTATTGCTATTCTCCTTAATGTACTCTTTTTAAAAAAAATAATAATTGTGCACTGTTAAATGTAACTATTGAATTGTTGTTGGGTTTTTTTTTTTTTATGTTGCTTTGGACAAAAAAAAAACGTCTCCCAAATCCCATAACCATAAACCTGGATCTTAAAATCAGCTGCATCGTGGGTAAATTTGTCTCTTCCACGAAACTTTCTGAATCCGAGGCCGGCGGCTTACTGGACCAAAGTTGCATGGCTGTTTTTTCCTCTCACATACACTAGTAGTCTGTGCAGGACTTTACAAAGCAAAGTATTAGGCAGGATCTTACTTGGATTCCTGCATCATTATGGCCGGGATATCGTAGTTCCGGTTTCCAGGCAGTTTAACCAGAGACTTTCTAATGACGAGACACAGCACTCAAAGAATCTCCTATAGAAATGCATGGGGTTAGTTTGTAACGCCAATATGGCAGTACAGTATCCCGCCCCTTTCGTGGCCAAAAGTCAACATGTGAATACGTTGTACCAATCGTGTGGTGTGTTGTGAATACATTGTGTCAATCATGTGTTGTGATCTTGTCGCTGGAGCGAGGTTGGTGTCATGAAGCCTTGCGCATGCTCAGTTCTGCCCAAAATAGCTGCCCGATAACTGCCCAAAGTGTGTTGCAAGATGGCCGCCGAGTGGAGGAATTTGCCTAAAAGGACTTTGGTTAAATTAGGAATCAGCTGACCCTGTGTGACTCGTTACACAGCAACAGGCTCGGACTGGTAATCTGTACAACCGGGCAAATGCCCGGTGGGCCGGTCCACATGTGGGCCGGTGACCTCCGGGATTTTTTTTTTAAAAGTTATTTAGCCTATTTGCGGCCCGTCGTGTAGGCCTAGCCTATAAATGCAGTTGCATCCATTTGGCTTGGGGGGTGACAGGTCAATCATTTTGGCCTCTTCATGACAGGTTCAGTGTGTGTTACGATCGCGCCCCCCTGCCCCACCCCTCAAGTGGATTTGTCCAAGCAGCCGCTAGTTCAGTGCATGGTAGCCTAGGCTGTATAAGTGCCCTCCGCTGGCTGATGTTCACATTATCGCAGTTTAACCGTAAACAGCAATCAGAGGTCTAGTTTTATTCCATAAATATATTGTTTTTATAGGCGTTAGTTGCACGCGCTACCAAGAGCTTCCATTTACTGCATGTAGGCTGTAGTGCGCTTCTGTCAACATAAAAACGGGTAGCCTACAATTTTCGCACAACTTGGTGGAAAAGTGTAGCACAGGTTAAAGAAAACCCATTCATTTTTGGAGCTGATCCTACTCAAAAGGAACTTCAAAGTATTTCCCATATAGTAGGCCTAGCCTTTTAGCTCACAACGACAGTGAAAGTGAAACTTGGAAAGGGTCTCTCCACCGAGTGTTAACATTATGCACAATCAATCGCGAGTCGATGCAGGTAAAAAGTAGGCTATCAACTGGCAGGTTAGTAACGAACGGTTTAGTATACACTTGTGGTGATCGCCTACAGTTAATGTGAATCGCGGACTATAACCAAAGTAAAGGAGAAGATTTGCACCAAATAAAGGCTGTGTTTGTGTTACAACATGTTGGCACAAAACGTAATTTCTGTCAACTATGACGATGTCCATGTTCAGTAGCCTATATTTTTCATTTAGTCAAGCAGTGACATGTGGTTTTTAAAAATAAATGTGGTTCTCAAAATGGGGTCGGCAGCACATTGTCAGGGGGTCCCTGACAAAGTTTGCTACACAATATGAAATTGTCTTATATGGCGAAAAATGCTACAGTATAAGTATTTGCCCAATTGATCTGCTGATACATTACATCAATATGTCAAAACACTTAACTTTCATTTTGTTAATTAATAGTAATGTGAAGCAAACACTATGTGTTCAATAGGCCTACATTTGACAAAGAAACAACAATACTTAAAAAAAAAAAAAAAAATCCTACATACTGTCAAAATTTGCTAACATGACTATTGTGGTATTGGCACTCTATGTTTTTAAAATCCATATAACATAAGCATAACAGAAAAAAAGCTATAGGCCTACAGCTACATGATTAACTTAAGTTTTATGTGTTGCGATTTTGAGGGGTCCTTGGAGAATTCTCCACTCCATGAGGGGTCTCCGGCCCACAAAAGTCCTGGTTTAAAGCAACACCAAAGAGTTTTTTGTACCTTAAAATAATGTTTCCAAAATCGTTTTAGTGGTTCATCAACTCGTAATAGGGTGAATGGCTCTTTCTGCATTCGCTTTGCGGCCCTCTATCGGCTATAACCGCACTATGTAAGTTTGCCGGATCGGGTAGCGGATCTGTAGTTCGATGGAATGAGACATGAGAAACTACAAATTTGACTTGCATCTGATGTCGCAATACATCAGTACTTTCATAAAATCATGCAACATATTCTACCTTGTCTGTGGACATTGCAGGCATGGGCGGACTGGTCATCTGGCATACCGGGCATTTTCCCGGTGGGCCGACGCACCTTTTGGGCCGATAGAATAGGCTATATAATTTAATTATTTTGGCCAACGATCGGCCCAAACGAAGGACAATCAGCGGCCCATTGGTTACATTTCAATATTGACACTGGACTGATCCAATAACAGCTCACGTCAGGCCCCACCCCTCCCATTTTGGCTCAGAGCCAGGATTCTGTGAGCGCATCAAAAGTTAATCGAAGTTGCCTACACGAAATTGTGGCGGGTGCCGGTAGTAACAATTGTGCAAAATAAACACCAATGTAGAAGCTTCAATACAATATAGCAAGTAGGCTAGGCTAGCATAGGTCAGCAACATGTTGAAGTTCGTTGAGTTTGAACGAGGATATACAGAGCAAGGGACAGTGAGCAGGTGGTGGAGAGTGCGAGCCTAGTTGAGGCTACATGATAAGAACTCAGTGGTGGAGCAGGCTGTGACATGCCATGCTGACTATGATGATTATGATGACTTATTAATTGCGATAATGTAATGATATGGTTGCCTAATGATAACATAGTAAAGCCGTGCTGTGATTATGATAACAAATAGCGCAACTTAAATTTTCTAAATGAATGATTTGCAAACCCGGACAGCAAAATAGTGTCAAATCGACGTTAATTGTTGGTCAGATTGATCGATCAGTTTCCGTCAGACGCCCAAAATTCAACATCGATGGCATGAGTGGTGGTTCTATCTTGGGAGGGTTATCATGGTAAAGAAGGGATAAAAGACTGTAGACTGACGGAAACGTAGGTTACAAAACGTCACGTCATGCACAAGCCAACTAAGCTACAGTATATATAACCTATATAGGCCTAGGTCAGACACTAAAGACAATTAGTTCATGTAGCTGTACTGTTCCAAAATGTACCAGCAATGTAGGTAGGAAGTATAGCCTACAGGAATAAAATATTTCCAGCAACAGCCCTGTTTATAGGCTTCAGTAATTTTCGGTGCTGCTGTCAATTGTAGCCCATTGAATAATTTGAAATGATACTTTGAATTCAAGCAGAAACTCTTCTTTAATAATTGCTTGTTAGTCTACTTGAATATGGAGATCATATGCTCCATGCCTACCTCTGATCAGTCAGAGAGATAACCAATGAAGCCTATATCACTTTCAGTGCTCCATGACAGTTGAAAAGATATGCATATTTAAGGGTAATGCAAAGATTTTGTATTTAATTAGGTGTGCCGACCGATTTGAGGGCCGCTTGGGCCAAATATGCCAGGGCCGATTTTTGGTGCCAGTCCGCCCCTACACAGCAATCACGTTCAACTTGGCGCTCAGCTGCGTGAGTACGGTTCTAAAGCACAGCTCAGCTAGCCCAATGCTAACTGACAGAGCAATTGCCCCCATAACTACAGTATGGATTTGGGAAACACCACCATAGTTCAAACTATCGTTTTGGGAAACGGTTGTGTTGCACTTGCATAGTTCCAAACATATAAGTTGTTAGTTGCTAACTATGTTTTTGGGAAACATACCCCAGAATAGTAGTGTACATATACATTATGAACACAATAGTGTGCATCATGAATTTCAGCAGATATAAGGCCTTGAGAAGTTACCCTGATTGTATATTCGCTCTGCCACAAGAATGGCAAACCAATCAGCGACCAGAGGGGGCTTACTTAATGTTTCAGTTAAGAGTTTTTAAATGTAACTAGAAATTCAATTCCAAGGAATTACCAATTAGGTGTCGCCACCTGACGTCATAAAGTGGGCAGTGGCCATGTTGGGAGTATGCAAAAGAGAACGTAGCCTAATGTTAACCGTGTAAGGAAGTCAGTCTCTAACTTCTGTATAAATAATTCTTCCTTTGATCAAAAATGGCATGTTACTGTCATATAGGCCTACACAGATATCCAGACGAAATAAATATATGCCGTTTTACAGATCATTCATTGTCAAGGAGAGCAAACTTTAAAACTGACTGAGGAGCGGAGATGTCCGTGGCAGAATCTGTTATATCTCAACTTTACTTATGAATTAAGGAGATATTGCCGAATTTAATCTTAATAATATGGACCACACATAGACACGTCTGTTGCTTACTGAGTGTAGATAACCCTGTTAAATAAGTGTGTTTTGATACTATGTGTTTTATACTTTTATAGTTTGTTTATGCAAAGTAATGTTAAAACAAAGGACTTTTATTGAGCACTTCACTTCAAAGGACTTTTATTTTGACATGATCCTACCATGCACTTCTACGGAAGGAAGCTGCCTGTGTCAGAACGAACAGTACTGTGAAGCTGAATGGAATGTGAAGCTGGAACTGAATGCATGTTAAAATATTTTGTAGTTTAAAGAAAAGTTTCCCAGACAGCAAAATATATTTGGGCCAGATTTGGTCCAGATCAGCATTAGCATTTGGCGCAGATCCTCTAAACGGACCTGCCCCGGGGTCAATTCTTCCAACGGGCCAAACAGGTTGGAATTACGGATCAGAGACAGATCTGGGCAAAGAAACAACAAAGAACAAAGAAAAATAAAGTGACAACGCTAACCAGGCTAATAAACAAACCATGCTACGGTGAGTTAACGTCAAAGGGCAAAGTCACGTGACTTCTAGTTGTAGTCTGTTTATGAAATGAAAGGAGCAATTTCGTTTTTTAAAAAAAGGCAAAATAGTGTGATATTTTCACAGTTAGTAGGCTAGATTATTATTGCCATGGCGTTTGGTGCGGATCTGCCCCAGATCCGCGATTCATATTTTACATCTGGGGCTCATCTGGCCCTGGTCCGTGATCCATATTTAGGCTATCAGACAATTAAGGCTCAAACAAATTTGTAATTTTCAAAATATATGTTTCTTTTTTTAAAAAAAAGCAAAATTAAACAAAATGGGGGATATCATTTCAGTGTTAGGCTAAGTGTTAAGTAAAATGCATGGTATTTTGAACTATTTTGAACTTCATCTTGGATATGGTTAGACAATGTGTTAAGAAACAATGCCTAGGCTATACAAACAAACAATACAACAATACAAACAATGCTTACAACCATACAAACAATGCTTACAGATTAACAAGTCAATGCTGCACAATTAATTAACGTCAACTTCATATTTTCCTCCGGCATCTGCGCATAGCAACAACAAAAAAAGTTACTGCTCAGCGTGTGACCGGGCACGGCGGCCACCCCCGCGGTCGCCAGCCAGATTAAACCATCTGATGGTGTGATGATTGATCTCCATGTCAGTGGCTTTGTCTGTCAAGCGATTTTTCCTTACTGCACCTGTAAGACATACAAAAATCACACAAAGCAAAGAAACAAAGAGTAAATATAAGATTCAAAGATTCTTTATTACATGACATTATAGTAAAATGCTTGCAGTTTGCACAAATAAATAATATTAAATGTGACTAGTGATGTGGAGTGAGTAGTGAGTGAATGAATGAGAGAGTGGTTATTAAGTAAAGACTGAGTGAAATGCACACACACAAATGCTATTGTAACGTCGGTGCCTTCCGGACTGAGTGCTATCTTCCCAGAATGCAATGTGTGTGAATGCTGGACTGTGTAATGTCGGTTTTAGTGAATGTAATTGCGTTTACCTTGACATGTATGTGTTAGCTTGTGTCGTCTTTCTTTAGGTAGTACCCCATGTGTTTTACCCGGTGTATTGTATGTGACTACCCTGTTTGTGTATTGTGTTTGTTTTATTGACTTCCCTTGTGTTTGCTAGGTAGTGCAAAGAAATACTTCCGCATCCGTTTATAGCCATCCACACGGAGATAAATCAACACATTATCAGATGGTTTAATGTGATTGGCTATCGCGGGTATGCCATGGTGTCAAGTAACATGTAAATAGTTGCTTTCTATAAGCTATCACTCAGCTGCGCCGCGGTATCTTTCACGCTGAATAGCCCATGTAGGCTATATGCACGAGTGGGTAATATTGCCTTGTTATCTCGTAATGTAAGTATAGTTTGTAATGTTATAAGTATTGTTTGTATTGTTGTATTGATTGTAAGCATTCTTAACAATGTAGGCATTGTTTCTTACAAAATGTAAGAATGTTTTACGGTTAGATTGTTGTAGGCTACGTGATGTGCATGTCATGTTTTCGCGTGCCTTTTATTTGTTCATTTGCTGAACTGTTCCGATGCTGAATTGAGGCTGGTCTTATGCCATTCAAGTGACAATGCATTTTACATCACTGAAATGATATCCCACATTTTACTGTAGTGTAGTGTTTTGCTTTTTTGCGGTTTTGCTTTTTTAAAATAAAATAAAAATATTTTGAAAATTACAAATTATATTTGTATATGGAAATATATATAATACTTACGAGCCAAAATGGCCTTGGTTGCCATCTCACAAATTTTTTTTTTTTGGTTCATCCCTTTCCAATTAATGAACTTCGCGACACTGTCGGCAAAAATGTGTGACAAAATGTTGAAAACAACATGTTTCGTGTCTCTTCCCCCAATGGAGGCCAGCATCCCCACCTGTGGAAACAAGAGACTAAATTAGTGAGAAGTAAGAGATTGATAAATGATAGAGAGATGATCAACATAGCAATGAGTCTGGCACATATCTCATGTCATGAATTACATCTTGAATACGCAGGGATTAAAGTGAAAAAAAATCGTTTGACTGAACTTTTTTCAGGCCATAAGTCATACGTTCTTCATATCGAGATAGCACCCCTTTTGCGGTCGCGACCTATTGGTTTTTAATGTACAAAAAGATGCGAACAGCAAAGTAAAGGGAGTATTCGCCTTATTCACACGGCGGCCATTGTTTAAACCAAAACGAGGCTACAGGGTACACTTACTATATAATTAATGCCACCTACAGGCAGTGTTGGGCAAGTTACTTCAAAATCGTCAAAGTAATTTGTTACATTATAATATTACTGTCTCTGAATTGTAAGGCATTACATTACTATTGTATTACTTTTAAGTTACTTTTACCAAAATATCTAGAAATATGGATTTGGAATTCTAATGTGGTATAACATAATGACTAAGCTAGGCTTAAGGCTAACAACAGTAGAATGCAATAGGCGCAGTGATGGCTCATGATGCAATACAAGGAACAATCATAGCCAGAATTTTGTTAAAAGCAGACAAAAGGTCGAAGTCTGGTCAATTGTGATAGAAATGCTGTAACTTTAGGCTTAGGCCTACTCATTAAAATCAACAGAGAGCCACTACCTGTATATTGTAACCCAAAACTTGTCAAGATAGGCTACACAGTGCCGCTGCTGGCCATTTTGGTGCCCTAACTGGTGAAATATAAAGATGTAGGCTAATCTGCCTGTTCCCAGGGATGGGTAGTATTTCTGAAACATGTAATATGTATTTCAAATACAAAATAGTATTTTGTCATTTGTATTTTATTGGGTTGAAGGAAATGGCTCTGTATTTTGTATCAAAATAACACAGCCTCATCAGCTGTCTCGATTGTGTCACTATAATCCAACTTTTAGACCGTTATTAGTCCTCCATATGTGTTCTTTTTTTTAAGCAAACGCCCCAGGCCAACGAGACAAGCGTGTAGCTACAACATAAACAAAGCGGAACTCATGGCTGAGGTAGGCTAGGCTATCTTCTTGAGCCGTCACTGATTGAGACACAGAAAGTTCTCAAGAACACTATTAGGTCTTTAAACATTTATCATCACACACATTAATTCATCGGACCTAATATTTGTAGTTGCCTTAAAAAAAAGGAAAAGAAAAGGTGATAGCCGCCCCCCCCCCCCCCCCTATTTTTTTTTTCTCATCGGATCTGCATCGATCTCAAATATGACATTTCTAAAATCAAATTGACGGAAATCCGTCCTACGACGGAGAACTTTAATCCTTGAATACGTTTTCAGATTGATATGGTTGAATCAATTTTCCCTGAATGGGACAGGCTAAAATGTGTTAGCTGTAAACCTTTACCATCTAAATCCAACAAGGAGATTGGAATAATTCCTGAGGAGGAGGTGTAGAAAATGAGGGGGGCCTTGAAGGGGTGACTGGTGGAGGTGGAGGAAATGAGGATGGCTCTAAGAGGGGTGAGCAGTGGAGATGGAGAAAATGAGGATGGCACTGAAGGGGTGAATGGCAGAGGTGGAGAAAATGAGGATGGCCCTGGAGGGGTGAGCATTGTAGGTGGAGAAAATGAGGATGGCCCTGGAGGGGTGAGTAGTGGAGGTTGATAAAAGGAGGATGGCCCTGGAGGGGGTGGGAGTGGAGGTTGGGCGAAGTAGGATGGCCCTGGAGCTGGTTGGTTGCTAAAAAATAAACATAAATCATTAGGAAAGGGTTATAAGGGAAATATTTTAGAGATATATTAGTGACATGAGGAACAGAAGAGTTTAAAAAAAAAAACAGCAATTTAACAGCTTAACAATTAATTTCCACAATCAGACAAATACTGGTTATGGGCAATTCCATGCAAAACTGTCACATCCATAACGCCAATTAAATACCATGGCATTGTGCTGGTGTGACAGTTTTGCGTGGAATTGCCCTGATATTTACCGTCGTGACGTAGAGGGTCCTGAAGATGGCCGATGTTGACCTGATTGTGATGGTGTTGCTGCCTTCTTGGGTGCAGGCTCTCTGTCACTGTCTTCAGTGTCATCATAATGGTGGCTAATTTTTAGGAGAGAGACACATTTAATTTAGATTGACACTTGCACTTTCACATGAAACACACAAAACTACATAAATCATATCACCTGGCATTTGCACTTTCACACACTAGTACCTCTAACACTGTGGATACTCCCCTCTTTTGCTATTTATTAAATTACTTACCTGATATTTCCTTCTTTCACCCCATGTACAGACAAGTTGAACATTCAAATGCTAATTCAGTACATGTCTTACATTAGTATTTCTATGTACGTGCAGGGATGGATTACTGCACGGGCCTACCGGGCCCAGGCCCAGGGGCCCAAGGGGTCAGGGGGCCCTGAAGCCCAAGCCTTTGCATGGAATCATTGCCTCAATATTAACAAATCAGGATGTAGGCTATGAATCTGATTGAATTTAGTATTGGCCATCCCCAAAATGCACCAGAATACAGGAAATCACATCAAACAAATTCTAAAAAAATTCTGGGGGAGGACCCCCAAACCCCCCCTCCCACATATACGACAATTAGTGGGGGGCCCTTAATACATCTGGGCCCAGGGGCCTGAAAGTTCATAATCCGCCCATGTGTACGTGACAAATAAAACCCTTGTATCCTCGTATTATATCCATTTAAACCTGACATATTATAAACATGATTCTCTTACATAGGTTTAGGCGCCCTTTTGCCTTGACCAACTCCCACATTTTCCTCATCGGAGTCTAGCTCTGACGTGTCGCATGTCAGGGATTGCCTCATGCCTTGCCAGGCAGACAGGCACCTAGTCACCTAAAAGAACATTTACATAGGTAAATCACCGGCATTAATCTTGAATCAAGATAAACTTGATAAACAAAATAGTTACTGCTGGCTATTGGGAGACACAGTACAAGGTAATAATAACAACTAGGTGACTCAAAAATGAGTTCAGGCCTGGGACCTCTGCAGACCGCTTTAGTGATCTTTTCGTCACTGGTATAATTTGGCCAGAAAGCAATGCCGACTTTATACCAGGACTCGGGCACCACAGACACAGACTTTTTCACATCAAAAAATTGAACAACACAGAACATTCTTTTGAGAGAAAGAGAGAGAGAGAGAAAAAAAACAATATTAGCCATTTACTGTGCCTGAAAAAAGCAATCTTCAGACCCTTGAAAATAATCAGGTTTCAAATATGAATGGTAAATAACTTTTATAAACACTATACTGCTGGTGTGCATGCATTTTTATTAACAAAATACATTTTACTGGTGTCATGAAAGTGTACTTACATGTACATAAAAATCGATGTAACGTAGAAGATGATGCTTAAGAAACTACATCTAACCACAACTAACAAACTATCACCTGTCACCCTACCCAAAATTACTTAAAAACTAGAATTTATCAAACAACTGATCAAACAACTGATCCTTCAAAAACAGCAAACTACTTTACACTACACTACACTAAACTTAATTGCAAACTACTTCACAGAATGTAGAACTGGTATGGATGCAAAACCTCTTCTGTGGGGGAGTAGTACACATTTATATGCAACTGCAGACACTTTGGCATACATGTATTGTTCCGATATTTGAGAGACACTGTAGATATTCAGAATGTCTGAACTGAATGGGTATGTAAAGAAGATGGACTGGAAAACCTTTTAAAAACTAAATAAATGCCATCATGACACTCAACAATGTTGTAGATCTTGCAAATGTCATAAGCAATGGCAAATACATTGTTTCCTGTTGAAACTTTGATAGTCCAATCGTCAGTAACCATTTGGCTGTACTGCCCTTTAACCTTTTTAGAAGCAAGGTCATTTGGAACTGGTCCAACAAAGTGGGGCTTTTTCAAACATACTGATATTCTATCAGTGATTTGATGAGTATTTTGCTCAGACAATCGACGTAACATTTGGGCGAGGGGGCGTTGGGGTTTTCTGACAAGTCTTTTGAGTTTTTGTAAGTGGTTCTCGTATGGAAAGACTGATATGTTGTCGAGACAACCATGGTGTCCTACATCTTGTGCTAAATGTACAAGTGAATGAACATTGTACACAATTGCGTCTCTGCCATATATTTCTCCGAAATGTGTAACAAACATATGGAGCAACCTTTCGGCATACTGCCAGTGCATTGAGGACAAGGTTGGGCTTACTAAAATGGCAATGCTGGAAAACAGCAGCATGAAATTTTTGTAAATATTAGTGTCCAAATATGAAGGCAGAATTACAGGTCCAATGTACAGCAAAAACATCCTAAATTCTGTTGCCTTCCACCTGTCAATGTCCCTCAATGTCCTTGGTTTTCTCGCAAATTCCAACGGAATATAACAGCGCAAACCTGTTAAACTGTCAGACATTCGGTCAACAATTGAAGCAGGTAAACGGAATCTGAGAGCTCCTCTAAGCCAAATGTTCAGAAGCTTCCTAACAACACCTAAGCAAACAGAATGCATATAATCTCCCGGAAACTGAGATATCATCCCTACGTTCAACCCCTGGAAAGGGTTAGGGCCCTGGTGATGCTCTTCATTATGTTTTTGGGCAAATGATTCATCTGTCCTGAGTGGGCAAGAGACTAAGGGAAAGGTCATTCTGCCAGATAGATACTCTCCTTTCTGGGAACATATATCACATCCGAAATATCCATTGTGACTCTTAATGTTTTTTATAAAAGCCTGGGCAGGGGTATCACAAATGACAGAATCTAACTTAACAAAAATCCTTTTGCCCTCAAAGTCAATTCCACTCTCCAACTCTTTCAACTCAGAAGCAAAGTCTTCCAAAAAGACTTCTGCTGGCTTTGGTTTTTGTGGTCCACAAAACAATGCAATGACAACAGGTTCTTTAATTGGAAAACTTATTAAACATCCTAAAATTGGCCACACCTGAATCCCGCTACTCTTGAATAAGGGCAATCCATCGATATTGACTTGGAGTTTTAGTGTGCAGCCATCTGCAAATGACTCAAATGCCTGTCGTAGCCTCTGCTTAAAGGAGGACAGGATGCCAATATAGTAATAGAGTCCTTGACATTTTGTTTCTATGCTATACGTGATTCTGGTCTTAAGGAGGGTTCTAGCATCCTTTGGCAGGTCAGGGTGATGGAGTCTCAGCAGGCCAAGAAGAGCTGTAAGAGCCACGAGGGAAACTCCAAAAGTTAGCGCCCAGTTACGTAGATCAGGGGCGTAGCACCAAATTCTGGGCCCTATGCACAAGTGGTGGCCATGCCCCCCCCCCCCCCTAATCTAACAACTCTTATATGTACTGTATAACAGAAAATAATCTTATTACCCAAGACTTCACTGAATTTCTGTTTTACTTGAAGAATGTTTAAAAGCTAGAACATGAAATGAATGAAAACACTTTTGGCTAAGAGAACAGCTATCTTTCCAAATTGAACACTTTTGGCTGAGAGAACAGCTATCTATAGCTTACTGAGTGTGATGCGTTTCACAAGTTAGCTTTGCTACTAATTTGACAGCCTTTCCTCATGAACCTATATAACATTGAGCCTAAGTTAAGCTCATAATAATTTTCGAATTAGTAGGCTATTAAAATGTTGTGGTAGGCTATAAATCAGGCATCATGTTATTTCTAATTTTGTGTTAATGCTGTTTTAGCACTGATCGCGGATTCGCGGTGGTATTGAAGTGTATTTTGTAACCTTCAGGAGTTCATTTCATTTGTAGACTATTGCTTTCACATTGGGCTCACCTTTCTTGGGAAAGAAGGCTGTTAACACTTGTTTTCCCTCATTTCTTTTTTTCTCCCTTTCTTGCCTCTCTTTTCTTTTCTGGGAACCGGATTTAGCTTTCTTAGACTTAGACATCTTCACACCGTGACCGTCTGCGTTGCCGCTTCGGCAGAATGAACGTTACTTCAAAAATGCGCCTAGCAGGGGAAGGCGGACTGAACCATTTCGTGCAAGGGAGAGGGTGCCTGCCCTCAAACAATGTTGGCTTGGACACAATTTAATACATCAATCAACTGATGCATTTACCCGAAATATTTGCATCTATATTAGTTAATAACATTTATTAAGATCTTTAAATTAAGGAAATTATTTATTATTAAGGAAAATAAAATTCAACTCCTTAGGGGCCCTCCCCCCCACTTGGGGCCCGGGTAATTTATTCCCACTTGTCCCCCCACTACGACGCCCTTGCTGCCAGGGGAGGGACAAATGACAGAGAACAGAGCCTTATGTCTCATGCATGTAATGCCTCATGCACAGGGGCGGAGTGGTAATCGGGACGATCGGGAGTTTCCCCGGTCGGCCGGTCGAGGAGTGTGCGCGATGCGGGCCGGCCCATAGAGCTTTTATCGTGGCCGTGAGGCGTACGCGGACATCGACGTGATAGATGCATTAAGAATGTTCCGCGAAAATCTCCAAGATCTACACTTTGGAGTTATGGGAAGTCCAACCAATATTTATACCACTCGCTCACTGTCTATATGTCATTCATGGTTTAATTTTTTACCTTAGGCCTAATTCATTTTTGTCTTCAGGTGTTACAGAACTTTCATGGTCACAAATGACAATTACATTTGTTTGTTTGTTCTTAAATTAACGTAGGCCTAGGCTAGAATGGAGCAAAGCCTCCTGGGAATGGGGAATGTGTTTCTGGTTTATCCAATGAATCGATTGCAGGTCAAGTCTATTTACAGAAATGTAGGGGGATAAATGAGCGGCCCCTCGTCTAATGGCATGACCCTACAAACGATCAAGTTCGAAGAAAACTAGGTCTACAGGATTTTTGACAGTCGACGGATTTGCGTGGTTGCTTGCTGTTTTACACATGGATGGAAGGCAGAGAGAAAGGTAAGCGGAGCTAAAGCATTGACGTTATTGCTAGGCGGAAACTAGCACAAGCTAGTCTTATGTTGATAGGCCTAATGACTAATTAGTGGGCCACTCAGGCAGAGTCAGGCTGATAAATGGTTTGTGGAACTCGTTGGAACTGTCTATATGTAAGCCTATATAGGCCTACTTTAATCGTTCTCTACAAACCTATTCAAAGTGCCTGGTTTTCCTATTATTTAATTACCTGTGTAATTAGGTTGGCATTGTCTGTAGGCTAGGCTTTTTTAAATTTATACAGGCAACTATTGGAGTGCTATGCAGGGTCGGACTGGGAGCAAAATTCGGTCCTGGCAATTTTCTCCTGGATCGGCCCACCACTGGATCGACGACCCCCCCCCCAAATTTTTTTTTTTAAATTAAATTAAATAAATATAAATAAATAAAAATAACAAACACACAGTATTATGCTGTAGCAACACTTCATAAACTGAACCCAAACATTTAGATTTGGACCTATTCCTAATCACAATAACACGGGGGTCCGGGTGTCTCTGTCTTTAAAGTGATTTGAGAGGGACAGGATTCAGGGATAGGCTACTAAAGACATGCTTATCTTCTGTGTGTCTGACGTCATGTTACCCCATGCATTAAAGCAACACCAAATAACTTTTCCTCTGTCGCACGCACTATTTGTTTATCCAGCACCAGCTTTGCAAATAACAATGTCCCAGGGCTCGAATTATCTTTTTGTCTTTAAGGGGGTCTCTTTATCTCATAAAAAGTTGGCACACCCCGCGCATAGCCTAACAAGGCGATACAATGAAATAGCCTAGGCGCAAGTGGCGCTTTTGCGCAGTACAGTATATGCGCACGGTAGGCCTAGGCTTTACCTTGACACACGCACACAACAGACAGAGATTTTTCATAGAAATTGATTACTTTTAATTAATTTCAACATATTATTGATTGTAATAGTCCATATCTCATTTCAGTTTCACAATACAAAGAAATAGACTAAACGATTTAGTCTGTGCCATTCTCAATTTCACAACGTAACTCATTTAAACCAGACCACCGTCTCAGATAGGCTATCCTCAGTGTCAAACACAATAATGCATGTAGTGTAACTTATACACAGGAGAAAAAGCACTAACTGGCAGAAATGAATAAAGCCAGCCAAACTATGTTCTAGTAGGCTAATGTGTTGAACCGTGGAAAATTAATAGACGAACAATTTTGGAGTTTGCACTGAGATTCGATTGAATGGAGTAGCCATTGAATATTCCGACATCAGAGATTGCTAACAGGTGTTTCAAAATAGCTGGGAACTTTCTGGAGCTCTGAATGGCAGAGGATAGCTAGATCATCAGACAACACAATCATTGTAGGCTGCATTATGGGCCATAATTTATGGCTTTGTCAATCAACATAGAATAGGTGAAGCGCAAGTTCAACAGCAAACAGGACTTTTCAGCACGTATCAAACCACGTTGGCTAGCCCAATGAACGCCTATGCAAACAAAACACTCACATAAAAGCAGGGTGACTTCTTCAGATTTGCGAGTGCTGTCAAATCGATACGGTTTGCTCATATAGTCTAGTGGTGTGGTGGTGAAGTGTCATGCTGCGTTCAAGAGCGTAGTGTAGGTCTACGTCCCGTAGTAGCCTATATTTTAATTTAACGTCTTTAATGGTAAGAGATCGCACAGGGATGGATAATGAGCGGTTGTTTAAGATTAAATTACAATGCCAGACACCTTCAGATATGAGAGACCCCCTCAGGTTTTTAACTTTGTTGCTTTCATGGGAGCCAGTCCTCACTCTATGGGAGCTCGGCTCCCTCTGGCTCCCACGTAATTCGAGCCCTGCAATCAGGGGCGGACTGGCACCAAAAATCGGCCCTGGCATATTTGGCCCAAGCGGGCCTCAAATCGGTCGGCACACCTAATTAAATACAAAATCTTTGCATTACCCTTAAATATGCATATCTTTTCAACTGTCATGGAGCACTGAAAGTGATATAGGCCTCATTGGTTATCTCTCTGACTGATCAGAGGTAGGCATGGAGCATATGATCTCCATATTCAAGTAGACTAACAAGCAATTATTAAAGAAGAGTTTCTGCTTGAATTCAAAGTATCATTTCAAGTTATTCAATGGGCTACAATTGACAGCAGCACCAAAAATTACTGAAGCCTATAAACAGGGCTGTTGCTGGAAATATTTTATTCCTGTAGGCTATACTTCCTACCTACATTGCTGGTACATTTTGGAACAGTACAGCTACATGAACTAATTGTCTTTAGTGTCTGACCTAGGCCTATATAGGTTATATATATACTGTAGCTTAGTTGGCTTGTGCATGACGTGACGTTTTGTAACCTACGTTTCCGTCAGTCTACAGTCTTTTATCCCTTCTTTACCATGATAACCCTCCCAAGATAGAACCACCACTCATGCCATCGATGTTGAATTTTGGGCGTCTGACGGAAACTGATCAATCTGACCAACAATTAACGTCGATTTGACACTATTTTGCTGTCCGGGTTTGCAAATCATTCATTTAGAAAATTTAAGTTGCGCTATTTGTTATCATAATCACAGCACGGCTTTACTATGTTATCATTAGGCAACCATATCATTACATTATCGCAATTAATAAGTCATCATAATCATCATAGTCAGCATGGCATGTCACAGCCTGCTCCACCACTGAGTTCTTATCATGTAGCCTCAACTAGGCTCGCACTCTCCACCACCTGCTCACTGTCCCTTGCTCTGTATATCCTCGTTCAAACTCAACGAACTTCAACATGTTGCTGACCTATGCTAGCCTAGCCTACTTGCTATATTGTATTGAAGCTTCTACATTGGTGTTTATTTTGCACAATTGTTACTACCGGCACCCGCCACAATTTCGCGTAGGCAACTTCGATTAACTTTTGATGCGCTCACAGAATCCTGGCTCTGAGCCAAAATGGGAGGGGTGGGGCCTGACGTGAGCTGTTATTGGATCAGTCCAGTGTCAATATTGAAATGTAACCAATGGGCCGCTGATTGTCCTTCGTTTGGGCCGATCGTTGGCCAAAATAATTAAATTATATAGCCTATTCTATCGGCCCAAAAGGTGCGTCGGCCCACCGGGAAAATGCCCGGTATGCCAGATGACCAGTCCGCCCATGCCTGCAATGTCCACAGACAAGGTAGAATATGTTGCATGATTTTATGAAAGTACTGATGTATTGCGACATCAGATGCAAGTCAAATTTGTAGTTTCTCATGTCTCATTCCATCGAACTACACACTCTAAAAAATACTGGGTTATTTTCTCAACCCAAACGCTGGGTTGAGGCTGTCAGGGCATTTTGTGGGGTTGTTTTTACTCATGTTGGGTTATTTTCTGTAACCCAGCTTGTTGGGTTGATAGTTTAGGACAGCGCCCCTCCTCTCTCCCACCTGACATGAAGTACACTACCCAGCACCTGGGTGACTTTAACACAGCTGTATAGTTATTTGAGAATTCGAAAAAACATCGTTATTCTTCCAACCGTCCAGTCCACCAGCTGTCAGCATGCAATGGAAATCAGGCGATTTCGTAAGGTATGTATCTTTAACTTTTTTTAAATGTTTTATCCAGACGGATTTTAAAAGTCCACCCAGAGATGTAGAAGCAACCCTCATGATATGAATGGATATTCTGCCTGCCAATTTCGTTCAGCCTCAAACAGGCTAACAATTGTGTCATTCATGCTAACTAACGTTAGCTAACATTAACTTACAATTACTGTTCATGTTAAATATACACAAAGACAGACTCATAAAAACATAGTTCATTGTTCACTGGGTATGAACTGCTGACTGAAACAAAACGAACTTTTACAACGAACTAAAATGAGCATACCAAGCTGGTTAACATTAGCAGACCATATAGCTAGCATCAATGCTAATTAAATATGCTTCGTGGTGTAGCCTAGACTAGTTAGTCTATGGTTGCAGCTAACGTTTGTCAGCTAATATTAGCCAACACAGTTGAAGTAATGTTAGTCTCTTCACAAGCCACACGTACGGTAATAATAATGGCAAACAACATCTTATTAATTCATTCAGGGTAGCTTCATATTATAGCCATGTAACTTAACTTTACTGGGTGTTTTTGGTTGTAGCAGAGAAGACGGGCTCTGGTTGTAGCATCAGACAGTCATTTAGCTAACGTTACTAGAACTAGAAGCTACAAGTTATTATAACAACTCCATACAGTAGGTGGTCATGGTTTCCGAGTGTGTTGCGCTAATATTTTGTCTCCTGGTGGATTTTTAATGTTTGTCAACATCATTCAATGATAATGGTTCATGAAAATCTTGATATAAAGTTCTGTAAATAACAGTGATTAATGCACTCTTTTTTTCTTCTTTGATTCACAGGGGTGATCCCCAAAACAGACGGTGGAATCTGCCTGCCTTCATGGAAGTATCACAAGCTTTTTCTAGCTATCGGTTCAAAAAATAAACTGTCAAATTAATAAATGTCGAACTGTTTTATTTCATTGCATGGCTATTGTTGCCCATTGGATGGATTTTAAAACATTATATTGTAACATTAATGATTTGCAAACATTTATTTGAATTATTATCAATTAATATGATTGGATTAAGGAGAAAAATAAGATACTTAGAATAACCCATAAATTAGGTCAGCATAACCCAGAAATGACAGTGAAAATAATATAAATCCTGGGTTGTATAAGATAGCCTACCCAACAATTATGTAGGTTTAACCTAACAGTTTTGTTACGATAACCCAATGTTTGGGTTAGACTATCAACCCAACTCATTGGGTTGACCGAACAACCCAATTTTCGGGGCTAATATAACTCAGTGCTGGGCTCGACCACTATTTACCCAGTGATTGGGTTGAAATTGGGTTGTTTTTAACCCAATGTTTTTTAGAGTGCAGATCCGCTACCCGATCCGGCAAACTTACATAGTGCGGTTATAGCCGATAGAGGGCCGCAAAGCGAATGCAGAAAGAGCCATTCACCCTATTACGAGTTGATGAACCACTAAAACGATTTTGGAAACATTATTTTAAGGTACAAAAAACTCTTTGGTGTTGCTTTAAACCAGGACTTTTGTGGGCCGGAGACCCCTCATGGAGTGGAGAATTCTCCAAGGACCCCTCAAAATCGCAACACATAAAACTTAAGTTAATCATGTAGCTGTAGGCCTATAGCTTTTTTTCTGTTATGCTTATGTTATATGGATTTTAAAAACATAGAGTGCCAATACCACAATAGTCATGTTAGCAAATTTTGACAGTATGTAGGATACTGGGGCTGGTTGGAACACTTTTCACTCTCGGCTATATTTCTCCGTCTTACAGTGCGTTGAAATTGTCAAATTGTGATTAACTGAAAGCTTGGAATCTCAGCTACAAAATGTATACATTCAATGTCAACAAATTATTCCTTGTTTTGAGTTATATATGATTAAAGTGGTGTTGTGCACGTGTGCCAACCTGCCCCATGCACGGGGTTGGTTGGCACATGTAGTCGGGGTTGGTTGGAACACCTATGTTATAGTCCTTTGCAGTACCCCTTTTGCTTTTGTTTGAAGTGTTCATCTATATCACTGCCTGTAGGGCTTTGCTGATGTCTTTCCTGTGTTTTTCTTCAGTAGGGCCCACCGTCAAGACCAATTTGGTCCCTAACGATTTTTTTTTACTTCAAATGTTTAAAAATGTCTGAAATGCTTCAAAATGTAAAACTGTGTTCAGTAATTACAATAACAATGCTAAAATAAAGATTGATGATGTTTTTATGTGTAAAATACAAAGTTTATAGATTTGTCACAAAATAGCCATAGGGAATGTATGTGCCAAAATCAGTGTGCCAACCTGCCCCGACCACATTAGGTCAAACTGTTTTGCACAAATGCTGTTAGCCTGCTAATATCAGTCACCTCAGGTTTTTAAACTTCATTTTAAGATATAGATGAGTCCCCTAGCAATCAATTATAATGAATATTTTTTTTTATATCCCTAACTATTACCCTTCTAGGATGTATTTAGTGGGAGGTGCATATTCTAAGTTTTGACACTACAAAATTAAAATGTTGTTCTCACCTAAAGGGTTAATGACCTGGAGACCAGAGTTTACTCTACTCAATAAGGCCGTCAGTTTAGTGTTGGAATTTTGTTGCAGCTTCCTCTAGTAGCCTGGATATTAACAGTGTTTCAACCTGCCCCTGTTCCAACCAGCCCCGGTCTCCCCTATTGTTGTTTCTTTGTCAAATGTAGGCCTATTGAACACATAGTGTTTGCTTCACATAACTTTCATTTTGTTAATTAATAGTAAAGTGTTTTGACATATTGATGTAATGTATCAGCAGATCAATTGGGCAAATACTGATACTGTAGCATTTTTCGCCATATAAGACAATTTCATATTTTGTAGCAAACTTTGTCAGGGACCCCCTGACAATGTGCTGCCGACCCCATTTTGAGAACCACATTTATTTTTAAAAACCACATGTCACTGCTTGACTAAATGAAAAATATAGGCTACTGAACATGGACATCGTCATAGTTGACAGAAATTACGTTTTGTGCCAACATGTTGTAACACAAACACAGCCTTTATTTGGTGCAAATCTTCTCCTTTACTTTGGTTATAGTCCGCGATTCACATTAACTGTAGGCTATCACCACAAGTGTATACTAAACCGTTCGTTACTAACCTGCCAGTTGATAGCCTACTTTTTACCTGCATCGACTCGCGATTGATTGTGCATCTAATGTTAACACTCGGTGGAGAGACCCTTTCCAAGTTTCACTTTCACTGTCGTTGTGAGCTAAAAGGCTAGGCCTACTATATGGGAAATACTTTGAAGTTCCTTTTGAGTAGGATCAGCTCCAAAAATGAATGGGTTTTCTTTAACCTGTGCTACACTTTTCCACCAAGTTGTGCGAAAATTGTAGGCTACCCGTTTTTATGTTGACAGAACCGCACTACAGCCTACATGCAGTAAATGGAAGCTCTTGGTAGCGCGTGCAACTAACGTCTATGAAAACAATATATTTATGGAATAAAACTAGACCTCTGATTGCTGTTTACGGTTAAACTGCGATAATGTGAACATCAGCCAGCGGAGGGCACTTAGACAGCCTAGGCTACCACCCAAGCAGCAAAACACGTTATTTGAACCAAAACAAACGTTTTATTTAGGTTGTATTTTGGTTTCAAATAAAACAGACGTGTTTAGTACGTTCTTTAAACGTGTTTTCTGGCACCAGTACAAATAACCCTGTTAAAAACGTCCATTGAACGTTGTAACCTGGTGCCAAAAGACACGTGCAAAACCCAACGCATCTAGCACCGATTCCAACGTCAACAGAAGATGCAATTTCAGTTTCAATTTACACCAACTATTACCAACTAAAAAACAACGTGAATTACACGCTCAAAATGGGTGAAAATCACAACGTTTTTTTACGCACGTATCTGACACTTACTTTCAACATTGAATGAAGGTGCTGGTGTGGTGTTATTTTTACACCACATACTAATGAGGGGAAAACGTGTGGAAAACGTGCCAGACACGTCTGATGTTAACCGGAGGCAAAACTGTGACCGCACCGGCAATTGCTGGTCCACGGAGTGAAATTATAAGCCGGGTGCGCAATTGATTGCGCAACTGCGGGCCGACAGAAAAAAAAAACGGTATTCAGGAAGAACAGAAATACTTGCTAATTCGTTGTCATTAAACATGGAAACAATTAACTTATGGTGTGAGCGTTCGTTGAATGCATGAATGCATTTCATTAAAAAGCATGTCAATTTTTTCTCCATTTGCCTACCAGAGTATGATGCTTGCATGCGGGAAACATCCCAAAACAATGGTAGGCTACTCATATAATTGCTGTTGTTTTTAGATCTAATGCAACCATGCTTAAGTAACTATTGTAATTATATCTTACATTAGTAAAGCAGTCCTCTGATGTGCATGTTTTCACAAACTTTTCGTGAACAATGTTATATATAACATAACTATAAGCACTGTAAACATTGACTGCTTTGAAATGAAACTGCATGTGTAACTATAGGATAATAAAAGTAATTGTTGTAATGATAATCATAATAATGGTTTGATGCAGGGCTCGAATTATCTTTTTTGTCTTTAAGGGGGTCTCTCTATCTCATAAAAAGTTGGCACACCCTGCCCATAGCCTAACAAGGCGATACAATTAAATGGGCAAGTGGCGCTTTTGCACAGTATGCGTACGGTAGGCCTAGGCTTTACCTTGACACACGCACACAACAGAGTTTTTTTTATAGAAATGAATTCCTTTTAATTGATTTCAACATATTATTTATTGTAATAGTCCATATTTCCTTTCAAATTCACAATATAAAGAAATAGACTAAACGATTTAGTCTGTGTGCCATTCTCAATTTCACAACGTAGCCTAACTCATTTGAACCAGACCACCGTCTCAGATAGGCTATCCTCAGTGTCAAACACAATAATGTAGTCTTTAACTTATAGCCTACACAGGGAAAATGCACTAACTGGCAGAAATGAATAAAGCCATTGCAGCCAAAGTTCTAGTATTATTAATGTACACATATAACAACATTTGGGTGTTCAGTCGTCTCGTGTGTTGAACCGTGGAAAATTAATAGACGATCAATTTTGGGATTTGCACTGAGATGTTGTCGGGTATCCATTGAATATTCAGAGATTGCTAACAGGTGTTTCAAAATATCTAGGAAGTGGAGCTCTGAATGCAGGGGATAGCTACATATCAGTTCACATAATCATTGAAGTAGGCTGCATTATGGGCCATAATTTATGACTTTGTCAATCAACACAGAAGAAGTGAAGAGCAAGTTCAACAGCAAACGGGACTTCAGCACGTATCAAACCATGTAGGCTAGCCCAATGAACGCCTATGTAAATACACAAAACACTCGCATCAAAGCAGGGTGACTTCTTCAGACTTGCGAGTGCTGTCAAATAGATCGTATACAGTTTGCTCATAGGCATAGTCCATTGATGTGGTGGTGAAGTGCAGTCATGCTGCGTTCCAATCAACTAGTAGGCTATTCATCAAACGTCTATCAATAAAATAAGCAAACAATGAGTACCTAGGTCTATGTTAATAATTATAAGGATATACATTAAAATAATAACCATGGTAGTAGGCAGACAATCTGTTTTGTTTTGCAAGCAAATACATTTAGCAAATAGTTTATAAATGGAATAAAGCTCCTTAAACATTAGCACGGTCTGATGTGAATGACAGCTAGCTGAACCAATAAGACGACATAATTACCATTAGAATTAACTTAGCTTGGCTGTTAGGTGCAGAGAATAAATCCCCATGGTAACTTATGTGCCATCTCTTTTGTGAAACCAAGTCAAGGCTAAATTCATCCAGGAAACCTAAAAATCCCAGCTTAATCCCTTATCTAGGTTTTGTGAAATACCCCTCTGGTGTACAATAGCTACATTTAGCCAAGAATGCACAGGATTAGACAGTTAGTTAATTATAGTGTATTATTTAAATACCTTTTCTGTACCACCCATAGGTAACTTTAAACCTCCAAGAAAGTGTATGTAGAGATAGCAGGAGAGCAGACAATTACAAAATGATATTTTTTTATTCTTAAAGCACAAGTACATTCTGTTAAGAGAGGTTTTGCTGTATGATATTGATTTAAAGTAATTAGATGTTGACATTGAACTGTTGACTGTATAGTGCAAAGTCTCACACAAGCTGTTTCACTAGTCTTTAGTCAGTATGACATTTAATTACATGTCATATTTACTTCAGCTTATCAATTCAAGCAATATCCTAATCAAAAACAAACAATGAATATATAGGAGAATAGCAAATAAACAATAAAGGACTGTAACTGTTATATCCCTTCAATATTGATTGTATGCGTACACTGAATAAGCTTAGTTACATACAGATCCAGAATTTGAATGCCCTTTCCTGCTGTTAGTGTAGAGTACATTTACTTTAAAAGGCAAAAATGTCAAAGAGAAACCGGCATGCAGTTTGTGAAGACTTGGACTGTCACAGTAGGACGAGGCAATCTCTCTGAATCAGCACAGCTGGTAGTACACATTTTGACTCCAATACCTAAGATACTCCTCTAAGCTGGAATTTCCACCCCTGGCTCTCCTGATCTTCAGAGACACAAGCTCCACTTCCTGAAATGGAAAACAAGGTAAGAAAATAATTTCAATGGCTTTCCTCCACATCACAGTTTCAGTTGATAACATTGACTCTGCAATAGTACCAGGTAAACAACAATGCAGCAGTGCAAATAGCAGACACAGCACTGTTTAACAGGTTACATAAAGAGAGCAATCAATATTATATGTATAGCTTATATTGATCTACCTAAATCAGGTTGAAGGTGTTACACAGTGGTGCTAGGCTAGGAAACTGGTAGCAAACGGGAGACGGCAGATCCACATTGTTGAGGATCTTATGGAATGTCAACATCAACACATCCTAAAGAAATTCAGAAAGGGTGGACTTTAAATTCATTCATCAGCAAGGTGTTAATGATGCCCCTCCACCCATCAAGGCCCCATGCCATTCACCAATACTGCAGGGGGCAAGAACATTTAAAAAAAATGTGAACAGCTACCGCCCACTGACGGATAACTGGGGTATCCCACGAAGCAAGTTAGGACACTCCAATGGTCTTTCAATAGAAACACATTGTTGAACAGCATTTCGCTCAAGCTAATTGAGCCCAGTCAGAAATCACTCTCACCTCCCCCTGAAAGGGGGATGCGCTTGCACCCATCGTAACGCACTTTAGACACACAAGCACCCCTTAAGTCTTGTAAAAAGAAAATATTCGAATACATCTGCCTATTGTATCCACGCATACATTAGAATGCATATTGGACTGCCTCGTGCTATACATTCAGCATACATAACCCTTGGATACCATTCATTCCATGTAGACGACGTTGGTTGGTTGACTGAGAGCGACAAGCAAGAGACGGAGATTTTAACGATTAGCTTCTAGATTATCTTTTGTAAATATTCATTTTTGCTGTTTGTTCTAAATGTGTAGTGTATTAGTATAGTTCGTAGTGTAGTGTATTAGTATATTAGTATAGTTCGTTTAGTATAGTATTTGTTTTAATTATAGTTGTACATAGGGCATTGATCATTGATCAATATTGTACAGATATCCAAGGTGAGTAAGGTTAACGATACATCAGTCTAACATAATTTGACCACTTCAACATTTGAAATATTTTCCTAAAATATAAAAAAATACAAAAGGTTTACTTCTTAGCATTAATGTCTTGTTACGTTAGTATTGACGCTGCGCTAGGCAGCTAAGCAAACGGTCATTTTTCAGTTGCCGCACGAGAGGCATATTGTGAGCGTCAATTCTTCGAATTCACTACACTGTAAATATATGACATGTAAATAAATGTCATACGGACAAGCGAAAAGTAAACGTACATATAACTCGCATTTCTCAGAGACACTACATTAAGCTGTCGGACGAGACGACGAACTGAACTACTTCAAAAAAAATTACATCTTAACATGAAGGCTAGAGGGTTGTCTTGTTACGTTAGCGTTGGCTGCGCTAGGCAGCTAACTGTCATTTTTCAGTTGTCGCACGAGAGGCATAAATCTCAGCGTCACTTCGAATTCACTAGAAGCTACACCACGACACTGTAAAATAAATAAATCGTATACGGGCTTAAGCCAAGTGAACAGTAAAACGTATATACTTGCCTTTCTCGGAGACGAACTAACTACCTAAAATGAAAAAGATTTACATCTTAACATGGAGGGCAGAGGGTTGTCTCGTTGTTAACGCTGCGCTACCCCGTAACTTAAAGCTAACGGTTATTTTTCAGTTGTCGCTCAAGAGGCACGGAAGATCAATCTCAGCGTCACTTCTTCAAATAAATGTCGCACTGAATTAAGACAAGTGAAAAGTAAACGTACCTACCTTGCGCCGATGGCGGCTATTTTCCATTTAAATTCTATGAAGTTCTCGGCGGAAAAGGGGTCTCGAAGCCGTCCTTTTCCCCCGCAGCGATGAGTGCTGCTGGACATTGAAACCTGTTCAACCTTTATAAAAACGCTGGGCTCGTCAATGCCACTTCTCTCTTTCCAGCCAATTAAAATTAAGGAAGGGGCGGAACCTACACGGTCAAAAACATTGAGTTTTCGATTTTCCTCTGCCTCTACCAATCAGCCAAGTCCTATGTGGCTAAATATTAAACCACTGCAGTCCACGCAAATTACAAAGTCTATTCCAAATAAACTCCTTTTCTGTCTAAGTCATATTTTAGTGTGCGAAGTCCTGAACGACTGCTGCCATTTCAGTTTGCTCTTTATGTAGCATTAGGCAGAAGACTAGCAGTCAGACGGGTTTGGTAACATAGCAACAATAAACAATCAAAGCGCTGAGAAAAGGAGGTTGAGGGCGTTGATTTTTTTTGTTTTGTTTTATGTTTTAAAATGCCTCAACACATTCGTCTTAGTGTTATTTTCTGCATTCACACATAAAACAATAAATCCATTGATATCAGATGAATTGCGACTGCACATCCAGATATCCAGTAGACTATAGTTCTGACTGACTCCTAGCATGATCGCCTATGCTATTCTTGAAGATACAAGAATGCATAGCCTATTCGACTTAGTTTAAACAAACGTAAGCACATGCACAATAAAATGGCATAGCCTACAGAGTTGTCATTTCACACTTTGTGATCCCATAGAGACAGTATATTATGACAATATTTGATCCACAAACTTTGTAGTTATTTAATGCTGAATGTAGCACGGAATGCAATCGGTTGCTATAGGCTATCCTCCAGCGATAAAACCGTGAACTCCAGTGTTGCCAACTATTTCGAATGAAAAGTAGCTAAAGCCAGCTTCAAAAGTTGCTAAATGTCGCTAGATGACGTCACGCGCTAATTTGCATATTAATTACGTCAGCACGTCGTACCCCCCCCCCCAAAAAAAAAAAAAAACGGTGATGGCCCTTTAATTCCCTTTTACTCCTGTTTGCTTTTCTCCTACTCATATAGGCAACTTTAAGAGCCTAGTTTAAATATATTTGATTTCATATACTTGTATATGTATTGATAGGCTACACTTTACTTTCTGTAGCCTATCATCTAGAGACTACACTAGCATCAGGTGGCTGAAAAGCAGTCATTTCCAACCCATTCACTGCTGCATCTGCTTTGCACTGCTTGAAGTCTGATTATAAAGTGACCATAGAGTAGCCTACACGCAATGTACCCTTACGGCAATGGCTATATTTTGGATATATGTAGGGTATATAATATAGGCTTAAATGTCACTCGGACAGACCGATAGAATTATTATGTTTTTTAACTCAGCCGACAGTCCTGCATCAACTTGCATTGACAACATTGAAGCTAGGCCTAGGCTACATAGCCTAAACGAATGCTAGGTTTTTCTAACATGTATGTTTGATTAACTATCTGCTGCTTGTGAATGAAGTTGTAGCCTAGGCTGCATCCTTTGTTCAATTGTTGAACGATGCTGGCAAGCGTGTCCCTGTTTCCCTGTCATCATGTCATTGCTCTCGTCTCGTTGACTCTCTTGTTGTAATTTCACCCGAAGTTGCTGCACCTTCCAATGAGCGTTGTCTGAGCTTAGATCTATAGAACAACTACTTCCTTGTAATAAAATGGGCTGATACTATATAGGCCAGTCATTTCTTTTATAATCATGGGGCAACGCTTTGGGCAAATTCGCGATGTAATTCACTAACGAAACAGGCAAGAGAGGGGAGATTTTCTGACGTTTCAACAACGAAACAGAGTTTGCCATCTTTGCGAGAAGATTTTTCTCACGCTTTAAGCTGCTGCTGCAGTCAGCCTGGGCAAGCCGAAGGATAACGCAAAGAGAAAACAAAAGTCGCCAGACACACGAAAAAGTCGCCAGATTTGTTGTCAGTCGCTAGATACACTTTTCAGTCGCCAGAGACGGCCAAAAGTCGCTAAATCTAGCGACAAAGTCGCTAAATTGGCAACACTGGTGAACTCATGAGCTTCTGTCCTATCAAGCTTTTACATGATCACATTACAACTGCTATTAACCACATACCATTTAGAAGCTAGACAGCGAACATGACTAAACATAAGGACAATGAACTCTTACCTTTATGGTGTACAAGTTATCCACAGTCCCTGTCGTATTCCGCACTTTGTAGAAGTAATCCACTGAGAGGACTTGTTATAAGGAGCCACGTTTATTGAACGGTTACATAGAGAATACATTACACTGAACTGTCAATCAAGTGTAAGGTGCGCGGTCACGCCCTTAGGACCCTAATAACATTCTGATGTGCCTCTGGCACACCTGACCTTATTTAAATTTCATTGAGCCAAATGTTACATCTTTTTGAAAGAAAGACAATGTAATCGATCAGAATCAGTCCTAAGAACTACTACCACAACAGTTGACTAACAGTTTAGGTGTCACGGTATCATGTAATGCATACAGGTTGAAATACATTACTTTAAATTACTTACACATTCAGCATATTTTCTATTCATACGATTAAAACATTATGTTTGAATAATCAATCTTACACTGCATGAAAAGTGTGATTTCCGTCAGTATGCGGCACTGTAGATTGTCGTGGAAGTTCAGTTTAATGGCTGTTCGCGGCAGTTTGCAGGCAATGCCGAAAACTGCCATGAATTGTCAGAAATTGACGTGGGCCTTGCTTGGCAGTCGTCCGCCCACGACCCCCCTCCTCCTAATTCTAGGGGAGGCTTTAACATGTAAATGAAAATGCTGTGAGCTATACAAATGCAAATCAGGGTAGCAGGGAGAGTGAACTGTGCATGCTGGCATGACTATGGCCTTTGGTCTTGCTTAAACAACTCCCAGTAATACGCTCAACAGGCAGAAATGATGCTGGGTATGACATGTCTGTTCCCTGCAAGCTCCAATAATGTAACCTGACTTAAAACAGTCGATAGAGTTTAGATTCAGATTTTCCCTTCACACCAACACAATGAGAATTTCAGAGGCAAATATATAAATGATTGTCTTTATCACTATCTTCATTCAACAAAAATATATGCAAAATTGCATATATTTTTGTTGAATAAAAAATATATACCTATATAAGTGACCCTGCTGTGGCGTATAGACTGAGAATGTTTTGGACTGTGTAAATAGTCTACCAGGGAAATAGCCAATGTTTTGGACTGTGTAAATAGTCTACTACCAGGGAAATAGATTGGCTGTTTCCCTGGTAGTAGACTATTTACACAGTCCAAAACATTCTCAGTCTATACGCCACAGCAGGGTCACTTCAATAAACCACTAAGTCCAACCGTTACGCCCCCACGCCAGCAGGGGAGACACTTCCTCTAGTGAGCAGTGGTTGCACTGTGGTCGCGCTTCCACCAGAACAGCTGATAGGATAAACAACAGTCAGTGTGCGGCGGCAAATTCAGAGAGGAGCATCTCCAAGCCTCGCCTTCCCACAGGCTGCAGCGAGCTGTACTTGGATTCAGCAGAAGGTGAGAAACCCGTTGACGACTGGGGCACCTCTCTGTACGCAAACAGCAGGTAGGGTAGCCACTGATCCCAGTCTTTTCCGGTGTCTGTAACAAACTTCCTGAGCATGTTCACCAAAGTCTGATTGAAACGCTCAACAAGTCCATCAGTCTGAGGGTGGTAAGGAGTGGTTCTGATTCGCCTGATACCCAACAGATCATAGACCTGCCTAAGAATTTTACTCATAAAGTTGGGGCCCTGATCTGTTAATACTTCCTGGGGGATCCCTACCCTGGAGAAGAACTGTAACATGGCTGTGGCAACCTGCTTTGCTGTTACTATTCTTAGGGGGAAGGCTTCGGGGTATCTGGTTGCATAATCACAAATGACCAAGATAAACCTGTTCCCTGATTTGCTCCTTTCCAGGGGACCAACTATATCTACTCCAATCCTCTTAAAGGGGGTGTCAACCACAGGTAAGGGAATCAAAGGGGCATGAGCAAGGCCTTTGCCTCCAGACAACTGACACTGGGGACAGGATTTGCAAAAACTCTTCAAAAAAAACGCTTGCTAACTCTCTGAAGAGTTTTCATATAGGCTAAGTGACCTGCCCATGGTATTGAGTGACCTAGCGTCAACACTTCTTCTCTGTACTTTGCAGGGACAACTAGCTGCAAACCTTCTTCACTCTGTCTATAAAGGAGATTGTTCTTCATGACAAAGACTTCTTTACCAAGCACAGGAATGAAGCAAGCCCCATCTTGGACTTTCTTAAACAGCTGAGCTAATGTGGGATCCACACGCTGCATTTCGGCCAAATCACCATTAAACCTTATGTCAGTATTAGCCATACTTGGGGGATCACCTTCTGCCTCTGCCTGCATGTCTGAATGTTCTATAATCTCTCCAACCGTCTGTCTACGCTTATCGCACCTCTCTTCTCTGGTGCATGTGGGCTCTGCGGGGACATCTTCATCATAATAAGGCATTTCTGACATGTCACTCTGCTGTTTTCTAGCTACGGCTCTGGTAACAACCCCACACCAAGCAGTTTTGTTCACCAGCTCAGGCAGCACAGGGAGATCCTGACCAAGCAACACTGGATAAGGAAGTTTTGGCACTAGCCCTACCTTGAGTAAGTAAGTCTGTCCACACACCCTGACATATACTTCAGCTGTGCTGTGCACACTCTGGTCACCATGAACACAACAGATAGTAAGTTTATCACTGCAGTTCCTACCCTCAAGGGGAATGAGATCAGTTTGTACTAGTGTCTGTGAGCATCCTGTGTCTACTAGTGCTGTAACAGGCTTACCATTTAATTCAACAGTGATAACAGGGTCCCTGTCTTCTAGGGTATCAAAGGGTGGTGTGGGGGTGGGCACATAGCACAGGCGGTTATTCCTAGGCTTCCTGATGGGGCACAAAGGGCTCTTGTGACCTTCCTCACCACAGTTATAACAAGTTATACCTTTAAACCTGGTACTGTCTGTGGGGATGGGCCCTGTATTGCTATTGTTGGTGGGCATATCTGAACCAGCTCCTTTACCAGCACCATCAGACTTACCCCAGGGTTGACGATCCAGCACTCCAGCGTAGCGATAGCGTCTGGAGCCCTTGTGTGCGGCAACGAAATTCTCCACCAATGTGGCGGCTTCTGATGCCGTTGATGGGTTACGCTCCTTGACCCAGGTCTTCACCTCTGGATACAGGACTCGCAGATATTGTTCCAGTACCATCGTCTCCATGAGGGCCTGCTTGTTGCTCTGATCGTACTTCACCCACTTGCAGAACAAGTCCTTTAAGGCGAGACACTACAGGTGAATAGGGTAAAATTTTTAAATAAAAGACATCACCATGAAACTTCCTCAGTTGATTACTTACACAAGTATGAACAAAAAATGTATTACAAGTTTTTGAAATTTGAATGTTTAATTATGCAAATTAGGCATTATCTCATTAAATATGCGCAAATTTGCATATATTTTCGGTAGATAGATCTGAACATATGATAAAGCCTGGTACAAAATTATTCTTTCATTTTGTTTGCATACAAGATAAAAATAAAATTACAGAGGGATTTCAGGATATCTGCTTTCATTACCCAGGAAATCAGAATATACTGTCCATAGCCTTAAAAAAATCGATTTTTGCCTTATATTTTTGATTAAAATGTCACATAAATCAGGCCAGGAATGATTTATTAACACATCCCTCTGTAAATATCTTCAGAATACTGCTAAGTGTATATCTGGAAAGTTTGGTGTACATAGGTGCTACATAGGCTGAGATGTTTCTACTGGAAAATGATAAAAACTCAATTTGAGAAAACAGCCTTGGAACACAGCCAAGAGATTCCGTTCTCAGCCTAGACTCGCCTTTGAACTTTCGCGATTGGTTGCGGTTACAAAGGAAGTGTCCATATTTGGATAGCACAACGTCATGCAGGAAAAACAGAGCTTTCCAACGGTACTACACATGTTATGTTTTGTATCACGGTCGCGGTAGAGCATGAAACGTTAGAAGACTAACTTTTGGTGAATTTAGGAGAAATATACAGGCGCGAGTAGACAAAATGTAATGAAATAAACACCTAAATGTGTAAATCGGGCTTAGTTGTTGTAGTAGTGTGAAAGAATACATGCTAAGGTAGCAAATTAGCCCAAAATCTCGAAATTGACCAGTGCATGAAAAAACGATGTTTTCACCTGCCGTGTCTCGCCTTAATCGGATGTAGAGTTCTTGGGGCGTCTCGTCTGGGCTGGTCTCCAGGGTTCTGAACTGTAAGCGGTAAGTTTCAGCGTTTATCTCATACTTTTTGAGAATTGCTTTCTTCAGGTGATCATACTCCAAATTTTGCTCTGGATCCATGGAAATGAATGCGCTCCGCGCCTTGCCGGACAGCAATGGGACAAGATGGATGGCCCAGTCTTCTCTCGGCCACTCACAGGCTGTTGCTAGTCGTTCGAAGGTCGTGAGGTAATGCTCAATATTGTCTGCATCTTCAAGCTTTGCCATCTTGATTTTGTAGCCCTTTACTCCTCTGGTGGGGACTGGGTGTGGATCTGGTGTGGGTCCCCGGGAAGGAGGAGTGGGTGTGTTCCCTCGATCCCGTGTCACCTCCACATCTAGTTGAAGTTGGGTCACTTGGTGATTAAGGACTGCAAACTGTTGGGCTTGCTTGGCAGACTCTCTTTCCTGTTTTTCATCCCTCGCACGCTGCACATCCATGAAGGACTCGAACATCTTAGCCAGTCGATTGATGGCCATATCCGATGTTGCAGGTTGTGGATCGGGTTCTGATGGCTCTGTGGGGCCTCCTGTTCCACTCTCTTCTCCAGGCTTCTTCTTTTTGGACGCCATTATCCTTTGTCTATTGCCTCTCCGCCTTACTCCTGTCTCCCAACTTCTGACACCAAATGTAACAGGATGGACGGCGGCGGAGTAGACAGAAAAGGCCCAGTGATTTCCAAAAGTTATTTTTTTATTTTTCTCTTTCTTTTTTTTTTGTCTTTTCTAAAATTATGTGCAAATCATTACCATGTCATAACACTCAAAAAAGAAAACAAAAACTGATCAAAATCCAAAATAAACAGGCACAGAAATTCACCAGGCTATATCTCACTAGACCCTGAGCAACTCAAAAAGACATATTACTCTCCCGCTTCTCTCCCTAAGACTGAGCCCATGGGGCCTAATACAGACCAGAACTAGCTGTAGCCCCACCTACTGGACACATCCACTGTCTAACATAAATCAATTATCCCCCCAAACATTTTATCACTACAAAATAATAATTCAAAGAAACAAATACAAAATAAACAAAAATACAGAATAATTTCCTTTCCCCAAAATAACTCATAAACCAATACAATTCACCCTAAACCACAGATCAAAACACCCCTGTCAAAATGGTCAGGCCAACATCAACCCGGTAAACCCCTCTACTTGTACCCCTAGTGGTAGTGTCCCTCGGGTTTCCAAGCAGGAAGTAATGTACGATGCGGTATGGTGGTGAGTAAAGTGAATACGGTGATGTAGTTAGTTTTAACAAATAAATGAGAATGTTTTTAACGGCCAGTGTGTACAGTTGCGTTTGTCAAATGTAGATGGAGTTAATACAGATGAGATGTGGAAATGACAATGAGTTGTGAACGAACTTTTCAATCGAATACCGCGTACCCACAATTGCCCTCGCGATATGCCGGTAGATGGCTACCTGTCCGCTATGCACTGCGCACGGGTCACGGCTCAGTCTGTGACAAGTAAGGCTAGCCTACAGTTTCATTAGGCTACTACTTCACGTTATTTGGATGTATGTGGATGTGAATCATAAACAACGCGCTGCGCTCATTCCTTCTAGAAGAGGGGACCTTTAAACGAGCACTTCCCTTTTTGCTTGGAAGAATGGAGAGCATTGGATCTAGTGCCAGATGAGTGGTTACTTGTCTCGCCAGGAGAATGGACATCTGCTTTCGGGAAATCAGAGCCAGCCGTAGCCTACCAGGGTTCACTCGGAGACACATAGGCGCTACCGGAGCAATGGTAAGATTTAAAGAATACTATGCTTTCATTCTGCTGTAGGCTATAAGGAAATAGATTGGCTACGTTGATAGATACCGATCTTAACTGTACATTTTGTTTTCACAGACTAACTTTGCCTCCTAATGGGGTCGTGACTTCCTCTTTGCTCGGAGCTGTCTGCAAGTCATTCAAGCAATTAGGTAAACTCTAGGTTGCTGTCCATAGAGGACCGGTTGGCTGCTCTGGAGTCGAAAAACTGTGCGGGAGAGACAAACTTTAAGAAGAGAAGACTGGTGCACAATCCCAAGCTTGCGGTAAGAATATGTTCGATGACTGCTAGCTAAGCTAAAAGTACCCTAGCCTAAAACCAAAGCTAAGAGTAGCCTAGTAGCCTTGCAAAAGAACAAGTGAGCAGAACCAGCTTTATTAAAGTGTATTTTTTTGTGTCGTCATTTACAGGAAGCAGTACGCCGTCTTCACAACTCGGAGACAAATTGCAGGCGCTACGAACCGGAGCAAGGGTAAGATTTAAAGAATATGCTTTCATTCTGCGGTATAAGGAAATAGATACGTATAGATACCATAGGATAGATATCGATCATAACTGTACATTTTGTTTTCACAGACTAATCTCGCCTCATAATGAGGCGGTGGCCTCCTATTTGCTCGGAGCAATATCTGCAAGTCCAGATTTACACGATGTTGAAAGACGACATTGTGTGTAAGTGACTTTTTTTTTTACTGTTTCTCCTTCCTTGTTTAATGTTACTGTGACTTGCGTTTGATTTTTTATTCATACCACTCTCATTTAATTGTTTTCCAGCCGCCTGTAAGACATATTACGAGACGGTACGCAGGAGTTTTAGGTATACCCAGCCAGAAAACTCATTGCGGGCGGAAGCTGCGAAGAGTTCAGCTCGGAGTCGAGCGAGAAGAAAGAGGGTAAGACTTTATTTGGTGCATTGATAGTGTTGTGTCCATACGCAGTGCATCATCGCACAGTACTGATTCATTGTTTTTTTTACAGCTGCTGGAATCGAGACAGAGTGTGCTAGCATATGACTAGGTGGAACTGTCTGACGAAGAAGATGGCGTTGTTGGTGGGGTCTCTGGATGGATTGTACGGTCGCCGTCATTTCGTAGGCTGGAGCTCTCTGAACTCTGTGCGAAGCTGCAGTCCCGGTAAGAGGCGACTCCGAAGTACAGAGCCACGCACAATAGGCGTCTGCACAACGGACCTGCCTCGGAAAGAACAGCGCCAGTTACCGACAACCCAGAGGAGGCAAACAGACAGTTCACTGAGTTGTAGTTTTTGGATCATCCTCCACCCATGTGTGGGCAGATCCTCGCTTTGTATATAGTTGTGTTTGTTTTAATAAAGCTCTTTCTTTGCATAAACATGTTCCTGGCAAATGTTCATTTCCTCTATAAATTCATTCATGTCCTTGATGGTAGCCTACATAGGATAACAATGACATGAATATACAGCTTAATATGAATAAATAAATTAATATATATTTATATATATATATACATTTATTATGAGGCAGGGTGACGAATAGTGACAGATCTGCCAACCAATCACGAGTGATTTTACTTGTTTGAAAGTTGTGGTTTCATCCAATACTGAGTAAGGAAATTCAAGCCTGGCCTGGCCAGGTGTGGTTTTGCTGCCAATCAGGAGTGATTTTACTTGTTTGAAAGTAGTGGTTTCATCCAATACTGAGTAAGGATATTCAAGCCAGACCTGGCCAGCCGCGGTTTCGCTGCATTCATATGCTAAATAGGGCCATTAGCACTCTGCAAGCTCTCCACATACGTCATTGTTCGGTTCCGACAATTTGTGGCACAGACAAACGGCGACAAGCGCGGGTTGCAAATTGTCGTCAACTACCGAAAATGAGGGAGATCTCCGGTCGTTTACGGGGACGAAAATCACACTTTTCATGCAGTGTTATTCATGTGACTTAAGCATAACAGTATGGTAAGTGTTTGTCTATACTTCAACATTACCAAGTCATATACTTTCTATTCCTGTGACTTCCATATTTCAACAGACAGTCTATCATGACTCACCGGCATGCTGTATATAAAAAACAGTGTATATAAAAATAGAGATTACAATAACATGGAACTATCGAAATTTTGAAAGAATTCTTTATCATTATCTAAGGTCTACAACTCTGTTACATTTACATATAAATAACTAGGTTCACTGTACTTATTTCAGAGAACAATGGATAGAAACAGAAAGAGGAATTATGACAGAAAATGGATAGCAGCACGAAGAAAGTCTTTGAAGTTCTGTAGACCAGTTAAACAAGATACAATCACTACTGTCAGCCACCAGTCTACACCCAATACACCCACCTTGCCACTCCTCACTGATGAGACTGAATGGCAGGTGTACCGATCTGACAGACCCAGGAAGCATGTCTCCCATCACTGAACATCATCCACTAAAAGAAGATCTGGCTAATTGGGCAGTTGATCACAACATCACACATTCGGCTGTAGATAGTCTGCTGAGAATTGTAAACAGACACAATCTTGCACAGTTACCATCAAGTGCAAGAACGCTCCTTGGCACACAAAAAACAGTTCAGCAGACAACCAAATCTGGCATGGACTATGTGTACTTGGGTGTAGAGACTATGCTTAAGAATACACTACAAAAGCACCCTCTTCCAGCCGACACACATATTTTGAACCTGTCCTTAAACATAGACGGGTTACCCCTCTTCAAAAGTTCAAAAACTTGCATTTGGTCAATTCTGGCAGCCACTGACCAAGTCCCACCATCAGTATTCCCTGTGGCACTAACATGTGGCACCTCAAAACCGTCAGACCTAGACTTTATCACAGAGACAACTAATGAACTGCGTGGTCTACTCAGCGAGGGGATTGTCCATAATGGCAAACATGTTGCTGTCCACCTACAGTGCATTGTATGTGATGCACCTGCAAAGGCCATGGTAAAGGGGACAAAACAATATTCTGGGTATTACGGGTGTGACAAGTGTACACAAAAGGGAGTCTGGCTTGGAAGAGTTACATATCAGCAGGTAGAGGGAGTAGAGATGCGCACAGACGAGTCATTCAGGGCGCATACTCAAACAGAACACCATCAAACCCTTTCGCCCTTTGCGTGTCTTGCCATTGACATGATAAATTCATTCCCAGTTGACTATATACATCAGGCTTGTCTTGGGGTCATGAAAAAGCTCAAGCAGAGCTCAAATCACTGCCATTAACAACCGTCTGTTAGGTTTGAGGAAGTCAATGCCTACCCTTTTTCAACGAAAACCAAGGAGCCTGGATGAGCTTGAGCGTTGGAAAGCAACTGAATTGAGGCAGTTTATGCTATACACCGGAAAAATAGTTTTGAAAGGAATTTTGAGAACGGATGTGTACGAGCATTTTTCAACATTTTCTGTCGCTCTAGCGATTCTCGTGTGTCCCAGCTTAGTCCAACACCACCACCTCTATGCAAAAGAGCTTTTGTCATACTTTGTGCAAACAGCCAAACAAATCTATGGTCCAGAATTCATAGTCTACAATGTCCACAGTATGCTACATTTAGCAGATGACGCGAAAACATTCACTGGCCTTGATAAGTGCTCAGCATTTCCATTTGAGAACTTCAACCAAAAAATTAAAAAAATGGTCCGCTCTGGAAACCGCCCACTGTCACAAATAGTAAGAAGACTGTCAGAGACTGATATGAAATGTGAAAGTCCTGGAGCAAATGTCCTCACCCAAAGGTCTTTCCGGAGGCCAAACAACATATTTCAGGCAGGGAAGGTGTTTGTGGAAGTACTGGAAAGAGTCAGCCAGGATGAGGTACAGTGCAGAGTATACAACAGGCTTGAGGCTCTATTCAGTGTGCCGTGTGACTCCAGGATCATTGGAGTGTTCTGCAACAAAAAAATTGACACCCACACACAAGTCATTCCAACATGTCAACTGGAAAAACAAGCAATTATGGTTCAGAATAAGGAGGACTCTGCCACTTTCATGAGGATTTTGCATGAAATGTGACACCTTTTAAAGACTGAAGCCCTATTAGATCATGTCTCCAATAATCAAACGTATTTCATTAATTGTAAAATGTTCAACAAGCAAGCAATCATGTTTCAAAATATGGAGGACTGTACCACACAAATAACAAACCTCGATGAACTTCTACATCCTGTAAGAACTGATACCAAATTACGAATGACAAATGCTAGCCTCTCTTCTCTAACATAACATGTTTTCATATAAAATATACAGTAAATACAACAGCTTAATCCAATTAACTAATGAATTAATGTTATGATAACATATTATACTGCATTTGTAATACTGCTTTGCTCTTTTCACAGATGACCATCTTTCACGTTGTGGAATTTTTAAAAAAAAATCCAGTGACAGTGGCTGTGGTGGCCAAGTCATGGATTGTAAAAACTACTAAGGTAAAAATAATTTTGTCAAAATAAACACACCTGCTGAGGTTTCATTGTGCATTTTGCATAACCTACAAGATGAACAAAGTGATTAGGCCTAACTTGTACTTGCCCCTTGATAGGGACATCTTTGCTATTGGCCTCGCTCAGGGGCATCAAAAAAGGCCAAAAAGGGAATTATCCCTGACAAGGACAGGTGGGAAAAGCACCACGTCAAGCTTGTGCCACACTCCACAACCAGTAAGTCATGTATCATTCCAGCCACAGTTATACAGTATACACTATATTGACAAAAGTATTGGGTCACCTGCCTTGATTCGCATATTTTGACCATTCTTACAAAAGCGCATTTGTGAGGTCACACACTGATGTTGGACGAGGAGACTGGCGCTCAGTCTCTGCTCTAATTAAAGGGGTGATAGAATGATGATATAGGGTATTTTGTGCTGGTCCTTAAGGTCTCTGAATAGGGTGTGTAGCATTGGTTGGGCTGAAAATGGCATATATGCTGTTCTATGCGCCCTAATGCAAGCCTGGTTAAAAGCCTTAGAATGAAACGAGAGGTTTTCTTCCTTTTATGGTATGCTCATGAATATTTAGATAACCTGCGTGCTGATTGGTTGGTTTACAACGAGCGAAGCTCCGGAGCAAAGACGCAAACATGGCCGACAGCACTCACTGAAACAGCCAAGGTGGAAACACTATGGAGACAGGTGTTGAACAGCATATTTGAGCCTGAATCAGAGGAAGAATCTGAAATAGAGGAGCAACCAGTCGCCCATAGATTGGAAATGACTACTTCAGAGTGGTAAGTTTTGTCATTTACTTGAGTTTGCCACACATAGCCCAGTTAGCTAGCTGTAATATTTGCACGTTAGTGTCGTAGACTAAGCTAAACATTGTATTAGGTTCGTTTTTAGCATTGTAAGCAACAGAAGTTATTAATTTGCACACAAACAAATGTTTTACAACTTGTACTCTTGTGCAATTTTTGTCAAGATGTCCAGTTAGAAGCTAGCTGAAAAGTTCGTAGCCAGTCGTGGGCAGTTCAGGCTATGCTGTAGTGAAAGGAGTGCTGCTTGCAAGGAAAGTACTCGTTTTAGTCAGTAAGTATGTTCTCCTGCTGAATAGGTCATCTGATTAGGAGTTACATACATTATTGTAGTGGTAATATATGATCTTACAACAGGACGTCCAGTTAGCTGGGCAGGAGCTCTGTGCAGTTCGTAGGCTATAACGTTATGGCTGAAGTGAAACGAGTAGCCTACTGCTCGCGTCAATGAAAATATTACGTTTGTGTCAGTAGGTCTAAGTACTCGTGTAACTACTATCCTGCTGATTAAGTCATCTGATTATCGAGATTTTTACCTTCTTTCCATGTAGTAATGTATGATCTTACAACGGGACGTCCAGTTAGCTGGGCAGGAGCTCTGTGCAGTTTGTAGCCTATGGCTGAAGTGAAACGAGGTCAACGAAAATATTACTAGGCCAATTTGTTTCAATTCAACACTTTTATTTATCATTTTATTTACATAGTACAATGGAGTAGAGTACAATAATCAAAAATCCTATAAACATCACTGTTTAAAATATAGTAGGTACAGTCAGTAGGTCTAATGTAATCTTGTAACTATCCTGCTGACATCTGATTGAGATTATTACCTTCTTTCCATGTAGTCTAATATGTGATCTTACAACTCTGGTAACTAAAACTGGAGACATTTGCTACTTTGTGCTACCTGCTCATTCAAAATTACGAAATAACAGCAGGGAAATTATGTTTGTTTTTACAGGTTATTAAAAGAATGACCCAGGTTCCTGAGGAGCTGACCTGAATGACCATCATGGCCTCGATCCGTTGTGCCTCTATATTCTTTGCAAAATGCAATGAATATTTACAGAGCTGACCACGGCCGTTTGAGAATCAGAGGAATGGAAAGGTGAGGACAATCTGATACAAGTGTTAGCAGTTACAGTATATAAATAAAATATTTTTAACCAATACTCATTCATTATTGGTTCAGCATATTGCAAAAACACAGTTTGATCAACACCACAAAATGATGAACTTTATTTTATTTATTTTTTCCAACAATCGTCCAGTGATACTGATGTAAAATATTATAAAATAAATAGTAAAAAAAATAAATTGCTTTTCCACCCTGTTCTCGTTGCAGGCAATGAAGTGACTTGGCCTACAGGTCTTTTGTGAGCAGGAGCTGGGGTTTCCTTAGAAGAAGCGTCCGTGTCATGATCCTCTCATGTGTGGTGCTACGCATATGGAGGGAGCTTCCGGATACTTCAGGGCAGTACGTTGGATTCAGACCCCTTTCGACTGAACCGTGACACATGTTCAGCAACAGCATCCTCCATGGAAGGTCTGTCAAGCTGAGCACACAAGTCCTGGGGCACAGGAATCCGCTGGACGGCATCCCAATAAGGAAGAGGGTCTTTGATGATCTCGAAGAGGACAAGAAAGAGGACTTATATTGGATACTGTAATACAGTGCATTGTAGGCTGTATACTGTACAATAAACAAATTGTATGGCCCTGAACATTGTGCTTTGTTTACAGTACTGATGATGATTTCAACACCAGTAGCATCAGGTCTAAGACAGCCTGTTGTGTGTGAATCGATAAGTTCTTTTTAGTGCCTATACTGTTGCACATTTTGATTTGTTGTTTGTAATAAAAATATATATTTTATTAAACTTACAAATTATTTGGCAAGTCTGTACATAGTTTCTCCTTGGCTGTCTTCCGTTGTGGGGCATTCTCATTGAAGTGCATGGCTGCAAGATAAAACCTAAACCAAACAACAGAAATGTTGTAACACAAGTGAAAGTCACTTTTGCATGCACACACCAAGCTGTTAACTCACAGCAAAAGCATTTGCTAATATTCTAAGCCCTGCAAGATGCCACACTTGGAGCATCTGTTTGGCATGCTGCGTTTGTCATGTTGCCGTTCTTGTAATTTTATAAAATAAGAACGTGCAAATAAATCCATTGTATCTAGACAACACGGTTTTCAACATATCGACTAGATATCATTTGAATTGATAACGTGAAGTTGTTTCCACTTCTGACGTCAAAAACGTATGTGTTATATGGGTAGCAGCTATGGGTTATATTACAGCTAGCAAGCAAACTATCGTGTTACTCAGCTTCAGTTAGCTATCTTGCTGAGAACATAACCTGTCAGAGATCTCGACAAACATGCATAGTAAAATGTAGGTTAACATGACAACACAGGTTTTATCCGAATGACACACAGGAAAATTAAATAGCCTTGCCAATGAACTAAATCACACATTCTACTTGCTAGATACACGTTAGCATGGCTAATAACTGCTTAGCGACAAAATAATACTTACAGCATGCGGTTGTGATGACCTTACGGTCGGAACAGCCCCTCGTTTCAGTAATAGCAGCTTAGCAAATCCTGCTTAACTGTCCAAGGTTTTGAAAACTGACTTCGGTGAAATGTGTTGCAAATTAATAACGGAGTGTCGAACTTTGCAGGGATCTTCTGGTAGAAAAACATTATCCATGCCCCTCGAACTTTTGAATCCTTGGAAGACTAGTCTCAGGTTTCTTTGTAGCCTAAGTTTCAGCCTGGAACACTGCATTTTACGACCGTGGCTCATTTTCAATGTCCTTGAAGAACTGTCTGCTTTATAATTCCTGTGGAAGTAAACGAGTAGGTAGTGATGTGCCCAATGAAGCGAGGCTTCGGAGCTTGTGTCGAGCAGAAAGGGGCGTGCCAGATGAAGCCCCGGTTCGAGGCTTGTGTCGTTTCCATAAAAATCACGTGACTGATGACAAACGAGGCCTCGGTTTGTGAGTGTGACGTCTGAAGCTTCGTTTGGGACACACACCCACGTGACTGCTTCGGAATCTGATTCAAAGGCTTTGAATTGCGCGAACCAGGGCACCCGCTCTAGTGTCGGAATGAGTTGTGTTGTATTGCAAGAGCCAGGCGAAATTTGTGGGTAGCCCTGATTTATATAGGATGCTTTCTCTGTTTGTGAATTTACGTTCTTTTCTTTCCGGAAAATGTCCATAATCCATAATATTATGCACATATAGAAATAAAGAAGAAATAGCCTAGGCCTAGCCTAAAGCTTTGCCATTTAGAACAATGACATTAAAACGTGTCTGCGTTGCAATCTTGTCTCAACTTCAATCATGTCATTTAAAAGCAATACAGGCTAATAATTTCTATGTAGGCCTAACAATAATGGCTGACATAATATTTTCCTTTTATTGAAAGTTTGATTCATGAAACGTCAAACTATGTCAGGCCATGTAGGGTTTGGTTTAATTAGGCGCCTGGTCGTTTCCTTTTCACTCTCGTCCATAGCGTGTTGAGGTTGATAATACTTCGTCCTGGTTCAGAAGCTAAGTAGTGTCTATTGCGGTCGTTAAGTGGATGGGAGACCGATTGGATCATTGACTGCAGTTATCCCATGGGATAACACATGATTTCACGCCTCCACGGAAACACCAATCTTCACGTGATAACGAGTGACGGGATTATGTTGCCTAATCGTATTTTATTGTATTGAATTGAGACAAACAGAAATACAAATTTCTTGCAACACTTTTAATGTAATGAATGAGAACATTTCGAAGCTTTGGCATTGTGTTGAACGTTGTAGGCATTCTTTTCACTAGTCCGTGACTGCGGGGCTTTATGCAAACCACCAGATGTCGCTGTGTTTTCCTTATCTTCCATGTTTCGAAGCTTCGACAGATTACTCGGCACATTAGGGAAATGTGCCGAGTAGCGCTCGAGGCTTCATTTACCCATCACTACGAGTAGGCAGCTAAACTAGTGTTTGTCTCATCTTCGCTCTCCATTCACGTTCCTGGGCTCAGAGCACCAGTGGGCTGGTCTGTATGTAAATTTTGAGGCGTGACAAATGTACAGGCCAGAGCCAAATAAGGTACCACCTGCGAGTTTGCGTAAACTCGCAGCCTCTTTTGGATTCGCCCGTTTTATGGCGGGAGTTTCGAATTGTGAGATTTGCATAGGAAGGAGGTGTCGGTGGGATTTTGAAGTTCTCTGTATGTCCATTTCACCCACTGAACTATCGCTATTCATCTATGACAAAGTAAACTCGGTTTTGCATTCTATGACCCCTTTAATAAATCTTGAATGTTGCATTTCAGATGATTATGACAGGGCCTTGCGTTGGGTCAAGAGGGCGGAGACCCAACAAAATGTACTGAGTGGAGCGGAGGCTCAGAGCCAGAGCAGGCCCCATGTTGTGCCTGCTCGATTTAGAGAGGACAAGTCTGATAGCAGCAGTGAGTGAATTACATAGTTTAGACTTGATCACTTAAGCAAAATAGCACGAGTGAGAGTGGGGTTGGTAATGGCCGAGTGGCGCAGGCAACAACAGCCGTGGGAATATCCATTACCAACCTCACTCTCACTCGTGATTTATTATTAGCTGTGCAAAGTCTGAGTTGAAAATGTCCAGGGACATTTCAACTCATGGAACGTCTCTCGCCCAATCAGAAACAAATAAAATAGTTCCATAGAACCTAATTGTTGTATAATGTGTTTTAAATTGGGAGATTTTCCACTTCTGAGAGACACTATTTTGTTTTGCAGTAACAGACATTGAGGAAGAACCCCAGGCTGGGCCGAGTCACCACGCTGCTACCACCACTCTACTGACTCCACTGCCCAACTGTCCTCTCTACGAAGCTGGTGAGTAGTCTAGTACTTAGATAGAGGTAGATGGTAGGCAGATGCCAGCTAATTGCCTCTTACATGTCTTAATGGGTTTCCTATTAATGTCTCACTCCAGACAAGCGATCGGCATCACATGCCCCCAGTGGGACATCGCCCACCATTTCAAGTAACCTACTTCATATTAATATCAAATTAACTCTATAACCTATTTACTAACACATAGTGTAACATTTACCTGCTGCTGCACTTGTCTTCTAGGCCCGGACATGGGGAATGATCCTAGGGAGGACATAAAAAAGCTATTAACAATGATGACCTGTGAGTAAATATATGTTAGGCAATCCAAAACATGCAGGCCCACAAAACACTTTTTTTTGTAATGTACACATAAGCACAAACAAATACAAAGTCATATAACTCATATCCTACTGGTAAACAAAATATCACTTTCACACCCTAATCAACTTATGTTTTCCTTTCCTTTCTTTTTAACGAAAAGCATTCCAGACAAGAGTACTGGCAAAATTGGAGCACATGGACGAGGTGCAGCAGGAACTCAAAAGGCTGGTGTGTTCAGCTGTCCCTGCCCAAAACACAGTAGTAGAGCCATTGCCCAGACCCAGCAGCAATCAAGCTGAGCTTAATGCCCTTTGCGACCGTGTCAGAGGAGAGGAGCACTTCAGAAAACAGCTGGTGTGTTACGCTTTGCACTATTTAGTCAACAGTTCAATGTTCACATCTGACTACTTCAAATGAATATGATATGGCAAAACCACAATAAAATGTGTTTTCTCTCACAGATATCCTTCCTGTCCCTAGACGGCTCCAATACCATGGGCAAGACAGTGAGGCGTATGATGAGCCGTCTTGGGACCACAGAGCTGTGGTCAGGTTACAGCATGAGGGGTAGAAATAAGACATGCTTTGCCGACCTGCCAGTTATGCAGGTAGTAGTAAGTAAGTGCAAACGTTTTGTCATAACAAATACTACAACTAATCTGATTATAGGTGAATTGACCAAGGCACTCTTCCAAAAGAAACAAAGAAACACCTTTTTTGCCTTTACTTTGTTCATGGCAATGCAGTAAAAAGTTGAGAATCATTTTGAGTGCATACACCATAGGCACGCAGGCTAACACGCAACCTCGGGTCAAGTCAGGTCAGATCAGTTCGTGTCACAGATATGGAGCGCAGAAAGGTCATTTTTCATCACTAAATAAAAAATAGTATTTATTTTATTTCCGTAAATCACACACCACATATTTCTGTAAATTGCTCAGCCCCAATTATATTGCCCGATTCAGGACAGTCTGCCCTACACACACATGAAATGCATGTAGAGCTATGAGCTTGCTGTGGTGAGATACATGTTGAAATATAAGAATTTTTATAATACGCTTTTTATATTTTAAATCTTTAAAAATCAAAATGAAATCAATGCTAGTACTATGATGGCAGATCTGGATAGCCTAGACTCTGCTGAAAAAAACAATATATAATATGTGTGTGTGGAACTTACAATGGCCAGAATAAATCCTTATGAATAAAGGTAGTGAAAATGCCCTAAAAACAGCTTAGGGTTTTAAGGATTAATTCATAGGCTTAATCATGAATGATCATTAAAAATGTTAACATGTTTCGGCCTTGGCTTTGATCATTCATGATTAAGCCTATGAATTAAAGCTTTTTTAACTTTTTTTGGAAGAGTGCCTTGGTCAATTCACCTATAATCAGTATATATTTTTTCTACCAAAGAAGACCTTCACTAACACCTTAAGCTATTAGAGGAACTATGCCGTAGCCTTCCAAACTCGTTTAACTACAACTAATCTATCTGTAAACAATCTGATTTCAATTACACAGGACGTGATGTTAGTGATCCAAGGTGATAGGGGACTATGCATTATCTATGAGTCAAGTTTTACGTAAAATGTACATACCTGACTTGCGCTCTGTTTCTCAGATGTTGTTGTAGAAGAAGCTGGGCAGACAGTCACTGGGGTTGTCAAGTGGGTTCCTGCTTTCATCTACTAATCAGACTTTGTGCTGTGTTTCCAGAGGCCTCCATCGCATGCAGGGGCGTACCACCAAATTCTGGGCCCTATGCACAAGTGGTGGCCATGCCCCCCCCCCCCCCCAACCAACCAACCAACCACCGGCTGTAAGCATGAAGCATGAGGTTCAAAACTAACTACTATCTAATAACACATTGAATTAATCTAACAACTCTTATATGTACTGTATAACAGAAAATAATCTTATTACCCAAGACTTCACTGAATTTCTGTTTTACTTGAAGAATGTTTAAAATCTAGAACATGAAATGAATGAAAACACTTTTGGCTGAGAGAACAGCTATCTTTCCAAATTGAACACTTTTGGCTGAGAGAACAGCTATCTATAGCTTACTGAGTGTGATGCGTTTCACAAGTTAGCTTTGCTACTAATTTGACAGCCTTTCCTCATGAACCTATATAACATTGAGCCGAAGTTAAGCTCATAATAATTTTCGAATTAGTAGGCTATTGAAATGTTGTGGTAGGCTATACATCAGGCATCATGTTATTTCTAATTTTGTGTTAATGCTGTTTTAGCACTGATCGCGGATTCGCGGTGGTATTGAAGTGTTTTGTAACCTTCAGGAGTTCATTTCATTTGTAGACTATTGCTTTCACATTGGGCTCACCTTTCTTGGGAAAGAAGGCTGTTAACACTTGTTTTCCCTCATTTCTTTTTTTCTCCCTTTCTTGCCTCTCTTTTCTTTTCTGGGAACCGGATTTAGCTTTCTTAGACTTAGACATCTTCACACCGTGACCGTCTGCGTTGCAGCTTCGGCAGAATGAACGTTACTTCAAAAATGCGCCTAGCAGGGGAAGGCGGACTGAACCATTTCGTGCAAGGAGAGGGTGCCTGCCCTCAAACAATGTTGGCTTGGACACAATTTAATACATCAATCAACTGATGCATTTACCCGAAATATTTGCATCTATATTAGTTAATAACATTTATTAAGATCTTTAAATTAAGGAAATTATTTATTATTAAGGAAAATAAAATTCAACTCCTTAGGGCCCGGGTAATTTATTCCCACTTGTCCCCCCACTACGACGCCCTTGATCGCATGCCATAAAAACGCAAAAATTGCAGATGTGGAGAGAGAGGTGGCCGAATTCCTAAAACACGCCCCTTTCAAAAAGGGTGGCTCAGGCAAGGTTGGTAAAAGTTAATATAATACTTCATGCACTCGTCAAAACAGGGGCTCTGTTCGAAACGGAAGACAGCTGCCTCCCTCCCTAAATAAAGAGCTGTCTCACTATACATGACATTAGATGAAATGCAACTTTTAAGAAACGAGCGTAGCACTCTACAGTCTTTTAGTTAACACTAAGGTATGACGTTAGCAAAAGCCTAACGTTAAACTAAATTAGCTGACGTTAGCTAGCAGGTTAACGGTATCAATTTGTTTTATTACGGGCGGCAGATATATCAGACCAGACGCTAATAGTTTAGGCACTACAGTAGCTTAAATAGTTAATTTCTCATATCAAGTGTACAAACCTAAGCAAAATAAAGTCACACAAATTACATTTAGTTTCTGCAGCCATTTACCGATGTCATCAGCCATCTTTGTTGACTTTTCACCGCTGTTTCAGACATTGCCGCAAAGGATTATTGGTAGGAGGGAGAAACATGCTGCCATGCTGCCTTCAAAATTGACCGTTATTCGGTAAAATCTAAGATATCTTAAAAGGCAGCAAAAATATATTACTTTTTTTTTTCGGTTTCGAACCGCACTTGTTGCCTTGCACTCCAGTTAAATATAAGGCAGCAGTTTTCCCGTTTCGAACAGAGCCCGGGGTACTGAAATTAGGAATAATAACCTCAAATCAGTGGCAGATCCAGCCTAGCGCACTGAGCTAGATAGCAAAATTAGGTTTATAATCAGCTACGTGACTCATACTCATACAACATATCACTTCGAGTAAAAAAAACGGAAAAACGGAATATACAAAAGAAGGCAAAGGTACAAGACTGTGTACATATTTTAAAGAACTACTGTCCCATGTTAAAGAACTACTATCCCATGATTCTTATCAAACATACATTAGCCGTCATTTCGAACATTTGCAGCTTAACGATAGTTTAACATGATATTTTTATCTGAGATAAGATGATGATTAACTTCCTACCGTTCCGTTACCGTTGAATTCAACTTTCAAGATGAGAAAAACTGTTCGTACGGCCACACATTGGTTCTAACAGGAGTTTTCTCTCAAAAGCTTTTCATAAAGCCTCTCAGGCCTACTCTTAGTAGCTGCTACAGAAAAATGATAATTCCTAGATGCTCCGTAGTTACAGTTGACGTCATTACTCATGCGCAAGTTTGACTGAAGTGACCACTTTAATTGGCTGATGATTATGGCATGGAATGATGGCAAAAAAAAAACCCATGCAAAAACCTCCCCTACGATGATGAGTGACAGGAGAATGCGTGCGCTACTGTGAAGGATGGAAGATGATCAATAAAAGTCTAAAAACGAATAAAGAGTAGGCCTAGGGCTAATAAATAGCATAATGAAATACACTACGAATTGAAGCAGTAGCGAATTGAAGCAAAGACATGTTGCGTAGATCTTTGCAACATGTCTTAAATTAATCTGTATGCAAATATTCACAAAAAGGAGAAAAACATAATTTCTTTAGGCTACAATGAGACGTTACATTTAGTTTATATGATTGTCCCCAGTTATAATGCACAATTATTCCCTCACAATAGAGCTGCACAGTCCCGCCCACAGCCAAAACGCGGTTAGGTGCCGGATGTAAGATTCCCATTCATTTGTCCCATTGACGTTTGGAAAAATCCGTATCTAAAGAGTTTTACAGCACGTCTTAGGCTAACCAGCTACGGCATAACTCATAAGCATACAACATATCATTTCGAGTGAAAAAACGAAGAGAAAATCCAAAAAAAGTCAAAGGTACAAGACTGTGTACATATTTTCATTTCCGAGCGAAGGAACTACTCATCCCATAAACCACGGGCCTCACTGAAAAATATATAGGTAGCACCAGAGCCATATAAAGGTAGAGTTGCGACAACTCCATTGACGCTAATGTTCCATTTTTTTTCAACAATGGCGGCTAATGGAAGCCTCAAATAGTTCCCAAGTTAACAATTTATAATAGCAGCAGTGCAGTTACAGACTGTTTGTAGCCAACATTTCAGACTCAGATTTACATTATTGGCTCATCCGAATAATAATAATAATAATGATAACAGTAACAACAGTAATAGTAATAAAGTAATAGTATTAATAACCTAATTATAATAATAAACTATTTATGTATAGGCTACTATGACAGCTTTTCTGCTGCTCAGTTTTTATCAGTTCCTTATCAAATAAATGAAAAGAGGCTAAAGCCCAATAAATGTGCCACAGATAATAACCTAATATAAGATAAACCTTGCCTATACCATTTCAATTAGGCAGCACTAGGCAACACCACGAACGAGCTGTCATTAAGTTTTTTCGTTTGTAGCCTACAACTTTTATGACGTGACGTGTCTTGGGCATTTAGCTTTACCATCATGTCAACATAGTTGTAATGTTATGCTGCTCATCTAGACTATGGATTTAAGTGGTTTAATTTTAAAAAGGGCAGCAAAAGTGGGATAAAGTGCAACTGCTTCCCCAAAACAATTCCTCCATAACTGTGGATTTAATCGTTTGATATGTGGATAACTTTCAGTGAACTAAACACATAAAAGGTAAGATTTTGTTATCACAAAGCTATGGTTTATTGAATATGGCTAAGCATATTTACAGCCAACTTTGTACTTGCAACAGTGAAACTGAGTTTGTTGTTAACATTGTTGGTAACGTAAACGTTTCTTCAGTTAGGAGCAGGACTGTTTTTTTTTTTTTTTGCATTCATTTTCATTGGCAAAAGCTGGCCTAATATGCATGAGAGAACCTAGATTTGAGGGAGCTGCAGCTGTTAGCATCAGCACAGTCAAATTAACACAGCAGGGCACACTAGCCCAGTGATAAAGGATCGTGTAAAATCCCCAGAAAGTTTCAAACCAAGCTTGCGCTGATGATGCATGATCACTGATCAAATTGCTATTTTCTGACACGATGCACACCATTCCCAGGTGCTCACCTGTCTGAATCTCAAGCTCTTTAGCCTAGCATCTTAATGCTGTTCACAGCACGGTGAATGACAAACGATGACTTAGGGCTGTATTTTCGGTCACCAGCGCATGGCGTAAAGTTCGTTATTCACCGGCGCGAAGTTGAATTCGTTATTTTGCACCTTTATTTTTTAAGCATTGCGCCCAGGGGTGTGGCAATTAACAACCTAGGGAGGGACCTGGCGCATTGTCTAAAAATCGCTATCATACACCACCTAAACCTGGTCAGAAGTCAATGGCGAGTTGTTCATATGCTATTTTAAGAGCGCATGTCAACAGTCATATTGGCAGGTGCACGCACCATCCTTCTATCATTCATGAACGCACACCAGCGCACGTCCATGCAAAGCATTACAAATTGCACGATTACAATGGTAAACATAATTAGAATAAAGATATTACGAAATACTGTACATCTCATGATGAGTAGTTATTCACCATCATTTGCAAATTGGTAATGACGGTTAAAAGTGATTAGGGGAGAGGCGAGAGACAATGGAGCACAGCTGAAGACGCACTGTCACGATATAAGCAACTCCTCTGCAGGATAAATGTTGTTTTATTTAGTCATTTGAGCAACATTAGGGTAAGTGTTGCTTTTTCCAGCCTATGTTTTCTATGGTAACCCATTGTCAGTCAATAGTGAAAGTAACTGCATATAACTGTCTTGTCGTTGACTGACTCCTTGGTGAAGTTAGTTTCACTTTGCCAATGAGTTCAAATAATAGACGAGTGCAAATGCGTGAAGGCTATGCTAGGTTTTAGTAAAGCATGGTTTAAGAATGACTATTCCATACGGTCTCGCAAGCAGCCTCCTTCAAATGCGCCGTTGAATGCCAAAATACCAATGCATTTATTTGACATATCGCGCGTTGCGCCGTTAAAGGGAATGACAGATGTCATTCTCATTGGTTTAAAATGATGTTACGCCCCAAACACACCCATATGACTGATTAAAAGACCTAGGAACACCTTGTTACGCCATGCGCTCCACTTTTGAGAACGAAACCCCTCCCAATGTGAACTGGACATCCTACTAAATTTGAATAGACTTTTGACGAGTGACGATGCACTTTAGAATGTCATGATAGGGCCCAAAATGCTGTTCATGTTTATGAGTTCGTAGCCTGGTTATTTATCGAAGGACTTACATGTCACGTTTTATATTTTATTATGACCACTCGCATTACCATGGGGTTACTTAATAGGTAGGCCTAATGCTACGGTTAACTTAGAATGCCCACCATTACACTGGAGATGTTAAAAAAACGTTTAAACTTTTTTTTATTCTCCCGCAACGATAGGCTAGGCTTGGCTAGGTAATTCGCTCATTAGCTCAGATCATTGACTATCAGAGGAAACGCGGGGTAGAAAACTCAAACAAGTAATGTTAGACTAGCTGTGTTACAGTTTCTCGTTGCAACGAGCTTCACACAGGAGCTCCATGCGCTTTTGTAGGCTACACGCAGTCTCAAAAACACTGTTCACTTTTCGAGTCACTGGACGAGGTCATTTATTTTATATAGCGATAATTTAGATACACTTATGGGGTGGGTGCAATTGCGTTTTCTAAAGAATCTCCCGTCTTGATTTTGTACAGAAATTAATATTAAGTGACACGTAAAAGGGCGGAAAAAAAGGTCACCTTATATAGCAGGCTAAGATATAAGGTCTGGAATTTAATTTAATATTGTTGTAATGGTAGGATAACTACATAGTCTACACAATAATTACACTGTGTTATAAATATTGTATATCAATGCATTTATTGACTGTCAATTACCCAAAATCGTGGCTCTGTCTATTGAACAGTAGCCTATTTAATGCATTCTAATTAGGGGTGTAAAGATTAACCGATACATATCGGTATCCGTTTTTAACGTGTAAGATACGGCTACATCGATATGTGAAGCCCCGTATCGGAATAAAACTGAAATGAACCGGTCGTTATATCGATTTACTTGTTACAAATCGGTTCATATCCTTATCTGCTCGCTCAGACCATAGACTATACAGTCTATGGCTCAGACTGATTTACGTTGCAAGCAGCGTGTTCATCTCACTTCCTGTTTTGAAACTACACGTGGCACGGATTTGTGGGTAATGAAGTTCGTTTTGAGCTACACTCATTGCCCAAAGTAGTCAAAGGACTTCATTACCCATACATCTACTGCAACTTAAGCACGTGACAACTCGCACTCTGTCGGTGTTTGACAGTCTTTACTCTTTTGTTTGTCAAAATCTAGCGCGAAATTAAACACTTACTAAAGGGCAACGATAGTCTGTAGAGTAGCCTTACGTTTGATGAAGGGATTTCCTTAATGTTAAAGAATAATTTGGCCCTTGCTGCTAAAACGATGTACAAATTATTATTATTTTATTTTTTTATTTCGGTATTGTCTTACCTCAACAATAGGCTACAGCTCCTTGAAACAATCAGATATAACTCTATAAAATCTATAAACTCTATAAAAATGTATTTTTATGTTGTATTTGGCTGCTTTGTTTGGCTGAAATGTAGACTATTCTTTTTTCATTTCAATACAGTAGCTATATGATACAAACCTCAGTTAAGTTAATCATATTCACACATTTGTTTTTGCCTAATTGACATGACCATGATAATTGATAATATAAAATTAATGTGCACCTTAAGCAAATTATAAAAAATCTTTCAGAATGCTTTCCATTCTTCAACTGCATCGAACTGCATCGAATCGCATCGAATCGTACTGAATCGTTTTTTATGAACATGTATCTTTTCTTGTATCGAATCGTGCCCATGTATCTAGATGTGAATCGTATCGTCTTTTACATGAGAGATTCACACCCCTAATTCTAATCCATTGTCAATCACTTCCGGGAACTAGTTGAGGTTTACACAAACCACGTGACCAACGGAATTTTGAACACCCATTGTCGCAACTCTACCTTTATATGGCTCTGGGCAGCACGAACCAGCGCGAAATCATTCATTTCCAACCGGCGACATCAGCGAACCCTTTCCTCCAAACAGTGATTTTTATATAGTGAATGTGCAGTTAATAGCAGTTATTTCAGGAGTAATCGTGTAAATAATAGTGTTTTGATATTGAATTTTATATTTATCATCGTGTATTTTATATCGTGTGTGTGAAAGCGGTTAACGTTAACGGCAGTGCTTCGTAACGTTACCTGACTCATCCTATGCTGTCATCACTGCTCAGTCGGGCTGATGCATGGTCTGCTCTTGGACCACCATATTCAGTTTATTAATTTGCCGTGAATTATTACACAAAATGTTCATTAAATGCACTAAGTATTCCTAGGTTAATAATTCATATGAATCATACAGTATGAAGGCTACAGTAGCCTAGCTAATGTTAACTAGCACTGCTAGCAGCATTAACATTACAACCTCCCTGCTTAGCTAACTCTCCACAACTTTGTAGGTCTTGTCCCTCATGCTGCTGACCCTTACAAAACCCACAAACTCAGGGCTCTCAAGTGTCACGCATTGAGCGTGACAGTCACTCATTTCAGTCTTTTGTCACGCTCTCCCGCCACACATTATATTTCTCACGCAGAAAAACTATTTATATATTTAATATGCTGCCGCAGCGCCCAAAATGTCTCTGGCCGCGCCGCTCTCACTATGGAACTGGCAGGAATCAAGGCAAGCGCGTCTTCCCTGGAGTTGAGCCTGCCACTTTATCAGCCAATCAAAAATATCGAGAGGGGCTACACAATAGCCAATCAGAAAATAGCACTATTGTATCTGAGTAAGATTTAACGCAACAACCAATGAAAAAACGCGTATCGTGGAATTGTTGAACGTGAATTATTGAACGTGAACCTGTATGGAGTCAAAATAGGGTCTTTAATATTGAGAGCTTGTGAAAAGATGTTCACATGTGTAATAAAGTTTTGCAGCTGTGCAAAAGGAGTTCTGCATGTGAAAAGAAATTTTGTACCTGTAGAAATATTTTGTACATGTGTGAAAAAATGATGTACCTGTAGAAATATTACGTACTTGTGTGAAAGAAATGTGTATCTGTAGAAATGTTTTGTACATATGTGGGGGGAAAATGCGGGACCCTATTTTGACTCCATAAACCTGTTAACTACTTGCTTACTTTCGTTCATCTTGAAGCTTCGAACATCAGTTCATGGTTTCAGCACAGAGTAAGTCATCTTTTAATGTTACAGCAAATCCACAACTTGTTTGACACAAACAATGACAACGTGACTGCTGCTAGAGAATGTGTCCCAGATAATTAGCATCAGTTGTTCATGACTGTCTGTAACTTATCCAACAGTTTCACAGCCTGTTCATTGACAACACTTGCTCAGAACAAGTAGCCTATGCCTAGTCATACTTTCGTTCACACGCTGACTGACATATTGTCACATTCTAAACATCTCTCTCTCCAAATAGGCTTAATCATTTGATTAGCACTAAACAAATTAAAGTGTATTGCATAGCTTATTGTTATAGGTCACTTTTTAAATCATGTCATATTATATAATTATATCCTGGCCATGGATGCATTAATCATTGCATCTGTATTCAAAAATGTCGGGTAAAAAGTAATTAAGCATCCTCTCATTCACCCTGAGAGGAAAGCCCCCTAAAAGGTCCAGGTTAGTGGATGCTCAGAGGTGGTGAAAAGGCCCATTATTGAATTGTCAGTACCATGTGTCAAATCTTTTCTTTTGCAAATCTGAGCAATTATAAATTATACTTTTGCCCCATTTTGACTTAGGAGGGCATTACTCCTACATACTTTAGCCAATAATCAAATGCCTGCTCTCTTTTGGAAAGCTGAGACACTGTTGGAAAACAATTAGAATAACTAGAATACTGACACAAAGTTACAAAGGCTAGATTATTCTTTTCTTTTTCTACCGGATAACAAGCATCTTTGAACTGACCACATTTCAGCCCTCTAGGTCTTGACTTGATATGACTTGAGTCCTAGCATTAGGTCTTGTCATGCTGTGTGCAAAAGTATGAATGACAACATGAGTACTTTAGACCATTATTTGCCAAGATATGCTCATGCATTTTGTAAAATGCCCTATGAAAACTCCCCATAGGACTTTGAGTTATCCAAAATGCATATTGGCAATCAAATGCTTACTGCATATGAACCCCTTATAAGCATCATCTTGGCCTCAAATGAAAGGTAACACTCTGAAGTTTCATGCTTGCATTTGGATTGTAGGCTACTTCAGGTTCTGATATGACTACACTAAATATGGAATAATTACAAAAAATACAAATCTTTACAATTTCTATTTCAATTTAATTGGTGTGTATAAGATGGGCTATATTTCTGCACAACTAATATTGGAACAACTGTTAACCGACCTGGGGCTGGTGTATGCTAGCAGGTGATGCTAGTTGCGCGTGTAAATCCTCACACCCCTGACCTTAAGAACGGCTCTAACCGCTGAGTTGGAAGCCTGGGCTTTTAGCTCAGTGGATAGAGCGCTCGACTCCCATGCTGGTGTGTGTTAAGGGTGGCGGGTTCGAGGGCCGTGAGCGGCGGACGAAACGACCTCTGTTACACTTGAACATCTGAAGGCATATTAATAACAGCAACAAAAAGTTGTAGTATTATTAATGAAACACCCCCATTCTCGCAACCCGTCTGACCAGCCACCCCTTTAACCCTCGGACGTGGGGGGGATTGTCGACGGGGAATGTCACTCTTGCCCGTCCTCAAAACTTGAGAGCCCTGAAAACTGACTCTCGGACACACAACAGTCAATAATGTGACCCGATTTAAAGTGGCTTTCACCCCTTTGGACACTCACTAAAACATAATATTCATACCTGTGTTGCAGCATGTAGGCTAATGTTAGCTGCATTATGTAATGACATACAATGTCGGAAATGCTAAAGGTTAGCCTGTCGGCTAGTGCTAGCCTACCTGAAAAGTTTGAGTGTTTAAACAAACATTTACAGTGGTCTATTTGATAGTGTATTGGCCCTGACTAAGTTCGTGTGATGTATAAACCCCAATCCTTGTTGATACAATATTCGTCAAGAAAGTTTTTAATCACATTAAGATTTTCGCCATAGGCAGTAAAAAACTCCTCCATCTTTGTCAATATTTTTCCGCTGAGAAAGTTTCAAACTATGACCATAACGGCCTTTCCACCAATCAGAGGCATCACTGTGGGATTGTGGGATTGTTCAGGATTGTGGGTAATGAAGTACTTATCCAAGAGATCGCGAATAAAAGGCATTTATCTCAAAACAAGGTTAGTGCCCCACGAACTCTTGGTGTCTATAGGAGCATATACAATCGCTTAGTACAACCGTAGCTGGTTTTAAGTCTACCACGTGCAGTTAAGTTTTTATGGCTTACACCGCAATTGTCAATGGAGAAATTGCATTGACTTTTTACATCCGCCATCGGCTGTGGGCGGGACTGTGCAGCTCTATTGAGAGCTCCTGTAACTGCATGTTCATTTCAAAACATTGCGACGTTAAATGCCAAAAAACGGTTTAGGATTGTTTATGAATAGGTGCGTTAAGCTGCCCAGACTTGGATGCTACTTTTAGGGTTAAAATGATTCGTGAATTACTTAGTCACAAAAAATGAGGAGCCCCAAACTTATGAGTGACACGCCCATTATTGTTAGGAGTTCGGCAGTTAGGAGCTATTTTTTTGCCTTAAAATTCTTTGTGAATACGGACCAGATCAATAACTATTTGTGGAAAGTTCTGTGTTCGTGATGTTTTTTTGTTTGTATTGTTTCAGAGAGGAACTTCAGCAGGCCAAGCATTGGCTGACCTGGAGCGGCACCACGGAAGCCCGACACCAAGCTCGACATCAAGCCCGACATCAAGCCCAAGCCCGTCACAGCCGCTGATGCTATTTTAAATAAATAAATAGCTATATTTACAATTATTCATTGGTTATGACTTTTCCATCGAAGTTAAATCCTTAAAAGTTAGAGTAACTGGCCACATAAATGCTATTATAAAGCATAGGCCTAGGCCAAAATAAAATTTAAAGCCCCGCTATAGCTATGAGCACGCACGTTTAATTTAAGTGTCAAACTCAACGTGCAGTACACGTAATAAAAATATAATTTGCACGTCCATTGAACGTGTTTTTCACAACATTGTGTTTTAACACCCTTTTGCAACGTGCACAAAACGTACTGGACACTTAATATGAACTATTCTGGAACGTGTAAAAAGCGTAATCGGGAACCTACACTTTTACCAAAAATGAATGTTATTTTGAACCAATTCTGAACGTGTCTGACACCAACAGAGCACCGATAAAAAACGTGTACAACACGTCTGTTTGCTACCTGGGCATGCACTGAACTAGCGGCTGCTTGGACAAATCCACTTGAGGGGTGGGGCAGGGGGGCGCGATCGTAACACACACTGAACCTGTCATGAAGAGGCCAAAATGATTGACCTGTCACCCCCCAAGCCAAATGGATGCAACTGCATTTATAGGCTAGGCCTACACGACGGGCCGCAAATAGGCTAAATAACTTTAAAAAAAAAAATCCCGGAGGTCACCGGTACAGATTACCAGTCCGAGCCTGGTGCTATGATACCCAGATACATGTCCTTGCATGATGCTTGAAATTTCCATGCACCCACAAAGCTGTTTTTATACTGCACTTAAATATCTAGTTCCTTACACAATTATTGAAAGTGCCTGGTTTGTGGTCGATTGGCTTGTTGTATTGCATTAGCACTATCCATAGTTCCGTTCTCCAAATGTAGCCTATACGTAGCCTATTAGTATTTTAAATTGACATATATTTTGTTTGTGCTATTGATGTGTGTGCGTGTTGGGGGGGGGGGTTAGTGCAGTCAGAATTTTACCAAAGGATTTTAGTGCCCCACTCCGCCCTTGCTCATGCATCACCGGCCAAACTGGCTAGTAAGTTTTTATTAACACCCGCCAAAATTTTAACCCGTATGTGGCGGGTTGGCGGGTGTTAATTTAGAACCCTGCTGGTGGGTGCCTTATTTCACACGTAGCGAAATAAAAATTCCACTGGAGCTCCAAGCGGATTTGTACACGCACCCTTACAACACTGTTTACAGCTCTTTGAGTCACGGTAAAATGGCATTTTTGGTACATAGCTAATTGAGACACTCTTATGGGGTGGGGGCTTAGCCTACGTTTCTTTAGAGATCTGCCGTCTTGGTTTGTATAGAAATTAATATTAAGTGACACATACAGGTGGCAGAAAATAGGTGACGTTCCATAGCATTTATCAGCGGCCTCTGCAGAAGCAACAATGGAATTTGTTTGCTAACTTAAAAAAGACATTGAACATCGTTGAGAGGTTAAAGGGAATTGGATTGACGGTCGTGAGAGAGACTTTGCTGTCGCTTTTCTGTCGTCATCGTGTTAAACCAGCCAATAGCGCGCCAGGTCTAATTGTGTGTAGATTGAGTCAATAAGCTTGCCAATTTTGGCATTATTATCAGGCTTGCCATTATTGTCAATATTGATTTTTTTTTCAAAGATTATAAAGCTGAAATGTTGCTGCATGCCAGGATTCATCAACATACATTGTCTTATTTTCAATCTGATGACATTTTGACATTGTTTCCAAATATACTACCTAAAAAATTTCATATCAAGAGGACAACTACAATACATGTTTTGCTGTTGCAAAGGTAACCTTGGTAAGTTTTAAATTGTTGCCTACTAGAACACTTAAAACACATAAACAGTCCATAATAGACACAAAACTACTCCGATTAACATACTTTTGCTCCTAAATGAAAGCTTAAATTCATTATCATCCATAAAAAGGTTGTTTTAACTCCCGATCATTCCTTTAATAAGGATTTTAATATAACACAGATCAATCAGATGATTACTTCAAGACAAATATTTCTGTATTGGTTTGATAAAGGGAGTCTGCTTTATTTTCTGAAGGAGAGGCATTTAAACCAGTGTGGAGAGTCATAGGCTATACACAAAGGCAGAAATTAAAACAGCTTCTTCTTCTCTGTACACTGTAGCCCAGAATACGGAGCACGGCAGCGACATGTGTCCGGAGAAATACACTTCCCTCCATTCAGACATGGCTCTCTGCATACAGCTGCCAAAGAGAAATGATTAGACTGTTACTCTGTTTTCGTTAGTATCACGGTAAATCTTAGATAAGCGTAGTAAGCACAGAGGAGCTACAGTGTTTGTTAACCCCCTGTGCCTTTTTTGCCCCTCACATTTTACCTTCTCAGTCACGATAGCTGATCATGTTCCCACAGCCCATGATGTAAGAAGCCTCATATGTGATATATATATATATATATATATCCTGATTTTTTTTTTTATCCAACAAATGGGGCCATATTTGCACCAGTCGGCGTGAATCAAGTACATTTTACACACATGTAAATCTCACATACATCCATGACAACACCCTATGACATTCAAGTACACTCCACATACCTGGAAAGAAGATTCGTTTTAAAATATGTATCAGTTAAGATGCATTTATGTGAAAATTAGAAATTGTATAAGAATTTTAATTCCTAAATTAATTATAAGTTGTGTTTAATTTAGTCGAACAAACTAACATGTAATATTTTCCCATGAGAATTCTCATTCTGGTGCTATGATAAGAATATAATTATGTAATGCGGTACAGTGGTAGCACTCACCCATGTGACAAGCACCACCAATCCAGCCCTCAGGACAGTTGCAGATTCCTGGAGCTACACAGCTGCCCCCATTTCTGCAACCTTGTGGACAGATTGCTGTGGTGGGGTGGGGGGGGGCAGAGAAACATTCCCATAATGCCAAACCACTGCCAATGTCTTTGATTGTAACCACTGCAATTGTTTTGTGTTCAAAATATTGTTCAAGATGTCAACAAACCTTCATGGCATCTGGTTCCAGTCCAGCTTGAGGGACACAGACATTTTGTAACGCCATTCACTGCAATGCACTCACCGCCATTCCAGCAGCCCCCCTCACACAACACTGTGAAGTATACAGTTTAGCACATATTAACACTTCATAGATTACTGCTCACTGAGCATTTAATTTATTACAGGCATATATGAATACAGATAATTACAGTTTACCCTTGTGACAGTATTTTCCTCCAAAGCCTTGAGGACATCGACATTTTCCTGGACGAATACATTCTCCCCCATTTTTACACTTTGGAAGACAACTTGCTACAATATAATTATGCGTTTGTTAGTTTATCCATTGCAGACAGGAGTATGTCTTAATTTTGTATTGAATAATGCTCTTGTTGGAAAATAAAATATATACTTCACCATATTGACAGACACTTCCTTCATATCCTTTGGAGCAGAAGCATGTGTTGTTCCGAATACAGATGCCTGCATGCCTGCATGGTGGGTCACAGGTAGCTTTATGGTCAAAAATGAAGGGAACAGAAACACCACGTGGAGTGTCAGACTTTCCTGAGCAGACCTTCATCAGCAGTGCCCCATAGATTAGGATTAGGGACAGCCTCATAAGGGTAGCTGTGGAGCAGGTTAAAAACACCATCCTCTACAGAGCCAAGAAAGACTATGTCGGAGACAAACTGTCGGAGATTTTTGCCAAATGCACCACTGCTGCAGTTGCTGTCCTAGTCCTGAATCTCCGCCCCTTGTGTTTCCCTCGAGAAACACCATGTGCAGATTCAATATAATGTTGGATGTGGAATGAATAACTTCTGCTCACAGCAATCATGTTAAAACTGCATGAAGGATGAGTTGCCATTTTGAACATGCAGCATTTTTTGTTTGATGTTGTTTTCATAACAATGTTCAAGTGCACAATCAAAATACCTGAAATACACTTGTGCACACTGATTACCAACCCCTTTTATTGATCTTTCCTTATCATTTTTGTAATTCAATGCATATGTTGTTAATTTTTTTCTCTCTCTTACATTACTACTATTATTTTAGTCTTTTTTGCACAGTTGTACCAGTCTCACATTTAACTGCAAGTCGTATACTGTTTATGTATGCAACAAATAAAAGCACTTGAATACTTCAATATCATTTGAGACTTATAGAATTGCCTTAATGTACAAGTTAGTTTAAACTCTTGGAAAATCAGAAAATTCTCAAACATTCTCATCACATGTTTGTGATCATACTCCTCAAAGCATTTATCTATATAGATATAAATAGATAGATACGTAAATAAATATAAATCCTTTTCCTGAAACTGTTTGAAGTGCAAACTGTGTAGATGTTTTTGTTAGTACTTCTTTTGTTGCCATTGTATACATGTCTGTCTACTACTGTATACTTGTCTGTAAAATTGTCTTATCAAACCTAAAGTTACCGTAAACAGCAGACCAGTTCATTTGAAATATGACTGCAGACTGTAGGCCTTCAGAGGGTTCAGCATAACATACTAAATACTCAAGCAGTCCTTCCTCATGCAGGGCCCCTTTTCCAGATGAAGGGAAATAGCTTTACCAGATGTGCACAATATATCCTGTTTTTAACTTTTGATTTACTATCCACCTTGACCTAGTTTTCAAATAACTGCAGTATAGGACTGTGGAAACTGTCTTTGTTCTCTATAATTTGGCGTGATTCAGGAAGTAAATGACTTCATGTGGCAGTTATGGATACAAGTCTGCCAAGAGATCAAAAGAAAGGAAGAAGGATATTAAAGATGATTGGCCAATGTTGCATTTTTTTCCAGTATAGCCCAGAGGTGGCGAAGCTGCAGCTCTTCGCCTCGTAGCCAAAAGCTAAGCACAAATAGAAGGAGGAACACAGGCCGTTCTACTAAACCTTTGTCTTTTTGTAGCATAATCCTTCTGGTGAAACTGTCAAGGTGGTATGCCAGACAGCGGTTGCATACAGTTTCAAACTTGGATTCCCAAGAGTTTCCCAAAGCCACTGACCTTCACAAGTACAAGGTAAAGGAGTAGGCTAGTGAAGTGTCCCTTGGGCTAGTCAGTCCAAGAAGCAGACACATTTTCTTTTTGTTTATTTTTCTTTCCAAAAATTAACTGAGCACTCAATGGTCACATTGCTATCATATTAGTTGCATATCACTTGAACATTGCTCATGCTAATGAGTCATTCAGTGATGGGGAATTTGGGATATGCCTCAGATATTGCTACACTCACTCCTGAAAATGATAATTTGTAGCATCTGCCAAGTGTCCCACTTTACAGTAATTTCCTTTGTATTATTGTATATATATATATATTGTATAACTAATTGTATATAAGCTCCAGGACAGTGTTTTATGCAAGTAAAACAAAATAATAATACCATATTATTACACAGCCCTTCATAATGTAACTGTTATAACTGTTCAGAATTCAGCTGCCCGGCTTCTTACTAAGACAAAGTACTGTAATCACATTACTCCTGTTTTAGCCTCACTGCACTGGCTCCCAGTAAGCTTTAGAATTGATTTTAAGATTCTTCTGATTACTTTTAAAGCTCTACGTGGTCTCCCAATTACATATCTGATCTCCTAGTACCTTATACACCTGTGCGTACTTTAAGATCACCTGGTAGTGGTTTCCTAACTATTCCTAAGGTCAATCTCAAAACTAAAGGGGAGAGAGCATTTAGTGTCAGGGCACCTAGGCTCTGGAATGACCTGTCTGATGAAATCAGGTCAGCCAAGTCAGTATGCTCTTTTAAATCCCTCCTTAAAACTAATCTTTACAAGCAAGCCTTCCTTAGTTTTGTTTAAGTAATACTTAATTTTGTGTTAAGTTTATTAAGTTTTATTTCAGTAAGTTTTATTTCAGTGTCAAGTTTTATTATGACCACCGCGAAGCGAAGCTTACAGTGTCCGTCAAGGATTCCCGGGACACTGTAAGACCGGGGTACACAAAACTTGGTGGGCATGTAACCCCACATGGATAGCATGGAACCTCCTTTTTTCGTTTTGATCTGTAGCCCCCCCGCTGGACTGGACCCCCCGAAAGGAGGGTAGGGCAGTCACAGTTTTCTGTGAATATCTCGAAAACCGTAGGGTTTAGGAGGACCATTTTTTTTTGTATGTTGATCTCAAAGGGCCATGTCAACCCATTCCATAACCACTCATTTCATGTATAGCGCCACCTAGTTAAACACAAAAAAGTAAAAATGAGGTGTTGTAATCGCAGGTATCTGTGACCTAACATAGTCAAAACTGCACGAAATTGGAAGTGTAGGATCATTATGACACCCTCTGAATGCACGCCAAGTTTTGTGGAATTCCGTTCATGGGGGGCCACACAATAAATTAATTTATGTTACTATACACCAACTGGCCTGTAGGTGGCCGGAGACAGTTTTCTGTGAATATCTCGAGAACCGTAGGGCCTAGGAGGTCCATTGTTTTTGTATGTTGGTCTTAAGGGGGCATGTCAACCTATCCCATTACCACTTATTTCATGTATAGCGCCACCTAGTTAAAAATTAAAAAGCAAAACATTAGGTGTTTTCATCACAATATCTCTGGCTGACATGGTCAAAACTGCACGAAATTGAAAGTGTAGGATCATTATGACACCCTCCGAATGCATGCCAAGTTTCGTGGACTTTCGTTCATGGGGGGCCTTACAATAAAATAATTTATGTACATTTAGTGACCGTACACCAACAAGGATTCCCGGGACACTGAAAGGCCGGGGTACACGAAACTTGGTGGGCATGTAACCCCACATGGATACCATGGAACCATCGCTTTTCGTTTTGATCTGTAGCCCCCCCGCTGGACTGGACCCCCCGAAAGGAGGGTAGGGCAGACACGGTTTTCTGTGAATATCTTGAGAACCGTAGGGCCTAGGACAGGGGTGTCAAACATACAGCCCGCGCATATTCCATATGCAGACATGTGCATAAACAGATACACAAGCACACACATACATTCACAGTAATCCTACGTATGACACATACTCACACAGTAGACGTATATACGCATGCATGCACATGCACAAACACAGACACATAAACAGGCAAACACACAAGCGCATGCACATGCACGCACACACACACATAATGCAATTCAGTGAGACAGTAGATGGTTTAATCCGGCCCAGACTTGTAGAGAATAAATTTCTGACGATGTCAAAAAAAAAAAAATCTCTAGCCCATTCCTGTGAGGAGTTATGAATTTTCAAAGAAATAACCGAAATGCTCAATTCAGCCGCTAGGCGCAGCCAAAAAACAAAAAAAAAGTTCGGAGTTGACTGGTCCTGTGCTGTCAGTTTGGCTACATTGTCGGGAGAAAAGCAGGCGTTGCGACAAAATTCAGAGACAAAGTGCAGCCTGCAAACGGAGGACAAGATGTTTGGGCATTTTATTGTATTTTGCACCAGGAAGTGTTGTGTTGTAAAACACTAAACTTGGATCATGTTAAAGTGTGGTTGTGCAAACTGTAAATTTAATCAGGTCGCGAGGTCTGACTCACCGTCAGTTTGACTGTTTTCTTAGTGATAATGGCATTCTGTCTGGCTTACCATACCACGCTGTAGTACGGTGGTTAAGCCGAGGTGCCGTACTCAAGCGTTTCTTTGAACTACGAGAGGAAATTGGACAGTTCTTGGAGAAAAAAGGCAGACCAGTAGCAATTTAAATGCCCGGAATGGGTGCAGGATCTGGCCTTTATGGTGGATAGCCTATTACACAGCACCGCCACCTAGCCTACAAAATTATTTGATCTGATGTAACCTAATCGTAGCAGTTGATCGTATTGCTCATGGACTGCTAACTTATGTTTGTTAAATTCATTTTATTTTTCATGCATTTGCACATTTACATTTTTAAGGCAGGATGTTAACTTTCTTCATAGCTCCCACTTGAGTTTAGTGTGGTGAGTTGGTTCAGGTGGTCAGATGTAAAAATGTAGGCCTATCCACTCAACTATAAAAATAAACCAGTTGTTTATGAGAGTGAAATGCATTTTATTTCAATTTCATTGGCCTCTCTGGATAAATGTGTAATAATCTAATATATCCCTTGTGATTATGTAGGCTACAAATGTAGGCTGAAGGGTAAAGCATAGCCTACTGAAAAAAACTAAGCTGAAGATTTGGAGTTGTCAAAGGATGTTTTGCAATTATTTCACTGGTCCGGCCCACTTGAGATCAGATGGGCTGTATGTGGCCCCTGAACCAAAATGAGTTTGACACCCCTGGCCTAGGATGACCAATTTTTTACGTATGTTTGCCTCCAGGGGTCATGTAAACCCATTCCATATGCAGACATGTGCATAAACAGATACACAAGCACACACATACATTCACAGTAATCCTACGTATGACACATACTCACACAGTAGACGTATATACGCATGCATGCACATGCACAAACACAGACACATAAACAGGCAAACACACAAGCGCATGCACATGCACGCACACACACACATAATGCAATTCAGTGAGACAGTTAGATTCATATATGCCTTTCAGCGTGACTTATTTTTGTGGAAAACATGTGCTGGACTGGGCGGCTGTCATATTTTGTACCGCTCTGCGGTACATCTAGTTTCAGTAAGTTTTATTTCAGTGTCAAGTTTTATTTCAGTATCCTAAGTTTTATTTCAGTGTCAAGTTTTATTTCAGTAAGTTTTATTTCAGTGTAAGTTTATTTTCCTTTTTCAAATTTATGTTAAGTTCTAATTGAATTAGTATATATTATTTGATTGTTATATTATTATGTCTTATTTGCATTTTCATTTATGTTGATATTGTACAGCACTTTGTAACTTTGTTTTGAAAAGTGCTATATAAATAAAGATTATTATTATTATTATTATTATTATAATGCGGAAGAATGCTCAATTCACTTGAATGGGCCTTCCCAACGTTCGGTGGTCTGACATTTCTCAATAACAGACTGTTGCAGACCGTTGTATAACTGCTGTCAAGGAAAATGGGTTTTGTGCTTCTAATTCATGTCTTTCATATCACTCCGCAACTACTGTACAAGGGCGTCATAGTGGGGGGACAAGTGGGAATAAATTACCCGGGCCCCAAGTGGGGGGGAGGGCCCCTAAGGAGTTGAATTTTATTTTCCTTAATAATAAATAATTTCCTTAATTTAAAGATCTTAATAAATGTTATTAACTAATATAGATGCAAATATTTCGGGTAAATGCATCAGTTGATTGATGTATTAAATTGTGTCCAAGCCAACATTGTTTGAGGGCAGGCACCCTCTCCCTTGCACGAAATGGTTCAGTCCGCCTTCCCCTGCTAGGCGCATTTTTGAAGTAACGTTCATTCTGCCGAAGCTGCAACGCAGACGGTCACGGTGTGAAGATGTCTAAGTCTAAGAAAGCTAAATCCGGTTCCCAGAAAAGAAAAGAGAGGCAAGAAAGGGAGAAAAAAAGAAATGAGGGAAAACAAGTGTTAACAGCCTTCTTTCCCAAGAAAGGTGAGCCCAATGTGAAAGCAATAGTCTACAAATGAAATGAACTCCTGAAGGTTACAAAACACTTCAATACCACCGCGAATCCGCGATCAGTGCTAAAACAGCATTAACACAAAATTAGAAATAACATGATGCCTGATTTATAGCCTACCACAACATTTCAATAGCCTACTAATTCGAAAATTATTATGAGCTTAACTTCAATGTTATATAGGTTCATGAGGAAAGGCTGTCAAATTAGTAGCAAAGCTAACTTGTGAAACGCATCACACTCAGTAAGCTATAGATAGCTGTTCTCTCAGCCAAAAGTGTTCAATTTGGAAAGATAGCTGTTCTCTCAGCCAAAAGTGTTTTCATTCATTTCATGTTCTAGCTTTTAAACATTCTTCAAGTAAAACAGAAATTCAGTGAAGTCTTGGGTAATAAGATTATTGTCTGTTATACAGTACATATAAGAGTTGTTAGATTAATTCAATGTGTTATTAGATAGTAGTTAGTTTTGAACCTCATGCTTCATGCTTACAGCCGGTGGTTGGTTGGTTGGTTGGGGGGGGGGGGCATGGCCACCACTTGTGCATAGGGCCCAGAATTTGGTGCTACGCCCCTGCTACTGGAACTTCATTCAAAAGTGAAAGCAGATGGTTGATTAGCTGTGTTCTAAAGAATATTTGATTCAAGTTCAGCGTGCCACGATGAAACGGTAACAAATAGGCTATGAAGGCTAAAGAGTCATATTGTGGGGAGTTTATTGTTTAGTTTTGGCAAGTAGCAGTGTAATAAGCGGGATAATGTATAGAACGTCGGTCGTTATCAGGAAATAGGTCCCGTCCCTTCAGGTCGGAATAAGACCTGGTTTGCCCTGTTGGGACCTATTTCCCGATAATGACCAGAATCAATGTATAAATAGAATGTTGGGGGAGGGGCGGTACACTGTCTCATTACAGCAGCAAGCAGTGCAACTTCATACAGCGCATCGGTATTTTGATAGTCAGCGGCACACATGCATCTGCACTCGTCTATTATTTGAACTCATAGGCAAAGTGAAACTAACTTCACCGAGTATCATAGTCAATGACCAAACAGTTCTACACAGTAAACTAGAAAACGTAATTCCAGGGAATTACCAGTGCATGAAAATGCAAAACATATGGTGTGAATCAGTGGCGGACCGTCAGGGCCTCCAAGGCCTTCTCTGAAGGCCTAACTATTTTTAAACGAATGAAAAATAATAGCGTCTTTAATAACATTGTACTTTAGCATTTATTATTTGCTTCTGCTTCTCTTCCTCGATCGTTCTTGACTACTGATATCCTACCACTGTCCGATATGTGATTTGATTGGCAGATTGTGTGAACAAATATTGAGGGGGTGTGATACATTTTTATCCAATCGCACGTCTTCTCAAGAATAGAATACCCGGAACTGTTCATCACGAATTTTGACGCTGTCTGTTTTACGTGATTAACTTCGTGAGCAACTTCTGTCAGTCAGACAGACAGACATTCACTAGAAAAGTACATGTCACACATGTCACACTGACTATGGTTATAGTTATGAACAGTAAATTGACCGTTTTTGTTTAAAACATATATATTGATAAGCCTTCATTAAGCAAAATAATATAGGCTAATGTAAAGTTACAGTGTCAGCTGGACTACATGTTAGCAAAATGCACATAACGTCAGCTAGCTCTGCACGTAGCTGGTAACCTATGCAGGAATTGGTAAGTTTTGTTTCATGTTTATTTGATAACATAGACTTGTAGTACAGTAGTACTGTTTTTGTGCTGCTTGCAGACTGCAGTGTCTGCTTGGTTACTCTACTGTATGCTACCTTGAAGTTGTGTTTTAGTTGGTGGCTTTGGTGAAGATGTCTGGATCGGCATCTATGTGAAAACTGTCATTTGTCTTTGGTTCCCTGTCCTGCTAGTTTAGTCGGACTTTTTATCTCTCTGAGTTTTGTGGAAATTATTGGTGAAATCAGACCATCAGACCAGGCTATCAGACATTCTAAAATAGCCAAGAAGCAGTAGCAGCATTAGGGCAATACACATACTGTAGATATACGGCAATACATCTGGTGACTTTTATGTTTAATAGCATGGTGGTGTGCTGTGACATTTTTTTTAAATATTTTTTTCTGTTGAGACATTTTCTCATAGTGTAGGCCTACCGCGAAATAGCCTATATTTGGCAAACACTGTAGGATAGCCTACTGTAGTTCCACGTGAGTAATCAGAGCAGCGCGGCACCTAGAATAGTTGCACTGTAACGTTAACGTTAAAGCTACAGCTAAATAGGAGAGCCACAGTCTGAAGCAAGTTTGCTGATGTCAGATTAAACTACTAAATGGTTTGGACACATCATTGTTGACCGGTGACAGTGCTATACGTGCGTGCGAGTCATGAACATAAATTAGGCAAACCTAAATATTTCAAAGTAGTCTGCACAAACCCATACTTGAGTACACTTGGTGTTCACTTTCAATATGACGAACTAAATTGCACATCTTTACTGGACAGCAGCATGCAGCAGTTTATAATGTACTTGTGAATATGGGTGGTAAATAAATAGCCTAGCAGCCTACTTTGCTGCTGAGGATGATCTGTTAACCAATAAGCAATTGGAGCATTAATTGTTTGTGTAACGAAGATTCTAGTGCTACACAGACTCGCGTAAGAGAGAGAAAACTTTCCCCCCCCACCATGAAATGCTGGGAAATTGCACACATTTTAACGCTGAAATGTAAAAAAAATATATATATCTCCCGTAACGCCCCCTATTATTATTTGTCAAAAAATAGTCATCATTGAAGGCCTAACCACTGAACGCACGGTCCGCCACTGGTGTGAATATATTGGTACAGTATATTGTTTAAACAGATGATGTGCTAATTAGAGGGGATGCATCCCCTCTATTGAAATCCGGATTCTTCTTCTTCTTATTATTTTTCTTTTTACCTTTTTGTGCGCGCTATTCAGCCCAAACCGCTTAACGTACAAATTTGGTTGAAACACCGTTCCATAGATCTTCCAAGGCTTTACCGTCCTATCCGTTTTTCATTTTTGACAAGTTTATACTTTTTGAGATATTTGTAATTAAAAGTGTATTTTTCCCCCATAGACTTGAATGAGGGCTGTGATGTCATAATACAGCCAGCCTGCACTCGTTAAGTAGTTCTCAGAGCAGTTCCCAGGCTAATCAGAACACTGGCACAGGTGTCACCTGTGAGGATTCCAACTGTCTCAGCTTCTAAGCATACAATCTAGCTCTACCTGAACTACACATCCTGTTAAAGTGTTTCCTGTGTGTCAAAATAAAAGTCCCAGCCATATCTCATGCATTCAGCATTATATCTCCAGAACGGCTTGACGTACATGCTTCAAATTTGGTACGAGTGTTTTTATGGACTCAAAGATGAAGTGAGTTGAAGTTGGAGGTTGAAGGTCACATGTCAAGGTCAAAAACACCTTGAGTGTGATATCTGAATAATGCCATGTCACACAAGATTCAAATTTGGTTACTCCAAAAGCACCTTTGCAGGTATCACAATTACCCTACCAACCAGCTAGCAGCAAGCTCAACAGCCCCACCAACACCCTAACCAGCAGACTGCATCCCCTTGTGTAATTCCTCGGAATTGCATTTCTAGTTGGCTAACTATGTTAACACTGTAAACAAGTTAACTGTGCTAACAGTATTAGTTTGCTAGTGTTAGTGTCAGCTAATGTTTTCTAGTAGTTATGTTAACTTTGCTAATCATGCTAGCTATGCTAACCATGTTACTTACCTTGATTGCTAGGCTGTTGCTAGGGTACTTGAGGTGGTTGCTAGGCTGTTGCTAGGGTAGTTATGGTGGTTGCTATGCTGTTGCTAGGGTACTTGAGGTGGTTGCTATGCTGTTGCTAGGTTAGTTGTGGTGGTTGCTATGCTGGTTGCTAGGTTAAACTCATTGGTTGCTATATTGGTTGCTAGGTTGTAACTGTGGAAGTGGTTGCTAGGCTGTTGCTAGGGTATTTGACATGGTTGCTATGCCGGTTGCTAGGTTAATGTCATTTGTTGCTATATTGGTTGCTAGGTTGTAACTGTGGGAGTAGTAGCTAGGTTGTTGCTAGGGTATTTGACATGGTTGCTAGGCTATTGCTAGGGTACTTGAGGTGGTTGCTATGTTGGTTGCTAGGTAGGTGGTGGTTTAATATAGTTGGAATGGCTGAACAGTTAAATAGGTGGATAGTTTAAATGGTTAAATTGTTTAACAGTGAATTTATGTGCCGAGGACTTTTATTTTGAAACAGTGGACAGAGGAAGCAGTGGAACAGGATCTGTAGTCTTAAGAGAATGAGTTTGTATGCTTAACCCTTTCGTGCCCGTGCCCAACATTCTATTTTTGGTGCTGGATGACCTCCTTACACAAAAAACCTTATTTCTTGAGTATAATACATACCATCAATGGGATATACATACCACTGTAATCAGAAGGGTCAGTTCTATCAAATGATGTAAAATACATATGGTAATGTTGATATAGTAATGAACAGTCTTTGTTGTTGTTTATTTCTATACGAGATAGAGAAAAATATAGAGTGTATGACATGTTCATCAAGTTGTGGGCTATTTAACAAAAAAGACTGAATTGGAATATCATTAACCTTTCAAAAGGTATGATACATTTAGTGATCAGTGTAAAAAAAATGCAGGAAACGGGATTTAGAATGTTGACAACATTCTCTTTCTCACCAAAAACATAAAAGTATGCATAAAACTAATAATGAAGTCAGACACAATGGTTTAGATTTATTTGGTCCATAAGAATAAACCATTTATTTGTATATAAGCAAATGCTACAGTCAATAATAATGATATATAAAAGGAAAACATGTACCTTACTAGGGCTGAAACGATTCATCGAGTTACTCGAATAACTCGATTACAAAAATTACTCGAGGCAAAAACCCTGCCTCGAAGCCTCGTTAAATTCCTATGATGCGCACTATACGCGCAGGGATCTGACTGTTCCACACGGACCGTTGTTCAGGAAGCACACCACTAGCGCGAGAATCGTGATGCATTCTGAATTTAGCTGGCGCGATTGCGGAGTCAAGATGTCCATAAATGGCAGAGAATGTCTAAAGTTTTCAAGTAAAGTTTTGGGATCATTACATACTCAAAAAGGAAAAGAACAAGCATCTGAACCTAAAACATCCACTCCATGCTGTTTCACCAAGCGTCAAAAAAGTGGGCTATCTATCAATCTATCTAGCCCAGGGGTGGGCAAACTGCGGCCCGCCAAGCACTTTCATCCGGCCCGCCGAGCATTTCATTTAGTATCAGGCTGCTCGCTATTTTTTTCCTGCGATAGAGACGACGTTGGTTAGCTTTACTGCAAACTGCTTTTCACTCTCCTTAGATAACGTTTACAATGTCAATGTCAAAACATCATGTTAAATAGAGATAACATCATGTTAAACTAAGTTAACTCTTATCCCATTTGCAGCAGATCTAACGTGAACATTATGCAATCCATTTAATTGGGAACGCGTCTGCACTCACGAGAGGGAGAGAGAGCCGCAGGTTCCAGCTGGCTTGTGATTGTTGATAATTGATATCTCCTTCTTATAAGAAAGTTTTAAAAGGAAATCATGAAGGCAACAGTAGTTCCCACTACTGACCATTTAAAAACTGTGAGAGGGTCCAGCCGTAGGTACAGCACTAGCCATAGCGGAGCAGACAGAAGATAATTGAGAAATAAACGTGAATTAAAGCGACTGTCTTAAAGGGACAGTGCACAATTTATACATTTGTTAAACAGCATAAAATTAGCAGTATTTTTAAGCAATTCATATTTTAAAGCAAATACTTTTCATACTAAATTATAGGCTATAAAAAATGTCTTTTTTTATGCGTGTGTCGTGGGGGGGGGGGGGGGGGGGGGGGGTTGCTGTGCAGCCCGCCAGCCAATTTTCAAAACCCAATGTGGCCCTTGAGCCAAAAAGTTTGCCCACCCCTGATCTAGCCTATCTATCTATCTACGTAGCCTATAGCTACATTGATGTTGGCTGATTTTAATCACATACTGTATTTGTAGCGATGTCGTGATATAATGTTTAGCTTTGATGTTTTTAAGTAGTAAACTTATTCACGTTCAATTGCGTGCACACACACACACACACACACACACACACACACACACACACACACACACACAGGTTGCTAGGTTACCATAGCAAGGCTCACCCCAGAAATTATTTTTTAGTAGCCTAATGGTAAAATTATTTGTTAGTAGCCTAATGGTAGGCTATTTTTAGTAATGGTAAAATTATTTGTTAGTAGCCTAATGCCAAATGCTGCAGGTGTAGAAATCTACATAAAACAGATATTTACTTTGATGTCAAGTCTAGATTACAGCCTGAAACTTGTTGTGCATATTAATACATTAAATTGCTTTCCCTCTTCTCCCTCCCAGCACTTCACAACATAGTATGGACAGCTTTGTTCGCCCAGCTAAGTCATGCACAAGAGGTTGCAATTTTACAGAGAGCATTTTGAACATTATTTAATTGTTGGCACTGGCACTTATAAACACTAAATGGGTAAATTGCAATAAATGGGCTTAGTTTTGGAGCCAAATGTTGGAGTTAGAATAAATACCTCTGTGCCAATTGCTTGATCATTTTACAGCAATGTCATTTTCGTTATGCATTATTTGTTTTGGTTGTTTAAAAATGCAAAAAAATAATTATCCGATTAATCGATTAATCGATCGATAAAGTGCTAGATTAATCGATTACAAAAAGAATCGATAGCTGCAGCCCTACTTGTCAAAATGGCTAGCATTACCGCTGTTTAAAGCCATACGTGAACGTGGCCTTCGCTAGAACAAAACTAAAGGTAACTTTAGCCTTTATAGGGCTATACAAAGTTGTCCAAATAAATAGGTCGTTGTTAGGCGTTGTTGTAGTAAATATATTGCATGTGGATGTCATTAGCCTACTATGTAACTACTTTTTAACTGACCAATGCAGGAACCTAACCGGGACAAATATTATCAAAGCGTTGAAAGTTAGGTGGGTGTGTGCGTACCATCGCATTCATTCCTGCAGGCACCTTGTCCACTTTTTTCAAAACGAGGATCAAAATAGTGAAGTCCACGTCCACCCTTGTCCCTGACAACGTTACCGTTATCGGCCAACACCCCCCTTGCTTGTATTTGATGTGGCTGGGCTGTGTGTGTGCGCTAGACTGCGTGTTTCAATGTATTTGACGTCGTGGCTGGCTAGGGCAGTGTGTTAACAATGTATCATGATGTGGCTGTGTGTGTGCGCGCCAAACTCTAGGCTACAATGTTTCATGAGTTCGGGAGTTGCACATTTTAGGCTGACCTGGGTACCACTGGCAGTTTTTTTCAAGCCTTAGTAATTCATTGATGGTAATAATATAATATTTCATGGTTGATTTTTTTTGTGCATTGCCCCATGTTTGTAGGCTAGGCCTACTTGTTTTTTGTATGTTGGTACAATTGTATGTTGGTTAACAGTTCCACAATATAAATTCTAATTTCATTTTTACATTATCTGTCATAATTTAATTGCCTCTCTCTCTCTCTGTCTTATGTATATTGATAATAATAGTAATAGTAATGTATATTGAAAAAAATGGGGGGGGGGGGGGGGCCTCGGGGAGGCCTCTGCCCAGGGCCCCAGATGACCTTAACCTGGCCCTGGCTGTCAGTGAACAACAGACGGCACACCCAGACGGTTTCACCATCTTCGCTGGAGATTTTAACCATGCAGATCTTAAAACTGTTCTTCCAAAGCTACACCAGCATGTTGATTTTCCAACAAGAGGAGACAACATCCTGGACCTGGGGCCTTTTATCTTACCACTAGGAGTACTCCTAAATCACACTAAAAGATTTTAGCTAGGAGTTTTCTCTTAAAAGTTATTCACAAAGCCTTTCAGACCTACTCTTAGTAAGGAAAAATGACAACTCCTAAACTAAGAGTGAGTCTTCGTTGCTATGGATGACGTCATTACTCATGCACGAGCTTGACTGAAGTGACCACCTTGATTGGCTGACGATTGTAATGCGGGAATGATTCCAAACACCTCCCTTACGATGATGAGTGACAGGTGACAGGTCTGAGAATGCGTGCGCTACACAAGTAGTGCGAAGGACGGAAGATGATGAATAACTGAATAAAAAGGCCTAGCCTAAATGAATAAAGAGTAAGGCAAAACAAATAGCCTAGTAGCCTAATGAAACAGAGGCCTACGGATTGATGCAGTATCATTGCAACATTATTAAATTAATCTGTCACCATATGCCTACGTTTGCAAAGAGGAGAACATTTTAATTTGATTCACAATGAAACGTTACATTTAATTTACATGTTAACAATGAGTAGTTTTGGTTGTTGTTGGTGGCGTTATTGCGTCCCTTTTATGAATGCAAAATTGTTCCCTCGCAATTGGAAGCTCCTGTTGCCGCATAGCCTAGGCTACGCATTTCAAAAAATTGCAACGTGAAATGCCACAAAAAGCTGTTTGTGAATAGGTCTTAGTGAGTTAGGAGTCCTCTCGACTTCTTTGAAGCTGTCCCAGACTTAGGTGCTACTTTTAGGTCTAAAATGCTTCGTGAATTACTTTCAGTGAAAAAAATTAGGAGTCCTAAAGTTAGGAGTGACACGCCCATTATTTTTAGGAGTTGCTCCTAAATTCGCCACTTAGAAGCTACTTGTAGCCTTAAAATTATTTGTGAATACGGCCCCTGGTCTACACTACACACAAAGGAGCATACAAAGCCACCCTAGCCACCCCACATTGGACTTTCTGACCATATCACTGTTATGCTAATGTCGCATACAGACAAAGAGTAAAAGCAAACAAACCGGTTCGTAAGCAGGTAAAAGTGTGGCCTGAGGGAGCCTCCGATGCTCTTCAAGACTACTTTGACACAACAGACTGGGAAGCAGGCAGCCACTTACAACAACCAGACAGACATAGAGGAGTATACAGACACTGTAACCTCTTACATCGCCAAGTGCATCGATGATGTGACCCACACAAAAGACATCATCACTCGGGCTAACTGGAAGCCATAGCTGACAGGGGATGTCCTCAGGCTGCTGAGGGCCAGAGACAAAGCCTACAGAGCTGGGGATGAAGCTGTTATGAGAACAGCGAGAGCCAACCTGTCCCGTGGCATCAAGGAAGCAAAAAAGGAATACACTCACAAGATAACCACCCACTTCAAAGACAGCAGGAACGCACAAAGCCTATGGCAGGGCATTCAGGCCCTCACGGACTACAAGCCCGCGCCACAGAGCTGTGAGAGCAACATCCCTCTGCTCAACAATCTGAACCGCTTCTTTGCTCGCTTTGAAGCACAAAACAGCACTTGCCCACAGAAGACCCCTCCCCCTCCACACGAACAGCCCCTGTGCCTCTCTGCCGACAGCGTGAAGAGGACACTTGCTGCTATCAACACCCGTAAGGCAACAGGCCCAGACAACATCCCAGGTCGTGCGCTGAAGGACTGCACTGAGGAGCTTAAGGATGTCTTCACAGACATCTTTAACACTTCCCTGAAGCAAGCCATCGTCCCATCATGTTTCAAAGCTGCCACCATCATACCTGTGCCGAAGAAAACTGCTCCATCCTGCTTCAATGACTACCGCCCCGTGGCACTGACACCCATCATCATGAAGTGCTTTGAGCGGCTTGTCATGTCACACATCAAATCCATTCTCCCCCCCACCCTGGACCCCTTCCAGTTTGCATACCGAGCCAAACGGTCCACAGAGGATGCAATCTGCTCTGCCCTCCAACCAGCCCTCACCCACCTGGAAAAAAGAGACTCATATGTGAGATTGCTGTTTATAGACTTCAGTTCTGCATTCAACACCATAATACCACAACAACTCATCTGCAAACTCGACAAACTGGGACTCAGTACCTACCTCTGCAACTGGCTACTGGACTTCCTCTGCCAGAGGCCTCAAGTAGTACGTGTTGGCAACAATATCTCAAGCAGCATCACACTGAGCACGGGGGCCCCCCAAGGCTGCGTGCTCAGTCCGCTGCTCTTCACCCTGCTAACGCATGACTGCACTGCAACCTACAGCAACAATCACATAGTGAAATTTGCTGACGACACAACTCTGGTGGGCGACGAGACTCAATACAGGTTGGAGAACTACCTCAGCCATTTATTGCTGCTCTTATTTCTTCATTGTATGTGCCTTCTTATTTACTTTTTATTGTTTACTTGAATGTTATATTTGTCTGTGGACTTAATGGACTGGTAAAATATGTCTTGTCTCCACCGTGGGATTGTGAGAAACGTAATTTCGATGTCTTTGTATGTCTTGGCACGTGAAGAAATTGACAATAAAGCAGACTTTGACTTTGACTTTAATATAAGAAACTTATAAAACAAAATCATGAAGGCAACAAAGACAAGGTTAGGGACTGTACGATATTTACCGGGGGGGGAGGGCCTAAGAGAATTTAAGCCTTAGGGGAAGGCCCAGGAGAAATTCTTTTGCCTGGGGGGAGGGCCGAGGAATTTTTTTTCCTGATCCATGATATTTTTTTCCCTGATCAATGATCCGTTTTCGATATTTTAAAAGGTTTGTAGGCCAAAACATGATTCATGTCTCTTTGACAGAGTGGGCGAGTCCAAAAAGTCGCAACCCTACCTGAATCTCCCACAACCCCCCTCGTAAGCTTGCAGGTCACCCGCGGTTATGAGTCATAAACCAAATATTTTAATGATATTCGGGTCATTTGCGGGCGGGTGAGTTAAATATATAAATATAAATATATATTAAATATATATTTTCTACAAATAGGCCTACTTAAAATATCACAAGAAGAATATCACTAGCATCAATACAGTAAAGTCAACAGTAAAGAAGCTGAAGACGCGAGTTAAAATAATAAAGACACCCCTTCAGGAAAAGCGATATAGGCTATGGGAAATATTGGGAAAAGTTCTTAAAGTTCTTCTTAAGATGACAGTAGTACAAGTTATGGTCTATGTAGGCCTACTTCTTGCGAAGCCATTTAAAAGTATGACAGCCGAAACAGGCAGCCTGCAGGAATAAATGTTATGGCACAGACTACACAGCCATATCTACCGGTATGTCAAGGTTCGCGCCTACTGCGTGTAGTTCTACTGCATAAAGTTTTGCAAATAAATTAGTTTGTTTTACAGAAATGGCCTACTGTCGCACTGCATGCAGGCTATAACCAAAAGCACACATTTTGTAAATAAGCGGGTCGGATCGCGGGTTGGGTATAATTTTGTCCTAATTAATATTCGCGGTCCGAGTTGCGGTCGGTTTGATTAAAATATCGGGCTGTTGTATCAAGCAGCTCACTGCGTCGGGATTAGTGTGCTTCACCTCACTGTGTGTTCACTGTGTGCTGAGTGTGTTTCACGGATTGGGATAAATGCAGAGACCACATTTCCCTCACGGGATCAAAAGGGTATATATACTTAATCTAAATGTTTTAGAATTTTTGAACGTAAGGGGCGGAAATTGGTGCTTTTACGATACATAAGTTTCCAGCAAGTTCCTGCCTGGAGTTTTCGCGTCGCTCTGCAAACGTCACCCGGTTCGTTGGTCAGATTGGTGAATGACTATCCAATTGCATACAGAGTCAATTGAACTATGCCCGTTGATCACGCCTCTTGTGCAGTAGAATATACATAGCAGACTCCCCAGACTAATGGTCAATCTTAAAAGACTGAGCTTGGTCTGGTGATAGCGAGACTAACAATACTCCAACAAAAAAAGCTAGTGTTTGGAGTGTTTTGTAAATGTATAAAAAAATAAAAGACTGAAATATACACTTGTCATTGAGCTCTGGTGCATCCTACTTCTATCAATGATCCTTGAGATGCTTCTATAACTTGATTGGAGTCCACCTAAATGAATGACCAATTCACTGGACATTAAAGGGGTGGTTCAGGATTTTGGACATAAGACCTCATTTCCAAGTAAGCAAGTGTGATATTTATCAGTGGAGACCGTTTTCAACACGTTTCATCCAGTCCTTCTAATTGCAGAGTTTGCAGGTGCTAGGCTAGCGCAAGTCAACGGTATGTGCTAGCCTGCCACTAAAGACAGTCTTACCCACTCCAAAGTACACCTGTAATTCACTGTTAGCTGGCTTACCCGCTTGTGTAACAAGATCATTACAGCTGATTCAAAATGCTGGAGCACGCCTGGTCTTCAATCAGCCAAAGAGGACACATGTAACTCCTCTCCTAGTTACTCTCCATTGGCTCCCTATAGTAGCCAGAATTAAATTTAAATCTCTCACTTTGGCCTATAGGACACTAACTAGATCTGCTCCTAGTTATTTTAATTCAATAATCAAGCCTTACATCCCCAACCGCCCACTGCGGTCTTCTGGTGAGCATATGTTGTGTCGACCAGTCATAAAAACTGGGTCTAATTCCAGACTCTTTTCTTCAGTGGTTCCATGTTGGTGGAATGAACTGCCCAGTGGTCTCCGTTCCTGTGGTAGTTTTGGGTCGTTTAAGAGGGGTCTAAAGACATTCCTATTCAACATATACTTAGTTGTTTAAGCGCTTATGTGTTATGGTTTATATAATGTTGTTTTATTTTAATTGGGCTGTTAATTAATTTGACATTATTGTTTATTATTGATATTCTCCTTAATGTAGTCTTAGCATGTTATTGTTTTATATTATTGATTGAATTGACATTATTGTTTTATTATTGCCTTTCCCCTTTTTTACATTGCTTTTTTATTAGGCTATTGATTGAATTGATATTATTGTGTACTACAACTATTCTATATATATATACTACTATATTTGACCTAGATTTTAATCTGTTCCCTGTTCATTTTTAAATATTATTATGTTGTTTTGTATTTATATGTCGCTTTGGACAAAGGCGTCTGCTAAATCCATAACCATAACCATAACCATAATAGGAGAGCCACACATCTCTTTATATAAGGTCTCACAGTTGATGGTGTATGTCAGAGTGTAAACCAAGCCATGAGTTTGAGAAAATTGTCTTTAGACCTGCGAGACAGGGTTATGTGAAGACACAGATCTGGGGAAGGATACAAGAACATTTCTGCAGCATTGGAAGTGTCCAAGAGCATGGCAGCCTCCATCATTCTCAAATGGAAAAGTTTGGAACAACCAACAGTCTTCCTAGATCTGGCCACTCAGGTTAACTGAGTAACCCAGAACGAAGGGCCTTGGTCAGACAGGTAACCAAAGACCCAACGGTCACTATTAATGAGATCTAGAGTTCATTTGAGAAGATGAAAGAAGCGTAAAGAAGGACAAAACAAAGACTGAACTATTTGGCCACAATTCCCAATGGAAGAAACCCAGCACTGAGCTGCACTAATGTTTGTCCTTCTTTACGCTTCTTTACACTACCAAGGCCCTTCGTCACGGATTACTCAGTTAGGTTTTGTTTTCAAATGTTTTCATGCATGTCTGGATAACGGGTGAGGAATGTTTAGGAGACATACTATCGTAAATCCTCAAAATATGGCCGGGGTCTTTTATTTACTTAGGTTGTTGCATAAAATTAAGTCCAGGCCTTTATTTGGGGCAGGCTTATATCCGAGGCAGGCTTTATTTCTTACGTACGTTTTATTGTGAGACATGCGTTTCGTTTGGAGCGGCATACCGGTAGGCTATCAAAAGCAGAAGATGTTCGGTTTGGTTTGGGATTTAATTTACTTTTGGACTGTTTGATTATATTGCTAAATGTTGGGACTGATGGGCACTGAAATCTGGGGGGTATTTGATGGTTCACTGTTAAGTTTCATGTAGTTGAAAGAGTGTTGGGATTTCCACCTGCTGTTTATTGCGAGACAAGGCATCCGCTTTCATTCATTCATTGAATGTGTGCTGTGCTGTAATGGAAACCTTATTGTGTAGGCCTACGGTAGCCTAAATTGAGTTATTTTTTTAATTATGCATGATTTACTTTTTTATTAAATCCGTAGGCTGGAATGCCTCGCGGCAACAATTGTGTTTAAATGTAGGCTAGTACTGCTTCAGCCTCTGGCAAGCTCAGATGGGGGCAGCAAGAGAATGCTAGCTGAGAGTGATGTTTTGGAGACCCAGTGTAGGACAATGGCTTTTCATTGGCAACCGTATTAAACCAACCAACAATATAAAATATTAAAGCAACACCAAAGAACTTTTCATCTGTCGCACGCACTATTTGTTTATCCAGCACCGGCTTTGCAAATAACAATGTCCACAGACAAGGTAGAATAAGTTGCATGATTTTATGAAAGTACGATGTATTGCGACATCAGATGCAAGTGAAATTTGTAGTTTCTCTTGTCTCATTCCATCGAACTACAGATCCGCTACCCGATGCAGCAAACTTACATAGTGCGGTAATAGCCGATAGAGGGCCGCGAAGCGAATGCAGAAAGTGCCGTTCACCCTGTTACGAGTTGATGAACCACTGAAACGATTTTGGAAACATTATTTTAAGGTACAAAAAACTCTTTGGTGTTGCTTTAAGAAGAGCTCTTTTATTTCATTGAGTTAAATCGAAACAATCTAGGCAATTATTAGATATAAATCGCCAAACTGGAAAAAAGTGTGACTTTTAGTCCGGAAAATACGGTTAATCATTTCTATTTCCTGAGAAATACAACATTGTGTGACTGGCGTCATAACCTTGTATCTCACTTTACGGCTTCGTAATAAACTTTTTTTCCGAAACCAATGCTAAAATGATGTCATGAGCATGCGACTTTTAATTGCACATGAGAGAAGTAACCGTATTCTCTGGATAAGAAACTCGATGGCAGTCTTTGTGAAAATCCGAGAAAAAATGCTGCAAAAAATGTAGGCTATGCTGTTAAATATGGTGCTTTGTCACTAAGGTCACTCAGTCTAAGCTTTCTCATAAAACCCTTTCTAATCCAAAAACTCTAGCCTTGAAGCCAAGAAGAAGTTGAAGCCTCGATCTACAGGAAAAGTTGCCCTTTAAAGGAGGAAAACTCCTCCCCTAACAAATCATTGGCTACTTAAAATCCATAAATCACAGACATTTCTATAAAAAAAGCCAGTCATGTTACAGTGTTGGATACAATGGAGTCAAATCAAGTCAAAGACATTGTATAGAGTGCTGGTTACAATAGAAAGAATATAAAATATAAAAAGAAACAAAATAAGATATAATTGCATACATCTTCAATTCAACCTACACACAGGATACATCATGAATGCAGGTCTAATTCTTATAAAGGTGGTTACTGTTTTTCATTTAAGTAAGTTTGCATTACAGTTCATAAATGGCATTAGCATAGGTTACACTAGTATTCTGTATGCCTCAATATGAAATCCTTAAATCATTCAGTTCAAAGATAAAATGCAGTACAGCATAGCATTATGATAGGCACTTTGCCTAGAACTGTAGACTTTTACAGCACACACGGCCTGACAGGTCCACAGTTCTACGCCTCACATGACATCCCCTTCTTGGACTGGCGGCCTGGGTGCTGTAGACTGTTATGAAACAGTTGAAAAAGTGATGACAAGCTAGAGACAAATAGCATAATCATAAGAGAATAAAACAGGTCTCAGGGAGTTAATCATGACAGTGAATAAAAAGAAAAATAGGTCAAACACCTAATTAGGGAGCTTTTTGGAAGAAAATGCACTGAACAAGTCAAGTCAAGTCAAGTTTATTTATATAGCGCATTTCATATACAGAGGTCATTCAAGTATAGTATATATATATAAGTATATATATTATTCAATGTGCTTTACATTTAATGTGCTTTACATAAACGAAACAAAAGAATAATAACAAATAAAAGCATAGAAGAGCAATATAATCAAAGAATAGTTCAAAAGGTAAAGATCATATTAAAAAGAAAACATAAAACACACAAGGCAAAATCATTTAAAAATAAAGAATAATTAAAGGAACCGTATGTAGGATTTTGGCCAAAACTGGTACTACAATCACTTTCAAAATACTGTACAGCGGTGTACACCGCAGAAGTGGTAACTAGAGCAGAGCTGGCAACCCAGATGCTGAAACACTTCTGACTTTGTGATTACTAGATAGGTGGAGGGTGGCGGATCAGGCTAAAACACAAATATGTAAACATCAACATCAGTTGAGGGCTGCAACTTCACTTTTTTAAATGACGATATCCTGGCCGGACTACTGTTGTCAGTGATATAAGTATTTGAAATTAGCATGATTTCCTAATGTCTAGTGACAAATCAGGGCCATTTTATGATTAATTGAATTACATTTCTTACATACGGTTCCTTTAATAAACAAACAAAAAACAAAGGCAAAAGTAGCAAAAAAGTAATAAAAGACCCGGTAGAATAATTATCAAGGCAGATTCAGAATTTGTAACTCAGTGCAGTTAGCAGAAAGCATCTGAGAACAGTTTGGTCTTAAGTCTAGATTTAAAACGGACTACAGCTGGGGTCTTTTTGATATCATCCGCAAGTTGGTTCCAGAGCTGAGCCGCATAGCAGCTAAAAGCTGCTTCACCATGTTTAGTTCTAACAGTAGGTTTTACTAACAGGTTTTTCACCTGGGACCTTAGAGGACGAGAAGGTGTGTACTGCTGAAGCATGTCTGATAGGTATTTAGGTCCTGCTCCATTTACTGATTTATAAACAAGCAATAGTGCTTTAAAGTCAATTATGTGACTTACTGGAAGCCAGTGCAGGGACTTGAGAATTGGAGTAATGTGGTCAGTTCTTTTAGTTTTTGTTAGAATCCTAGCTGCTGCATTTTGTATCACCTGAAGCTGTTTAATAATCTTTTTAGGAAGGCCTGTGAACAGTCCATTGCAGTAATCAACCCTGCTGGAGATAAATGCATGAATGAGTTTTTCTAAGTCATGTTTTGACATCAGCCCTCTAAGTTTGCCAATATTTTTGAGGTGGTAAAAAGCTGACACAGCACATGTTCACTGTTGATATGTTCATGAAAACGTGCAAGGTGAAGGTGAACTGATAGGTAGATAGATAGATAGATAGATAGATACTTTATTGATCCTCAAGGGGAAATTCAAACATTGAAAAGCAAACAGCCTGCAGTAAAATTGCTCAAAAGTAGTGCATGTGTCTGTGCAAGTGTTTGGATGACTTCGGTGAAGTTAGAAAGAAATGGACAGATTCAAACATTATGGGTTATGGGATGATGACTTTACATCAAGTTGAAACTGAAGGTAATATAATAATAGTGGGTGATTATAACCCATAGAGTTTTCCCTATTTAACAAAGTACCCTTATTTATAAGGTAACATCAGGAAATATGCCACTTTGTGACACTGTAATGGAAAAAAAATCTTATAGTGGCGCTCAACCTTAATACAGCCCTCAGAAGTGTCAGAAGAACTTAAGTCAATGGCAGAATGCACGCAAGAGTTGTTAATATAAGAAACACCTGAATTTTGGAGTAGCTCCTCCCAAATGTGTAACTGCCTCTATGGCGCGTAAATGACAGACTTAAGTCAATGGCATAGTGTGTGCAGGCTGAAAAGCGCCTGGGGAAATTTGCCCAATAATGATTAAGGATTTATACGGACATGGACCTTTTTAGGGAATTGATCTTTGTCACTGCAGCCCTTTTGACATGAAATAGGAGGAGGTGTTGTTCGGGACACTAAGGCTCCTGCTCATTCCTACATTTGTATTCTTAACATTAAATTTAAAGTGGTGCTTGCCTATTCATGATTACAATCTCATTCTCACACAAGCTCCCCCCCTAGCTGAAATAGTAGCTGTGAGTTCACAGTTGGTGAACTTTGCTCAATGAAGTGTCCATTACTTCTATTTGTTGAATCCATGTCTTCTATATCTCCTCCATAGACCTGCTGAAATAAAACATTTGAAATGATACTAGCAGGTTTTTAATTCATGCATAATATTTGTTATGAGCAGAAAGTTGCAAATGAAATGGCCCCTGAAGTCATAATTCCTACCTGTCGGTTTGTTTAAACCCTGAGGGCCAGATGTACTAACGCTTTTGCGCCCACTTCAGGCATATTTGTTTCGCAACGTGCGTGTAAAATCATTGCGAGGTATGTACAAACAGGCCGCAATGATGTAAAAGTGCAAACTGCCTGTCGCGGGAGCTGAAAATGGCTAATTGCGTTTTCTGTGTCATGCATTCATGGGAGGATCCAGGGGAAAGTGGAAGTTTAGCATAAAAAGATTTCCACCGGATTTGGGCTCGCATTTTTCACGACATAGCTCTAAAACAACATGGAACTTCTTAAAGGTACAGCTTGAGCCCTTCTCCCTTGGTACACCAGGGTTTCCCATACATTGACTAATCTGTGGCGGGGCGTCATGAAATCAAAATCGGCCGCCACAGATTAATAGTACAGTACGCTGTGTTTGGAAAATAGGGTCCCGCTGGATTTTCATGTAAAAATTATTTTTTTTGCATATTTTGCTAATAGTCTAAGGATCAAGATTTTTTTTGTCTTCAAATTTTCACGATCCATCTTTAGTGTTTTTTTCTGTATGTTTTAAAATAAGCGATTATATCTAGTCCGAAAAGTGATTTTCACATTTTCTTTTAATTTTTTGACAATTAATTCCACTTTTTGCACACAAAACCCCCAGATAATGTAGAAAGGTTGTTGGTTCTAAAACAATATCCATAGTTTTCAAACTTTGAGTGTCTGAAAAGTGTAAAAACACCTCCACCCTTGTTGCCTATGTCAAAAACGATTTCTTAATCTTTGCTTTTCTTGATGCTTTCCTTGACCTGCCATGTCATTCTATTGTCTACCTTAAGAGAAATTTGTCTTGGAAATAATCTATAATAATAATAATAGTACAGGCAACACAGGTGTCATAGGCATGGGTAGTTGAGTAACAGTAGGCAAAATTAACAAACAAAAGAATATAAGGTACAAACAAACAGACAAACCACGGATGGCCCTCTCACAGCCTGAACTAATACAAAAAACAAAAAACTCAAGGGAAAACATTGCTCAGACACTAAACCATGTGCATTTGCTCTCTTTAAAAGCTACGGGTTATCCACAGCCAACAGGCCGGGCGTGCGAGAGAAGCAATGAAGTCTTAGAATTAAGAATAAAGCCATGTTCTTCCAACAACAACAACCACAAACACCCATGCGGCAAAAATATCAAATGACCGGCTGTGTTCTCCCAGAGAGGAAGCTACGTATATGATCACCACCCACAGGTGGACGTGTGCGCCAGCGCTGCAGGTCAGCCTTTCTGCATACACACCTGTCTTTAAAGTTCACCATCCTGGTAGCATACCTATCTACTGCCAAGGCTTGAAGGGGACGGGGAGAATATTTACTTCTGCTACACTGGCAGAGAACTCATGTGAAACAGACTGTGGGAGGTGGAAGGGGTTTGAATGCTGTCCGGCAGTATTATGAGTGGAACGTCTTAAGGGGGCCCTTTTCCCCATACAGCCTGATCTTATAGTGCGTGCCAATTCCATCAAGACACTCCACAATTTCATACTTGGTAGACACCCATGTATCCTGGATTTTGTGGCGACCGTGAAAATGGTTCTTGCAAAAGAGTTTACATATATTTAGCAGACACCAAAGTCACTTACATACTGTATGTCAGCTATATTACAAGAGATCACATTGTCCCCGGAGCAATTGGGGTTAAGTGCCTTGCTCAAGGGCATAACAGTGAAAGCCGGGAATTGAACCGACCGACAACTTTCAGGCTACTGCACGCTAGCCCAGCTCCTTAACCACTACACTACCACTGCCCACTAGAAAAAGACTAGAGTGCCAGGTGGTAATATGGGTACAGTGTCAGGACCGCACACTGCAATCTCCCAGAAGAACTAAATTTATTGAGTTAAAAACATAACGCAACGTTTCGACCAAACATCAGCTCGTATGGGGAGTGCTGTGTGGACTGGTACACAGTGGTATTATAGGCGAACAGGAGCTGAGGGAGCAACTGGGGCCATTTACGCTTCTTTTCAGGGGGTAAGGTCCTGAGCAAGTCATGAAGTGTCCTGTTGAAACGTTCACATTGACCATTCCCCTCTGGATGATAAGTGGTGGTTCTAGTCTTTGTTATAGGTGTCACACAGGTGTTTCAACAGCTCCTCCTCAAAGCTGCTCCCCTGATCAGAGTGGATTCTCCTTTGCACGCCATACACATAAAACCATCTCTCAGTTAGAATCTTAGCTACGGTGGAAGCTCTCTGATCGATCAGGGGTGGGAAAGGCCTGGGTAAACTTTGAGAAAACATTTGTGACTACCAGAACATTCTCTTGTCCTGTGCTAGCCCAATCCAAGAGAGTAAAGTCAATGGAGATTATCTACAAAGGCTTAGGGGCTAGCATATTTCCCAAGAAGGTTCTGGCTTGGGTTGTCTTGCTTTAGCAAGCACAGTGCTCACACTCAGAACACCACTTTTGCACCTCATGCCACATCTGGGGCCAGTAGCACCTCTGTCATATCAGATCTGTGGTCCTGTCCACCCCCAGATGGCCGTGGTTGTTGTGTAGGCTAGTGAGCACTTTGACTCGCAACACCTTTGGCAGTAAAAGCTGCAGCACTGGATCCCTAGAAGGAGGAGCCTGGATCGCTCGGTACAAGGTCCCATCCACTTCCTGTATCTGGGACCACTGCTTTATCAATTGCGGACTTCCCTTGGTTCACTCCACTTGTCTTAACGGGTATGTGGTCGTCCCTGTCACCAAAACCACAGGTATCTGGAAATACGGGTATGTGGTCGTCCCTGTCACCAAAACCACAGGTATCTGGAAATACAGGGATCAGTCCCTTGCAGGACTTTCCGGTCTCTTTTGGTTCGACCAGGGATGGTGTCCACCATACAAGATTCTGTCATCCAAGAGTCTTGGATAGGTGCACTTGAGGCTTGCATGTTGGCTATGGCAAGCGGCAGGGGGACGTCCAGGCCGTGTGACACAAATCGCAAAGTGTTACTGGGGCTTGTGGGAAGCCTAGAAAGGGTATCGGCATTGCAATTAGCTGGCCCAGGACAATATTTGATGTTGTAATAAAGAGGGCAAGCTGAGAAACCCAGCAATGTTCCAGAGCGCCCAGTTTCGCTGACTGCAAGTATTGGAGGGGATTGTTGTCAGTGTACACGGTGAACGTGTTGCCCAGGAGATACTTGACATTTTTTTCTGTGATTGCCCACTTGACTGCAAGGAGTTTGAGTTTCATGGCACTATAATTTGACATGTTCCTCTCACTTGGCCGCAAGTCCCGGCTAGCAAAGGCTATTGGTCGCTGTAACCCATCCTTCTCCTGTGACAAAACTGCCCCCAATCCTGCATGGCATGCATCCGTCTCTAAGATAAAGGGACGACTGAAATCGGCATAACCTAGGACTGGTGCTTGAACAAGCCATTCTTTTAAGGCTCTGAATCCAGAAAAAGTTCTGAAGGCAAACCTGAACGTGACTACATTCAATGTTAACTATCCAATATTCAGATGTCTGTAATTGAAATGTATGCAAATTAGTGCATAATTAATGAGATATTGTTAAATTACATGCTTAAACATATATTTTCAGAAAACTTGTAATGCAAAAAAATATTGTCTCTACATAACTAATCAACTAGTAAAGTTTCATAAGAATATCAAGGAGTTAAATTTTTTACCCTATTCACCCGTTCTATGTTGCCTATGGAGGCCAGTTTTAGGCCGCAAATGCTAATTAGCAGGTTTAAAACTAAAAAATCAGCTAAGTAAATATGATATTCAGAATCAGCACCCAAAAATTAGGCAGAATACCCTCTTTACCAGTGTTTTCTCACATTTGACCCCCAAGTGATAGTAGTCCCAGTCTTAATTATGCATTATATAAATGATGATGTCATCTAAGTGTGAAAATGGATCGTGAAAATTTGAAGACAAAAAAAATCTTTTTCCTTAGACTCTATACTAGCAAAATATGCAAAAAAAACAATTTTTACAAGAAAATCCAGCGGAATTACACAAGACACCGTACTATAATATTCTATGTTTAATTTAATTTAATTTAAATTAAATATAAGATCAAATCCTTGCATTGCCATTGAGCTGCGCTTTTTAAGCATGCAGCCTTTCCTTACCCTGCCCCGCTCTCTCTCGTAGCCCGCTGCCCCTCCTCTGCATGTGCATTTAACAAAATATTCACCATTGTTAAAGGATTGTTGTTGCCACATAGAAGCATTGCATAGAAGACGTCTGGCTAAATTGCTATTAAATCCGCTTAGCATCGTGACCATGCTGCGCAAATTTGTTCAAAACTGCTGCATTGAAGTTAACTCTGCTAAGGTCTTATCACAACATAGTAGGCTACATTGAAGAGACTAAACTAAGATAAGTTATGCAATCAAGCAGTATCTCAAAGCTAACGTTAGAATACTGTTTGGATGTCGAATTTAGCATGCTTAGCCTACTTACAGCTGCTTGTCAATTTCGTTGAAGGGCTCATTTTATTGACCCTGACACTGAATGTTTGCAAAATCCCAATGTAAATGGAAAAGTGTTTTCCAAAATTCACTACTAGAAAACGTTATGAATTGCATCCACACATCAGCAGCCTTTTAACTGTGTTAGGCTACTCAGGAACGTCTTAAAGTGACCCCCTTCCCCCCTCTGACCTTGTCCAAGTCAGCTACCGCCACAAATTGAATCCAATTCTGTGGGAAACACTGTACACGTACATTTATTTTGGAGCCGAAGGACTACCAATAGGCAAAACAATGTTTAAAGAGCCATATTTACTGACCAGGTAATGTTTCATGATTCTCATGAGATGTCATCAGGACACCGACAGACAAATTGCAAGGCTCTCTGCCTGTGGGGTGCTTCCAGCTATGCTAGGTGCACGACTCTCCCTATTACAAGTTTGTGTACCATCAAAATTATTTTGAAGTTATTATATTAAACCAAAGTCCAAGTCAAGTCCTTGAAAGTCAAGTCTGAGTCTTGGACTCAAATAGCCTCGTTATCACACAGATCTTCACAATTATAATTGAGAGTGGGTCTGGAAAAGGTTAATTGACTTACAACCTCCAGCAGGTGTGTAACTAACAGTGAAATTTAAACTCTTACCAAAGTACGGTGTATTATGTAATCCTGTTGGATTTTCTTGTGAAAATTGATTTTCTTTTTGCATATTTTTCTAGTATAGAGTCTAAAGAACAATATCTTTTGTCTTCAAATTTTCATGATCCATTTTCACACTTAGATGACATCATCATTTATATAATGCATAATTAAGACTGGGACTATTATCACTTGGGGGCCAAATGTGAGAAAATGCTGGTAAATAGGGTATTTTGCATAATTTTTGGGTGCTGATTCTGAATATCATATTTACTGATGTTTTAGTTTTAAACCTCCTAATTAGCATTTGTGGCCTAAAACTGGCAACATAGGCAACATAGAATAGGCAACATAGAATGGGTGAATAGGGTAAAAAATGTAACTCGTTGATATTCTTATGAAACTTCACCAGTGGATTATTTATGTTGAGACAATATTTTTTTGCATTACAAATTTTCTGAAGATATACAGTATGTTTATGGATGTAATTTAACAATAACTCATTAATTATGCACTAATTTGCATACATTTCAATAATATAACATCTGAACATTGCATAGTTAACAGTAGATGTAGTCAGGAGACAGGCTTTTTTCTGGATTCAGAGTCTTAAAAGAACGGCTTGTTCAACAATCCCCTCCAATACCTGCAGTTAGCGAACCTAGGCGCTCTCTAACAGCGCTGGGTTTCTCAGCTTGCCCTCTTATACAACATCAAATATCGTCCTGGGACAGCTAATCGCAATGCTGATGCCTTTTCTAGGCTTCCCACAAGACCCACTAACACTTCGCGTCATCTGTGTCACACGGCCTGGACGTCCCCCAGTCGATTGCCAAAGCCAACATGCAAGCCTCGAGTACACCTATCCAAGACTCTTGGGTGGCAGAATCTTGTATGGTGGACACCATCCCTGTTCAGCAAACAGTTATTGTGTGCACATCCCACCTTCTGGCAGGTGCAGGACAAAAGAAAACTTACTTAATTGAAAAAATATACAGCGGGGAAAATAAGTATTGAACACGTCAATATTTTTTTCAGTAAGTATACTTCCAGTGAGGCTATTCGCATGAAATTTTCACTGGACATTAGTATTAACTTAGGTAATCCACACATATATAAAAACCCAAACATTAATGTCTAAAAGTAGAGTTATGAGTAAAAAAGTGGAATGGCACAGGGAAAAAGTATTGAACACGCTAAGAAAAAGCAGTACTCAAAGGCAAGAAATGGCAAGGAACAAACTGGAATCTATAAGTAGTTAGAGAAATTATCCCTCCTATCTGTGCAAATTGATATAAGCTGGGTTAGTACATACTGGTGGGCTATAAAAAGGTTTTTTGTTACCAAGGTGTCAAACAAGAAACATTTCATAATGGGTAAAAGCAAAGAGCTCTCCCAAGACCTTTGCAACCTTATTGTTGCAAAACATATCAATGGAACTGGTTACAGATGCACATCAAAACCTCCGAAGCATCCAGCAAGCAGTATTGGAGCCATTATCTGCAAGTGGAAGGAACATCACTGCATCATCACTGGCCATGCACAGGCTCTCCTTGCAAGATTTCTGACCAGGAAGTCAGAAGGATAGTCAGAAGAGTAGCCCAAGAGCCAAGGACCACTCGGAGAAAGCTCCAGAAAGACTTGGTACAGTTGTTACAGAGAAAATCATAGGTAATGCACTCCACTGCCATGGCCTCTATGCACGCTCATCCCGCATGACTCTATTGCTGAAGAAAAACATGTCAAAGCTCGTTAAAAGTTTGCTACACAACATTAGGACAATCCTATGAAATACTGAGAGAATGTATTCTGGTCAGGCGAGAGCAAAATTGAACTTTTTGGATGTCATATACACACATATTTGGGGGAGAAATGGCACTGTGCATCACCCTAAAAATACCCTACCAACAGTGAGGTTTGGAGGTGGTGGCATCATGGTGTGGGGTTGTTTTTCATCTCATGATACTAGCAGACTTCATACAGTTGAAGGAATGATGAATTGAGTCATTTTGGTCTGGGAGAATCTTGACCATCGACCAGGATGATGAGGATGAGACATGGCTAGACCTTCCAGCAGGACAATGATCCAAACCATTCAGCAAAGGAAACTCTCAATTGGTTTCAGAGAAATTGAACAGTTTTGGAAGTTAACTAAAGATCAGGATTCACAAGAGGGACCCCTGGAATCTTCAATATTAAAGGACTATCTGTTGAAAAGAATGGGCCAAAATCACACCAGAATACTGTAACTGGTTAGTTTCGTCATACGGGAAATGCCTTGAAGCTGTCATTACGAATAAAGGCTTTTCCACAAGAAATTTCAGCAGGCGTGTTCAATACTTTTTTCCTGTGTCATTCCACTTTATTACACATAACTCTACCTATGGACTTTAATGTTTGGATTTTGGATTGGGTGGATTATCTGAGTCAATACTAATGTCTGGTGAAAATTTCATGCAAGTAGCCTCATTGGAAGTATACTTACTGAAAAAAATGTTGACGTGTTCAATACTTATTTTCCCCGCTGTATGTCCGCAACACTGCTTTTGACTCCCATATATTTAAAGATGAACTGAACTGGAATTTGAAGTAAAGGTGATATAACAGATGTATTTTATTTCTTCTCATTGGTACAATGATTAAAATGGCTGAATTTATTAAAAGGGATAAAATTGTACGTTGAAAGTGTTGTTGTTGTTACACGGGCGCCGCCATGTTGGATTTCAACAATCGGCTACGTCACTGGCATGGTAAGCTACTCTGCACTAACACTAGCAGCCATAGCAGATAATGAGTCTGAGGCTAGCTGACATGGCTGATGAAACTAACATTAGGCCTAGCTGAGTTACATATTGGCCATAAGCTGTTTATCATAGGCTAGCCTACATCACAAAATCTCATACAAAATGAAACCAAACTAGTGAAACAAAGGCGAACACTTTAACAGGGGAAATTAATTGGGCATGAATCATACTGAACGCTATTTTGTCAATGAGCAGAAACACACACGACATTCAAACTATTGATAAGATGTGCACTATGGAAACTGGTCTGTAACTTTGGACGAATAAATGCCATTGACTCGCCATATCCTGACTTAAAAAAAACCCTTTTCTTGCTTACTTTATCGCAAACTCGGTGGGGCAGCTTGTAGTCTTTTTCAATTCATAGAAGGGCGAGCCCACAGTCTATGTGCCATGGAGCCTAAGTTTCAACTTCGGCTTCGTTCACCCAATGCAGTCACTGGTCGCAATTACAAAGTCCGGGAAGGTTCGTTCAATCTTTTAAAGTTTTAAGTGCAGTAGCCTATCTGTCCCCTTTGAAATAATATCAAGAAGTAGCCTCAGATAAGGTCCAGTGTTAGGTAGGCTACCATACGATCCAACCTAGGAAAGGGCTAGCAGCTAAATACTTGGAAACACTCTTATGTCAAACTCCACAAGCTAGCACTCCGACCATAGAGAGTATAAACCATGACTCCGACGATATCACAGATCGATAATAATGCGTTTACTAGCTGGTAACTAAACCATAGCGGGTCTGTAAACAGAATCCAATGTCACTTTCTACTCACCCTGAAGCCAGTTCACCGTCTCAGGGCAGATTGTTGATGCGAGGGAGTTTAACTCGCAGTGCTGCTATCCAAGAGACTCGTGCAATATCAACATCCACAAGGTAAAAATCTGCAAACTCTCCACTAACGTTAGCCTAAAATAAACGGCAAACTCGTGTATCCTCAGTGTATCTGAGGTCAACTTGGGGTGACGAAGTTTTTAACAGTTTCAAGGGAGGGAGAGAGAGAGCCTGTGTGAGTGGCTGTTACGAGTGCCAATAGTCCAGACTGCGTTAGCCTACATTGCCGTGACCATGCGTGTTGTATAGCTTATTATGACCACCGGGCAGCGAAGCGGCGGTCATATAGGTTTAGTCAGTTGTTTTTTTTTTTTTTTTTTTTTTTTTTTTTCCGCATGCCCAAATTTCCGTCAATGATTCCAGGGACACTGACAGACCGGGGTACATGAAACTTGGTGGGCATGTAACCCCACATGGATAGCATGGAACCATCGTTTTTCGTTTTGATCTGTAGCCCCCCCCCCGCTGGACTGGACCCCCGAAAGGAGGGTAGGGCAGACACAGTTCTCTGTGAATATCTTGAGAACTGTAGGGACTAGGATGACCATTTTTTTCCGTATGTTTGCCTCCAGGGGTCATGTTAACCCATTTCATGTGCACACATGTGCACAAACAGATACACACACACACACATACATTCACAGTAATCATACGTATGACACATACTCACACAGTAGACATATGTACGCTTGCATGCACAGGCACATACGCAGGCACACACACAAGCACACGCACACACACACACACACTAGGGGTGTAACGGTTCATGTATTCGTATTGAACCGAAACGGTACGGGCCTCACGGTTCGGTGCATGAATTTTCACGGAGAATACACGGTATAAAAATACATAAAACTCGCGTGCGGATTAATTAATGTAATGCGCAATTACTGTTAAGTACGAGAGTTCTTTAGCGACACCTAACGCTAATCTGTAGCCTCGCCTTAGCTCTGAAGCTCTGATTGGCGCCTATGTTATTTTTTTTGTCAGGTCGTCGGTCGAGTCAGTCAGTAAGAGATAGCAGCACTAAGCGAGTGGTGGCGACCCACAAGAGTTAGAGGATCCGCTGGTCTCTTTAAGATCGCAAGTTTGAGAACTTCAGTTACAGTAGTACAGGCGAGAGAGTGGAAATATATCAAACATGCTACACATATTCGAAGCCATCACCCAGATGATGTAGGCTACAAATCACTGAAACAAGAGAAAAAAAAACTTCCCCTGCGCTTCACCAGCCTTTGGATACACATACAAATAGGGCCAAAACCTATGGCTTAAATTAAATTATTTCGTAATGACAGAAAGCTATGTAAATCGCGTGGTAATTACCTTTATGTTAGGGTAACTTGTAATTTCTCACATGAGAAGCTGGTGTTAAGTGCATAGACAAAGAAAGTGTCAACGCTAACCAGGCTAATAAACAAACCATGCGAGTTAACGTCGAAGGGTAAAGTCACGTGACTTCTAGTTGTAGACTGTTTATGAATGAAAGGAGCAATTTCGTTTTTTTTATATATATATATATATATATATATAAAATATATTTTGACAGTTAGTAGATTATTACTGTACACACTAAAAAATATTTACAGCAAATTGTAGACCCTTCCATATACAACTAAACACGGATGTTGAAGGACTTGCTTAAGTGGATTTTTAAAAATCATTATTCTATGTAATTTGCACTTTCAGAAATAAGAGATGCTGTGGGCCTATTTTCAGTTTTATAGCTGATTGTCTTATTTTGTTTACAAGTTACAGATGAAGTCTGGGTACTTATTGTACTGTTTAGCCTACATCTTACACACTTCAGGCTGTTGCAGATAGCTCAGGGAAGAGACTGTATGACACTAGGTGGTACAGCCTGAGAAAAAATTGCTTTTTGCATTTATGTTTTGCTTTCCCCTCCATTGTACCTAACTTGTAGCGAACCGTGATGTCCGAACCGAGGTATGAACCGAACCGTGACTTCTGTGTACCGTTACACCCCTAACACACACACACACACACACACACACACACACACACACACACACACACACACACACATAACATAAACATGTACATGCACACATGCACACAATTCAAGAATTTCTCAGAATTATGAACAGGCAAGATGGAGGTGGGGTTGTATAAAATGAATTTTACATGTGAAATCTATGAACTAATCATGTTTTGGTACTTGTTGTCTAGCAGATATCAGTGAGAATTGAGTGTGGATAATGCAATTTAGTGAGACAGCTAGAATCATACAGAACTTTCAGCGTGATTTATTTTTGTGGAAAAAATGTGCTGGACTGGGCAGCGGTCATATTTTGTACCGCTCTGCGGTACATCTAGTTTGTATATGCACCGTAGCCTTCGCATAGGCCTAATGTAGTGGTGGTGAGTGAGTATGCAGTTGTGTGGAGGATGTACAGTAGGCAATGTGTGTGTGTGAGGGATGGAGGGAGACAGAGAGACATCTATGTTGTACACTGCACAAAATGTATACCCCCCGAAATAAACACATACATAAATAAACATATTTTCCCCGTCACTTTGGCTTCCTTGAACATTTTCCCTATGTTTCGCCACTGCTTTGTAACAGATAGATTCCAGTGTCCATGCTCCGGCAGCGCCCACACAGTCATTTTCCCCCAAATGATCCTACTGAAGGTTGAGCTGGAGCCTGAAACCGATCGTCCCCCATCTAGTGGTAGTCAAGACACTACAGGCCTGTCCCTCAAAGGCTCAAATGTGTAACCCATGCCATTAAAATTACTAATTTTCGTGTATACATAATATGCTGCAGCTGTTGCTTCTCAGGTCCTACCATGCCAGTGACGTCATTGAAACGGGCAGCGTTCTAATACTAACAAACGCAATTTTGGTGTTGCTTAAAAAAGGCTACGTATTGATTTTTTTAATTACATTTTTTAGTGTAATTTATTTTTAATTGTCATAATCAACACATTATCAATGTTGATTATTTCAGTTCAGTTCATCTTTAATGCACAACAGGCAATGTTTTGACCCTGCTGGGTCTTCTTCAGGCAAAAAAAAAAAGACAGGTAAAGTTGAGTGTCGTCTGCATAACAGTGATGGTCAAATCCATGGGAGCGAATGGTCTCACCTAAGGAAGTGGTGTAAATAGAGAAAAGCAAGGGCCTGTTCGCCTATAATACCACTGTGCACCAGTCCACACAGCACTCCCCATACGAGCTGATGTTCGGTCAGAAGCCACAGTTACCAGTTGACCGCCTAATTGGAAATACTGGAGGTGACCACAGTCCACCGACTGATTGGGTGGTGCAACATCAGAAGAGTACCGGACTTCTGTCTATGCTAGTACTAAGAGACGCTTAGAAGAGGCTGCGGCATATCGTAGGCATGGTGGTCCTGACACCGTACCCATATTACCACCTGGCACTCTAGTCTTTTGCAACAACCATTTTCACGGTCGCCACAAAATTCAGGATACCTGGGCATCCACCAAGTATGAAATTGTGGAGTGTCTGGATGGAATTGGTATGGGGTAGGCTAAGTATGGGGAAGAAGGCCCCTTTAAGAGCATGCATCAAGATGCGTCAAGATTCATCCAGCCCACCAGCACTGGCTGCTCTACAGCCTCAGGAGGGAGCCAGGCTCTACAGCATCAGGAGGGAGCCAGGCCTCGGTAACCCTGTAGTTGGAGACCGGTTGAGGGTAGCCATAGTCCATACCAGGACTACTGCTTAGCATCACAGTGACAAAGATGGTGTCAACTATAGCCATGATGAGCGGTTTCAGGCTCATTTGAAGGGCATACCCCCAGGTAACCCCCAACACACACACCAAGACCCCTGGCAGTTGGGTTAGCCCCTTGAGCCGTGGATCTGCCCAAGGTTTCTTCCTTTCCTTTCTTATGCAGCCCTTGCCCTTAATCTACTAAACCCCTCTTCTACTGCCCCCCCCCCCCCCATAAATGCACAAATAGGCTGACACCAGACATAATTTCACTGCATTTCTTACTTCCAGTAACTATATGCATGTGACAATAAACTTCCTTGTATCCTTGTAACCCCTGAAGTTAGAGACAAGATGAGGGTAGCCGTAGCCATAGCTCTCATTAGCACTAGCACTGAGCCTCCCAGGGGCCAAGATGGTGTTAACTTTAGACTTGACCAACTGTCCCAGGCTCATTTGAAGGGTGTACCAGATGTCCAACCCCCCACAAACAGTGCCAGCCACCCGGCAGCGGCACCATTTAGCACAGACACTTTGGAAGAACCAGAGCTGGCCCCAAGCATAGCAGCAGGTGAAGATTTTCCAGTCGTGCGCCCCCTGGAGAAGTTGGGTCTAGACCAGGGGTGTCAAACATACGGCCCGCTAGATGGTTTAATCCGGCCCAGACTTGTAGAGAATACATTTCTGACTATGTCAAAAAAAAAAATCTCTAGCCCATTCCTGTGAGGAGTTATGAATTTTCAAAGAAATAACCGAAATGCTCAATTCAGCCGCTAGGCGCAGCCAAAAAACAAAAAAAAAGTTCGGAGTTGACTGGTCCTGTGCTGTCAGTTTGGCTACATTGTCGGGAGAAAAGCAGGCGTTGCGACAAAATTCAGAGACAAAGTGCAGCCTGCAAACGGAGGACAAGATGTTTGGGCATTTTATTGTATTTTGCACCAGGAAGTGTTGTGTTGTAAACAAGTGTGGTTGTGCAAACTGTAAATTTAATCAGGTCGCGAGGTCTGACTCACCGTCAGTTTGACTGTTTTCTTAGTGATAATGGCATTCTGTCTGGCTTACCATACCACGCTGTAGTACGGTGGTTAAGCCGAGGTGCCGTACTCAAGCGTTTCTTTGAACTACGAGAGGAAATTGGACAGTTCTTGGAGAAAAAAGGCAGACCAGTAGCAATTTAAATATCCGGAATGGGTGCAGGATCTGGCCTTTATGGTGGATAGCCTATTACACAGCACCGCCACCTAGCCTACAAAATTATTTGATCTGATGTAACCTAATCGTATCAGTTGATCGTATTGCTCATGCACTGCTAACTTATGTTTGTTAAATTCATTTTATTTTTCATACATTTGCACATTTACATTTTTAAGGCAGGATGTTAACTTTCTTCATAGCTCCCACTTGAGTTTAGTGTGGTGAGTTGGTTCAGGTGGTCAGATGTAAAAATGTAGGCCTATCCACTCAACTATATGAGAGTGAAATGCATTTTATTTCAATTTCATTGGCCTCTCTGAATAAATGTGTAATAATCTAATATATCCCTTGTGATTATGTAGGCTACAAATGTAGGCTGAAGGGTAAAGCATAGCCTACTGAAAAAAACTAAGCTGGAGATTTGGAGTTGTCAAAGGATGTTTTGCAATTATTTCACTGGTCCGGCCCACTTGAGATCAGATGGGCTGTATGTGGCCCCTGAACAAAAATGAGTTTGACACCCCTGGTCTAGACCCTGATCCGGTTCTATCCCTCCGACTTTCCACTCATAATACTGCCGGACAGCATTTAAACCCCAATTAAGAAATCGTTTTTGACATAGGCAACTAGGGAGGAGGTGTTTTTACACTTTTTTTCTGACACTCAAAATTTGGATATTGTTTTAGAACCAACAACCTTTCTACATTAACTGGGGGTTTTGTGTGCAAAAATTAATTGTCGGACTAGATATAATTGCTTATTTTAAAAGATACAGATAAGAACACTAAAGATGCATCGTGAAAATTTGAAGGAAAAAAAATCTTGTTCCTTAGACTCTATACTAGCAAAATATGCTAGTAGCAACAACAAAAAATCACATGAAAATCCAGCGGGAGCCTATTTTTCACAGCGTACTGTACTAAGAAGTGTAGCAATCTTATAAACAAAGGTTTTAAATGCAGTTGTTCACTCAATTCCAAAGAAATACACATCCATGCCAGATTAGCGATGTATTTGTGTGCCCGTATTTTAGGGACACTGGAAATGGGCTTCAATGGCCTCTTGGCCAAACAGACCTGCAGAGCAAATCCCAAATTTGCCAAAGGTTCGTATGGGACTCAAATACTACAAGCTTGTCTGATATGTTGCAAGCTAAATGACACTTTTGAAGTCATCCTTCTTTGTTTGACACCTACCTCAAAATGATGCTGTTGTTTGTCTCTCCATGGTTGAACAATCAAATATGGATGGGAATGAGCAGGTATTTGAGAAAAGCTCTGCAGGTTTAGTTGAACCTTCTCATTGGTGACCTCCTCATAGTCATGGCCAAAGGGTTCTATTCACAGTAAGACAGAAAACGTGAAAATATATTCCTCTAATCTACAATATTAGTTATTCATGTCTTTGTTAAAAATAACAATCATGTTTTTTTTTATAGAAAACCAATTGATGAACTGGTGCGATCTTGAGAAAAAGGTAGATCAGCTGGAGAGAGCTGTGGGCCATGGTTGCTAACCATCCATGGCTAGGTTAGGGTAGTAACAGCCTGGACCCGTCCACCTAGATCTTCTTTCAGGGAGATCTTGTCTGGAACACCATAGTTCATGACTGTATGAAACCGAAACCGAAACATGGATCTTGATCGTTAGATGTCACCGAGTACTGTCGATAGGAAAAAAAATGACCAAAATCGGTGCGACCGAACTGGAGTAGCTGCAGCTAATGGCCAGTACTCCCAGTGAGCTAGGTCTTGGGGCATCATCTAAATGTGCCTTTTTTCCTCTTAACAGGCTCAAAATGTCAAAAAAAGTTCTGTGCAACATGAACAGGGTAGCCTGGTCGTTACCATCCCACGTACTTCCGCCCTAAATTTGATTTAGGTCTCACACGTAGTCTGGCCCAACCCATATTATACGGCTCGCTGGTAGCCGAGCCATTCAGCGAACAGTTGAGTGATGACGTGAAACTTGCCTGCCGAGTTGCTTGTAGTCCAGCGAAGCTTGTAGTTCAACAGCATAGCAACAATGGCGACGGAGGAAGAGACGCTAGACGCTATCCGCGAAGTTGTCTCAACTCTTGAGGGCATCACGCAATTAAAGCAGGAACAAGAGGCTTGTCTTGTCAATTTTATAAATGGCAAGGACGTCGTATAACTCTCCTTCCAACTGGCTTTGGGAAAAGTTTGATTTATCAGATGGTGATAACTAAACCTAAACGCACAAGTGTACTACATGCATCAGTAGGCTACTTACCATGTTTTCAAATAAACGTTTGCTGCTCGTTATTCTCCCCCCTACTCTCAAATTACCGAGCGGGGCTCGTAAATGAGCACTGAGGCGGTGTGTCTTGATGTGAGATAGCCGGTTACCGAGCGAGGCTCAAGGCAAGGCTTCTGTGATTGTGCTTGACTGGGACTAGCGGATACCGAGCTGGGCTCAAGGTAAACCGCTCCGTGTTTGTGTTTGACAGACTGAGGCTCGCCTGTGGCCGAGCTGGGCTCAAGGCGAGGCTACCGTGCTTGTGGAAAGTAACGTTAGCCAGTCACCGAGCGTGGCTCAAGGTGAGGCTGCGTTGTTTTATGCCGAACAACAACCGAGCAAGCACCAAGCACCACGTAGGTCGTCAGTACAATCCAACTTATCCGAGAGTGTAGTCTGAACAGCCCGTGGAGGACGAAGTAAGCTCCGTAGCTCCGACAAAGTCACCGGGCTGCGTAGAACAACAATCGTCTGATAAGCGGCAAGAAGAGATAAGAGGAAAACTGCCGTGTGACAAGAGCTGATATAATCTCGGTGACGTGAGGCTTTTGGTATACAACTCTCGGTCTGTGGCTGGCGCAACAGAGATATATCCACTACGAAGAGACTGCCCTGGCGGTAGCCTACAAACTAGCCAGCGGTCTGTTTACTACTGAGAGCAGAAGTGGGAAGTGTAAAAGCCTGAACTGTAAGCGGAAGTGGTAAGCGTAAGAGCCTGAACTCCAGGGCACAGCATACGTCATTACCAAACGTTGCTGATTGGTTAAGGGAACTCCAATGATTTTAAACCTCAAAATAAGCATTCGCCAATTACGGAGACAGATTCTTTTTACATTGTTCCAGACTGTTAGCCTAGAAATCTAGACGCACCCTAGCGGCGGCAAATTAATTTGCTCAGCTTGTACGTCTAGTATCGAACCATAGGAATTTCTATTGGCTTAACACCGTGGATGACGGCCAATCATAGCGCTCTATTTCGTTAGAGAGTCTTAAGGCGGGCTTAACAGGATAACGACATCCTCAGTGTTAATTTTGACAGCAAATTCTGATTTAGTCTTAGTCTTCGTCTTTTGAATAACACACCATTTTAGTTTTAGTCATATTTTAGTCATCTGAAATCTTTTAGTCTTAGTCTAGTTTTTGTCGACTAAATGTCAAAAGAGTTTTAGTCTTAAGTCTTTTAGTCTTAGTTTAGTCTTAGTCTAGATTTGAATTAGACTTGAATTTCCCCTTGGGGATCAATAAAGTATCTATCTATCTATCTATCTAGATTTAGACACAGATTGAACAGTTACAGATACAAAACATGTATTTTATTTTAAATTTCAAAACCATTAACTGTGGCTTTGCTCCCTGAAAAAGAAGTGCATTCTCCCTGAATGATATGCAATGCATATAACATTTTCAAGATGTTATTATTGAAATGGATAAACCACTCAAAAAACATTAAGAAAAATAAAGTGCAATTCTCAAAAAAAAAAAACTATTGGTTGTAATACCATTGCACAAGGTATCTAAATACAGAAAATTCACTACTGTTAACATTACATACGTTCACATACCTCAAGAGAAGTTAAATAACTGCTAGGCTCGAATGCCTTACAAAATCAACAAGAATTCTCAAATGTAGAATAAAAGATTGGCTGTAATGCCATTGCACACACTACCAAAAAAATACTCCTCAATGTTCAAGTAAATGAAAAAAACCCTGCTCTCTTGGCATTGGAAGTACAGGTAAAGATCACATTAAACTAAAAAGCAGACTGCTTTTCTTCATCAATTACTCTGATTTTGCACACAATGCACAAAGATTTGAAAAGAAAAAAAAACAAAACATATTTAAATGAAATGCTAAGCTGTAATGCCATTATTGCATGGAACAAAAACATATCTGCTCTCATATTAAACAAAAAACAAAACAAATACCAGACCAGTAACTCTCTAAGCTGTGCACATACTGCTACAGGAATGCTGTAAATAGCAGTGAATACAACGGTTCTATTTGTTTCTGTTCATTTTAAGGAAAGCACTTCGCTCCAATCTGACCCTTCCTCTGTTGCGCCGTCCTCTTGTGAGATCACCTGTGATGCTGAATACCCTTTCTGCAAAAGCTTGAGAAGCTGGCATAGCTAACAAGTCTAATGCAAAAGGTTTCAAACTGTGATAAAAACTGTCACTCTTTTCCAGCCAGAAGTCTGTTCCTGTGTCCTCAGTGATGGGATGTGAAAGTTCTTCCTTGTACTTAATGATCTGCTGCCTGATGCTGGTTGTGGAGGTTTTCTGTTTAGGCCTTGTGGTACGGCATTTTGAAAGAAACCTAAACACCGGCTGCTTTGAGGATGGCGCTGCTTCTGGTTCCTCAACCACTTCATCATCTTCAGACTCCTGAAGTCCTGAGTCCTCCTGTCTTGTGTGTGGGGAAGTGCATTTGACCACATAGTCTTCTGCCTGTTTCAGCAGTTCCTGGATATTTCCATCAGCTACATCAATATTAACAAGTATTTCACAGACAGTCGGGTTGACAAAGCAGGCAGCTACTGCAAGTGGTGAGAACTTCTCATCATTTGAATCCAAAAGGCAAGCAAAACGTAGGTTCAGATTTGATCTCATTTTCTCTGCAAGAGTGGCGAGGTCTCTGTACCGAGTGTTCTCTGCAAAGTCAGATAGGTGGCTCAGCAGATCAAAGAGGGCAGGAACCACTAGGGACATAGATGTAGTGTCACTCTGTAGGGTTTTAGTGTGTTCCGCAAAAGGCAGCAGTAGGTCATGCAATGATGAAAGCTTTTGCCACTCACTAGTAAGCAAACTGTCCCATCCCATGTCATTTGAGATTTGACAGACTGCATCTTTGACTGTGAGGAGTCGTGTGACCATGTTGAATGTGCTTGACCAGCGTGTGGGGCAGTCATTTACAACAATAACACCACACTCAACCTCTGTGTTGCTACTGAGGACTTGCGAAAGAGCCTCACCACAGACCTTGCTTTATCGAGGACTCTTTTGACCGTTGTTTCTTTCTGCGTCATGTGGACCACAAGTTGTATGGTATGCACCACGCACGGTGTCCGGGCCATTTCCATGTCGACATGATGGTACCTAACAAGAAAAGACAACCAAATAAGTCCAAACCTAATAAAGTGACTGGTGTGTGTGTATATGTAGTGTGTGGCAGGGGGGAAATCATTCATGTGATAATTTTTTTTACATGATGATCAATTAAGTAAACATGGCTCACCGCTGGTCATCAATTTCAGAGTCACTTTCCATCGAGGACCCAGGGGAGTCATCTTCAGAGCTGGTTTCTTCTGCAGTGGTGTTTTTAAAGGCTGCCACCATGTTACTCCCATTGTCCGTTATTACAGTCAGGATCTTCTCCTTTGGTATGGCCCACTCTTGCATACATTTGTCCACACATGCCTTAATAGACTGTGCAGTGTGTGGGTGAGCTACTTGTTCAAGCGCCAACAATATGTGCACAGGTTTACTTTGTTCAACACAATGGTAGCATGCGCTTATAGCAAGGAATGAGGCAGTCAGTCCTTTTTTTGTCCACATGTCAAGGCCTATGCTGACCCTCCTGGCAGCAGCCAGTCTTTTTTTGAATTTGTCTTTTTCGTGTTCATATTCAGTTTCAACTAAATTGCTAATTTTTGTTTTCTTTGGAATTGTTAGTTTCTTTTCAATTGTCTCCATCATTTCTATAAAGTCCTCGTCCTCGCATGTTGTCAGCGGTAATCCTGTTCGTCCAATCCACCTCGCGATGGCCTGCTCCTTGACCAATTGCTCCTTTGAATCCATTTTGTACTTAGAAGCAGTAAGAAAGGCGGTAGTGATGGTCTGCTGGGTTGCACTAGCATTAGCTTTATCTCCACCATGGTCATTTTTATCATCAGACGTCTTCTGTATCTGTGTGAGAGAGAGAAAAAAACTCAACTTGATTTCCCCTTTATTCATTGTTGCCCAATCTCCTCAGATCTCGCCCTCTCTCTCTGGAAGCAGGCTTCGCAACAATGGAATCAACTAAACAAGCTAACTGTCCATGCTATCGCTTTCGTAGTGCCAAAGAAAGTTGTACAACAAGTCGGCTTCTTTTTAAACGAACCACGAGTTTCCTTTGCGAGCTAAGAAGGCATGGCTATTGCCAACGGCCTTCGAGGAGTCCTGTCCCTTAACGTTACATACACCAGAACATATAGCCTAGTAGCCTACACATTTGATTCAATTTGAGAACATTGAATAGTTATACTCATATCAATTCAACGAGACAATCGTCTAATACAGTTCAGAGGTGGTTTCCTTTAGCGTCTATTTTATTCCAAGTTTAGCGCAAACACGGTGGTTAATCAGATAAAAAATAACCTTGTATGCTTAGCGTGTATGCTTACCTTCGCATGTATCTCTGGATGAGTCGTCTGCAAATGCCGTTTCAAGTTGGTGGTGTTTTTTCCGGATATTTTGGCTCCACACGGTTTGCAGGCTGTCTTGTTGTCCTTAGTGTCATATGTGAAGTGTGCCCAGATATCAACTCTTCTTTTTCGCCCTAGCTGTAACATGTCTATTAATCATTTGATTTTTGAAAGGCTCTGCTACGAAAATGCTGCTTCTATACTTCTACCATACGCGCTCTCTTCTTCTTCTTCACACAGCTTTATGGCGCATTACCGCCACCTGGATTTCTTTCTATAGCGGTTGGCAACTAACTTTTGATTGGATTTCTTCCCAACTTGTCCCACAAAGGATAGGATCACCATTCGTCCCTCCCTAATAGTTTAGTCTCGTTTTTATTCGTTGACTAAAGTGTCAGTTATTTTCGTAATAGTCTTAGTCATCATATCTCACTTTTTATTTAGTTTTTATTTAGTTTGCGTCCGTGAAAAAGGTTCGTTGACGAGTATTTTTCGTCATAGTCTTCGTCAACGAAATTAACACTGGACATCCTGCGACGGTGAACAACAAGGAAGGTGGCTATGGCAAACGAAGAGCGGTTGTTTGAATCGGCATTGGCGTCAACTTTGGAGGAGTTGGACTTGTGTTTTTCTTTGAAAGTAGATCAACACAATGCACTTAAGTCATTCCTTTCGAAGAAGAATGTATTTGCCGTTTTGCCGACCGGATACGGATATGGTCGTAGCGCTGGCCTATTGCATGCCTAGGCAGTTTGAAAGACAATTCTCTGCCCGCCCCTTGGATTAAGCGAGGTGAATGATTCGATGCCAGACTATACATGTCAATGATATAGGATGGCCCGCCAGGCTACCAGACTGTATGATGAAGAGAAACGTAGTCACAGGCGGTAAGGACCAGGCTATGAACAGGGCCCTTACGTGACAAAACGATGCATTTTCAACTCATTAATTGTGAAATTATGTCCCAAAATGATGGCCCGGTTGTAGCCACCACTGGCCACTCTGTGGCTCTGTCTGTCATCAGAAGACCGCAGTGGTAAAGCTTAGATCGGGCCCAAAAAATCAAGCCCGACCCTACCCGAGCCCGTGCACATTGTGCCCGAGCCCGACCCGGCCCGACACATTAACTGTAATTATGAGCCCGAGCCCGATTTAAACCCGACATTTTTTAAATACGGGCCATTATAACTGACGTTCTCAAATACAATTCTGAGCTGTTTCAGCTACAGAAATCCGTTTAGAATTATATTAATGAATAATGCAACGGAGGATGAACAATGTAGGCTAAACTATGTTTGTTTATTCAGAATGGAATGGATTGCAAATGAATCCGAATGAGGAAATGTCACTTACAACGTAAAATTATGTCCCTGCAGCAAAACTCAACGCATTTCTCTGTGAGGGCTTGCCTCGCTCTCAGGTGTATGCTTGGAGAAGTGACAAAAGAGGACATTGAAGGCTGGCTATCATTATTTCTGCCATGGCAAGCCTGTTATTTCTCCTGTTTTCATTTTTTTTCTTTACATCTTCAAGCTTCACATTGCACTTAAGCTACACAATAGGCCTACAGCACAGCAGGCCCGGTGTGATGTGTGCGAGTGGAGAAGCTGCGCATGACACGTGTTGCGCAGATGTCATTACAAATGATATTTTGTAACTCTGAGCCTAACTTGTATAACTTTGTATACACTTGTTACTTAGGCCTACTTTGAAAAATATATAATATTATATATAATAGCTAGCTTTAGCTCCCCACCCAAGTAGGCTAATGATTTTTTTTTTTTTTTAAATGCTTGATCAAGGACCCGGCCCGGCCCGGCCCGAGGATAGTGGCTGGAAATATCGGCCCGACCCGACCCAAATTCGGGCTCGGGCTCGGGCAGAGAATCTAAACTCTACGCAGTGGGTGGTTAGGGATGTAAAGCTGGATCATAGAATTTAAATAGCAGGGAGCACATCCAGTAGGCCTAAGTATCCTATAGGCCAAGGTGAGAGATTTACATTTTATTCTATATGAAGAATAACTAGGAGAAGAGTTACATATGTCCGTTTAGGCTGATTGAAGACCATGCTGCAGTTATAACTGTAACAGTTGTAATCAGACTGAAGTAACCTTAAGGCATGCAGAAGTCCAATGAGAAATGGTAGTGTCCTCAGGTGGGAAAGACAGGTAAAGTTGAGTATTGTCCACATAGCAGTGATAGTCAAATCCATGGGAGTGAATGGTCTCACCCAATGAAGTGTAAATAGAGAAAAGTAGGGGCCCTAATGAAAGCAGCGCTTAACAGAAAAAGCCTGGCTGGAATTAGCATAGACTTTCAATTGAGGCCCAAGCCGTTCCACTATGTTCCATTCTGCAACATCGTAACAGCTGTGCGGTGACGATCAACACAGTTTCAACACATTGTATGCGATCTATTTGAAATATATAAATGTACAATTTCTACATATTACACAACTGAATATAAATAAAGGAGAGAAAATCACTAGCAATGTGTTAAGCCATTTTTGGTGGCATATCTCAAAATGATGAAGAAATATTTCTCTCTCTCTGTCAAGTTTACATTTGTGTCTCTATGTTTGTGACCTGATGTGTTTACACAAGTGATGATTTGTGCCATGTGTTTGTACAAGTGCACGTCATGTAACCCAAAGGCAGAGTAAACCTGTTTAGCTTACAGTGTCAAAAGAGAGAGGAAAGGAGAGGGGATAAGATCAGTTTATTCTTTACAAGAATTAAGTATTTCATATAATGATGTCCAATCAATTACCTTGGTGCCCTGCTGCGTCCATACAGGTGTGTAAAGTAGGATGTAGTTCTTCAATAGGATAATAATAGTGACAGCTCTCCTGTTTGAAAGCAATAATAAACAATAAATCCAGTACTCAAGAAAGCACTTTAGAATTGCCAAGTTACTAATGGCTATAGTAAGTAATCTCTTACCCCTGCATAGCTTTCATAAACTGTGCTGTTTGTTTCCATAGTACTTGCTGTCTGAGAAGTGGCTGCACTGGTTAACTCTGTGTTTATGTATCGGCCAGGGAGATTTATAGACCTGCACACAGAACAATAACACACAATAGACTGTTCAAGTGCATACAGTACACTATGAACAGAAGAAAGACCCTGAACAAGTTCTATCTGAAAGGTGTGCACAGAGTACACTGAAACACTCAAGTAATGGTAGAAGTATACTCATGCAATGCAAAAATGTAGGTACATGAATGGATACTTTGTAGCCTAGAAATCTAGAATTACATTTGCTGCCAGGGCTAGTCTAGCAACTCTCCGTTGGCTTGTGAGCTCGAAAAATTAAACTTCTATCAGGCCAATCAAATCGTGTATAGAGTCGTTAGGCGGGCTTAACAATAGACCTCATGTATGCAAACGTGAGGGATGCTTACAGTGCCACCCTCCTTCCCCCACTGGGGAAGTCGGACCATAACCTCATTCATCTTCAGCCAATGTACAAGCCAAAAGTTCAGAGGCTACCAGTTGCCACGCGCACCTTCAGGAAGTGGACACCGGAAGCGGATAAGGCTTTGAGAGACTGCTTTGAGTCCACTGACTGAAGTGTGCTACTGAATGGAGAGAACTTAGAGGAGGTCACACATTGCACTACTGACTATCTGAACTTCTGTATGGACATTGTTGTTCCCACAAGGACTGTACGCTGCTATCCAAATAACAAGCCTTGGATAACCAGTAATGTCAAGACCCTTCTCAATAGGAAAAAGATGGCGTTTAAGGAGGGGGACATGGCAGAGCTGAGGCGAGTACAGGGGGAACTCAAGAATAAGCTGAAAGAGGCTAAGGAGGACTACAGAAGGAAGATGGAACAGAAGTTGCAAGAAAACAACATGAAGGAGGTGTGGGACTGTATGAAATCCATCACTGGCCTTAAGAAGAGCAGCAGCTCTGTGGAGGGAGACCTGGACAGGGCGAACCAGCTGAACCACTTTTACCACTTTTACTAGTGCAACACTCACCCCCACCATCACTGGATATTGCACCCCTCCCCCACATGGCGACCACGAACAACGAAGTGACAACGGCTTCAGTCAACAGCCATCAGACAAACAGACCCCAGATGCTGCCCCCCTCCCATCCCTTCCCCCCCTCCATCATCACTGCTGTTCAGGCTATCGCACCTCTCCCCCACATGGTGACCACGAGCAGTGCAGCAACAATGGCTTCAGCCAACGGCCATCAGTCTCTAGCCACATGACAACCCTCTCAGAAGCACCCCTCCTCCTCCTCCTCCTCCCCCTCCACTCCCCTCATCCCCCCATCATTACAGCTGATCAAGTAAGTTATCTTTAAAAAAAACTTCATCCTCGTAAGGCAGCCGGGCCTGACAGACTGTGTCCAAGGCTGCTCAAGGCCTGTGCTGCTGAACTGGGGGAGCCACTGAAGCACATCTTCAACTGGAGTCTACGTCTCGGACAAGTTCCAACACTGTGGAAGACATCATGTCTCACCCCCGTCTCCAAGAAACCACACCCCAGTGAGCTTAATGACTTCAGGCCTGTCGCTCTAACATCATATGTGATGAAAAAAATGGAGCGACTGGTCTTAGGTATGCTCAGACCCCAGGTACATGCACTAGACCCGTTACAGTTTGCATAGCAGGAGAAAGGGGGCGTGGACGATGCCATCACTTATCTTTTACACAGGACACATTCTCACCTAGACAAGGGGAAAAGTGCTGTGAGAATCATGTTCTTTGATTTCTCAAGTGCTTTTAACACCATCCAACCCCTCAGACTGGGAGACAAGCTCTTGCAGATGGGTGTGGACACTCACCTGGTAACCTGGATTACAGATTACCTGACCGAGCAACCACAGTTCGTCAGACTGAAGAAATGTCTCTCTGACACTGTGATCAGCAGCACCGGAGCGCCACAGGGAACTGTGCTCTTTCCAGTCCTGTTCACCCTGTACACATCTGACTTCTGCTACAACACCGAGTCATGCCACATGCAGAAGTTTTCTGACGATACTGCAATTGTGGGGTGTATCAGGGACGAGCAAGAGGAGGAGTACAGGAGCCTGGTGGAGGACTTTGTGCATTGGTGCAAACTCAATCACCTTCAACTCAACACTTCAAAGACCAAGGAGATGGTGGTGGATTTCCGCAGGTCTAAGCCCGCTCTGCTACCAGTCTCCATTGATGGGGTCAATGTGGAGCTGGTAAGCACAAGTATCTGGGTCTCCACCTGGACAATAAACTGGACTGGTCAGCCAACACTGATGCACTGTACAAGAAAGGACAGAGCAGGCTGTACTTCCTGAGGAGGCTGCAGTCCTTCAATGTGTGCAGCAAGCTCCTCAGGATGTTCTACCAGTCTGTTGTGGCCAGCGTCCTCTTCTATGCAGTGGTATGCTGGGAAGGAAGCACAAAGAAGAAGGATGCTGGGCGACTTGACAGGCTGGTAAGGAAGGCTGGCTCTGTAGTGGGAGCTGAACTGGAGTGCATCACTTCAATATCTGACAAAAGGACCCTGAACAAACTGATCAACATCTTGGACAATGAATGTCATCCACTCTACAGCACTATTAAAAAGCAAAAGAGCTTGATCAGCTGGAGACTTCGCTCACTGCCATGCACAACTGAAAGGCTGAGGAAGTCATTTGTCCCCAGGGCCATTGAACTGTTCAATGTCTCACTAAAGGGAAGAGGAGAGATAGACTTCTCTGCTTAGTCTGTCTGCCTCTCCACCTGCTGCTTTACTACTGTTTTACTAATGTCCACAGCCTAATGTTTTCACTACTGTTTTACTGCTACACTGTTTTTCATGCTATATTAGCACACATGATCAATGGCTGCGGTCAGGCTTCTGCTACAATACTGAATGAATGAATGGCTATAACCCTATTACCTCAACCTGTTCTTGCACTGACATAGTTTTTTTATATTACCTTGTCTACATTATACTTTACTCTCCTATTTGTCCATATTATTTATGCTGGTCTCTAGACCTTATTCTTGCACTGTTGCACTGTTGGACTAATGTTGGACTACTTTTCGTTTCGCAGGTCTGCATTACAACCAATCAAATAAGCGCATCCCTGCCTCCGATAGCTGGATACAATCAAGATAACTTAAGAAAAATAGTAGGATTGCAGGAGCGGAACGTAGGCTTTATTGAAAGTGAAAATAGGGAATACTTAAAAAAAAGTGCCTTTGCACCAAAAAACGGGACATTTGGTGTCCCGGGAAAGATTATCAATTTTCCGGGAAAGACATTAAAAAAAGAGAACAATCCCTGGAAAACCAGAACGTGTGGTAACCCTAGTGGGAGAAAGTCACCATTTTCCCCGGAACAGGTAATTTAAGCATCCAAATGATTTCTAAACGGGTTTATCAAGTTGAAATAGTTGCCATGTTCCCCTTTAAACAACAACGAAAGCAGAGTGCATACACGCTGCTCACACACATAGACAGTAGCCTAGGCTAAAAGAAAAAAAAGCTTGCAGCTTGCTCCTCTGGTGTAGCCAATGGAAACATATCTTTGCAAAAGTTCTGTGGCTATTCTGTGCTCGTCCCATACGGTTCGTGCATGACATTTTTAGTGTAAATTTGTTTGATGGCCTATTGTTATTCTCTCTCTCTCTCCCTGCCCCCCTCATCCTCTGCCAGCCTGGTTAATGTTTCACTGGTAGTTGTGTTCCTACAAAGCTCTTGCCTTTTGTCATATGCACAGAGCTGAAGTTAAAGGACAATTCTGGCGCAAAATGAACCTAGGGGTTAATAACACATGTGTACCAAGTTCGTCCGTTCTCTGTGATATGTTATCCTAATCCTAATCCTAATTATGCTAATCGAACGTGACCAGTTTTACCACAAACCACTAATAAGTGTTTACAGCTAGTCTTCGGGGCACACGCAAAGTCAAAAGAAATCGCTATTTCTATACCAATAACAAGGCTCAAAATAGCACCAGACTTCCACGGTAGCATAATGAGGGGCCCTACATGTAAACCGAAGCATTGAGAACTTTGTAAGTGTACGGACAGTTTATTAAAAAGCTGGTTCAGAAACAGTACCGTTCACGTATACAGGCTGGCGTCATCTTGGGAAAACAATCACGTGACAAATCAGCTCACGTTGCACGACGTTGGACTGGAGCAATGCGAGCTGAACTGTCACGTGACTGTTTTCCCATGAGGCCAACCATTAGGGCTAAAACTAGGGGGAAAAGAAAGAAAAATGATACCTGACACTTTAATATTCAAGTTTAGAGGTAAAGTAAGGATTTGTCCACCTACAGTGGCCTTTACTTTGAAAAGGCCACTTCATTCACGCATTATGTGACGTGAAGCTGCGTGAAACTGTAATATCACTTTCAGCCACTGTGCATCGCTCTGCCACTGTACGTCGCTCTGTCAGTAGCCCGCCTGCCGCCCCTTCTGAAAAATCAGGAGCCTCATGGCCTGACCACGACATATCACCCGCAGTCTAACCAGACAGAATGTGTAAACCATACAATCAAGACTGCAATCAGAGCGTATGCAGGACAAAAGCATAGGGACATAATTGTTGCCGAGAGGAATCCCAGCCTACAAATTCAATAACAAAATGAATCATGCATAATTAAAAATTACCTCGATTTAGGCTACTTGGGTATGGCATAAGGCTTGGCTACATAGTGTTAGAACTCCTACGGACTTTCCCCTAAAGATGCCAGCTGCAGCAGCAACATTTCCGGAAAGGTACTGGCTTGATGAAATTCATTCTGGACTCTCTATCCGACCACATAAAGACCTCGGGATACTTCGGTTTGGCTTTACTCACTACCACGTAAGTGTAATGTTGTTTGGAACTGTAGAAGAGGTATAAAAATAGCGTTTTGTAGCGGCGAAATTACATGCCCTGGTCACTTCCAGGCTAACGAGTTTTGACTAAAAACTGTAAAATCAAACTTTCTCAAAACACATCCGAATGACATGATTTTGATGTCAACTCAACGTATGTACTCCCAATCATCCGTAAATTGATCTAAAGTGCATTTTACTCCGGATAATTCCTTTAAAACTTAATACTAAGTGGTTTTGAGCCATTTTAAATCGCTGAGCTGCAGCGTCTCGCGTTTAGACTGTGTGCTCCTCCTCCGTCTACTGACAGCCAGGGTGTATACATTTCTTCTACGGCTGCAAACGGGATTCACTCGCAGTTGAACAAATATTTCTTTATTAGGGCAGGGCAGGCATATTTCTGGCTATTAAATTATTTCTAAACCAGTCTGCTAAAGTCTGTAGTGAAGTATGTGTAGGGTTTTCCATCTGCTGTTTATTTTGCAAGCCAATAGCCGCTTCATTCTGATACTGTAGCTCTATTTGGTAAGGACACGGCTCCATTTCTTTTTACGAGACACCCTGCTCACAAGAGCCACCTGGTGGTTGTTTGGTTTATTGCAGCGTCATTGCAGCGTCACTGGGGAAATACAAATTAAAGTCGCGTGATCGCGCGTGAGGTCACGTGCGAATCACGTGTGAAGCTAGCCAATTTGAAGTAATGCCCACTGTATTCACATCCCAGTTACAGGTGACCCTTGGCATGTGTCTAGGGCGGAGTAAGTATGGTTGTGGTTCAGTGTGAGCTGGCTGTGTATGAGTAAAGTGGGAAACACCTGTGTGGGCTGGGTGAATGGGGTATGAATGTGTGCCTGCGTATGTCTGCTGTGGAGGCATGAGTGAAGCGCCTGTGTGTCTAGGGCGAAGGGAGTATGAGTGTGTTTGCATATGCCCAGACAGTGGGTGTGCGAGTTGGAAATCAGAGTGGGGCAAGGAAGAGTCCATAGTGGGCGCGAGAACAGGCATCCCAGCTGCAGTAGCCTGTGCAGCACTCGTAAACTTGTCATGAGGTCCCGCTTCCCCAAACACAAAGTCAAATCCATACTCTTCTTGCTCATCACTTGCCACACTGTCTACACCCTCAGTCTCCGTCCCCTGTTGTGGTGCGTACTGGAGCTAGCTTGGCAGTGAAACCCGCTGAAGCGTCTGACCAAGGGTGAGCCTTCAGACTGACCAAGTCACCGATATGGAATGAAACTCCTCTGCGTTTCTTATCATAGTGTTTCTTCTGCGTCTTTTGACTGCTTGCCACTGATTCCCTCATGTGCTCATATGCCTCCTGCAAAGCTGAGGTAAGCTCCACCTTGTAATCATAAACCGAGTCTGCCATGCACCCAGGACTTGGTGCCAACCATAAATCAAGGGGTGTGTTCAAGTCCCTGCCTTACATGAGAAATGCTGGTGTGTCTACCGTACTCTGGTGTGGAGCAGTCCTCAATGCAAAAGGGATGAGAGGCAAGTGGAGGTCCCAGTCCCTATGCTCTGATTGCAGTCTTGATTGTATGGTTTACACGTTCTGAGGGTTAGACTGCAGGTGATATGTCGTGGTCAGTCTGTGGTCTGAGCCAAAGGCTGAAACTACTGCTTCAAAAAAAATCACTCACAAACTAAACACCCATGTCTGAAACCAGGTGTGCGGGAGCCCCATGTCTTGCACCTCTGAGACAAACTTATGTGCTGCAACCACTGCTGTAGTTTCTTTAACAGGATATATTTCCACCCATTTTGTGAAATGAAGACTAAAATGTACTCCTTCCCATGGCATAACCTGGGGAGGGGACCCATGATTGGTTGGTTTGGACAGCTGACACGCTACACAGGAACGGACATATTTCTTGACATCCCCCGCATTCCTGGCCAGTAGACCCGCTTCTGTAAACGCCCCAGAGTCTTAGTTATTCCCAAGTGGCCGGCAATGGGGTGGTCATGGAAGTATTTTAGCAGAGTTGCCTGCAGTACTTCTGGCGCATAGAAACGTAAATCCCCATAGATATATATACTGACTAGATGTCGCCTTGACGACTGCTGTTCATTGGAACGAATGAGTCAATCGAGACGCCATCTTGCCGCGGTGGCCCACTCCTCTATAATGCATTAACGTCAATCTGAGCAAAGATCTAGCGAAAATAAAATCACCATAAATCGTCAAAATCTCAAGCAATTATCTAGTTTTTTGGGTTGTTCCAACTGACAGGTATGTATTTATGGTCGAGTCTAGAGAAAACTAAGCTTTTGACGATAATAAAGATACATTTTACCCGTCTAGCCCCATAGACTCCCATTCATTCTGCACTAGCTAGCGGCGGCCCTTAGAGGAACAATGAGTGAACTGCAATTAGGTTCGATACAATGAAAGTAAACAGACTCTCCGTAGACAGCTCTGGTTGAGGCCACATAGGCCTACCTCTCGTCTCGTTTACTCGTGTAAGTTGTAATCTTACCAGAAGTTGCTGTAGATCTGTAGAACATTTACTTCCGTGCTTTAACGTCTTGCTGGTCTGCTACTTCATACGCCAGTCGTTACTTTTTTAATCATGGGCCAATGCTATGGGCAAACGAGATGTAGCTTAATTCACAAATGACAAAGCCAAGTGATTTTCTTACGTTTCAACAACAACGAAACCGAGTTTGCCATCATTGTGAGTATTTCCCAAATTTGTCGCTAATCGCTAAAAAGGTTTTCTGTCGCTGGGGATGGCCAAACGTCGCTAAATAAGTAACTCTGACAATACGGGAGAACTAGTTTAGAGCTTCAGATCCCCGCTACAAGATGGCGGCGGTGTTGACGCATGCTGAGAAGCCGAAGGCGACATCTAGTCAGTATATATATCTATGGTATATGGTATATCTCTTGTCTATGTAGTAGAGCACACCATCTTGAATGAAAAAGTCTGACGAATTCACACAGGAGCCGCTCTCTAGGTATAGCATATGGCTGAAATGACTTGGTCAGCCTGCTGGAGTAACTGGAGCTGTGTCTCGTCTTCCAACACCAATGCCGGCTGCCGCCTGAGGTTCAAAGAAGCAACTGTAGCATAGAGTGGTAACAGGTCTACTGGTTCACTGGAACCACTGGACGGGTTACGGGATAGGGCATCAGGTGCTAAATTGACAGAACCAGGTCTGTGTATAATCTCAAAGTCAAAGTCCTGCAGTCGCAAACACCATCTGGCTAATCGGTTTGAGGGGGAGGGTCTTGTCATTAACCACCTCAAACAATTGTGGTCTGTCATCACTGTGACAATAGAGCCTTCAATGTAGGGTTGGAAATGCTCCAGAGCCCAGATCACCCCAAAGCACTCCTTCTCCGAGGTGGAATATTGGCGCTCAGATTTGTGCAGGGTCCTACTCGCAAAGGCGACAGCCCTCTCTAAGCCATCCTCTCTGACCTGAGTCAGTGCGGCTCCAAGGCCCACATCGCAAGCATCTGTGTGCACTGTAAAAGCCTTTTTTAAATCAGGTAACACAAGGATTGGCGCACTGACTAGCCGCTATTTTAAGCAATCAAATGACTCCTGGCACTCAGTGGACCAAACAAATGGGGAATCCTCTCATGAGGGCAATCATCGGCTCTGCAATACGGGCACACCCAGAGATGAACCTACGATAGTAACTTGTCATTCCCAGGAATTGGCGTACATTTTTAAGCGTCTTTGGTACAGGGAATTGTTTGACTGCCGCCACTTTACCCTCGTCAAGACCAATGCCTTCCAGAGTTACAAGGTAACCTAAATAAAGCATCTTTGGTGTACAGAAATGGCATTTAGACAGTTTTAACTTCTGCTAAATGCCCCAACACCCTTCTAAGATCTGTTAAATGCTGGTGAAAGGTTGGGGAGGCCACAACAATGTCATCAAGATACAGCATGTAACAATTATGGGTGAGGCCTGCCAGGACTGTATTCATCAATCTTTGGAAAGTTGCGGGCGCATTTGATAATCCATAGGGCATTGTTTTAAACTGATAAAGCCCTTTGTGCGACACAAACACTGTCTTTGGTTTTGAGTCGGGAGCCACTATGATCTACTTTGACCTGCCAGTGCAAGGTCTAGCATGGAGATAAATTTACCACGTGCCAAAAAATCCAAAGAGTCATCCACTCTTGGGAGTGGGTAGGAGTCTTTCACTGTAGCCTTGTTAGCTTTCCTAAAGTCTACACAAAACCTTGGGTCTGTACCTGACTTTTCAACTATCACAATTGGGGAGGCCCAGGGCCCTGAGGTAGGTTCAATAATTCCATCTTCCAACATTTTGGTGATCTGTTCGTCAATGATTTTTCTTTTCCCAGGTGAAGCACGGTAGGGCGGAAGACACACTGGTTTTGCCATCCCAGTATCCACCATGTGGTTGACTAAAGAAGTACACCCCAGCAGTGGTGGATAGTAACCAGTGTTGGGAGTAATGCATTAAAAAAGTAATGTAATTACAGTAACCAGACGTGAACGGTAATGTGTTTCTTTTTAATAAACTGCCTGTACACTTACAAAGTTCTCAATGCTTCGGTTTACATGTAGAGACCCTCTATATGCTACTGTGTAAGTGTGGTGCTATTTTGAGCCTTGTTAGTGGTATAGAAATAGCGATTTCTTTCTACTGTACGTGTGTCCCGAAGGCTAGCGTTAAACGCTAATAAGCGGTTTGCAATAAAACTGGTCACATTCGACTAGCATGAAAACAAATCCCAGCGAACGGTCGAACTCGGTACACATGTGTCATTAACCCCTAGGTTCATTTTGCGCCGGAATTGTCCTTTAAGTTGTGAGTGACCTTTGGCCTTTGGGGCCTACATTGTCCCATAAGCCATAACTGCAACCATTATATTGTTCTTTTGTTAGCCTTAAGCCTAGCTCAGTCATTATGACATACCACATCACCTCCTGCCGTGTAATGAGCTGCATTGAACACATGAAGATCTATTGAGAACACCAAATCCATATTTCCTGTTATTTTGGTGAAAGTAATGTAAGCGTAGTGTAATGCCTTACAATTCAAAGACAGTAATATTGTGATGTAACAAATTACTTTGAGATGACGGTAACAAGTAATAAATAATGCATTACGCTTTTGAAGTAACTTGCCCAACACTGATAGTAACGCGTTACAAGTAATGCAAATGAGTAAAAAAAAAGTACTTTTTTTGGGTAACGAGTACTTTCCACATTCCTTTTTTAAGGCTGTAATTTTACTCTTACTCGAGTAAATATTTGAACTAGAATTCTACTCTTTACTCAATTACATTTCCCATTGGGCCTTCATTAAAATTAGTATTTCGATAGAAGTACACATATCTGAGGGATTTCCGGCTGACGTTCGACATGTAAGGCTGCGAGGTCCTGAGCTCTGCATGCAACTTTTAATTTAATCTTTTTTTGAGCGTGCAGAATACAAATAAATATACCAATTAATCTTCCTAAACTCTTATAACTTTAGTCGAGTCACTTAGACGAAGATATAAAGCCTCTGCAGGGCATTTCGTTTAGTTTAAAAACAATGGCTAATCGCACGCACAAGTCAGCTAACTCGACTACTAGCAAGAAGGGTGCTAGCTCTCCCACCGAAGCTGATGCAGCACCACTAATTTCTTCGGAATCAGTCGAGAAAATTATGTCGGCGATTGAATCATTGGGCACGAAAATGGATACTCAGACGGCTGCCCTTCGTCAAGAAATAGCTTCCATTCGCCAAGAGTTGCATACCACCGTCAGCTCTCTATAGTCTGCTAACTCTCAGAGCACCAAACGCATTGATGACCTGGAGCAGTCTGCTACAGAGTGGAGCTCAACTGTCATGACCCTCGAAACTACAGTGAAAAGATTGCAGTCAGAAGTGTGCGGCTTGACAGAGAAGTGCTTGGACTTGGAAAGCCGTAGCTGTCGTCAGAATATCCGCCTAATTGGAATAGAGGAGGGTAAAGAAGGGAACAACCCGCGGCAATTCTGTGCGGCTGTATTGAAGGAAATATTGGACCTGGAAGACACACCACCTCTTGACCGTGGCCATCATTCACTGGCATCAAAACCTCGAAAAGGTGAGAGGCCAAGGCCGTTCATAATTCGAGTACATCATGGGGACGTGAAGGATCACATCCTCCACCTTTCAAGTCAAAAGACGAAGCTGTTTTACAAGGAGAAGCGCGTGCACATCTTTCCCGATTTTGCACCAGAAGTAGCCAAGAAGCGAGCTGCTTTTGCCGAGGTGAAGCAGCTCCTTAAAGGTAACAAGGATGTCAAGTTTGGTCTTCGTTTTCCTGCCATATTTTGTGTCACGTTCAAAGATGAGGAGAAATATTTTACTAATCCCGAACTGGCAGTATCCTACATAAAGGATAACATCCTCCCATCATCATGATCAGGTGTGGACATAACACATAGTTAGTCGACTTTGAGTTATTCAGGTTCATTTTTTTTCTTTGCTTTGAACAAAAAAGGAAGATAAAAATGCAAGGCTGCACTTTGTAGCATTGGACTTGGGGGTAGCCCTCCTTTATTGTATAGCTTAGCTTAGTTTTTTCCCCCATTTAATGATGCTGTGTGTAGTCATGGTATTTTGCACTGCTATATATTTTTCTTTTATGGTTGCTTGCTGAGCTTTGGGTCAATTTAGGTTAAGTTAGAGACCCAAGCTAGTGATTTTGAGCATTTTTCTCTTGGGGCTTATGCACTTTGTTTGGGATAGTAATGGGGGGTGGGGGGTAAGTGTCTTTTTTGTTTTTTCTCTGTTATTTTTCTTTTCACTTTGTCCACTTATGGTTGCACTTTACTTTGATTATTACTTTTGCCTGAGCCATAGATGCCATCTGTTACAAAATAGATTGTCATGCTTGTTCAATATCTACATTTCCAAATATGGCTCATTTGAATACGCCCTATAGGGGGAGTGGGCAGTCAATAAAGTTTACTAATTGGAACGTGAAAGGACTTAATCATCCTATTAAGCACACCAAAGTCCTTGCTCACCTTAAACTCTTGAAAACTGACATAGCTTTCCTTACTGAGACTCATATACGTGGGTCTGACTATAGTAGCCTGAGGAAAGGCTGGGTAGGAAAAAATCAATTTTTCAGGGTAAGGCCAGGGGTGCTGGGATTCTGATTAATAAATCAGTACCATTCATACTATCTGAAACCAAATCAGACCCTAATGGGCGTTTTGTTATTGTGGTTGGGTAAACTCTACAGTCTGCCTGTGACACTAGCTTGTGTTTATGCACCAAATTGGGATGATTCTAAATTTATGAGTAACTTCCTGTCAAGTATACCGTGCTTAGACACTCATCAACTTATACTAGCTGGTGATTGTAACTGTGTTGCAAAATGTCATTGTATGCTGATGATGTCCTTCTCTATATATCTGACCCTCTTGTATCTATTCCGCATATCATCACTATCCTTAAAGACTTTGGCAGTTTCTCAGGGTACAAACTCAACCTTGGAAAAAGCGAGCTCTTACCAATTACTACAGCTGCCACTCAGACCTCACTTCATTCACTACCTTTCAAAGTGACTAATAATAGATTTAATTATCTTGGTGTGTGTGTTACAAAGTCCCACTCTCAGCTTCTGAAGGCCAATTTTACCCCACTCCTAGAGCGTACCAAACAGGATCTCATACGCTGGTCCGCTATGCCTTTGGCTGGGCGAATCAGTATAATTAAAATTAATATCCTTCCCAAATTCTTATTTTTGTTTCAGTGCATCCCATATTTCCTTACAAAAACGTTCTTTACAAAGCTTGATAGTCTTATTTAATCTTTTATTTTGAATAACAAAACACCTAGGATCAGGAAATTGTTTCTACAAAGACCTAAAATACAGGGCGGGATGGCTCTACCAAATTTTCAAATCTATTACTGGGCTGCTAATATCAAAAGCTTATTGTGCTGGCGGTGGGATATATCACCCCTGGATTTGCCTGGCTGGTTACAAATTGAGTCCAATTCTTGCAGTCCAATCTCACTTTCAGCTCTTTTGTGTTCATCTGCTCCCCTGCCTTCACCCCAGACCTGTCAGAACCCAGTAGTTCTTCACTCCTTAAAAATCTGGTCTCAGTTCCGAAAACATTATGGGCTAGTTTCTATGTTAGTTTTATTCTCCTATTACAGGCAACCACTTATTCCCAGCCTCTTTAGATAATACTTTTACGAGGTGGCTTAAAAATTGAGTTTTAAATATCAAGATATAAGGATGGTGTTCTCATGTCATTTGATCAGGTTAAACAGGAGTTTTCCTTACCAACTAGTAACTTTTTCAGATACCTACAAGTGAGACATTTGATACAGAATCACCTCACTCAATTTCCCTCACTCAGAGATTCAGATTCAGAGAGATTTATTCATCACATACATAGTTATATTAGAATATATACCAAGCAGTGAAATGTAAGTCTGGTTAGCTTCATGACTGTGTAAAGTAGAAATAATTTAAGTAAACAGATAAGATTAAAAGTTAATAATAAGTTAATAATAAATAATTCAAAATAATATAATAATAATGTGACATGAATAATAATAAATAAATAATAATAATAATAATAATAATAATTTTATTAAAATGGGATGGAGTCCATGGTGTTCATAAGAGTTGGCATGTCCATGTTGAGGAGTCTAATGGCCTGAGGGAAATAGCTTTTCCTTAGTCTCTCAGTTTTGGCCTTCAAACTGCAGAAGCACTTGCCTGACTTCAACAAACTGAACAGACAGTTACTGAGATGGGTGGAGTCCTTTACGATTTTAGTTGCTCTGTTCTTGCAACAGCTGATGTATATATCATGCAGGGAGGGGAGAGAAGTCCTAGAGATGCGCTCGGCTGAGCGCACCACTCTCTGCAAGGCGTTGTGGTCTTTCTCAGTGCTGATGAATCAAGAGAGGGTTGTAAGTCTACTGCTGCCTCCTTCTGAAGTCTACAATTAGCCCCTTGGTTTTGCTAACATTCAGTTGGAGACAGTTTGCCTGACACCAGGCTATCAGCTTTTTCACCTCTTCCTAGAAGGCAGTCTCATCGTTGTCGGAGATGAGGCCCAGGACTACTGTATCATCAGCAAACTTAACGATGGAAGTGGAGCTGAGATGACACACAGTCATTGGTGTAGAGATGAGCAGATGATGTTTTTAATAAGTCTCTCAAACACCTTCATCACTAGTGATGTGAGGGCTATAAGTCGATAGTCATTCAGGCATGACGGTTTGTTATTTTTTGGCACCGGGACTATAACTGATTGTTTAAAACAAGTGGGGACCACTGACTGAGTTAAAGAGTAATTGAAGATAGATGTAAACACTCCAGACAGCTGATCAGCACAGGATCTCAACAGGATCTTAACATCAGGGCCGGCTGCCTTCCTGTTAACCTGTTAACTCGTTTCAAAGCTTTCCTAACCTCATCCTCCGACACGACTCCCACCAAAATCTAGACTTGATTCAATCCTTGAAACCCCACCTGAGGCGAAGGGGACAGTGTCAAGGTTATATACAGCGATATTTGAAATGGAGGGTTCCTCATTGTCAATAATAAAAGAAAACTGGGAAAAGGATATGGATGCCAACATAACTGAAAATCAATGGTCTGCCATCATTCAAAGAATTCACTCTTCCTCCATTTGTGCAAGGCATAGTCTTATTCAGTTTAAGATTGTACATAGGCTTCATATGTCCAAGGTTAAACTATCTAAAATATTTCCAGGGGTTGACCCTATTTGTGACAGATGTAAGCAGGCACCTGCCACTCTATACCACATGTTTTGGTCATGTTCTAGTTTAACAGCTTTTTGGTCCTCAATATTTGAAGTATACTCAGCGATTTCAGGTTTAACTGTTGACCCCTGCCCTTTCATTGGACTTTTTGGCGTTCCATCAGAGGACTTTCCTTTTCAAAAGTCACAACTAAACTGTATAGCCTACTCCTCCCTTTTAGCTTGGCAACTCATTCTTTTAAATTGGAAGAATGACAAACCCCCTTCCTTTGGCAGATGGATCTGTGATGTCATGTTTTTCCATAAGATAGAAAAAATCAGATACACACTAAATGGATCAATGGGGAAATTTGATGTAGTATGGCAACATTTTATCTCACATGTGGAACAACTTACAATGCACCTTGGCTCTGAATAGCGGTTGTACAAGATGACTTTGTAACTACTATGTGGACTTTTTCTGTGTAATGTATGGGTTTTTTTTATTTTATTATTTATTTATGTGTTAGTTTGTTTCTGGAGTTTTTGTGTTTACTGTCTTTGTGTATTTGACTGAAACCACAATAAAAATACATTGACCAAAAAAAAAGAAGTACACATATCTTCGTTGACTGGAATACAAACATACACGTTAGCGACACGTCTTCCCTAGGTTGCAACATTGTTGCAATTACACAGCAGAGGAGACGAGGCGACCGTTATGTTGGGACTGAGGACTAGAAACGCCATGGATGCAGAGATGAACACAAGTAACCTACTACCAAAAGCAGCCCCCCAATCGTGTGGTCAACCCCTGGCCACATCTGCCACACTGTTCCATCCCATGCGAAGGAAGGGAGACAACTGTATAATGAAAGGCTTTGTCACCCTAAGATTAACAATATCAGCCTTCAAAATGTTGAGGTAAATTGCATTGTTTTCTTTCACTGGTTCTCGTAGTGCTACCTAGCGAGCTAGTCCTAGCTGCTTTTGAACTAGAACAAACCTAGCAGTAGGCTATTTCTTGACATAACTCTGGGGTCTCCAAAAACAGGTAGCCTGCGGGATACCTATACAGGTGGGAAAGACAGGTATCATTTGCATAGCAGTGACAAGCGAATCCATGGGAGTGAATAATCTCACCCAAATAAGTGGTGTAAATAGAGAAAAGAAGGGGCCCTAATACTGATCCCTAAAACCACACCTGTGGTGAGGTCATGAGACTTTGATACCTGTGCTTGCCAAGACACGCTGAATGAAGATCCTTTAAGATATTAACTTAGACAATGCTCAGACAATGTAGAGAGGAGAATGTCATGATTAACTGTGTCAAAGGCTGCAGATAAGTCAAGTAGAATTAACACTGATGACTGAGCAGAGGATTTAGTTGAGACATAGTTTGTACATGTGTTATTATGGTGGTTATTCTGCTCTTATAAGGTAACTGCTAATACACTACATATATTTGTATTTCATTTATATTACTGTAAACCACCTTCTGTAAACCAACTGTATACTACTGTCTACACTGCACTATATCTTGTTCTGTCTATGCACCACCTGTCTATACTTTGTATGTCACATTTCACTTTTCTGATTTTTTGCACTTCTGGTTAGACACAAGCTGCATTTCGTTGTCTTTTTACTCTGCACAATGACAATAAAGTTGAATCTAATCTAAAAAAGCATAGGCCATCCAATCATTTAATGCGGTCAGGGTAAAATGATACAATTTGATAAAAGCTTAAGAGAACTCACCCCTCCATTTCTGTCTTCTCCCCTTTCAACACAATACCTGTAACATCTAGAGGAGGGAGTGAAAAAGAGACAGATTTTGTGGTAGGACAGAACAGCAACTAAATAAAGGAAGGCATGTACAAAGTAAGGAAAGTAGCTGGATATCATAAAGGATTTAGATTGAGTCCCTGCATACCAGGCTTTTTCATTTGGAAAAAAAAGCTGTCTGTTACCTATTTGATTTTTGTCTTTTCTCCATCTTACTAATATGAAGCAGCTCAGACAGGAAATGGTGAACAGTATGGCCACACCCGCAGCTACCATCAAAAAATAGTGCCAAACACCAAAGAATTCTGCAACCACAAAATGACAATATCTTTGAAAGAAAATAATGGCATTTAGATATATTTGACATAAGAATGTTTTAACAACTGTGCCAACATTCCTCAAATCTTAATCACTGACTTTCAACTCAAGGGTAATATCATAATAATCAAACAAAATATCAGTGCACTCCTTAACAATTCACAGAACTTTTAAAGGAATAATGGAGGAAATGTATTTGTATTGTATTTGTATTGGCCATTGAGCTTAAAAAGGAAGAAGATTGCCTTTTGTGATAAAGTTATTGTCCCCTGGAGAGTGTTGCTGTACGGTTGGGTCTTCTCCTACTGAAGAAAACATGAATATTTGTGTGAATATCAATAAGCCATGACAAACACTGCATGGAAACACTGAATCAATGGAAACTAGAATTGCAATTCCAAGGAATTACCAGTGCATGAAAATGCAAAAGTTGTGATGTAAAATATCATGTATAGTTAAAATAGATAATGCAGAGATGGTTACTAAGGTGATGCTAGGATAGGCATGGTGGTTGCATAGCTTAATAAAAGTTGATAGTTTAAAAGTAGACAGTTTAAAAGTTGAATGTAGATAGCTTAAAAGTTGTTGACAGATAGATAGTTGTTGATGTTGATACACATAGTTTAATGGATGTTGATTGGCAGAAAGTTTAATGAATGTTGATTGACAAATAGTTTAATGGCTCTGTATACGTAGATAATTGACAATAACTGACAGTTGGAATGATTCTAATGTTTGCTAAAAGTTATGGTTAACAATGTTAACTATGCTAACAATGTTAACTATGCTAAACATGTTACTTAACTAACTTAGCTAATGTTTTCTAGCAGTTATGCTAACCATGTTACTTAGCTAACTTAGCTAATGTTTTTAGTAGTTATGCTAACAATGTTAACTATGCTAACAATGTTAACTATGTTAACAATGTTACTTAGCTAATTTAGCTAATGTTTTCTAGCAGTTATGCTAACTATGCTTACAATGCTAACTAGCTACAATTGGTGGGACTCATAGGGGCAGCCGTGGCCTACTGGTTAGCGCTTCGGACTGCCGGTTCGAACCCCGACCAGTAGGCAAGGCTGAAGTGCCCTTGAGCAAGGCACCTAACCCCTCACTGCTCCCCGAGCGCCGCTGTTGTTGCAGGCAGCTCACTGCACGGGGATTAGTGTGTGCTTCACTTCACTGTGTGCTGAGTGTGTTTCACTAATTCAAGGATTGGGATAAATGCAGAGACCAAATTTCCCTCACGGGATCAAAAGAGTATATATACTTACTTACTTAGTTGATGATATGACAACTTACAGTTGGAATGGCTATACAGTTAAAAAGCTGAAGCTGAACTAGACGCAGGAATTTGGTGGGAAGAATAATAATAACTAGAAAATGTAATTCCAAGGAATTACCAGTGCATAAAAATGCAAAACTTTTATTTTGAAAACGTTGTGGAAAGAGGATACAGCTAGCGGGAGTCATAATTGATGACAACTGACAGTTTGAATGGCTGACCAGTTAAACAGTTAGATAGTTTAACCCTCTATACCCAAGTGGAATTCTACAACAATGCCCCAGATTCCTGGGAATTCTAAGAGAAAAGGGCAATTTGAGAAACATTTCAAATAACCAAGAATAACTAAAAATCGAATGAAAAGTGTCAATTGTAAGTTTCTTTCAGTTTAAAGATTAGAAATTGCTCTTTCAAATGATATATGATCCATTAAGAATTATATATTCATGTTTCCCATAGACGGCCATAGGCCTACTCACTTACAGTCTCAAAGTTTTTCACTAACAAAAAGTTATAAATATGGAGACATTGGCCTACTTGTATACAAATACATTTTCCTGACATCCATAAGCAGAAAACACAACGGTGGTTCCCGCTTTGGTTATTAGTCAACAAAAACTCATTTAGAGAGACATACATAAGTAGTAGTTTGCAATAACTATCTATAAGTGGGATAACGATAATGTTAGCTTTACTGTACATGCCAGAAAGGGGTAATGTTAATGTTATGTGTTAAGATATAACTGCAAATAAACCTGGCATGGGTTTATCATAAACTTTATTGTTAATTAGGCCATGACCCATCATTGAATTATGCCTATATTTTGCTGGTGCTAGCTAAACTCAAACTGACTTTCACAGTGACAGCCATACGATTTTTTTTATGCCAGAGAGGCAGCTAAGTCAGTCATGACAAACGGGAGGATGCGTCACTTACATCAAAACATGGTGGATGCACATCAATACTATCTCATCTAATGAGAAAAGACTCGGACGCTTGTTAGAAGCCATAACTCCAGAGGCACCGTAAGTCCTCAGCCGGTCAGTCAACAGGCTAAACTCAAAAATACCGGAGAAATGTCAATAGCGACCTAGCCATTTAAGTGTGTCAAAATAAAAGTCTGGTGTTTATTTATCCACTAACGCTGTATTATTTCATGTATGAAGGTTATATTGTAGCAGATGTCTCTTTAAGAATTGCGGCCGGCCGCGGCCGTTACAGGAGAATACAGAACGGCCGTCGACGGCCGCTACGGGGTATAGAGGGTTAAATGGCTAAATTATTTAATAGGGAATTATTGTAGTGAGGACTTTTATTTTGAAAAAGTTGTAGGACGGGAAAACAGTTGGCGGGAGTCACAGTTGATGACAACTGACAGTTGGAATGGCTGAACAGTTCAATAGTTGGATAGTTTAAGTAGTTAAATTATTTAATAGGGAATTATTGTAGTGGGGACTTTTATTTTGAAGCAGTTCTGGGCAGAGGAAACAGTTGGCGGGAGTCACAGTTGATGACAACTGACAGTTGGAATGATTGAACAGTTAAGTAGTTGAGTAGTTTAAATGGTTAAATTATTTAATAGGAAATTATTGTAGTGAGGGCTTTTATTTTGAAACAGTTGCAGGCAGAGGAAACAGTTGGCGGGAATCATAGTTGATGACAACTGACAGTTGGAATGGCTGAACAGTTCAAGAGTTGAGTAGTTTAAATAGCTAAATTATTTAATAGTGAATTAATAGATTTGCATAGGTAGATAGTTTAGTGCAGCGGTCCCCAACCACCGGGCACGGGACATTCCTAACCGGGCCGTAGCCTACAACAAGAGTTTAAAAAAAAATGCATGCAAACTAAATAAACTCAATTTAATTCGCAATAATGTCACATTCGCAATAATACCCACTGACGATGGTGAGCCAGATACCTCAAAGAAAAAGAAGGGGTCATTCAATACGAAATATGACGAGTCATATTTAAAATATGGTTTCTCAGAGACCGGTGACTCGCATGCACCAAGTCCTTTATGTGTGGTATTTGGCAATAAGTTGTCAAATGAAGCAATGAAACCATCAAAGCTAATTCGACATCTAGAGTCCAAGCATCCTACACTTAAAGACAAACCCCTTGAGTTCTTTGAGCGTAAGAAACGCGAGCAAGAAGGACAAAAAACTAGTGCGTAAAGCAACCACATCGGTGAACGTGGCTGCACTAAAAGCCTCATAGTGGCTAGTCGGAGAGGGCTCCCACTGATTATCTATCTATCTATAAAGCAAGAAGCGTTTGTGTGTCTGTGTGTGTGTGTGTGTGTGTGTGTCTGTGGCACGCATATCTCGCTGACCGTTTGTCAGACTGATTACAGGCAGGTGTCTTGCTACGGGCATGAGTAAGTGCACTGCCGAATTTGACGTTGTTTGAATAAGAAATGCAAAAGATATCGTTAAATAGCCTATATCGGTAAAAGAAGCACGCATTGGCTTTCGCCGCTAGCCACTCCCCCTCCCACACAGCATGTAGGACTGTAAGCTACCAGTGAGGATAGAAGCAGGGCTTTGGCAGAATTGGATCAGTGTAGGTTACACGGGTAAAAACTTAAGCGAGTGCAAGATAACTCCACGGATTTTGCAACAACACGCCAACATGCCAACACACACAGGTAGGCTATGCAGTGGCTCTTCAAAATTACGTAAAAAATGATTTGCAATAAGCGGACACTTCGAATAGCCCTGGCTACTTTGGACTGTCTTTAGACTTTGAATAAGCACACGACAATTCAAACTGCAAGGTCCTAAATTGAAACGAACGATAATGGTCCCGAATCAAAGAACGTCCCAGAATGCCACACATGCAAAGCATAACCAGCGACAAGCAACGAGTGGCAGACAGTGTGATGTCACTTATGAATAGCCCAGGCTACTTTGGACTGTCTTTAGACTTTGAATAAGCAAACGACAATTCCAACTGCAAGGTCCTAAATTGAAACGAGCGATAATGGTCCCGAATTAAAGAACGTCTCAGAATGCCACACATGCAAAGCATAACCAGCTACAAGCAACGAGTGGCAGACAGAGTGTGATGTCACTTATAGGCCACCAGAGACTGTTTTTGAGTCACACCGTTGCAAATTCCATATGATGCATCATTCCACAAAATGGTTTGTTTTCTCTATCATCAAGTTATTCAATAGGCTAAGCATATAGCCTTGACTCAAAACAGCTGTTAGGATTATGTCATTTTGATTTGTAAAAAATGTCACATGCAGCCATGCTTAAATTCTGCTTACTTCACATGTATTATATTATTATATTATCTGTAGGCCTATTCATTATTGAATGCTTACCTGGAATTATTATCATCCTATTTTTAAAGCAGGCCTACCTGCAGGCATGTAATTGGGCATGTTTGAACGGGCACTGCACTAGTATTCGTAATGCACGTTTAGTTCCCATGTTTTGTTACCATATTTTGTTAAGCATGTTCACACATGATAGATGTAGCTTCAAGTTGTTCAATTTTCATAGTTCATATTGTTCAATTTTCACTTCTTCAAGTTCACGTTTTTCACATTTTTAAGAGTTCGTTACCTTCACTGTTCATACATAACTGGAGCTAGTTCTTTTCAAGTAATGCACACTGTACACAACACGGAACCCCGAACCCCCCACCACCACCACCACCACCACCGGTCCGTGAAAAAAAAATGGGAATCAAACCGGTCCATGGTACATAAAAGGTTGGGGACCCCTGGTTTAGTGGATGTTGATAGACAGATAGTTTAATGGATGAGGTAAAGAAAAAGAAGTGAAAGAAATTGGGGAAGATAAAAATGAGCTATCCAATTCAATGGAGAGAGACACAGAGAAGAGGTTCCATTGAAGTTGCTGCAGTCAGTGAGAGAGCGCTGGTGCAGTTGTTTGCATTCTAAGTCATTAATAGCCCTTGGAATGTGTCTTATATCCTTGTAAAATGGAGAGACACAGAGAGAGTTGGCCTAGTTGAGCAGAAAGCAGTTGATACGGGTGCAATCAGTTTAATTGGCTCTGTGAGGGGGCCTAGTTGAGCAGCTGGCAGTTGATACAGGTGCAAATCAGTTTGATTAGCCCATTGTGATGTCATAGTGCCAATGCAAAAGGGGAAAAATAAGCTTGATTTATGTTAATATCTCAAAAAGTATAAAGTTTACAAAAACGAAAAATACATTCCTCAAGTGTCCTTTTCAAGACCTACGTTACAAAGTTTGAACAAAGTTTCTATGTTAAACGGTTAAAGCTGAATTAGATGCAGAAATTTGGTGGGAAGAAGAAGAAGAAGAAGAAGAAGAAGAAGAAGAAGACTTTGGATAACAGAACAGTGTAACTAGAAAAGCATTTCCTGAAGGAAATACAGTGCATGCAAAGTTGTTGCTAGGTTGGTTGCTAGGGTAATCATGCTGGTTGCTAAATTGGTTGCTAAGTTGACATTTTGGAAGCAGTTGCTAGTTTGGTTGCTAGGGTATTTGAGATGGTTGCTAGGTTGTTGCTAGGGTAATTATAGTGGTTGCTATGCTATACAAAGTTATTTTCAAAATAGTTTAAAAAGTTATTGAAATTGGGAGAAATAGAGAGAGGACGTAAGAGAAAGTGAAGGAAAATAAGTGAAAGTGAAAGTTACATGTAGCTATCCAGTTCAATGGAGAGACACAGAGAAGAGGTTCCATTGAAGTTGCTGCAGTCAGTGAGAGAGCACAGTGCAGTTGATTGCATTCTAATTCTTTAATAGCCTATTATGATGTCATAAAGCCAATGTTAAGTCTATCAAGTTTTTATTTCTCAAGAAGTAAAAGTTGTAGAAATATGAAAAGTCAAATTAGGGCCTGGAATAATACTAATAAGAATAAGAATTTGAATATCAATACAGTGCATTTGCATGCACTGTAATAATAATAAGAAGACTTCGGATAACAGAACAGTGCATTTTCATGCACTGTAATAGCTCAGATTCTTTAGTTCAAATAATAGATGGTTATGGTTATGGTTATGGAATTTGGCAGACGCCTTTGTCCAAAGCGACACACAAACACAAAAACAACAAAATATTTCAAATTTAACAGGGAACAGATTAAAATGTTGGTCAAACTATAATAAGGAGAATAGCAATAATAAACAACAATGTCAATTCAATCAATAGCCTAATAAAATAAGTAATGAAAATGAGGGAAAAAGCAATAGACAATAATGTTCATTCAATCAATAATTAAAACAATGCCATGGTAAGACTACATTAAGGAGAATAGCAATAATAAACAATAATGTCAAATTAATCAACAGCCTAATGGAAATAAAACAATATTATGCAAACCATAACGCATAAGAAGCGCTTAAAGAACTAAGTGCATGTTGAACAGGAATGTCTTTAGCCCTCTCTTAAATGACCCAAAACTACCACAGGAACAGAGAGCACTGGGCAACTCATTCCACCAACATGAGAAAAGAGTCTTGAATTAGACCTAGTGTTTATGACTGGTCGACCGCAGTGGGCGGTTGGGGATGTACGCCTTGATTATTGAATTAAAATAACTAGGAGCAGATCCAGTCAGTGTCCTATAGGCCAAAGTGAGAGATTTTTAAGACCAGGCGTGCTCCAGCATTACACAATCTTATTACACAAGCGGGTAAGCCAGCTAATAGTGAATTACAATAGTCCAGCTTGGAGATGACCATGGTGTGAACAAGAAGTTGTGTGGAATCTTGTGTCAGATAAGGTCTGATCTTCCTAATGTTGTAAAGCATAAACCAACATGATTTTGCAATAGAAGCTACATGCTCAGAAAAGTTAAGTCGGTCATCAATTACAATGCCCAAGTTGGGGACAGTGAAGTTGAGTCAAGCTGGATGTTAATCTGTTGGGGAATAGCTGTTTTAGCAGGAAACACCAAAAACTCAGTTTTTGAGAGATTAAGATGAAGGTGCCTCTTTCATCCAGGCTGAAATATCCTTAAGGCATGCAGAAATCCGGTGGGAAACGCTAGAGTCATCAGGTGGGAAAGACATGTAAAGTTGAGTGTCGCCTGCATAACAGTGATAGTCAAATCCATGGGAGCGAATGGTCTCACCTAAGGAAGTGGTGTAAATAGAGAAAAGCAAGGGTCCTAAAACTGATCCCTGAGGCACACCTGTGGTGAGGTTGTGAGACTTAGATACCTGTCCCTGCCAAGACATGTTGAAAGAACGCCCTTTAAGGTAAGATTCAAACCAGTCAAGAGCTTTTCCAGAAATTCCTAGTTCAGATAGTATAGAAAGGAGAACTGACTGAATAGGGTCTAGTAGATTATTCTGATGAAGAAAGTCACATTGAAGACTACTTTCTCCAAAACCTTTGACAAGAAAGGAAGAAGGGAGACAGGTCTGTAGTTCTTCACCTCAGTTGGATTAAGTGTACTTTTCTTTAGCATAGGTGTAACCCTAGCCTGTTTAAAAGACTAGATGTACCGCAGAGCGGTACAAAATATGACCGCCGCCCAGTCCAGCACATTTTTTCCACAAAAATAAATCACGCTGAAAGACCTATATGATTCTAACTGTCTCACTAAATTGCATTATCCACACTCAATTCTCACTGATATCTGCTAGACAACAAGTACCAAAACATGATTAGTTCATAGATTTCACATGTAAAATTCATTTTATACAACCCCACCTCCATCTTGCCTGTTCATAATTCTGAGAAATTCTTGAATTGTGTACATGTACATGTTTATGTTATGTGTGTGTGTGTGTGTGTGTGTGTGTGTGTGCTTGTGTGTGTGCCTGCGTATGTGCCTGTGCATGCAAGCGTACATATGTCTACTGTGTGAGTATGTGTCATACGTATGATTACTGTGAATGTATGTGTGTGTGTGTGTGTATCTGTTTGTGCACATGTGTGTACATGAAATGGGTTAACATGACCCCTGAAGGCAAACACACGGAAAAAAATGGTCATCCTAGTCCCTACAGTTCTCAAGATATTCACAGAGAACTGTGTCTGCCCTACCCTCCTTTCGGGGGGTCCAGTCCAGCGGGGGGGCTACAGATCAAAACGAAAAACGACAGTTCCATGCTATCCATGTGGGGTTACATGCCCACCAAGTTTTGTGTACCCCGGTCTTTCAGTGTCCCGGGAATCCTTGTTGGTGTACGTCACTAAATGTACACATAAATTATTTTATTGTAAGGCCCCCCATGAACAAAAGTACACAAAACTTGGCATGCATACGGAGGGTGTCATAATGATCCTACACTTTTAATTTTGTGCAGTTTTGACCTTGTCAGCCAGAGATATTGTGATGAAAACACCTAATTTTTTGCTTTTTAATTTTTAACTAGGTGGCGCTATACATGAAATAAGTGGTAATGGGATGGGTTGACATGCCCCCTTAAGACCAACATACATAAAAAAGGTGGACCTCCTAGGCCCTACGGTTCTCGAGATATTCACAGAAAACTGTCTCCGGCCACCTACAGGCCAGTTGGTGTATAGTAACATAAAGTAATTTATTGTGTGGCCCCCCATGAACGGAATTCTACGAAACTTGGCGTGCATACAGAGGGTGTCAATGATCCTACACTTCCAATTTCGTGCAGTTTTGACTATGTTAGGTCACAGATACCTGCGATTACAACACCTCATTTTTACTTTTTTGTGTTTAACTAGGTGGCGCTATACATGAAATGAGTGGTTATGGAATGGGTTGACATGGCCCTTTGAGATCAACATACAAAAAAAAATGGTCCTCCTAAACCCTACGGTTCTCGAGATATTCACAGAAAACTGTGTCTGCCCTACCCTCCTTTCGGGGGGTCCAGTCCAGCGGGGGGGGGGGGGGCTACAGATCAAAACGAAAAACGATGGTTCCATGCTATCCATGTGGGGTTACATGCCCACCAAGTTTCGTGTACCCCGGTCTTTCAGTGTCCCGGGAATCATTGATGGAAATTTGGGCATGCGAAAAAAAAAAAAAAAAGAAAAAAAAATCTTCGCTGCGCGGCGGTCATAAATAAGGAACAATTCTAGAACTGAGTGAAGCATTAAATACATGTGTGACTGCCGGTAGAACAGCGGGTGCGATAGACTGTAGAAGAGTGAACGGGATAGGATCCAATGGGCATGTTGTTGGACGACTTCGCTGAAGCAATTGAGAGACTGCTTCCTCATCAAGAGGAGAGAAAGAGTCAAACTGAGCACTTATTTTAGCAACTTTTTCAGTGAAAAATGTTGCAAAGTCATCTGCTGACAGTGAAGTAGTTGATGGTGGTGGTGGAGGAGAAAAGTTTTCTACTCTCAGTGGCGCTCTCAATCTTGCTTTGATAGAATGCCTTTTTTACAAGTGTAACAGTGGATGAAAAGGATGACAGCAAAGACTGGTAGTTACTAAGATCATTTCCATCTCTGGATTTACGCCATTTCCTCTCAACAGCTCTAAGTTCCTTTTGTACTGAGACTATACTGTTCGTCAGCCATGGATGACGAGGTTTAGAACGAGTGGGTCTTGACGAAAGAGAACATGCTGCATTCAGACAAGATGCCAGTGTAGAGCAGAGAGTCTCTGTAGCGTCATTAACCTCAAGTGCCAAGAATGAGCTAGGAGTAGGTAAAGCAGATGAATTGATGTTGGAGGTCAAAAACACTTTGAGTGTGATATCTCAACAATGCCTTGTCCCTTCAAATTTGATACTAGGGTTTGTATGAAAAGCACCTTTGCACGTATCACAATTACCCTACCAACCAGCTAGACTTTCATTACTTCAATACTTTAAGTTCAAACATGGTGATGACATGTCCACTCACTGTCTTCATACTGTACATCCCACATGATGCACAGCAAGAGCAAAATTCATTTGTAGGCAATCATTGGCACACAAAATTCCGCTGATTTGACTCTGACACATATTTATGAGGAGAACTGGACCTATGTTGTGCTTGATAACCCCAATGAATGGGAATAGGAATGTGTGTGCAAATAGTGCTATGTGAAATTGTGCAAGAAGATTGACACATTTTATCAAATGCAGTTTAAGAAAACAGCTTTTGAAAACTGTTTCTTCTACAATGTTATAGCACAATCACACACATGAAATGTCTCATACCTCTCATACTGACCTCTTGTAGTAACAGTGAGAACAGTATTGCCATCAGCGTAGTTACTCTCTCCCATGTTATTGACAGCATTCACAGAAAAATTATAAGTGGTTGCTGGCAAAAGGCCAGTGACTGTGTAGACTGTTGCTTTGGGTGGGAAAACATCCACATAGTGATAGCTAGAGAAGCCTTTCCAGTGATACCTGTACACAAATGTAAAATTAAAAGCAAAATATCCACTGCTTTTGGACACAATGACTTAATTTGGGTTGTATTAAGTGGATTAGCCTTGATAATCACATAAATAAGCATATACAAATGTAACATGATAAGCAGTGACAGACTGGCCGTATGGATTTTGGGCACGTGCTAGAAAGGCCAGGTTCACAGGCCAATGTGGCCTTGGTGCCCCCTTCTTTCAATATTCTGCTTTGCATCTGACTCATAGCAATTTTTATTTAGCCTATGGCCTGTCAAAATAATCTTATCATTCAAAGTGCAAATTAATTTAGTCTTTTCTGCAGTGGAGAAAGTAACAGAGAAACGGAGAAAGTAAAGTAAGAAAGAAAGTGCGTCCAAATTCACCCATTCTTCTCTGTTGAACTACTCCCGAAGTAGCACACAGAAATTACATGTATCAAATCACATGAAAGAGCTTTTTCTCAACTTTTAAACAATGTTAGCCGCTAGTTGTTGTGGTAAACGGTTTGCGAGAAAAGTAACTTTAATTTAATCATATTATTTTACATACAGTTCTGCGCCCATCTACCCATTCATCTCGGTGGAATACTTTACAGACTACGAACACATGACAAACCATATATCAGGATAAACAGCAGACCTTACCGAACTCAAAGGTGTAAAGCATTCCCCCTGTACACATTTCTACATGCATGTCTCCAACTTTGGGCTTTAAAGTTCACAGTCAAAATGTGTTTAAATTGTTCAGTACATTATTTCATAACAGGCCAAATACAAAACAAATGTTACAAATATCGCCTAGATATCTGTAAATATTAAAATCAGAGGATATACAGCTGACTAAGAGTTTGTCAAAGTAGCCAATGATCACAAAATGTTAAGCATGCATCTAGGCTATTTGAGTTTCTTAAAGCTGAGCTGTGCTTAAATTGTTCAATACATGATTTCATAACAGGCCAAATACAAAATAAATGTTAAATATAGCCTAGATATTTGTAAATATTAAAATCAGATAATTCTGATCATATATCAGATGATTCTGATCATATTCTATGTAATATGTCATGTTTCATGTTTTTGTCATGTTTCATAGTGATGCAGGTCTACTGCTGTGAATAGGCTAAATACAACTTTGATCATTTTTATGTAGAATGCTGTATAGTTAAATTTTGTCTTGGTGCCCTGATGTGTGGCCTTTGTGCCTCACGCCAAATATGCCCGACTGAAGGCCAAGTGGCCTTGCCCCTAAAATTATGAAATTCCAAGCTTGGTGACACATGAAACCGTTGCTGAGACGTGCTCACTTCCTGTTTGCCGGCTTCAATACTGATTTCGATTGGCTGTTAAAGGCAAATGCTTTTTGTCAATTGTTTCCAGTTGTTTTTGAATAAATCCAATATGGCGGCCGAATCAATTACGTTGATGTTAAAAAAGTTTGCATGTGTTGGCCTAAAAACCTCCCACAGTATTACCAGACACCACTAGTAAATTTTAATTCCAAACACATCAACAGCTACAGGCCAAATGTATTTTTGCTAATTGCAGCACCCCCTAGAGGTCAAAGGTCCTCCTAATGGGGTGATGAGTCCATGGACTAAGTTTGGTTTTGATACATGCAAGGGTTGCTGAGATATGAGCTCACTTCCCGTTTGCCGGCTTCGCCACCTATTTAAAGGTTATTCCTTTGCTGTTTCTGGGTTTTTGCCGGATTTGGGCTGGCATTTTTCACTACACAGCTCCCCCTGCAGCTTCGGTAGCAAGTGACTGCTACGCTAAATCCCCACTAGCTAGCGAGCTAGCCATCAAGAAACCAAGCTAAACACATACAGGGCTCACAATAAAACCGTCAAGCAAACACATTGTTCAAGAGACTATCAAACCACATTACAAAGACGAAGTTCACCCAAGGGTCGGCTATTTACAATTTCAACAGCAACAAAGCCAAGTCAGCGTCCGTTTTGCAGTCTTCTTCGAAACTACAATCTGACTACATTTTCGAGGCGCGATTGGATACTTCCGCTGAGTCACATCCGGATTTACCCGGACCGGGTCCAGAAAGTTGCATATTCGTTTTTTCTGCGGAGAAGCGATAGGTGGAGACGAAGCACCCACCAAACGACCCAGAAAGTGTTGTAGAACCATTAGAACGACTCTCAACCTGGATAATTAAGGTCATTTTTGCTAAAATTGTTGCATAGTCCTTCTTTAACAACTACCAGTAATTCGTATTTTTATCCATTTCTAAATGCACACACATAACATTTTTGAACAACACGTAGGTTGGTGGAGTGATGCACTGATGTTTGTCCTTCTTTGCGTTTCTCTCATCCTCTCAAAGAAACTCTGAATGTCATTCATAGTGACCACTGGGTCCTTGGTTACCTGTCCAATTTTCCATTTTCAATTTCAATTTAATTTCACTTATAGAGCGCATAGAACACATTACACATGTGTCATGGTGCTTTACAGAGTGTTAAAACATTCAGGCCCTTCGTCCCAGATTACTCAGTTTGGCTAAGCAGCCAGATCTAGGAAGACTGTTGGTTGTTCCAAACTTTTCCATTTGAGAATGATTGAGGCTAGAGATGTCCGATAACATCGGCCCACCGATATTATCGGCCCGATATTAGCATGAAAATGTAATATCTGTTAATATCGTTATCGGATTTTTTTTGCCTTAAAACCGATAAAATAATGCTTGCGTTACACCCAAATAGTGCCTATGCGCTCCTGAAGCGTTTACCGGCGCACAAATGATGACCTCATCAAGCTGCGTCTTGAAGCATACAAACAAGCGTGGATGGCTGCAGTAACAAACTTGCTCGCTCTGTTTCAACATTATGTCTGTGGTTTGGAATTATTTTCAAGTGTCTCCTTCGGACGTTAAATTTGCGATTTGCAATAGGCTTGTTTGAGATGGACTGAGTCTGACTTGGTCTGGCTTACTACGTAAACGTGATCTTCAGAGGCTAGCCGGGAGGAGCTACAACAGAGGGCAGCCAGAGCCCATCTACGGAGAGCCTTGCCACTCCGTATTAAGTCCCATTGTACCGAATTTTGGATGCAGTTCCACCAGAGTTCCACTGGGGGCAATCGCCATGAGTGCAGAATAATTGGGAGTCAATGGAGCTAGACGGCTAAATTTGTCTCTTTCACCTGATTGTCGTTGACAAATCTCAGATTAGATTGTAGTTTGTATGAACGAGTACTTATGTCTTTTTGATTTCTTACAGGTTGGGTCGTTGTTGCACATAACACGCTAGCATTGTGCTAATGAATGATGTCATTGACACATTTGAAAGGCTTTTTAGAACAATTAAGTGACTTTAAAAAATATAATACTCAACCAAGTGTATTTTCTTTGCCTCCCCTTTCGAATACAATACTCAAATTACTTGAAAAAAAATTATATCCCGAGAAAAGTGGATTTTGAGGGGTACAGCTCCATAGACCTCCATGCATTCTGCACTCGTGGACGAGCGCCCTCATGTGGAACCACAGAAGGAACTGCAACCAGTTCAGAAACCGGAAGTTTTCCGAGGGTGGCAGTTCTCCCTTATTAGACATTCTCTGGGGCAGCTCATCCCGGACAGGCTACAGTCTGCCTGACGTGACTCGCGGGAGATATCGCGGAATTTTGTTGGCAATAAATACAGCAGAACTTTCATTCTTACTCATTAAAATGAGCATGATGACTGACGAAATAAATCCTTAAGATGTAGTTTAAATAAACCACTGTTGTCATACAGTTAACAGGCCTGCATTGTAGCACATAAATTCAATATCAAGTGTTTTCCCTATATGTGTGTCTATCTATTTAACCAACAGCAGAAAACAACAGAATATCCAAACGTTTTCAGTAGGCTAGCCTACCATTGTTGCAGAAATCACGTATAAGAAGGTGTCCTATTAATGTTAGACTCTCTGTTTGTGGTTTGTCCTCCTAGTGTTTTGTCTATTTGTCCCCCTCTGCAGGAGCTGTTGTGTACCACTGCTGTCGGTCTGAGTCTCCGCCCTTCCTCTGTCTGCTCCTGGTTCTCACCTGCTTCCACTGGTGTCTCTGATCTGCCTACCAATCAGCGTCAATCAGCCTGCATCTGATCGCAATTTCAGCTGGCTTTAAAATCCCCATTACCAGTCATGTAGTGTATTAAGATGATGAAAAGTAAAAAAAATAAATACATAATGGACAGAAGTTTCTGGGATTTAGAGAGATGGAATTCTCAAAAATCCACAATTCGTAAATCTATCCTCATATGCAAATTCGTTAATGCATTTGCATGCATATGCATATTAACTTTCACAAAATAATGCACATAATGCATATCTAGATTAATCTGGTGAAAGAATACCAATATTCTCTTGGATATGATGTAGAACAATTCATTCACTGATTTTCCTAATTTGCATACTGTATCTGCAATGTTACATGAAAACGCATCATTTTGTATAACCAGTTCATAAAATTTGAATGTGTTGAGGCCAAGATATGGCTCTGTCTACCTACAGTCAAATTATCAGTAAATGTCTTTGAGATAATTTTATCTGCTAATTTATTAAAATATGCAAATGTCTTATATCAGGTTTACAAAAATGTCCCAGGGCAAATGTCTTATATCAGGTTTCATCTCTGAAGATCGTGAGTGTATGTAATGATTAAATAAATTGACATGATAAGTTGCCATACAGTGACTTTGTGACTTATTGCCAAACTATTTTATTATTTTTTGAAGGGACAAGGCAACTTTTGGGGAAATTACCTTATTTGCGGTCTACGCTAGTGTTAACCTAGCTTTGCATAATTCCCTAAAAGTGGGAAATAATTTAGCCTATAGTAAGGGGTGCTAGGCTAACAGATGTAACCCACTTCCAATGTTTTTGTACGATTTATATATCTAAAATATGTTCACAATAAAATTATGTTAATCAGTCCTCTTCCTACCTGATACGAAATTTCTGTGTCAAGCCGCCATCAAACCCTGGCTTCCATTCCAGTGTCACAGAGTTATTGCTGACATGCAGCAGTCTCAAGTTAGATGGGGGCTCAGGGTGATCTATGAAAGAAACAGAGACATTAGGGCCAGCTGTACATTTGTGAGAGTGCAGTGCTTCTTTCTTGATTAGAAATCCCTAACTTGTGCCTTATGCTTATACCTGTAAATACAATTAGAGTGGGATAGGTTGATATATTTATAGATACTTTATCATCCTGGGAGAAATTTGGGGGAACAATTTAAATACTGATATTGGGACCTATAGACTAACAAACAACATTACACAATGACCCAGGGAAATACATAAAAGCCTACCTACAGACCTTTCCAGAAAAAAACAATGAAACATGTCACTGTCACAATTAAGTGTTTACAGTATAACATGCATGTGTGTCTTTCTCATGAAACGGTGTGTAAGTCTTGTAAATGTTTTGCCCTCCCCTTTAATTAAATACAGAGCCATACTGGTGCTGAGTAGTTGAATGTCCAAACTGTCCTCCCCCAAGTTGTTAGAGGCGGTGCAGGTGAAGATAGCATAGTCTTCTGTTGCGCTCACATTCTCAATGCTAAGTGTGCTTGTATGTACTGCTCCCACTCGAACAGTATGCTCCATATACCTGTAATCACAGAAAGAGAATGTGGTCTGTTAACATACTGGCAACACTTTGACGCTGTTCCTATCCACGTACTTCAGTCAGTACACTTTAATTTAGTACACTATGTGTGTGTTCCTTCTCGCATAGTGTGTGAATTTCAACAGGGTAGGGTCATCTCAAATCAAACACTCAAATTCTGTGCACTTAACAGAAATGACGATTGTAACATTTAAACATAACACTGGTGTTCAAATGCAGTTTTAACGCACTTGTGCACTCATATTAGGTATTGTAAGTACAGGAGTATGTGAATTGGAACACCTGGCCTTCCTATAATGTAGACTGGTCAGTTACTTATTACACAGAATGCAGATACTTACACTTCAAGCACATCTTCATTGTGTCATTTCAGAGAGGCATTTTTTTACTGTCTAAATACTTCATCACATCTACTCATGTATGGGTTTTTCTTTCATTTATAGGTTCTTTTAATTATTTTTACATTGTAGAACAAAACTGAAGATTGAAACCTCCATATTGATAACTGGTTGGCTACTTTTTATTCACTTTTGTAAATCGAAAAGCATTCTAAGAAACTATCTTATGAAGCTGGTTATGATGATGCCAATACCATTATGAAGGTAAAGTGATGCTATTTGGAGGAACACAGAAAAACTCAAACAAAACCTTGAACATGTTTCACCATTTAGCTGGTCAATTTGTTATGAAATTTGGTGAAAAGGTGTTGCCTGACTTAAAAAAAGAACCCATTGAATTTTGGAATAAGCGCATGGGGTGCTATGGCCAATTTAATTTCACTTCTGCTAGGGTGTTGCAACATATGGCATTTGGCCATGGCAGAGGTCTGCACGCTCCAAGTGACCTTCTACTGTAGATCTGAACCATGTTATGCTGAAGATGGAAGTTTTTTTTTGTTCTTGAGAGGGATTCTTAAAGGAACACGCCACCCAAAATCAGTAGTAATATATGTTCTTACCTTAACTTTCACGAGTTGAGTCATACCTCTCCCGCGCCGGTAGGTGCACTCAAACGCTCTGTCGCGCGGCTCGAATGTGTTAGCATGTTGCTATGCTAGCGGGCTCTGCCGTGGCCGTAGCGAGAGGAACATAGCAGTATTCAAACACCTCCACGTTTTCCCTACTTAAATACAGTTGCACGAGTAGTTGATAAAAATGTGTACGTCACACAACATGAAACGTGGCGATTTTCCAAGCGAATAAACAGGAGAACTACAATGTGTGGCGCAATAGCACTTGGGAGTACTTCGACCTAGCGTGGTAATATTATTAACACCTAATTGTAGATCCTATACACCACAGAGTTTAGAATCCATGCTGGATCGACCCTCAGCCTCTCCCTCCCCTCTGAGCGAGAGAGAGGCACACACACTAGAGATGCGCTGATGGGCTATTATTTCAACCATAACTGCATAGCAAAACTTATCATCCATCAGCCATCCATCAGCACCAAAGTTTGTTGACCAATTTTCAAAACTGCACCCGCCCACCATCCGCTGGTTGTTTTAATGTAGGCTATATGGCTGACGTGAGGCTAGAAAGCCCTTGCCTGTTCTAGAAAGACTGATCTAATGCAGCAAATATATTAAAAGGCTAAAGTCGTACATTGGCTAGGCCTATCCCCAGAATATCAGCAGCAAACTCAGTCTCTGTCGCGCAAAACAGTCTCCAAATAAAACGCACATCGGCCTGTTGCCTATTCTGCCATGCAGCTTGTGACAATATATCGTCCAAAATGCTTGATTGCATTGCATTCTCCACATTTTTAGCTAAATTTTCATGTACCACATCAGCATTTTTGTTCAGTGAATCTTTTGTAAATTGCTTTACAATTACCATCGGGCCTATAGGCCTATTGCCTGGCTTGCCTCAGCTTCGGTCACGTCCTTTTACAATTTTATCATTGTAATAAAAAACGCAATTTGCCACATAATTTCAGCATGCTCCTGGCCTTCTAATTAATGCCTATTGTACTTTATTTTTTGCAAAAAGAAAGAAATCCTTGATAAAATAACATAAGTCATTCACATTATAGGCTACTTTACACACTGTTATGTCAGGTTGACTGTCATCAGCCTGTTCTGAAGACTCCCATTCATTTTGACTGCACGAGCGCGTCTTTTTCAGACAGACATCGCAATTCATTTTATAGCAGGCCATCGGACAAATATGACGCCTCGATATTAAAGAAACTCCGACTCCATTCATTCTGAAAGTCCACCGCACAACAATGCAACGTGCATGTTCACATTTTTAGTAACAACCGCCAAACTTGCTTGCTTGCCTTACACATCTAAGTTTTCCGACTATTCTTCTTACCTTCTTTTTCCGCTGTGGATGTTATTGAGTTTGTAGAAGTTTTAGCTCTTACGTTCTGAACATCTCGCACTGCCATCGCCCGATGTCATTTCTTTAGTCATATCACTCTCTGTCTCTCTTTTAAATGCCTATTCCCTGAATGGTAGGCTACAATTATGTGTTTTATATATAGGCTAGGCTAATATCTAAACAAAATAACCCAGGCAGTCTCATCTAGGATATAACACAGGTTGAAGTTGGTTCTATTTAGGGAGGTGAATGTGTGTAAACATCTGTAGATGACTCAGAAATGACATCGGAAGACAAGGAGTGAATAGTGGCAAGAGGCAAGCCGAAGTCTGCTGACAAGGGCCCGACGGTAATTGTAAAGCAATTTACAAAAGATTCACTGAACAAAAATGCTGATGTGGTACATGAAAATTTAGCTAAAAATGTGGAGAATGCAATGCAATCAAGCATTTTGGACGATATATTGTCACGAGCTGGCAGAATAGGCATCAGGCCGATGTGCGTTTTATTTGGAGACTGTTTTGCGCGACAGAGACTGAGTTTGCTGCTGATATTCTGGGGATAGGCTACAACATAGCCAATGTACGACTTTAGCCTTTTAATATATTTGCTGCATTAGATCAGTCTTTCTAGAACAGGCAAGGGCTTTCTAGCCTCACGTCAGCAGCGCTGCATCACCCATATAGCCTAGGCCTACATTAAAACAACCAGCGGATGGTGGGCGGGTGCAGTTTTGAAAATTGGTCAACAAACTTTGGTGCTGATGGATGATAAGTTTTGCTATGCAGTTATGGTTGAAATAATAGCCCATCAGCGCATCTCTAGTGTGTGTGCCTCTCTCTCGCTCAGAGGGGAGGGAGAGGCTGAGGGTCGATCCAGCATGGATTCTAAACTCTGTGGTGTATAGGATCTACAATTAGGTGTTAATAATATTACCATGCTAGGTCGAAGTACTCCCAAGTGCTATTGCGCCACACATTGTAGTTCTCCTGTTTATTCGCTTGGCAAATCGCCACGTTTCATGTTGTGTGACGTACACATTTTTATCAACTACTGGTGCAACTGTATTTAAGTAGGGAAAACGTGGAGGTGTTTGAATACTGCTATGTTCCTCTCTCTACGGCCACGGCAGAGCCCGCTAGCATAGCAACATGCTAACACATTCGAGCCGCGCGACAGAGCGTTTGAGTGCACCTACCGGCACGGGAGAGGTATGACTCAACTCGTGAAAGTTAAGGTAAGAACATATATTACTACTGATTTTGGGTGGCGTGTTCCTTTAAGGCTCTATTTTGACCAGAAACGCAGCGCAAAGCACAATGCAAAGCTTATTTTTAGCTTACACCCAGTCAGTGGCAGATTTTAGGCCATGCGCTTCACTTTTATTAAGACTTGTGCCCAGGGGTCTGGCAGAAGGTGTGGTCTTACACCGTCTAAAAAATCATTACGCCACTGACCAAGAAAAACCTGGTCTATAGCGAAAGGCGCATGTAAAGCACAGCTGAAGACTCACTGTCATAAGATGTAAGCAGTCCTTAGCAAGCAGTCCCAAACAACATCAGTATTGGAATCAGTTTTTATTGGCCAAGTATACTTACATAAGGAATTTGATTTTGGTACAGTAGATGTTAAATCTCTGTACATTTAACAAATAGACATGTAGTAGTGCAACAGACATGTAGTAGTAAACATTCAATAAACAATAGTAATAAAGACACATACTGTACAATATAGACAACAATATACATGTAGGCACAGATCAACGTATTAACATAATATACAAATAAGCATAGTATCAAGACAAGTACACATGGAGTGGAGTGGATATAAAGTGCAGAAGTAATAGTGCAAATGTATGCATGTACAGTAGGCATTGCTTTCAAATGTCCACTTCAGTCGCGCATTACGCGGCGTGAAGCTGCGTGAAACTTTAGTACCACTTTCAGCCACTGTGCGTCGCTCTGCCACTGTACATCGCTCTGTCGCCCCTTCTGAAAAAGCAGGAGGCTACCATTAAACATAATTGTTGCCGAGAGGAATCCCAGCCTACGAATTCAATAACAAAATAAATCATGCATAATTAAACATTACCTCGATTTAGGCTACTTGGGTATGGCTTAAGGCTTGACTACACGGTGGTAACGAAATAACTGTTCAGAATTAATCTGTAGCCTTGGGTAGGCTTCTGCAGAAAACAATGTTGTTGGCGATTTAATACTAATCTAGCGACGTTTTTAACAGGCTACGCTATAGAGGCTTAGACAACTATGACCCAAGTTTTTGCCCTACTTCTTGACTGCAATGTAGTCAATTGACTGCTTGACATGTCATTTTTATTTTTCTGTACAATAAACAAATACATCTGCTTTATGCCGCAGAATTATATCCATAGGCTATTTGGCTGACTTCTGCAGACGCGCAAAAAAAAACACTTTGCAGCCACGTGCACATAAGTCAAAGTCACACACCTGCAGATAATAACTAGAATTGCGGTTCCGAGGAACTGCAAGAGTGGGTTTGATCAGGGGCATGGAACTCGGCCTCATCCAAGGATTCCAGCGGTACCTCATTTATGAAAATCGGACACACGGATCAAAAGTTATCTGCATTAACGCAACATCCAATAAGCTAAAACGCATAAATATCGTGGTTGCTATGCTGGTAGCTAGGGCAATCATGCTGGTTACTATGGTGGTCACTAGGTTAGAAGGCCAGCGCCTCCTGAGAGGCCTGAAGGGTCAGTTCTGAGGTTGTTGGCTGCTGGAACCGAAAAATGGACTGCATTTTCTTAAAAGACAATGTGACTGAATGTGACTGAAGTGCGGGCAAAGTTTGCACAGAAATGTACGATTTTTCCCACCCTCATCGACCTTGTCATAAAACTTTTTGAATGATCACACGACGCCTCCTTGCTGCTTTGTCGTCTACATCAGCCTTTCTCAAACTTCTTTGACCTGAGGCCTAGTCAAGGCATACTTTGGGGTCATAGGGCCCACCTACATGAACCCACCCCATCCTCCCACCCCCCATAAAATTGTAATGATATTACAATTATTAGTGGGTTTGATCCAGCAAGCCCACAGCATGGCAAAGCCCACTATTGTTAGTGGGTTTGATCCAGCAAGACCACAGCATGGCTTGCGGAGCAAGCCCACTATTGTTCTTCTTAAGTTTTCTTTATTTCTTTATTAGTGGGTTTGATCCAGCAAGCCCACTATTGTTCTTCTTAAGTTTTCTTATTATTAGTGGGTTTGATCCAGCAAGCCCACTATTGTTCTTCTTAAGTTTACTTTATTTATTAGTGGGTTTGATCCAGCAAGCCCACTATTGTTCTTCTTAAGTTTTCTTATTATTATTAGTGGGTTTGATCCAGCTAGCCCACTATTGTTCTTCTTAAGTTTTCTTATTATTAGTGGGTTTGATCCAGCAAGCCCACTATTGTTCTTCTTAAGTTTTCTTATTATTATTAGTGGGTTTGATCCAGCAAGCCCACTATTGTTCTTCTTAAGTTTACTTATTATTAGTGGGTTTGATCTAGCAAGCCCACTATTGTTCTTCTTAAGTTTTCTTATTATTAGTTGGTTTGATCCAGCAAGAGCACTACTGTTCTTCTTAAGTTTACTTATTAGTGGGTTTGATCCAGCAAGACCACTATTGTTCTTCTTAAGTTTTCTTATTAGTGGGTTTGATCCAGCAAGCCCACTATTGTTCTTCTTAAGTTTACTTTATTTATTAGTGGGTTTGATCCAGCAAGCCCACTATTGTTCTTCTTAAGTTTTCTTATTAGTGGGTTTGATCCAGCAAGCCCACTATTGTTCTTCTTAAGTTTACTTATTAGTGGGTTTGATCCAGCAAGACCACTATTGTTCTTCTTAAGTTTTCTTATTAGTGGGTTTGATCCAGCAAGCCCACTATTGTTCTTCTTAAGTTTACTTTATTTATTAGTGGGTTTGATCCAGCAAGCCCACTATTGTTCTTCTTAAGTTTTCTTATTAGTGGGTTTGATCCAGCAAGCCCACTATTGTTCTTCTTAAGTTTACTTATTAGTGGGTTTGATCCAGCAAGACCACTATTGTTAGTGGGTTTGATCCAGCAAGACCACTATTGTTCTTCTTAAGTTTACTTTATTTATTTATTTATTTATTAGTGGGTTTGATCCAGCAAGACCACTATTGTTCTTCTTAAGTTTACTTTATTTATTTATTAGTGGGTTTGATCCAGCAAGCCCACTATTGTTCTTCTTAAGTTTACTTATTATATCTTCTTTTTCACCCACTTTTTGGCCGAACTTCTGCTCCTAGACCGTTTGAGCTATCGACGCGGTTCGAACTCCAAAAATTCAGGCCCGAACCGGTGTAACTTGCTTGTTAATTTCGTGTCGCTGGCCCTTGTCGTTTTCGCGGTATTCCCGTTTTTCGGCGTTTTTGGGCCCCATTGAAATGAATGGCGGAATGCTGGGGCTTTATGACATCACCGCACCTCATTACTTGCACCTGGTAGAGCTCTGCTGCTAGAGTTGATTACTTGCACCTGGCAGAGTTCTAAGCCATCTGGCAATGTCTAATGGGCTAGGCTGGGCTGGGCTGTCTGTGTATATGAAGGTGTGTGCATGTAACTTTTGACCAGTATGTCCGATTTTCATGAATGAGGTACCGTTGGAATCCTCGAATGAAGCCCAGTTCAATGCCTTGCCAGCACTAAGTGTAAAGGTGATGTAAAAAAAGTTATGTAGGGCTACTAGGCTACTTTCACGAAGTCTGTAGTTCTGTCAAAATTTATCTTATCTATGAACAGACTACAAGGTTATCTTCCTTAGACTTCGTAGATGTAGTTACTACAATTTGGAAGCGAATTTCGAAGTGTAAATATGGTTTTAGTGTGTAAACAGACCAACCGCGATTTTGCAATGAAGTGAATATGGAGCCTTTTATGTAGGGCTACTAGGCTACTTTCACGAAGTCTGTAGTTCTGTCAAAATTGATCTTATCTATGAACAGACTACATGGTTATCTTCTTTAGACTTCGTAGATGTAGTTATTACAGTTTGGAAGCGAAATTCGAAGTGCAAATATGGTTTAAATGTGTAAACAAGACGCCTGATGTTTAATATATGTTAATGAATGGGCACAGTATTATTGTGTACAGTAATGGGCTATCAGTAGTATGTAAACAGTTCATGTGTTATGTGATTTACATAAACTAGTAAACAACATAAATGTTAAAAGCTGGTATTGTGTTTCCTGAATTCTTACATTCAGGCATTCAAATGAAATGTAATTAAATAGCATATCAATCATGCAACAATGCAAAAACAATGAAACTAGTGTAGGCCTAATTATATTTTACATTAGTAAAGCAGTACTCTGATGTGCATGCTTTCACAAACTTTTGTAAACAATCTTAGCACTTTAAACATTGACTGTTTTGAAGTGCATGTAGGCAATATAGTATAAAAACAATAATAATAATTGTGATATCGTTACAATTTGATGGGGGGGTGGGAGGAGGGGTGGGTTCATGTAGGTGGGCCCTATGACCCCAAAGTATGCCTTGACTGGGCCTCAGGTCAAAGAAGTTTGAGAAAGGCTGATGTAGACGACAAAGCAGCAAGGAGGCGTTGTGTGATCATTTAAACAAGTTTTATGACAAGGTCGATGAGGGTGGGAAAAATCGTACATTTCTGTGCAAACTTTGCCCGCACTTCAGTCACATTGTCTTTTAAGAAAATGCAGTCCATTTTTCGGTTTCAGCAGTCAACAACCTCAGAACTGACCCTTCAGGCCTCTCAGGAGGCACTGGCCTTCTAACCTAGCGACCACCTGAGCAACCAGCATGATTGCCCTAGCAACCAGCATAGCAACCACGTTATTTATGCGTTTTAGCTTATTGGATGTTGCGTTAATGCAGATAACTTTTGATCCGTGTGCCCGATTTTTATAAATGAGGTACTGTCGGAATCCTTGGATGAGGCCGAGTTCCATGCCACTGATCAAACCCACTCTTGCAGTTCCTCGGAACCGCAATTCTAGTTAGTGGGTTTGATCCAGAAAGACCACTATTGTTCTTCTTAAGTTTTCTTATTAGTGGGTTTGATCCTGCAAGCCCACTATTGTTCTTCTTAAGTTTTCTTATTAGTGGGTTTGATCCTGCAAGCCCACTATTGTTCTTCTTAAGTTTTCTTATTATTATTATTAGTGGGTTTGATCCAGCAAGACCACTATTGTTCTTCTTAAGTTTTCTTATTATTATATCTTCCTATAAGCCCACTTTTTGGCCGAACTACTGCTCCTAGACCGTTTGAGCTATCGCCTAATTCAGGCCCGAACCGGTGTAACTTGCTTGTTAATTTCGTGTCGCTGGCCCTTGTCGTTTTCGCGGTATTCCCGTTTTTCGGCGTTTTTGGGCCCCATTGAAATGAATGGCGGAATGTTCAGAATTCAAATTTCGATTGTGACATCACAGCTCTAATTGCTTAAGCTTGCACCTGGAAGAGTTCTAAGCCACCTGGCAGAGCTCTAATGGGCTGGGCTGGGCTGTCTGTGTATATGAAGGTGTGTGCATGAAACTTTTGACCCGTATGTCCGATTTTCATAAATGAGGTACCGTTGGAATCCTTGGATGAGGCCGAGTTCCATGCCCCTGATCAAACCCACTCTTGCAGTTCCTCGGAACCGCAATTCTAGTTATTATATCTTCCTATTCACCCACTTTTTGGCCGAACTACTGCTCCTAGACCGTTTGAGCTATCGACGCAGTTCGAACTCCAAAAATTCAGGCCCGAACCGGTGTAACTTGCTTGTTGCTTTCGTGTCGCTGGCCCTTGTCGTTTTCGCGGCATTCCCGTTTTTCTGCGTTTTTTGGGCCCATTGAAATGAATGGCGGAATGTTCAGAATTCAAATTTCGATTGTGACATCACAGCTCTAATTGCTTAAGCTTGCACCTGGAAGAGTTCTAAGCCACCTGGCAGAGCTATAATGGGCTGGGCTGGGCTGTCTGTGTATATGAAGGTGTGTGCATGTAACTTTTGACCCGTATGTCCGATTTTCATAAATGAGGTACCGTTGGAATCCTTGGATAAGGCCGAGTTCCATGCCCCTGATCAAACCCACTCTTGCAGTTCCTCGGAACCGCAATTCTAGTTATTTATTATTCCTGTTCACCCACTTTTTGGCCGAACTACTGCTCCTAGACCGTTTGAGCTATCGACGCGGTTTGAATTCCAAAAATTCAGGCCCGAACCGGTGTAACTTGCTTGTTGCTTTCGTGTCGCTGGCCCTTGTCGTTTTCGCGGTATTCCCGTTTTTCTGCGTTTTTGGGCCCCATTGAAATGAATGGCGGAATGCTGGGGCTTTATGACATCACAGCACCTCATTACTTGCACCTGGTAGAGCTCTGCTGCTAGAGTTGATTACTTGCACCTGGCAGAGTTCTAAGCCATCTGGCAATGTCTAATGGGCTGGGCTGGGCTGTCTGTGTATATGAAGGTGTGTGCATGTATCTTTTGACCAGTATGTCCGATTTTCATGAATGAGGTACCGTTGGAATCCTTGAATGAAGCCCAGTTCAATGCCTTGCCAGCACTAAGTGTAAAGGTAATGTAAAAAAAGAGGAGACAGCGCGAAGCGCTGTCTCATCTTTTTTTTAAAGCCAAACCATGTTGATACAGGTCATTAAAAAAAAAATATATATATATTTTCCAAATCCATTCAGCCCAGTTCAATGCCTTGCCAGCACTAAGTGTAAAGGTCATGTAAAAAAAGCGCTGTCTCCTCTTTTTTTTAAAGCCAAACCATGTTCATATAGGTCATTAAAAAAAAAAATAAATACTGTATTTTACCAATCCATTCAGCCCAGTCCTATACCCAGCTAGCTCCATTTGAACTTAGTCATGTGTACAGTGTCATGTGTACAGTTGTATAGATTAATACATTGAGAAACACACTTTCATACAGATATCATGCATATCCACACAGCATTACTAATCAAGTTACTCATCGTTGCCCAGCAAGAAGTCCACAATCAATTCAATTGTCTTGCCACGATCTGTGGAGCTTACAGACAACGTTATATTACTATAGGTTCAGTATGCTATTTAAAGCCGACCTAACGCTGAGTCCCTTCTAGACGGTGTGTTGCAATGCATTCTGGGTGCTGTGCTGTGATTCGACGGCTCGTCACCTGACCCACCAAACACAACGATGCTTGAACCAGAACACTTGAACTAAACGTAGTAAAAATAAATAGCTACCAAGGCTCCAAATAGCAACACACTTACACCGTAGCATAATGAGGGTATCTACATGTAAAGCGAAGCATTCAGAACTACAGGCAGTTTATTAAAAAGAACGTCAACGTCAACGGGTCAACGTCAACGATAAGTAAGTCAGGCTAACGTAAACGTTAGCTATTTGCTGTTGTCATATGCTAGTGCTATATGCTTTAGGCTACGTGATGGCCATTTATCACACTGATTTTAGGTACTACTTTTACGAGGTCTGTAGTTCTGTCAAAATGTATCTTATCGTTGAACAGACTACAGTTTTATCTTCCTTAGACTTCGTAGATGTAGTTACTACAATTTGGAAGCGAATTTCGAAGTGTAAATATGGTTTTAGTGTGTAAACAGACCAACCGCGATTTTGCAATGAAGTTAATGGAGCCTTTTATGTAGGGCTACTAGGCTACTTTCACGAAGTCTGTAGTTCTGTCAAAATGTATCTTATCTATGAACAGACTACATGATTATCTTCCTTAGACATCGTAGATGTAGTTACTACAATTTGGAAGCGAATTTCGAAGTGTAAATATGGTTTTAGTGTGTAAACAGACCAACCGCGATTTTGCAATGAAGTCAATGGAGCCTTTTATGTAGGGCTACTAGGCTACTTTCACGAAGTCTGTAGTTCTGTCAAAATGTATCTTAACCATGTAGTATGTTTATAGATATCTTCCTTAGACTTCGTAGATGTAGTTACTACAATTTGGAAGCGAATTTCGAAGTGCAAATATGGTTTAAATGTGTAAACAAGACGCCTGATGTTTAATGTTAATGAATGGGCACAGTATTATTGTGTACAGTAATGGGCTATCAGTAGTATGTAAACAGTTCATGTGTTATGTGATTTACATAAACTAGTAAACAACATAAATGTTAAAAGCTGGTATTGTGTTTCCTGAATTCTTACATTCAGGCATTCAAATGAAATGTAATTAAATAGCATATCAATCATGCAACAATGCAAAAACAATGAAACTAGTGTAGGCCTAATTATATTTTACATTAGTAAAGCAGTACTCTGATGTGCATGCTTTCACAAACTTTTGTAAACAATCTTAGCACTTTAAACATTGACTGTTTTGAAGTGCATGTAGGCAATATAGTATAAAAACAATAATAATAATTGTGATATCGTTACAATTTGATGGGGGGGTGGGAGGAGGGGTGGGTTCATGTAGGTGGGCCCTATGACCCCAAAGTATGCCTTGACTGGGCCTCAGGTCAAAGAAGTTTGAGAAAGGCTGATGTAGACGACAAAGCAGCAAGGAGGCGTTGTGTGATCATTTAAACAAGTTTTATGACAAGGTCGATGAGGGTGGGAAAAATCGTACATTTCTGTGCAAACTTTGCCCGCACTTCAGTCACATTGTCTTTTAAGAAAATGCAGTCCATTTTTCGGTTTCAGCAGTCAACAACCTCAGAACTGACCCTTCAGGCCTCTCAGGAGGCACTGGCCTTCTAACCTAGCGACCACCTGAGCAACCAGCATGATTGCCCTAGCAACCAGCATAGCAACCACGTTATTTATGCGTTTTAGCTTATTGGATGTTGCGTTAATGCAGATAACTTTTGATCCGTGTGCCCGATTTTTATAAATGAGGTACTGTCGGAATCCTTGGATGAGGCCGAGTTCCATGCCACTGATCAAACCCACTCTTGCAGTTCCTCGGAACCGCAATTCTAGTTAGTGGGTTTGATCCAGAAAGACCACTATTGTTCTTCTTAAGTTTTCTTATTAGTGGGTTTGATCCTGCAAGCCCACTATTGTTCTTCTTAAGTTTTCTTATTAGTGGGTTTGATCCTGCAAGCCCACTATTGTTCTTCTTAAGTTTTCTTATTATTATTATTAGTGGGTTTGATCCAGCAAGACCACTATTGTTCTTCTTAAGTTTTCTTATTATTATATCTTCCTATAAGCCCACTTTTTGGCCGAACTACTGCTCCTAGACCGTTTGAGCTATCGCCTAATTCAGGCCCGAACCGGTGTAACTTGCTTGTTAATTTCGTGTCGCTGGCCCTTGTCGTTTTCGCGGTATTCCCGTTTTTCGGCGTTTTTGGGCCCCATTGAAATGAATGGCGGAATGTTCAGAATTCAAATTTCGATTGTGACATCACAGCTCTAATTGCTTAAGCTTGCACCTGGAAGAGTTCTAAGCCACCTGGCAGAGCTCTAATGGGCTGGGCTGGGCTGTCTGTGTATATGAAGGTGTGTGCATGAAACTTTTGACCCGTATGTCCGATTTTCATAAATGAGGTACCGTTGGAATCCTTGGATGAGGCCGAGTTCCATGCCCCTGATCAAACCCACTCTTGCAGTTCCTCGGAACCGCAATTCTAGTTATTATATCTTCCTATTCACCCACTTTTTGGCCGAACTACTGCTCCTAGACCGTTTGAGCTATCGACGCAGTTCGAACTCCAAAAATTCAGGCCCGAACCGGTGTAACTTGCTTGTTGCTTTCGTGTCGCTGGCCCTTGTCGTTTTCGCGGCATTCCCGTTTTTCTGCGTTTTTTGGGCCCATTGAAATGAATGGCGGAATGTTCAGAATTCAAATTTCGATTGTGACATCACAGCTCTAATTGCTTAAGCTTGCACCTGGAAGAGTTCTAAGCCACCTGGCAGAGCTATAATGGGCTGGGCTGGGCTGTCTGTGTATATGAAGGTGTGTGCATGTAACTTTTGACCCGTATGTCCGATTTTCATAAATGAGGTACCGTTGGAATCCTTGGATAAGGCCGAGTTCCATGCCCCTGATCAAACCCACTCTTGCAGTTCCTCGGAACCGCAATTCTAGTTATTTATTATTCCTGTTCACCCACTTTTTGGCCGAACTACTGCTCCTAGACCGTTTGAGCTATCGACGCGGTTTGAATTCCAAAAATTCAGGCCCGAACCGGTGTAACTTGCTTGTTGCTTTCGTGTCGCTGGCCCTTGTCGTTTTCGCGGTATTCCCGTTTTTCTGCGTTTTTGGGCCCCATTGAAATGAATGGCGGAATGCTGGGGCTTTATGACATCACAGCACCTCATTACTTGCACCTGGTAGAGCTCTGCTGCTAGAGTTGATTACTTGCACCTGGCAGAGTTCTAAGCCATCTGGCAATGTCTAATGGGCTGGGCTGGGCTGTCTGTGTATATGAAGGTGTGTGCATGTATCTTTTGACCAGTATGTCCGATTTTCATGAATGAGGTACCGTTGGAATCCTTGAATGAAGCCCAGTTCAATGCCTTGCCAGCACTAAGTGTAAAGGTAATGTAAAAAAAGAGGAGACAGCGCGAAGCGCTGTCTCATCTTTTTTTTAAAGCCAAACCATGTTGATACAGGTCATTAAAAAAAAAATATATATATATTTTCCAAATCCATTCAGCCCAGTTCAATGCCTTGCCAGCACTAAGTGTAAAGGTCATGTAAAAAAAGCGCTGTCTCCTCTTTTTTTTAAAGCCAAACCATGTTCATATAGGTCATTAAAAAAAAAAATAAATACTGTATTTTACCAATCCATTCAGCCCAGTCCTATACCCAGCTAGCTCCATTTGAACTTAGTCATGTGTACAGTGTCATGTGTACAGTTGTATAGATTAATACATTGAGAAACACACTTTCATACAGATATCATGCATATCCACACAGCATTACTAATCAAGTTACTCATCGTTGCCCAGCAAGAAGTCCACAATCAATTCAATTGTCTTGCCACGATCTGTGGAGCTTACAGACAACGTTATATTACTATAGGTTCAGTATGCTATTTAAAGCCGACCTAACGCTGAGTCCCTTCTAGACGGTGTGTTGCAATGCATTCTGGGTGCTGTGCTGTGATTCGACGGCTCGTCACCTGACCCACCAAACACAACGATGCTTGAACCAGAACACTTGAACTAAACGTAGTAAAAATAAATAGCTACCAAGGCTCCAAATAGCAACACACTTACACCGTAGCATAATGAGGGTATCTACATGTAAAGCGAAGCATTCAGAACTACAGGCAGTTTATTAAAAAGAACGTCAACGTCAACGGGTCAACGTCAACGATAAGTAAGTCAGGCTAACGTAAACGTTAGCTATTTGCTGTTGTCATATGCTAGTGCTATATGCTTTAGGCTACGTGATGGCCATTTATCACACTGATTTTAGGTACTACTTTTACGAGGTCTGTAGTTCTGTCAAAATGTATCTTATCGTTGAACAGACTACAGTTTTATCTTCCTTAGACTTCGTAGATGTAGTTACTACAATTTGGAAGCGAATTTCGAAGTGTAAATATGGTTTTAGTGTGTAAACAGACCAACCGCGATTTTGCAATGAAGTTAATGGAGCCTTTTATGTAGGGCTACTAGGCTACTTTCACGAAGTCTGTAGTTCTGTCAAAATGTATCTTATCTATGAACAGACTACATGATTATCTTCCTTAGACATCGTAGATGTAGTTACTACAATTTGGAAGCGAATTTCGAAGTGTAAATATGGTTTTAGTGTGTAAACAGACCAACCGCGATTTTGCAATGAAGTCAATGGAGCCTTTTATGTAGGGCTACTAGGCTACTTTCACGAAGTCTGTAGTTCTGTCAAAATGTATCTTAACCATGTAGTATGTTTATAGATATCTTCCTTAGACTTCGTAGATGTAGTTACTACAATTTGGAAGCGAATTTCGAAGTGCAAATATGGTTTAAATGTGTAAACAAGACGCCTGATGTTTAATGTTAATGAATGGGCACAGTATTATTGTGTACAGTAATGGGCTATCAGTAGTATGTAAACAGTTCATGTGTTATGTGATTTACATAAACTAGTAAACAACATAAATGTTAAAAGCTGGTATTGTGTTTCCTGAATTCTTACATTCAGGCATTCAAATGAAATGTAATTAAATAGCATATCAATCATGCAACAATGCAAAAACAATGAAACTAGTGTAGGCCTAATTATATTTTACATTAGTAAAGCAGTACTCTGATGTGCATGCTTTCACAAACTTTTGTAAACAATCTTAGCACTTTAAACATTGACTGTTTTGAAGTGCATGTAGGCAATATAGTATAAAAACAATAATAATAATTGTGATATCGTTACAATTTGATGGGGGGGTGGGAGGAGGGGTGGGTTCATGTAGGTGGGCCCTATGACCCCAAAGTATGCCTTGACTGGGCCTCAGGTCAAAGAAGTTTGAGAAAGGCTGATGTAGACGACAAAGCAGCAAGGAGGCGTTGTGTGATCATTTAAACAAGTTTTATGACAAGGTCGATGAGGGTGGGAAAAATCGTACATTTCTGTGCAAACTTTGCCCGCACTTCAGTCACATTGTCTTTTAAGAAAATGCAGTCCATTTTTCGGTTTCAGCAGTCAACAACCTCAGAACTGACCCTTCAGGCCTCTCAGGAGGCACTGGCCTTCTAACCTAGCGACCACCTGAGCAACCAGCATGATTGCCCTAGCAACCAGCATAGCAACCACGTTATTTATGCGTTTTAGCTTATTGGATGTTGCGTTAATGCAGATAACTTTTGATCCGTGTGCCCGATTTTTATAAATGAGGTACTGTCGGAATCCTTGGATGAGGCCGAGTTCCATGCCACTGATCAAACCCACTCTTGCAGTTCCTCGGAACCGCAATTCTAGTTAGTGGGTTTGATCCAGAAAGACCACTATTGTTCTTCTTAAGTTTTCTTATTAGTGGGTTTGATCCTGCAAGCCCACTATTGTTCTTCTTAAGTTTTCTTATTAGTGGGTTTGATCCTGCAAGCCCACTATTGTTCTTCTTAAGTTTTCTTATTATTATTATTAGTGGGTTTGATCCAGCAAGACCACTATTGTTCTTCTTAAGTTTTCTTATTATTATATCTTCCTATAAGCCCACTTTTTGGCCGAACTACTGCTCCTAGACCGTTTGAGCTATCGCCTAATTCAGGCCCGAACCGGTGTAACTTGCTTGTTAATTTCGTGTCGCTGGCCCTTGTCGTTTTCGCGGTATTCCCGTTTTTCGGCGTTTTTGGGCCCCATTGAAATGAATGGCGGAATGTTCAGAATTCAAATTTCGATTGTGACATCACAGCTCTAATTGCTTAAGCTTGCACCTGGAAGAGTTCTAAGCCACCTGGCAGAGCTCTAATGGGCTGGGCTGGGCTGTCTGTGTATATGAAGGTGTGTGCATGAAACTTTTGACCCGTATGTCCGATTTTCATAAATGAGGTACCGTTGGAATCCTTGGATGAGGCCGAGTTCCATGCCCCTGATCAAACCCACTCTTGCAGTTCCTCGGAACCGCAATTCTAGTTATTATATCTTCCTATTCACCCACTTTTTGGCCGAACTACTGCTCCTAGACCGTTTGAGCTATCGACGCAGTTCGAACTCCAAAAATTCAGGCCCGAACCGGTGTAACTTGCTTGTTGCTTTCGTGTCGCTGGCCCTTGTCGTTTTCGCGGCATTCCCGTTTTTCTGCGTTTTTTGGGCCCATTGAAATGAATGGCGGAATGTTCAGAATTCAAATTTCGATTGTGACATCACAGCTCTAATTGCTTAAGCTTGCACCTGGAAGAGTTCTAAGCCACCTGGCAGAGCTATAATGGGCTGGGCTGGGCTGTCTGTGTATATGAAGGTGTGTGCATGTAACTTTTGACCCGTATGTCCGATTTTCATAAATGAGGTACCGTTGGAATCCTTGGATAAGGCCGAGTTCCATGCCCCTGATCAAACCCACTCTTGCAGTTCCTCGGAACCGCAATTCTAGTTATTTATTATTCCTGTTCACCCACTTTTTGGCCGAACTACTGCTCCTAGACCGTTTGAGCTATCGACGCGGTTTGAATTCCAAAAATTCAGGCCCGAACCGGTGTAACTTGCTTGTTGCTTTCGTGTCGCTGGCCCTTGTCGTTTTCGCGGTATTCCCGTTTTTCTGCGTTTTTGGGCCCCATTGAAATGAATGGCGGAATGCTGGGGCTTTATGACATCACAGCACCTCATTACTTGCACCTGGTAGAGCTCTGCTGCTAGAGTTGATTACTTGCACCTGGCAGAGTTCTAAGCCATCTGGCAATGTCTAATGGGCTGGGCTGGGCTGTCTGTGTATATGAAGGTGTGTGCATGTATCTTTTGACCAGTATGTCCGATTTTCATGAATGAGGTACCGTTGGAATCCTTGAATGAAGCCCAGTTCAATGCCTTGCCAGCACTAAGTGTAAAGGTAATGTAAAAAAAGAGGAGACAGCGCGAAGCGCTGTCTCATCTTTTTTTTAAAGCCAAACCATGTTGATACAGGTCATTAAAAAAAAAATATATATATATTTTCCAAATCCATTCAGCCCAGTTCAATGCCTTGCCAGCACTAAGTGTAAAGGTCATGTAAAAAAAGCGCTGTCTCCTCTTTTTTTTAAAGCCAAACCATGTTCATATAGGTCATTAAAAAAAAAAATAAATACTGTATTTTACCAATCCATTCAGCCCAGTCCTATACCCAGCTAGCTCCATTTGAACTTAGTCATGTGTACAGTGTCATGTGTACAGTTGTATAGATTAATACATTGAGAAACACACTTTCATACAGATATCATGCATATCCACACAGCATTACTAATCAAGTTACTCATCGTTGCCCAGCAAGAAGTCCACAATCAATTCAATTGTCTTGCCACGATCTGTGGAGCTTACAGACAACGTTATATTACTATAGGTTCAGTATGCTATTTAAAGCCGACCTAACGCTGAGTCCCTTCTAGACGGTGTGTTGCAATGCATTCTGGGTGCTGTGCTGTGATTCGACGGCTCGTCACCTGACCCACCAAACACAACGATGCTTGAACCAGAACACTTGAACTAAACGTAGTAAAAATAAATAGCTACCAAGGCTCCAAATAGCAACACACTTACACCGTAGCATAATGAGGGTATCTACATGTAAAGCGAAGCATTCAGAACTACAGGCAGTTTATTAAAAAGAACGTCAACGTCAACGGGTCAACGTCAACGATAAGTAAGTCAGGCTAACGTAAACGTTAGCTATTTGCTGTTGTCATATGCTAGTGCTATATGCTTTAGGCTACGTGATGGCCATTTATCACACTGATTTTAGGTACTACTTTTACGAGGTCTGTAGTTCTGTCAAAATGTATCTTATCGTTGAACAGACTACAGTTTTATCTTCCTTAGACTTCGTAGATGTAGTTACTACAATTTGGAAGCGAATTTCGAAGTGTAAATATGGTTTTAGTGTGTAAACAGACCAACCGCGATTTTGCAATGAAGTTAATGGAGCCTTTTATGTAGGGCTACTAGGCTACTTTCACGAAGTCTGTAGTTCTGTCAAAATGTATCTTATCTATGAACAGACTACATGATTATCTTCCTTAGACATCGTAGATGTAGTTACTACAATTTGGAAGCGAATTTCGAAGTGTAAATATGGTTTTAGTGTGTAAACAGACCAACCGCGATTTTGCAATGAAGTCAATGGAGCCTTTTATGTAGGGCTACTAGGCTACTTTCACGAAGTCTGTAGTTCTGTCAAAATGTATCTTAACCATGTAGTATGTTTATAGATATCTTCCTTAGACTTCGTAGATGTAGTTACTACAATTTGGAAGCGAATTTCGAAGTGCAAATATGGTTTAAATGTGTAAACAAGACGCCTGATGTTTAATGTTAATGAATGGGCACAGTATTATTGTGTACAGTAATGGGCTATCAGTAGTATGTAAACAGTTCATGTGTTATGTGATTTACATAAACTAGTAAACAACATAAATGTTAAAAGCTGGTATTGTGTTTCCTGAATTCTTACATTCAGGCATTCAAATGAAATGTAATTAAATAGCATATCAATCATGCAACAATGCAAAAACAATGAAACTAGTGTAGGCCTAATTATATTTTACATTAGTAAAGCAGTACTCTGATGTGCATGCTTTCACAAACTTTTGTGAACAATCTTAGCACTTTAAACATTGACTGTTTTGAAGTGCATGTATAGCAATATAGTATAAAAATAATAATAATTGTGATGATATTACAATTTGATGGGGGGTGGGAGGAGGGGGTGGGTTCATGTAGGTGGGCCCTATGACCCCAAAGTATGCCTTGACTGGGCCTCAGGTCAAAGAAGTTTGAGAAAGGCTGATGTAGACGACAAAGCAGCAAGGAGGCGTCGTGTGATCATTTAAACAAGTTTTATGACAAGGTCGATGAGGGTGGGAAAAATCGTACATTTCTGTGCAAACTTTGCCCGCACTTCAGTCACATTGTCTTTTAAGAAAATGCAGTCCATTTTTCGGTTTCAGCAGTCAACAACCTTGACTATTTGAAGATACTAATCTATTGTGTACAGTAATGGGCTATCAGTAGAATGTAAACAGTTCATGTGTTATGTGATTTACATAAACTAGTAAACAACATAAATGTTAAAAGCTGGTATTGTGTTTCCTGAATTCTTACATTCAGGCATTCAAATGAAATGTAATTAAATAGCATATCAATCATGCAACAATGCAAAAACAATGAAACTAGTGTAGGCCTAATTATATTTTACATTAGTAAAGCAGTACTCTGATGTGCATGCTTTCACAAACTTTTGTGAACAATCTTAGCACTTTAAACATTGACTGTTTTGAAGTGCATGTATAGCAATATAGTATATAAAAAATAATAATTGTGATGATATTACAATTTGATGGGGGGTGGGAGGAGGGGGTAGGTTCATGTAGGTGGGCCCTATGACCCCAAAGTATGCCTTGACTGGGCCTCAGGTCAAAGAAGTTTGAGAAAGGCTGATGTAGACGACAAAGCAGCAAGGAGGCGTCGTGTGATCGATCATTTAAACAAGTTTTATGACAAGGTCGATGAGGGTGGGAAAAATCGTACATTTCTGTGCAAACTTTGCCCGCACTTCAGTCACATTGTCTTTTAAGAAAATGCAGTCCATTTTTCGGTTTCAGCAGTCAACAACCTCAGAACTGACCCTTCAGGCCTCTCAGGAGGCACTGGCCTTCTAACCTAGCGACCACCTGAGCAACCAGCATGATTGCCCTAGCAACCAGCATAGCAACCACGTTATTTATGCGTTTTAGCTTATTGGATGTTGCGTTGATGCAGATAACTTTTGATCCGTGTGCCCGATTTTCATAAATGAGGTACCGTTGGAATCCTTGGATAAGGCCGAGTTCCATGCCCCTGATCAAACCCACTCTTGCAGTTCCTCGGAACCGCAATTCTAGTTAGTGGGTTTGATCCAGCAAGCCCACTATTGTTCTTCTTAAGTTTTCTTTATTTATTTATTATTCCCGTTCACCCACTTTTTGGCCGAACTACTGCTCCTAGACCGTTTGAGCTATCGACGCGGTTCGAACTCCAAAAATTCAGGCCCGAACCGGTGTAACTTGCTTGTTGATTTCGTGTCGCTGGCCCTTGTCGTTTTCGCGGTATTCCCGTTTTTCTGCATTTTTTGGGCCCATTGAAATGAATGGCGGAATGTTCAGAATTCAAATTTCGATTGTGACATCACAGCTCTAATTGCTTAAGCTTGCACCTGGAAGAGTTCTAAGCCACCTGGCAGAGCTCTGATGGGCTGGGCTGGGCTGTCTGTGTATATGAAGGTGTGTGCATGTAACTTTTGACCAGTATGTCCGATTTTCATGAATGAGGTACCGTTGGAATCCTTGAATGAAGCCCAGTTCAATGCCTTGCCAGCACTAAGTGTAAAGGTAATGTAAAAAAAGATGAGACAGCGCGAAGCGCTGTCTCATCTTTTTTTTAAAGCCAAACCATGTTGATACAGGTCATTAAAAAAAAATATATATATATTTTCCAAATCCATTCAGCCCAGTTCAATGCCTTGCCAGCACTAAGTGTAAAGGTCATGTAAAAAAAGAGGAGACAGCTCCTCTTTTTTTTAAAGCCAAACCATGTTCATATAGGTCATTAAAAAAATAAATAAATAAAGTATTTCACCAATCCATTCAGCCCAGTCCTATACCCAGCTAGCTCCATTTGAACTTAGTCATGTGTACAGTTGTATAGATTATTACATTGAGAAACACACTTTCATACAGATATCATGCATATCCACGCAGCATTACTAATCAAGTTACTCATCGTTGCCCAGCAAGAAGTCCACAATCAATTCAATTGTCTTGCCACGATCTGTGGAGCTTACAGACAACGTTATATTACTATAGGTTCTGTATGCTATTTAAAGCCCACCTAACGCTGAGTCCCTTCTAGACGGTGTGTTGCAATGCATTCTGGGTGCTGTGCTGTGATTCGACGGCTCGTCACCTGACCCACCAAACAACAACTCTCTGGGATGTGGCAAATATCGCGTAAAAACCTTGTTGCCGGAACAACAGGGAAAAGGCAACAGGATAGCAGCACGAAAGATACACAGGATACACACGGAATTTTGATGGACGTCCTTATCAGTCTATGGTCTAACTTATAAACGTGTCGGGTCAACGTCAACGATAAGTAAGTTAGGCTAACGTAAACGTTAGCTATTTGCTGTTGTCATATGCTAGTGCTATATGCTTTAGGCTACGTGATGGCCATTTATCACACTAATTTTAGGTACTACTTTTACGAGGTCTGTAGTTCTGTCAAAATGTATCTTATCGTTGAACAGACTACAAGGTTATCTTCCTTAGACTTTGTAGATGTAGTTACTACAATTTGGAAGCGAATTTCGAAGTGTAAATATGGTTTTAGTGTGTAAACAGACCAACCGCGATTTTGCAATGAAGTGAATATGGAGCCTTTTATGTAGGACTACTAGGCTACTTTCACGAAGTCTGTAGTTCTCTCAAAATTTATCTTATCTATGAACAGACTACATGATTATCTTCCTTAGACTTCGTAGATGTAGTTACTACAATTTGGAAGCGAATTTCGAAGTGTAAATATGGTTTTAGTGTGTAAACAGACCAACCGCGATTTTGCAATGAAGTGAATATGGAGCCTTTTATGTAGGACTACTAGGCTACTTTCACGAAGTCTGTAGTTCTGTCAAAATTGATCTTATCTATGAACAGACTACATGGTTATCTTCTTTAGACTTTGTAGATGTAGTTATTACAGTTTGGAAGCGAAATTTGAAGTGCAAATATGGTTTAAATGTGTAAACAAGACGCCTGATGTTTAATATATGTTAATGAATGGGCACAGTATTATTGTGTACAGTAATGGGCTATCAGTAGTATGTAAACAGTTAATGTGTTATGTGATTTACATAAACTAACAACAGAAATGTTAAAAGCTGGTATTGTGTTTCCTGAATTCTTACATTCAGGCATTCAAATGAAATGTAATTAAATAGCATATCAATCATGCAACAATGCAAAAACAATGAAACTAGTGTAGGCCTAATTATATTTTACATTAGTAAAGCAGTACTCTGATGTGCATGCTTTCACAAACTTTTGTGAACAATCTTAGCACTTTAAACATTGACTGTTTTGAAGTGCATGTATAGCAATATAGTATATAAAAAATAATAATTGTGATGATATTACAATTTGATGGGGGGTGGGAGGAGGGGGTAGGTTCATGTAGGTGGGCCCTATGACCCCAAAGTATGCCTTGACTGGGCCTCAGGTCAAAGAAGTTTGAGAAAGGCTGATGTAGACGACAAAGCAGCAAGGAGGCGTCGTGTGATCATTTAAACAAGTTTTATAACAAGGTCGATGAGGGTGGGAAAAATCGTACATTTCTGTGCAAACTTTGCCCGCACTTCAGTCACATTGTCTTTTAAGAAAATGCAGTCCATTTTTCGGTTTCAGCAGTCAACAACCTCAGAACTGACCCTTCAGGCCTCTCAGGAGGCACTGGCCTTCTAACCTAGCGACCACCTGAGCAACCAGCATGATTGCCCTAGCAACCAGCATAGCAACCACGTTATTTATGCGTTTTAGCTTATTGGATGTTGCGTTGATGCAGATAACTTTTGATCCGTGTGCCCGATTTTCATAAATGAGGTACCGTTGGAATCCTTGGATAAGGCCGAGTTCCATGCCCCTGATCAAACCCACTCTTGCAGTTCCTCGGAACCGCAATTCTAGTTAGTGGGTTTGATCCAGCAAGCCCACTATTGTTCTTCTTAAGTTTTCTTTATTAGTGGGTTTGATCCAGCAAGACCACAGCATGGCTTTGCCATGCTGTGGGCTTGCGGAGCAAGCCCACTATTGTTCTTCTTAAGTTTTCTTATTATTATTATATCTTCCTATAAGCCCACTTTTTGGCCGAACTACTGCTCCTAGACCGTTTGAGCTATCGACGCGGTTCGAACTCCAAAAATTCAGGCCCGAACCGGTGTAACTTGCTTGTTGATTTCGTGTCGCTGGCCCTTGTTGTTTTCGCGGTATTCCCGTTTTTCGGCGTTTTTTGGGCCCATTGAAATGAATGGCGGAATGTTCAGAATTCAAATTTCGATTGTGACATCACAGCTCTAATTGCTTAAGCTTGCACCTGGAAGAGTTCTAAGCCACCTGGCAGAGCTATAATGGGCTGGGCTGGGCTGTCTGTGTATATGAAGGTGTGTGCATGTAACTTTTGACCCGTATGTCCGATTTTCATAAATGAGGTACCGTTGGAATCCTTGGATAAGGCCGAGTTCCATGCCCCTGATCAAACCCACTCTTGCAGTTCCTCGGAACCGCAATTCTAGTTTATTTATTATTCCCGTTCACCCACTTTTTGGCCGAACTACTGCTCCTAGACCGTTTGAGCTATCGACGCGGTTCGAACTCCAAAAATTCAGGCCCAAACCGGTGTAACTTGCTTGTTGATTTCGTGTCGCTGGCCCTTGTCGTTTTCGCGGTATTCCCGTTTTTCTGCATTTTTTGGGCCCATTGAAATGAATGGCGGAATGTTCAGAATTCAAATTTCGATTGTGACATCACAGCTCTAATTGCTTAAGCTTGCACCTGGAAGAGTTCTAAGCCACCTGGCAGAGCTCTGATGGGCTGGGCTGGGCTGTCTGTGTATATGAAGGTGTGTGCATGTAACTTTTGACCAGTATGTCCGATTTTCATGAATGAGGTACCGTTGGAATCCTTGAATGAAGCCCAGTTCAATGCCTTGCCAGCACTAAGTGTAAAGGTAATGTAAAAAAAGAGGAGACAGCTCCTCTTTTTTTTAAAGCCAAACCATGTTGATACAGGTCATTAAAAAAATATATATATATATTTTCCAAATCCATTCAGCCCAGTTCAATGCCTTGCCAGCACTAAGTGTAAAGGTCATGTAAAAAAAGAGGAGACAGCTCCTCTTTTTTTTAAAGCCAAACCATGTTCATATAGGTCATTAAAAAAATAAATAAATAAAGTATTTCACCAATCCATTCAGCCCAGTCCTATACCCAGCTAGCTCCATTTGAACTTAGTCATGTGTACAGTTGTATAGATTATTACATTGAGAAACACACTTTCATACAGATATCATGCATATCCACGCAGCATTACTAATCAAGTTACTCATCGTTGCCCAGCAAGAAGTCCACAATCAATTCAATTGTCTTGCCACGATCTGTGGAGCTTACAGACAACGTTATATTACTATAGGTTCTGTATGCTATTTAAAGCCCACCTAACGCTGAGTCCCTTCTAGACGGTGTGTTGCAATGCATTCTGGGTGCTGTGCTGTGATTCGACGGCTCGTCACCTGACCCACCAAACAACAACTCTCTGGGATGTGGCAAATATCGCGTAAAAACCTTGTTGCCGGAACAACAGGGAAAAGGCAACAGGATAGCAGCACGAAAGATACACAGGATACACACGGAATTTTGATGGACGTCCTTATCAGTCTATGGTCTAACTTATAAACGTGTCGGGTCAACGTCAACGATAAGTAAGTTAGGCTAACGTAAACGTTAGCTATTTGCTGTTGTCATATGCTAGTGCTATATGCTTTAGGCTACGTGATGGCCATTTATCACACTAATTTTAGGTACTACTTTTACGAGGTCTGTAGTTCTGTCAAAATGTATCTTATCGTTGAACAGACTACAAGGTTATCTTCCTTAGACTTTGTAGATGTAGTTACTACAATTTGGAAGCGAATTTCGAAGTGTAAATATGGTTTTAGTGTGTAAACAGACCAACCGCGATTTTGCAATGAAGTGAATATGGAGCCTTTTATGTAGGACTACTAGGCTACTTTCACGAAGTCTGTAGTTCTCTCAAAATTTATCTTATCTATGAACAGACTACATGATTATCTTCCTTAGACTTCGTAGATGTAGTTACTACAATTTGGAAGCGAATTTCGAAGTGTAAATATGGTTTTAGTGTGTAAACAGACCAACCGCGATTTTGCAATGAAGTGAATATGGAGCCTTTTATGTAGGACTACTAGGCTACTTTCACGAAGTCTGTAGTTCTGTCAAAATTGATCTTATCTATGAACAGACTACATGGTTATCTTCTTTAGACTTTGTAGATGTAGTTATTACAGTTTGGAAGCGAAATTCGAAGTGCAAATATGGTTTAAATGTGTAAACAAGACGCCTGATGTTTAATATATGTTAATGAATGGGCACAGTATTATTGTGTACAGTAATGGGCTATCAGTAGTATGTAAACAGTTCATGTGTTATGTGATTTACATAAACTAACAACAGAAATGTTAAAAGCTGGTATTGTGTTTCCTGAATTCTTACATTCAGGCATTCACATGAAATGTAATTAAATAGCATATCAATCATGCAACAATGCAAAAACAATGAAACTAGTGTAGGCCTAATTATATTTTACATTAGTAAAGCAGTACTCTGATGTGCATGCTTTCACAAACTTTTGTGAACAATCTTAGCACTTTAAACATTGACTGTTTTGAAGTGCATGTATAGCAATATAGTATATAAAAAATAATAATTGTGATATTACAATTTGATGGGGGGTGGGAGGAGGGGGTAGGTTCATGTAGGTGGGCCCTATGACCCCAAAGTATGCCTTGACTGGGCCTCAGGTCAAAGAAGTTTGAGAAAGGCTGATGTAGACGACAAAGCAGCAAGGAGGCGTCGTGTGATCATTTAAACAAGTTTTATGACAAGGTCGATGAGGGTGGGAAAAATCGTACATTTCTGTGCAAACTTTGCCCGCACTTCAGTCACATTGTCTTTTAAGAAAATGCAGTCCATTTTTCGGTTTCAGCAGTCAACAACCTCAGAACTGACCCTTCAGGCCTCTCAGGAGGCACTGGCCTTCTAACCTAGCGACCACCTGAGCAACCAGCATGATTGCCCTAGCAACCAGCATAGCAACCACGTTATTTATGCGTTTTAGCTTATTGGATGTTGCGTTGATGCAGATAACTTTTGATCCGTGTGCCCGATTTTCATAAATGAGGTACCGTTGGAATCCTTGGATAAGGCCGAGTTCCATGCCCCTGATCAAACCCACTCTTGCAGTTCCTCGGAACCGCAATTCTAGTTAGTGGGTTTGATCCAGCAAGCCCACTATTGTTCTTCTTAAGTTTTCTTTATTTATTTATTATTCCCGTTCACCCACTTTTTGGCCGAACTACTGCTCCTAGACCGTTTGAGCTATCGACGCGGTTCGAACTCCAAAAATTCAGGCCCGAACCGGTGTAACTTGCTTGTTGATTTCGTGTCGCTGGCCCTTGTCGTTTTCGCGGTATTCCCGTTTTTCTGCATTTTTTGGGCCCATTGAAATGAATGGCGGAATGTTCAGAATTCAAATTTCGATTGTGACATCACAGCTCTAATTGCTTAAGCTTGCACCTGGAAGAGTTCTAAGCCACCTGGCAGAGCTCTGATGGGCTGGGCTGGGCTGTCTGTGTATATGAAGGTGTGTGCATGTAACTTTTGACCAGTATGTCCGATTTTCATGAATGAGGTACCGTTGGAATCCTTGAATGAAGCCCAGTTCAATGCCTTGCCAGCACTAAGTGTAAAGGTAATGTAAAAAAAGATGAGACAGCGCGAAGCGCTGTCTCATCTTTTTTTTAAAGCCAAACCATGTTGATACAGGTCATTAAAAAAAAAAATATATATATTTTCCAAATCCATTCAGCCCAGTTCAATGCCTTGCCAGCACTAAGTGTAAAGGTCATGTAAAAAAAGAGGAGACAGCTCCTCTTTTTTTTAAAGCCAAACCATGTTCATATAGGTCATTAAAAAAATAAATAAATAAAGTATTTCACCAATCCATTCAGCCCAGTCCTATACCCAGCTAGCTCCATTTGAACTTAGTCATGTGTACAGTTGTATAGATTATTACATTGAGAAACACACTTTCATACAGATATCATGCATATCCACGCAGCATTACTAATCAAGTTACTCATCGTTGCCCAGCAAGAAGTCCACAATCAATTCAATTGTCTTGCCACGATCTGTGGAGCTTACAGACAACGTTATATTACTATAGGTTCTGTATGCTATTTAAAGCCCACCTAACGCTGAGTCCCTTCTAGACGGTGTGTTGCAATGCATTCTGGGTGCTGTGCTGTGATTCGACGGCTCGTCACCTGACCCACCAAACAACAACTCTCTGGGATGTGGCAAATATCGCGTAAAAACCTTGTTGCCGGAACAACAGGGAAAAGGCAACAGGATAGCAGCACGAAAGATACACAGGATACACACGGAATTTTGATGGACGTCCTTATCAGTCTATGGTCTAACTTATAAACGTGTCGGGTCAACGTCAACGATAAGTAAGTTAGGCTAACGTAAACGTTAGCTATTTGCTGTTGTCATATGCTAGTGCTATATGCTTTAGGCTACGTGATGGCCATTTATCACACTAATTTTAGGTACTACTTTTACGAGGTCTGTAGTTCTGTCAAAATGTATCTTATCGTTGAACAGACTACAAGGTTATCTTCCTTAGACTTTGTAGATGTAGTTACTACAATTTGGAAGCGAATTTCGAAGTGTAAATATGGTTTTAGTGTGTAAACAGACCAACCGCGATTTTGCAATGAAGTGAATATGGAGCCTTTTATGTAGGACTACTAGGCTACTTTCACGAAGTCTGTAGTTCTCTCAAAATTTATCTTATCTATGAACAGACTACATGATTATCTTCCTTAGACTTCGTAGATGTAGTTACTACAATTTGGAAGCGAATTTCGAAGTGTAAATATGGTTTTAGTGTGTAAACAGACCAACCGCGATTTTGCAATGAAGTGAATATGGAGCCTTTTATGTAGGACTACTAGGCTACTTTCACGAAGTCTGTAGTTCTGTCAAAATTGATCTTATCTATGAACAGACTACATGGTTATCTTCTTTAGACTTTGTAGATGTAGTTATTACAGTTTGGAAGCGAAATTTGAAGTGCAAATATGGTTTAAATGTGTAAACAAGACGCCTGATGTTTAATATATGTTAATGAATGGGCACAGTATTATTGTGTACAGTAATGGGCTATCAGTAGTATGTAAACAGTTCATGTGTTATGTGATTTACATAAACTAACAACAGAAATGTTAAAAGCTGGTATTGTGTTTCCTGAATTCTTACATTCAGGCATTCAAATGAAATGTAATTAAATAGCATATCAATCATGCAACAATGCAAAAACAATGAAACTAGTGTAGGCCTAATTATATTTTACATTAGTAAAGCAGTACTCTGATGTGCATGCTTTCACAAACTTTTGTGAACAATCTTAGCACTTTAAACATTGACTGTTTTGAAGTGCATGTATAGCAATATAGTATATAAAAAATAATAATTGTGATGATATTACAATTTGATGGGGGGTGGGAGGAGGGGGTAGGTTCATGTAGGTGGGCCCTATGACCCCAAAGTATGCCTTGACTGGGCCTCAGGTCAAAGAAGTTTGAGAAAGGCTGATGTAGACGACAAAGCAGCAAGGAGGCGTCGTGTGATCATTTAAACAAGTTTTATAACAAGGTCGATGAGGGTGGGAAAAATCGTACATTTCTGTGCAAACTTTGCCCGCACTTCAGTCACATTGTCTTTTAAGAAAATGCAGTCCATTTTTCGGTTTCAGCAGTCAACAACCTCAGAACTGACCCTTCAGGCCTCTCAGGAGGCACTGGCCTTCTAACCTAGCGACCACCTGAGCAACCAGCATGATTGCCCTAGCAACCAGCATAGCAACCACGTTATTTATGCGTTTTAGCTTATTGGATGTTGCGTTGATGCAGATAACTTTTGATCCGTGTGCCCGATTTTCATAAATGAGGTACCGTTGGAATCCTTGGATAAGGCCGAGTTCCATGCCCCTGATCAAACCCACTCTTGCAGTTCCTCGGAACCGCAATTCTAGTTAGTGGGTTTGATCCAGCAAGCCCACTATTGTTCTTCTTAAGTTTTCTTTATTAGTGGGTTTGATCCAGCAAGACCACAGCATGGCTTTGCCATGCTGTGGGCTTGCGGAGCAAGCCCACTATTGTTCTTCTTAAGTTTTCTTATTATTATTATATCTTCCTATAAGCCCACTTTTTGGCCGAACTACTGCTCCTAGACCGTTTGAGCTATCGACGCGGTTCGAACTCCAAAAATTCAGGCCCGAACCGGTGTAACTTGCTTGTTGATTTCGTGTCGCTGGCCCTTGTTGTTTTCGCGGTATTCCCGTTTTTCGGCGTTTTTTGGGCCCATTGAAATGAATGGCGGAATGTTCAGAATTCAAATTTCGATTGTGACATCACAGCTCTAATTGCTTAAGCTTGCACCTGGAAGAGTTCTAAGCCACCTGGCAGAGCTATAATGGGCTGGGCTGGGCTGTCTGTGTATATGAAGGTGTGTGCATGTAACTTTTGACCCGTATGTCCGATTTTCATAAATGAGGTACCGTTGGAATCCTTGGATAAGGCCGAGTTCCATGCCCCTGATCAAACCCACTCTTGCAGTTCCTCGGAACCGCAATTCTAGTTTATTTATTATTCCCGTTCACCCACTTTTTGGCCGAACTACTGCTCCTAGACCGTTTGAGCTATCGACGCGGTTCGAACTCCAAAAATTCAGGCCCAAACCGGTGTAACTTGCTTGTTGATTTCGTGTCGCTGGCCCTTGTCGTTTTCGCGGTATTCCCGTTTTTCTGCATTTTTTGGGCCCATTGAAATGAATGGCGGAATGTTCAGAATTCAAATTTCGATTGTGACATCACAGCTCTAATTGCTTAAGCTTGCACCTGGAAGAGTTCTAAGCCACCTGGCAGAGCTCTGATGGGCTGGGCTGGGCTGTCTGTGTATATGAAGGTGTGTGCATGTAACTTTTGACCAGTATGTCCGATTTTCATGAATGAGGTACCGTTGGAATCCTTGAATGAAGCCCAGTTCAATGCCTTGCCAGCACTAAGTGTAAAGGTAATGTAAAAAAAGAGGAGACAGCTCCTCTTTTTTTTAAAGCCAAACCATGTTGATACAGGTCATTAAAAAAATATATATATATATTTTCCAAATCCATTCAGCCCAGTTCAATGCCTTGCCAGCACTAAGTGTAAAGGTCATGTAAAAAAAGAGGAGACAGCTCCTCTTTTTTTTAAAGCCAAACCATGTTCATATAGGTCATTAAAAAAATAAATAAATAAAGTATTTCACCAATCCATTCAGCCCAGTCCTATACCCAGCTAGCTCCATTTGAACTTAGTCATGTGTACAGTTGTATAGATTATTACATTGAGAAACACACTTTCATACAGATATCATGCATATCCACGCAGCATTACTAATCAAGTTACTCATCGTTGCCCAGCAAGAAGTCCACAATCAATTCAATTGTCTTGCCACGATCTGTGGAGCTTACAGACAACGTTATATTACTATAGGTTCTGTATGCTATTTAAAGCCCACCTAACGCTGAGTCCCTTCTAGACGGTGTGTTGCAATGCATTCTGGGTGCTGTGCTGTGATTCGACGGCTCGTCACCTGACCCACCAAACAACAACTCTCTGGGATGTGGCAAATATCGCGTAAAAACCTTGTTGCCGGAACAACAGGGAAAAGGCAACAGGATAGCAGCACGAAAGATACACAGGATACACACGGAATTTTGATGGACGTCCTTATCAGTCTATGGTCTAACTTATAAACGTGTCGGGTCAACGTCAACGATAAGTAAGTTAGGCTAACGTAAACGTTAGCTATTTGCTGTTGTCATATGCTAGTGCTATATGCTTTAGGCTACGTGATGGCCATTTATCACACTAATTTTAGGTACTACTTTTACGAGGTCTGTAGTTCTGTCAAAATGTATCTTATCGTTGAACAGACTACAAGGTTATCTTCCTTAGACTTTGTAGATGTAGTTACTACAATTTGGAAGCGAATTTCGAAGTGTAAATATGGTTTTAGTGTGTAAACAGACCAACCGCGATTTTGCAATGAAGTGAATATGGAGCCTTTTATGTAGGACTACTAGGCTACTTTCACGAAGTCTGTAGTTCTCTCAAAATTTATCTTATCTATGAACAGACTACATGATTATCTTCCTTAGACTTCGTAGATGTAGTTACTACAATTTGGAAGCGAATTTCGAAGTGTAAATATGGTTTTAGTGTGTAAACAGACCAACCGCGATTTTGCAATGAAGTGAATATGGAGCCTTTTATGTAGGACTACTAGGCTACTTTCACGAAGTCTGTAGTTCTGTCAAAATTGATCTTATCTATGAACAGACTACATGGTTATCTTCTTTAGACTTTGTAGATGTAGTTATTACAGTTTGGAAGCGAAATTCGAAGTGCAAATATGGTTTAAATGTGTAAACAAGACGCCTGATGTTTAATATATGTTAATGAATGGGCACAGTATTATTGTGTACAGTAATGGGCTATCAGTAGTATGTAAACAGTTCATGTGTTATGTGATTTACATAAACTAACAACAGAAATGTTAAAAGCTGGTATTGTGTTTCCTGAATTCTTACATTCAGGCATTCACATGAAATGTAATTAAATAGCATATCAATCATGCAACAATGCAAAAACAATGAAACTAGTGTAGGCCTAATTATATTTTACATTAGTAAAGCAGTACTCTGATGTGCATGCTTTCACAAACTTTTGTGAACAATCTTAGCACTTTAAACATTGACTGTTTTGAAGTGCATGTATAGCAATATAGTATATAAAAAATAATAATTGTGATATTACAATTTGATGGGGGGTGGGAGGAGGGGGTAGGTTCATGTAGGTGGGCCCTATGACCCCAAAGTATGCCTTGACTGGGCCTCAGGTCAAAGAAGTTTGAGAAAGGCTGATGTAGACGACAAAGCAGCAAGGAGGCGTCGTGTGATCATTTAAACAAGTTTTATGACAAGGTCGATGAGGGTGGGAAAAATCGTACATTTCTGTGCAAACTTTGCCCGCACTTCAGTCACATTGTCTTTTAAGAAAATGCAGTCCATTTTTCGGTTTCAGCAGTCAACAACCTCAGAACTGACCCTTCAGGCCTCTCAGGAGGCACTGGCCTTCTAACCTAGCGACCACCTGAGCAACCAGCATGATTGCCCTAGCAACCAGCATAGCAACCACGTTATTTATGCGTTTTAGCTTATTGGATGTTGCGTTGATGCAGATAACTTTTGATCCGTGTGCCCGATTTTCATAAATGAGGTACCGTTGGAATCCTTGGATAAGGCCGAGTTCCATGCCCCTGATCAAACCCACTCTTGCAGTTCCTCGGAACCGCAATTCTAGTTAGTGGGTTTGATCCAGCAAGCCCACTATTGTTCTTCTTAAGTTTTCTTTATTTATTTATTATTCCCGTTCACCCACTTTTTGGCCGAACTACTGCTCCTAGACCGTTTGAGCTATCGACGCGGTTCGAACTCCAAAAATTCAGGCCCGAACCGGTGTAACTTGCTTGTTGATTTCGTGTCGCTGGCCCTTGTCGTTTTCGCGGTATTCCCGTTTTTCTGCATTTTTTGGGCCCATTGAAATGAATGGCGGAATGTTCAGAATTCAAATTTCGATTGTGACATCACAGCTCTAATTGCTTAAGCTTGCACCTGGAAGAGTTCTAAGCCACCTGGCAGAGCTCTGATGGGCTGGGCTGGGCTGTCTGTGTATATGAAGGTGTGTGCATGTAACTTTTGACCAGTATGTCCGATTTTCATGAATGAGGTACCGTTGGAATCCTTGAATGAAGCCCAGTTCAATGCCTTGCCAGCACTAAGTGTAAAGGTAATGTAAAAAAAGATGAGACAGCGCGAAGCGCTGTCTCATCTTTTTTTTAAAGCCAAACCATGTTGATACAGGTCATTAAAAAAATATATATATATATTTTCCAAATCCATTCAGCCCAGTTCAATGCCTTGCCAGCACTAAGTGTAAAGGTCATGTAAAAAAAGAGGAGACAGCTCCTCTTTTTTTTAAAGCTAAACCATGTTCATATAGGTCATTAAAAAATAAATAAATAAAGTATTTCACCAATCCATTCAGCCCAGTCCTATACCCAGCTAGCTCCATTTGAACTTAGTCATGTGTACAGTTGTATAGATTATTACATTGAGAAACACACTTTCATACAGATATCATGCATATCCACGCAGCATTACTAATCAAGTTACTCATCGTTGCCCAGCAAGAAGTCCACAATCAATTCAATTGTCTTGCCACGATCTGTGGAGCTTACAGACAACGTTATATTACTATAGGTTCTGTATGCTATTTAAAGCCCACCTAACGCTGAGTCCCTTCTAGACGGTGTGTTGCAATGCATTCTGGGTGCTGTGCTGTGATTCGACGGCTCGTCACCTGACCCACCAAACAACAACTCTCTGGGATGTGGCAAATATCGCGTAAAAACCTTGTTGCCGGTGTTCCAGTTTAGATGGTGAGCAGGTTAACTTGAGATATTTGCATAAAATCCGTGAATATTCAACAAGACCCTGCCTACTTGTTAACAACGCTTTGCTCTGCTTCCGCCCTTCCAGTGCTGGAGATTCACAATTTCACAAGCCTGCAGTGCACGACAGAATATGAAGCAAAATCTTGCCGAAAACATGCGGGAATCGCTATGTAGCCTATAATGCATGTCTGCTTAAGCATCCACACAAAATGTTGTGCAAACAGGAAATGTGTCAAAGTAAATCAGTGAAGGTTTTGTTGGGTTTCGAACATGAGTCTCACTGAGGCAAAATGTTCTTAGTAATAAGCACTACCACCACTACGCCACAGAGAGCAACACTTGTTATTAGTCTATTAGACTACTAGCTTACTAGCTATCCTGATGTCCATGTTAACTGGTGATAACATGAGCAAACACAGCGAATGCATGCCTTGAATAATGCAGATTAATTTTGCCTCAGTAATTTTGGATCACAAACAGTAACAAATGACCCCATCAGACGTTGCTCGTTTTTTGTGCAGAAAGCAAAAATCACTTGGGCCTCGAACTGCTCACTAAAATAGCAAGCTAGCAGCAATAGTCCACACTGCTAACCAATTGCACCACTGGCTATTTTGTATCTATGCAATAGCATGGTGTTCCTAATAAATGAATGTAGGTCTATGTTGTCTTGTGTCAATTAATCAAGATATTCATTATAGCAAACATCTAGGCTAAGTGAATGTTTTGCAACAGGCTGCTGAACGAGCAGTAAGTAGGCTAAACTATTTTCTAATTTAGGCTACGTGGGAATCTGAAACAGCAACATCTGTCATCAAACTCTCTAGCTACATCAAAGTTTTGTAATATATGCTACCATGATAACCATTTTGTGTCGTCAAATTAGGACCAACAAATTAAATAATATTTAACTCGGAGAAAATAAGTTTCCTGTGTTCACTTCAAATCATTAGACAGCTCACTGCATAACTTCACCGAGACATGACACTAAGTTATGATAATTTTTGCACATGACTGACGTATTTCATATTATTAACCCCCAAAACGGAATAAAGTGTTAGTGGGACATGCCAGTTTGTTGTACATCAGTTAGGTTTTGGTATGTGAGGCAAAGATGAACCTATTTTGTTGTTTTGAGGCTTGCATATGCCCATGTTAAATTGTGATGGCACCAGTTAACATGGGCATATATTTCTCACTTATGTTAACCTGTGTTAACTTTGACTAACAGTTCAATATATACATAGAAATCTGGCATCAATTTCAGTGGCTCTTAGTGTAGTGGTATAGGCAATGTAGAAGCTCATCCAATCAACTTTCTTGTCCATGCGTGGTTCGAATCCCAGCTAGATCGATAGTTTTATTTTTTTTCCATTCATTCAGTATGTGTCATATTTGTGGATAATGCTTAAATGGACATGTATTAGACATACACTGGTGATGTTTTCAGCGATATCCGTTATATTGTCTCACTTGCAAACACTTTGTGAAAATGTAGCCTAATATAAACCTGCACTATTGGAGGCAGAGCAGATTAAGAAGTAGGCAGGGTCTTGTTGAATATTCACTGATTTTATGCAAATATCACCAGTTAAACTGCTCACCATCTAAACTGGAACACCGGAACAACAGGGAAGAGGCAACAGGATAGCAGCACGAAAGATACACAGGATACACACGGAATTTTGATGGACGTCCTTATCAGTCTATGGTCTAACTTATAAATGTGTCGGGTCAACGTCAACGATATGTAAGTTAGGCTAACGTAAACGTTAGCTATTTGCTGTTGTCATATGCTTTACGTGATGGCCATTCATCACACTGAATCAGAATTACCTTAGCTCTCAGTAAGTTACAGTTTATTATAGTCATGTGATTTACATAAAGTAGTAAACAACAGTAATGTTAAACGTGTGAACAAGTTAAATTCTACCCCACAAGCCACAATAGGAACGTTCAAGTAAGCGTTAGCACATATACAAACCTTTTAATGTTAGCTAACATGCTAAGCATTGAAAATGAATGCGTTAGCAATAGCCACTGCTTTTTTTGAGCTGACAAGCCCTGGAAATGCGTTAACGTAATCAGCCAAATTGACTCACTTCTTAAGACCCTTGGTATGGTGTTACAAGGATGTGGAGTCGACATGTAAATTGTTAGTATGGTTTTAATGTGTAAACAGACCAACCGTGATTTTGCAATGAAGTCATTTTAGGTACTACTTTCACGAAGTCTGTAGTTCTGTCAAAGTTTATCTTATCATTGAACAGACTACATGGTTATCTTCCTTAGACTTCGTAGATGTAGTTACTACAATTTGGAAGCGAAATTCAAAGTGTAAATATTGTTTTAATGTGTAAACAGACCAACCGCGATTTTGCAATGAAGTGAATGGAGACATTTTAGGTAGCCTACTACTTTCACGAAGTCTGTAGTTCTGTCAAAATGTATCTTATCGTTGAACAGACTACATGGTTATCTTCCTTAGACTTCGTAGATGTAGTTACTACAATTTGGAAGCGAAATTCGAAGTGCAAATATGGTTTAAATGTGTAAACAAGATGCCTGATGTTTAATATATGTTACTGAATGGGCACAGTATTATTGTGCACAGTAATGGGCTATCAGTAGTATGTAAACAGTTCATGTGTTATGTGATTTACATAAACTAGTAAACAACAGAAATGTTAAAAGCTGGTATTGTGTTTCCTGAATTCTTACATTCAGGCATTCAAATGAAATGTAATTAAATAGCATATCAATCATGCAACAATGCAAAAACAATGAAACTAGTGTAGGCCTAATTATATTTTACATTAGTAAAGCAGTACTCTGATGTGCATGCTTTCACAAACTTTTGTGAACAATCTTAGCACTTTAAACATTGACTGTTTTGAAGTGCATGTAGGCAATATAGTATAAAAATAATAATAATAATTGTGATATCGTTACAATTTGATGGGGGGGTGGGAGGAGGGGTGGGTTCATGTAGGTGGGCCCTATGACCCCAAAGTATGCCTTGACTGGGCCTCAGGTCAAAGAAGTTTGAGAAAGGCTGATGTAGACGACAAAGCAGCAAGGAGGCGTCGTGTGATCATTTAAACAAGTTTTATGACAAGGTCGATGAGGGTGGGAAAAATCGTACATTTCTGTGCAAACTTTGCCCGCACTTCAGTCACATTGTCTTTGCCTGAGCAACCAGCATGATTGCCCTAGCAACCAGCATAGCAACCACGTTCTTTATGCGTTTTAGCTTATTGGATGTTGCGTTGATGCAGATAACTTTTGATCCGTGTGCCCGATTTTCATAAATGAGGTACCGTTGGAATCCTTGGATGAGGCCGAGTTCCGTGCACCAGATCAAACCCACTCTTGCAGTTCCTCGGAACCGCAATTCTAGTTATTATTATATCTTCCTATTCACCCACTTTTTGGCCGAACTACTGCTCCTAGACCGTTTGAGCTATCGACGCGGTTCGAACTCCAAAAATTCAGGCCCGAACCGGTGTAACTTGCTTGTCGATTTTCGTGTCACTGGCCCTTGTCGTTTTCGCGGTATTCCCGTTTTTCTGCGTTTTTTTTGGGCCCATTGAAATGAATGGCGGAATGTTCAGAATTCAAATTTCGATTGTGACATCACAGCTCTAATTGCTTAAGCTTGCACCTGGAAGAGTTCTGAGCCATCTGGCAGAGCTCTAATGGGCTGGGCTGGGCTGTCTGTGTATATGGTTATGGTTATGGTTATGGTTATGGATTTAGCAGACGCCTTTGTCCAAAGCGACATATAAATACAAAACAACATAATAATATTTAAAAATGAACAGGGAACAGATTAAAATCTAGGTCAAATATAGTAAGGAGAATAGTTGTAGTACACAATAATATCAATTCAATCAATAGCCTAATAAAAAAAGCAAATGAAGGTGTGTGCATGTAACTTTTGACCCGTATGTCCGATTTTCATAAATGAGGTACCGTTGGAATCCTTAGATGAGGCCGAGTTCCATGCCCCTGATCAAACCCACTCTTGCAGTTCCTCGGAACCGCAATTCTAGTTATATTTTCCTATTCACCCACTTTTTGGCCGAACTACTGCTCCTAGACCGTTTGAGCTATCGACGCAGTTCGAACTCCAAAAATTCAGGCCCGAACCGGTGTAACTTGCTTGTTACTTTCGTGTCGCTGGCCCTTGTCGTTTTCGCGGTATTCGCGGTATTCTTCTGCAGTTAGAAGGACTGGATGAAACGTGTTGAAAACGGTCTCCACTGATAAATATCACACTTGCTTACTTGGAAATGAGGTCTTATGTCCAAAATCCTGAACCACCCCTTTAAAGCCGACCTAACGATGAGTCCCTTCATGACTGTGTGTTGCAATGCATTCTGGGTGCTGTGCTGTGATTCGACGGCTCGTCACCTGACCCACCAAACAACGATGCTACTGGGTAGAGTAAAAATAAATCGCTACCAAGGCTCCAAATAGCAACACACTTACACCGTAGCAAGGCATTAAACTGGGCTGAATGGATTTGGAAAATATATATATATATATATATATATTTTTTTTAATGACCTGTATCAACATGGATTGGCTTTATCTTTTTTTACATTACCTTTACACTTGGTGCTGGCAAGGCATTGAACTGGGCTTCATTCGAGGATTCCAACGGTACCTCATTTATGAAAATCGGACATACGGGTCAAAAGTTACATGCACACACCTTCATATACACAGACAGCCCAGCCCAGCCCATTAGACATTGCCAGATGGCTTAGAACTCTGCCAGGTGCAAGCTTAAGCAATTAGAGCTGTGATGTCACAATCGAAATTTGAATTCTGAACATTCTGCCATTCATTTCAATGGGGCCGAAAAACGCCGAAAAACGGGAATAACGCGAAAACGACAAGGACCAGCGACACGAAAGTAACACGCGCACTACAGTTGCTAGGTTACGGGGACGCTGGCGAGACACTTCGCTCCGTCTGGCATCATGTTTTTGTTTGTATTTATGTAATGTTCGTAATTTTATGTAATGTTCTGTTAATTTTTTGTATTTATTTTTCAAGTTAAATGTAATCACTCTTTATTTATGTTATTTTCGATCGTTTTTGTATTATTCTTAGTCCTTTTTTCTGATTAACAAACTCGGCTGACACCATCAACGTCAAGTTAACGTTAACCAGCTTCCATTGGACTGATGAGCGCCTTGGCTAGCCTGCCTTATGTCTCTGAAGTCCCTCATCCATCCGTGACGCTGCACATCCAGTGTCTGGACGGAGGGATTGCTCAGCAAGGGTGCCTCAATCTGCAAGAGATCTGCAGCTGCCACGACCACCGAGCTGCGACTGACATGCGAGCTGCTATGCTAGCATCTACCGGTGCCTGGAGTCTGGATTGAGTGCTAAGAAACTCTGATGACCGCGTCAACCATGAAACAACAAACGGTCACTGTCTAGGACCACCGAGCTGATAATCAGCAGGGTCGCCCATCACAAATTCGGTCTGTCTTGTCCTTCCAGTGCTCTCCAGACTGCCAGTGGATTCTCCAGGTTGGTCAGTTATTAAGAACTTTTGGTGTTGCATCGTGAAGACACAGCTGTGCGCAGTTGTCACGCGGGTCATCTTTGCCCCTGGGACATTTTCAGCCGTTTGGAAATTGGACTAATTTTATTTTTAATTTGTATTTATTTTATTTATTCATTTGTTTCTTGTATGTCTTGGTGTCACGGGTACGCTAGTGACTACGCCGCTCCGTCCGGCATCTTTTGTGTTTGTTATTTCTTAAATGTATGTCTTGGTGTCATGGGTACGCTGGCGACTACGCCGCTCCATCCGGCATCTATTGTCTTTGTTAGTCTGTGTCAATGACAATGTCTTATATGTGAAGCGCTTTGGGTTGCACTCTGTGCATGTTAAATGCGCTATACAAATAAATCTGACTTGACTTGACTACACCAGTTCGGGCCTGAATTTTTGGAGTTTGAACCGCGTCGATAGCTCAAACGGTCTAGGAGCAGTAGTGAGTACAAAAAGTGGGTGAAAAAGAAGCTATAACTAGAATTGCGGTTCCGAGGAACTGCAAGAGTGGGTTTGATCAGGGGCATGGAACTCGGCCTCATCCAAGGATTCCAACGGTACCTCATTTATGAAAATCGGACATACGGGTCAAAAGTTACATGCACACACCTTCACATACACAGACAGCCCAGCCCAGCCCATTAGACATTGCCAGATGGCTTAGAACTCTGCCAGGTGCAAGCTTAAGCAATTAGAGCTGTGATGTCACAATCGAAATTTGAATTCTGAACATTCCGCCATTCATTTCAATGGGGCCGAAAAACGCCGAAAAACGGGAATAACGCGAAAACGACAAGGACCAGCGACACGAAAGTAACACGCGCACTACAGTTGCTAGGTTACGGGGACGCTGGCGAGACACTTCGCTCCGTCTGGCATCATGTTTTTGTTTGTATTTATGTAATGTTCGTAATTTTATGTAATGTTCTGTTAATTTTTTGTATTTATTTTTCAAGTTAAATGTAATCACTCTTTATTTATGTTATTTTCGATCGTTTTTGTATTATTCTTAGTCCTTTTTTCTGATTAACAAACTCGGCTGACACCATCAACGTCAAGTTAACGTTAAACAGCTTCCATTGGACTGACGAGCGCCTTGGCTAGCCTGCCTTATGTCTCTGAAGTCCCTCATCCATCCGTGACGCTGCACATCCAATGTCTGGATGGAGGGATTGCTCAGCAAGGGTGCCTCAATCTGCAAGAGATCTGCAGCTGCCACGACCACCGAGCTGCGACTGACATGCGAGCTGCTATGCTAGCATCTACCGGTGCCTGGAGTCTGGATTGAGTGCTAAGAAACTCTGATGACCGCGTCAACCATGAAACAACAAACGGTCACTGTCTAGGACCACCGAGCTGATAATCAGCAGGGTCGCCCATCACAAATTCGGTCTGTCTTGTCCTTCCAGTGCTCTCCAGACTGCCAGTGGATTCTCCGGGTTGGTCAGTTATTAAGAACTTTTGGTGTTGCATCGTGAAGACACAGCTGTGCGCAGTTGTCACGCGGGTCATCTTTGCCCCTGGGACATTTTCAGCCGTTTGGAAATTGGACTAATTTTATTTTTAATTTGTATTTATTTTATTTATTCATTTGTTTCTTGTATGTCTTGTATGTCTTGGTGTCACGGGTACGCTGGTGACTACGCCGCTCCGTCCGGCATCTTTTGTGTTTGTTATTTCTTAAATGTATGTCTTGGTGTCATGGGTACGCTGGCGACTACGCCGCTCCGTCCGGCATCTATTGTCTTTGTTAGTCTGTGTCAATGACAATGTCTTATATGTGAAGCGCTTTGGGTTGCACTCTGTGCATGTTAAATGCGCTATACAAATAAATCTGACTTGACTTGACTACACCAGTTCGGGCCTGAATTTTTGGAGTTTGAACCGCGTCGATAGCTCAAACGGTCTAAGAGCAGTAGTGAGTACAAAAAGTGGGTGAAAAAGAAGATATAATAATAAGAAAACTTAAGAACATCCCAAGTCTCCCGAAGTTTTGGGAGTCTCCCACATATTGATAGCGGCTTCCTGACGCCCGCAAATTACATAAAATCTCCCGGAACCTAGAGCGAACAAGAGCACGCAAGCCAGACCGGACTTCAAATCAAAGATTCTAGAATCTTTGCTTCAAATCGCGTGTGCATGGCTTAATGCGCACACAACGGAGAGGGAGAGAGAGAGGAGTGGTGCGTTTGTGCCTGAAGCGCATCCAAGACAGAGAGCATCCTGGTCTGTTTTGCTAAATCAACCAATCAGTTTTCAGTGTAAGTGCTTATATCTCTTTTCTCCCAAACATAATTAATCAGTTCAGTCAGTGTATCTAGGAACAGAAGCGTCATGGCAGCGTCAGTGCCCCTCAAAAAGGACGATTTAAGACCCAATTTCACATCAGACTACACAAAAGTGTACCCAATTGTCTCAAAGATTAAAACAATGATAATCTTGCACACTGCACTGTTTGTAACAGCGACTTTAGCATTGCTCACGGCGGGTTAAATGATTGCAAAAGACTTGTTGAGGTGAGTTTAACAAGTGTAATTTCATTTGCATATTACTCAGGCCTATAGGCTACAAGATGGCTAGTTGCCAAGGCTACATGAAAAAAAATCTATTTTACTATAACAATTTCTATCAATAGGCCTTCCTTATTTGGTGTACTTAGACATTATTGAACAAACATCTGAATTTCAGTATCTAAGTAGGTTAGGTTGGGATGTCTGCTATACATTGCTGTTAAAATGCACTTCCAGTATAGTGAGTATTGGCAAAACCGGTTATCATTTTTATGTTGAGGCGTTGGGGGTGTTGTCGGCAGCTGCTGAAAGTAACTAATAAAGTAACTTGTAATCTAACTTAGTTACTTTTAAAATCAAGTAATCAGTAAAGTAACTAAGTTACTTTTTAAAGGAGTAATCAGTAATCAGATTACTTTTTCAAGGTAACTGTGGCAACACTGGTGGTGCGCACTTTTTGACGAGTCAGTTGAGACTATGTAGCCTTTGATTTTCATGGAGGGGGGGGATTCCTTGTTAGTTTACGCAAACCAGGCCAAGAAGGCTGATTCTGATTTTGATAATATGATATGCACAAAAGATAAACTTAGGTAAACAACGATGTGAATATTGTTGTCAAAATCTTAACCCAGATTCAAACTCTTGGACAGGGGACTGATAACTGCTGTGGAACGGCGGCTGTCATCAGCCGGCCTTAACGCAATGCGCCACAGAATTATGTGCAGGTGTGCCCGTTCACGTGCTACTAAACGTCATTAACCACCTTAGTCCAGACTACTGAAGTTTGGAAACTATCATGGTCCAAACTTACAAAGTACTATGTAGGTACGACGGTTTTGGGAAATGTTGGTTAGTTGAACGATGCATCGTGTTAGTAAAAAGCTAACCTCCGTAGTTGTACGGGAAACGCACCCCAGATCAGCTTGTAGGCCATTAGCAATCTGTTTATTTTATGAAGCCTATACAGTAGATCACTTGCCACATTCTCACTTTCAATAGACAGATGCAATAGCCATTGGTCAAGTATTGAGTATAAAGCAATTAAGATGGTATGAAGTACTTTTTGTATAGGCTACTATCATAAAAATTCGTTAAAACGAATAGCATTTTGCAACTTGACAAAACACTGGATTAAATATCGTAGGCACAGGAGAAAACTTGTACATCCATTGGCCCGTGGGGAGATCACATGCCAGTTGCCTCTCCCTTCAGTGCTATGACTCTATTGATGACTTTGTCCAGATCTATGTATTTATTGCAACGTTCGGCTGTGAGTTTGTTTCGCCAAAAAAAACTATTGCAGATATCAATGCGTCTTTGTTCATGGGTTTGGCCTCACAGCAGAGGCTTAGACAACTATGACCCACGTTTTGGTAGCACGTTTTTCTGTACAATAAACAAATACATCTGTTTAATGCATTAACTCAAGACGTCAAATGTTTTCTAAACAATACAAACAGAAAGGATGCAGCAAGCAGCAAATGTAGAAGAGTAATTTCCAGTGGAAGAACAAAATGCTGAATGAAGCCCAAAGATATGAAGGCATATCTGGCAAGTTGTTATTTTTTGAAGATGTAAATGGTTGGGCTATAGGCCTAGTTTGCAAGAAGGAGACATAACGCGTGAGCATGCCACACTATCCACAGCTGTGGTAGCGGGGGGTAGGAGGATTAATGTTACCGCAGGATTTATATAAAATTCTTCAACAGAAGGCCTGCCTCGAATGCAGGCTTGCCCAAAAAAAAGGCCTGTGGTTTGCGCAGCCTACAGTAAGTAGGTCTTAGTGAGTTAGGAGTCCTCTCGACTTCTTTTAAGCTGTCTCAGAGGTGGAAAGTTGCATTCGTTGGGGGCAGGGCCGGACAATTCATAGACCCTTGAAACAAATGTCTGATGGCCCCCCCTGCCAACGTGAATCGTGCAGTCAGTTAATAGGCCTATATCGTGAAGGTTTTTCTTGCCATTTAAGGCACGAAAAGTAGTAGCCCGTTTGTTTACAACTAACATTACATTTCATTAAACTGCTTATAGGCTATGCATTTCCTAATTCACCCGACACTGATATTCAAAATGTTGAAACTATTTCGGTAGTTTCAACATTTTGAATATCAGTGTCGGGTGAATTAGAAATGTTCTCAAAGTAGCCTTATGTCTGAAAGCTGCTTGGGATCCCCCCTGTCAAGCAATATAACCATACAAACGCGTGGCCTGCTCACTCATTGTTTGAAAAAGAGTAATTTCGGCTTTGTCGGAACTGGCCATTGTAGGCTACGTAAAAATAAACTTCCAAAACTAACAAAGAAAAATCTTCTTTCAGTTAATTCAAAAGTTTCCAAAAAGTTAAAAACAGATGACATGATGCACGTCACTGACATAATGCGCAAATAATATAGCCTAGATATTCCAATATATTCGAATACATGTGTTTATTTTAGAGGGGATATTCGAACGTCATTTTTGAGCAATCATCTACGCCAATCGTCTATTAACACCTTCCACCTAACCCCCATAATGCGTGTGAAATAGCACCATTGAGTAGCCTATGCAAAATAGCCTTAAAATCGTTCCGGTGTTGTGTGCCTTTTGGTTTCTCCACCTACTGGTTTCCTTGCATGTGCATGCGCTGCAGCAGTTGTCAGACATTCACAAACAAGTTGTTTTAGGCGGTTTGAAGTCGCTTTTCATACGCCATGAGCGCTCGGCTACATTACAGCCACTCAGACAAAAGACATGTAAAAAATATATGTTTTGAAAACTAGCATTAAACTGGATTCGATCCCGCAAAAGCAACACACACGTGACTCTCTCCAGCCTGATTCCCTACTCCTTGAGCCAACTAATACCTGGCTGTTACGCGATACAATTAACTATTGTAGGCTACCATCAATTAATAATGTAGGCAACACCCAGGTAACATGTTGTCCAGGCTATCTGAAACAAGTGGTTGCCCTTCATCTACAACAACTGGTTACCTTGGGCTGCTACGGTCGTCAGTGCACTGTGCACAGTAGGCCTATGCTACTCTTTGTGGTTGATCAACTAAAAATAAAAGATATATTTGGTGATGACGTTATTGTAGGCCTAGTAGACCTAAATTCTGAGAAATTAAATGGTACGAGAAACGATCTACATAGCGCACCAGACCGCGATGTCTTCAAGGGTTGAATGAAGGGAGTTTGCAAAAATTAGCGTATTTTTCAAGTCAATAAACATTCTTAATTTTTGAATGTCTTTGTCAGGGAACATCTGACTTTTCAAAACCATAGGCCTGGTAGTCGCTCAGACAAGGAGTTATAAGATAAAGGCAATACCATTTGTGTCACCTAATGCAGTTCAGTGAATTAGCAAGATACCATCAGAAGCCAACAATCATAAAACACCTGTGCGCGCACTCTCTCTCCCCTGCGCATGAAGCTGTCTGCGTGTTGTAGGCTAGATTTGCGTGAGTTCTTTCTATCTGCTTTACTTTTGTGAGTTGCGACCACCTAGGCTATGTTATAGACGTTCTATGAGGTACCAGTGTTTAGCTGTGTCACAAAACAATAAGCTTTGTCAGACTACTTTTAAAATGATATTCAGGGCTATATACATTTTAAACATTTGGGGCTGAAGACCCGACAAAGGCTTGCGTTAATTCTTTAGATGGGAAGTGTCAGGACTATTCATACCAGAGACGCTCTCATTGGTGGTTAGTATATGGAGTAGGGGATTGACAGCAACATAGCCAATCACATTATGAGAGATGCTGAATTTAACATCAACTGCGATGTTTGATTTTAAATGAATGTAAATTTAGCCAGGACTGTAAGCTGGCACACGTGGGTGCTCGATGTTTTCCGTGGGTGCTCGAGCGACGGAGCACCCACGGTATCGGCGCCTATGACAAGCTTATCTCGCGGTTGCATCCATTACAAACAAACATGCAATGTGAACGTCTGGGATTGGGGAGAGCACTAAATGCTCTACTGAATAAGCACAAAGTCAAACCTTTAAATGAAAAACACTCTTTAATAATCAAAAAAATAAACGCTAATAAAGTAAACTTGTGACCATCAAAAATCGTTTTTTTAACTCCGTGATAACAGGACATAACAGGAAGGCATTTGGCTGAGCAACGGAGGTTAATATGCTCTATATTTTGTCCAAATGATGTCTGTCTATCATCGTTGCACTTGGAGAAAACTGGAGTGTTTAATTTGTCCTGCTTTTCTTCTACGGCTGCAAACGGGATTCACTCAGTTAACCAAATATTTCTTTATTAGGACAGGGCAGGCATATTTCTGGCTATTAAATTATTTCTAAACCAGTCTGCTAAAGTCTGTAGTGAAGTCTGTGTAGGGTTTTCCAGGCTCCATTTCTTTTTACGAGACACCCTGCTCACTTGAGACATCTGCCGGTTGTTTGGGTTGTTGCAGAGTTGTTGCAGCATCACTGGAAAAATACAAATTAAAGTCGCGTGATACCGCGCGGGAAGCTGGCCAAATCGAAGCACTGCCCACTGTAATGTGTGCAAGATCCATATTGGAATGATAGGTATGTAATGTGAAGGATAACTGGGTGAATGGCGAGGGGATGACACCATTTAACTGCAGTTCAGTACAGTGATGGCAGAGGGAAATAAGCTGTTCTTGTGTCTGGTTGTTTTTGTGTGCAGGGATCTGTAGCGCCTGCCAGAGGGGAGGAGGTTAAAGAGGGTGTAGGCAGGGTGTGTGGGGTCTTTGATGATGTTCTCTGCCCGCTTCCTGGTCCTACCAGTGTACAACTGGAGGGGGGGCAGGGGGCACAATTATTTTTTCAGATGTCCTAATTATGCGTTGGAATCTGTGTTTGTCCTGTTTTGTGGCGGCCCCAAACCAAACGGTGATGGATGTGCAGAGGATGGAATCAATGGCAGGATTGTAGAAGATGGCCAGCAGATCTTGTGGTAGGTCATGCTTCTGCCTTTGCTGAGCCTTTTTAAGGATGGCGTTGATGTTGGACTCCCACTTCAGATCCTGGAAAATGATGGAGCCCAGGAACTTGAATGAGTCCACATTTCACTGGGCTGTTGGATATTGTGAGGGGGGGCATCCTGGATGGCCGAATGACAGTGGTGTTATCTGCAAATTTTAAGAGTTTGACAGCTGGGTCTTTGGAGGTACAGTCATTTGTGTAGAGGGAGAAGAGCAGTGGGGAAAGGACACACCCCTGTGGTGCACCAGTGCTGGTTGTACGTGTTCCAGATGTGACATCTCTCAGCCGCACTTGCTGACTCCTGTCTGTCAGGAAGCTGAAGATCCACTGACAGATGGCAGGAGATACAGTGAGCTGAGAGAGTTTGGTGGTGAGGATTTCAGGTATGATAGTGTTGAACGTGACATAGGTCCAGAATTCTGCAAAATTCCAGAATTGAATTGAAACTGGCTCTTAAATTCCAATTTAATTCTTGAATTTCACTTGCATTTCAATTGAGGTAGCAAACAGGAAGCAGAAATGCAATTTGAATTGTGCACAACCCTGTTGTTTACTGCATCATCTACTGACCTGTTTGCCCTGTAGGCAAATAATGAAATGGGCTTAGGATTTTTATTCAGTCATTCAAACATTATTGGGGTAACGGTTGCTTTTTTCAGGCTAGGGTTAGGGTTAATTAATAGTGAAAGTAAATAACTGTGCAGAACTGTTTTTCCTAAGAGACCATGGTGATGATTAGGCTGGCTAACACCAAACCCCATCTCATTGAGAACTACACATTAATTTTATCGTATTTGAATCGTGGTTTGCAAATGCCCAGAGCCGTTTATTGGCCGTACGTAGCTCATAACCGCTTCGGTGTGTCATCATCGTCTTGCTATCCCCCCTCCGTTCTGTGATTGTTTTCCCCTCAAAGAAGGAACCAAAGTCCATGGAATCCAGGCTGCCTAGCAGCGTGAATAAAATCGTGCGCATAAGGCAGCATGGGAAAACCCAGGCTAGGTGATGATAGTTTCACTTTGCCTTTGAGTTCAAATAATAGGTGAGTGCAGAATGCATGTAGTCACAAACAGGTTTCAGTAAAGCAAGGTTTAGTGGAATCCCTGTGCTCTATGCACGGTTTCGCATGCAAACAGATTCCTTCAAATGCTCCGCTGACTGGCAAAATACAGATGCGCTGTTTGAAGTTGTACTGCTTGTTGTTAAAGGGAATGACAGATTTCACTTTCATTGGTTGAAAGGATGTTACGCCCAAAACACACCCATGACTGATTAAGAAACAGAAGAACAACCTTTTTGAACAATGCGCCCAACGTTTAATAACAAAACCACCTTGAATGTGAACTGGACAGCCCCCTAAATGTATTTAAGCTTTTTGCCACTGACCATGTGTTTTATATCATCAAAAGACATGTAAGTGATTTTGAATTAGTTTAGATTATGCATGTTAAAACAAAGAGAATACATCCCTACCTGGGATTGCTGAAATCCATGGCCATTCCATTCTTGGCCCAGTTGAAATGTACCTTGGGTATGCCTTCTGCTTGACATGCTATATCCACTGTGCTGACACCATCACCACGACTTGCAACCTTATTCCACTGAGGCCCCTTTTTCAAGTGTGGTTTAACTATCAGGTATTGACATTAAATTAAATACTTTGTTAAAATTAAGATATAAAAACAAAAATATCCTTAGCCTTACAAATTCAAAACAACACAACACAGACCAGATATAGTCCAACACAGCAGTAAGGAGTTTGCATACACTTGGAGAGGAGATTAAACAAAATGTGGCCCTGGAAATTTTGACCAGCCCCATTTTCCCTCAACATACACCAATCTATTTTTTACCTAGATATCTATTTTTTGAACACAGAGTACTGTCAGTACGGAAAACAATCAGTTCTACCTAGCTAAAGTTGCTGCAGCCAAAAGCTAGAGCCAGGCAGCTACAGTGCTACACTCTGGGGGCATGAATATGGGGGCAAATTAACATGCCCTCAGAACATGCCTCTCCTTTAAGGCTGCATGATTTTGGGGGGAAATATAGCTGTGTTTTTTTGACAGGTATTGTATATCCAAGTTTGGTCACTTCTAATTGGCGAAAGTGCCTAGTGCATGAGGTGCACAGCACCTGTTACATGAGCTTCACTGTCTGTCACACAAGGAGAATGGCATGAATCTAGATAGATTAACACTTCGGACAGAGTTTGGGTTGTTTGTTGAAGATCCTGACACTAACTTCATAATACTGATGCCTATAATTCCAAATTATAATTAATGACACAATAGACTGGTACTGAGTATGTATCTGTTTCTCATCAGCTTTGTCTGTAAATCTATCCTGTTGTGTTTCCTGCAAACAAACTAATTGTTTAATGATATCTTCAAGGGATTTTTCAACTAAAATTCATCTCATAATTTGATATATGTAGTCCACTATTGCCTTTTAATAATAATTATTGATTATTGTGTTGTATATATTGCCATGTCATGAGAACAGCCAAATATCACACCAGTGCCGCTAGTACTATATTAGGCAGGCATACATATCAATAGGCATTACCATCATGGTACTACCTCTAAAATATGCTCCCTATTTATACATATGACATATACAGTTAGTAATGCGAATCTTACAATAAACAATGAGTTTGACTTCTGCTACTGCAGGAGGACTGATTCCATTGTCAACATTGCACTGGTAAGTTCCAGTGTGGGCACGAGTAACCTCAAATAGGGTCAGCCATCCAGTTGTACCATCTTCATGCTGAGATTCTAGGTCTATCTCTCCATCCCCCTGCATCAAACACACACACACACGGTAACACTTTACGGTAAGGGTACATGACAGTGTTTCCTCTAGATTTTCTTTTAACAGTGGGGGCAACTTTTTAACTGTTCAGCCATTCCAACTGTCAGTTATCCGCCAACTGTTTCCTCTGCCCACAACTGTTTCAAAATAAGTCCTCACTAGCTAGTTAACATTGTTAGCATAGTTAGCATAACTACTAGCAAACATTAGCTAAGTAACATGGTTAACATAGTTAACATTGTTAGCATAACTACTAGCAAACATCGCCTAAGTTAGCTAAGTAACACTGTTAGCATAGTTAGCTTTGTAGATAAGTTAACTTTCATAATACTGTTAGCATAGTTAGCTAATTAGTAGGGCTGTAACGATATACGATTCGAAACCGAAATCGCGACATTCATATCCACGATACTGTGTCGCGGTGTGAAAAGGCAGAATCACGACACACCCTTTCTAGTGTTTCACGCAGTGCTTTGCAGCTTAGGCGGCCGCAAAAGCAACCCACAGCTCCCGCTTTACTTATCGGTAGCCTACGTTGTCCAAAAACAAATAAATAAATAAATAAATAATAATTTCATACCTCTCCTTGCTTTCATTGTAGACTATGTGTATAACTTTACCAAACAGTATAGAAGTAAACCCCCTCTCCTTGTCCCGCTCTCTCTCGTGCTCCCTCCCTCTCACTCTCCCTCCCTCCCTCCCTCTCCTGCTCAATGAACACGCGCGACTTAAATAAAACATTCACAATCGTGAAAGCAAGGACGCATAGACAACTAGCTAAATTACTATTAAATCCGCTTAGCATCATTAGCATGCTGCACATATTTGTTTAAAACTCTTGCATTGAAGTTGACTGATCATCTCAATACCAACGTTTCCAAAAGGGCCTGTCTCAAGGAGAACAAGTATTACCTTGAAACTTAAACACACATGGGGAAACTGAACAGTCCAATCAGTAGACTATGATAGGCTAAGCTAGCCAACTATGCTACTTTGTTTACAATATTTCCAGGCTTCAACCAGACAGCTGAATTAAAGAAGTAGAGTTGTAATAAAAAATAGTAGGCCTAGGCTATAGGCTATAGGCTAATCTGCATAAAGTGTGCTGTCATAAATATCAGTCATTCAGAAAAATATTTTTATATCAGGATATAAAATAATAGATATATTATATTGTAATCCTCTGGTGTTGTAATCTAAAGGAGGCTATTAAAATGTTATTTAATAAAATGTCTAGCCCCCCCCCCAAAAAAAAGAAAGAAAAAAAAAAACAAACAAAAAAACTAATCGAGATTCGTATCGAACCGTGGGTCAAAAATCGTGATACAAACCGAATCGTAAGGTTGGTGTATCGTTACAGCCCTACTAATTAGCAACATTAGTTAAAAAAATTAACTTCAGCCATTCCAACTGTCAATTATCATCAAAGTTATCTAACTATACACAGCCATTAAACTATCTGTCTATCAACATCCATTAACCCTCTATACCCCATAGCGGCCGCCGACGGCCTTTCTATATTCTCCTGTAACGGCCGCGGCCAGTCACAATTCTTAAAGAGACATCTGCTACAGTATAACCTTCATACATGAAATAATACAGCATTAGTGGAACACCAGACTTTTATTTTGACACACTTAAATGGCTAGGTCGCTATGGACATTTCACTGGTATTTTTGAGTTTAGCCTACACACACACTGACTGTTCGGCTGAGGACTTACGTTGCCTCTGGAGTTATGGCTTCTAACAAGCGTCCACGTCTTTTCTCATTAGATGAGATAGTATTGATGTGCACCACCATGTTTTGATGTCAGTGACGATCATATTGGTGTAAGAAAATACAAAATAAAAACATGAAAATGTAATATATTTAACGTTAGCATCCTCCCGTTTGTCATGACTAACTTAGCTGCCTGCCATTCGTATGGCTGTCACTGTAAAAGTCAGTTTAAGTTTAGCTAGCACCAGCAAAATATAGACATAATTCAGTGTCAATAAAGAATCATAAAAACAAAGGCTGAGCCAGATTTGGCAAAAGTAGCAGGTGTAGTATGATCCTAGGGAGACCTTAGATGTGTGGAGTAATTTTGAAAGTACTAGATTCATAAAGCTTGAAGCTAACTTGTTCCCCCTTAAAAATAGACTGAGCCAGATGTTGCCAAACTAGCAGGTGTAGTATCCTTCTTGGGAGACTGTAGATATGTGATGTGATTTTTTTCCCTCAATAAAAATATATTATAAAACTGCCTGTCAGCTTTTACATAATTCACAGGTGTAGTATAGGGAGGAGATATAGATGTGTGGAGTGATTTTGGAAGCACTAGACTCAATAGGCGTGAAGCTATTTAATTTTGTCCCCAACAAAAATATTGTAGCGTCGGTGGATGTACATGTCTGATGTTGAGTGAGTGTTTCCCAGAATGCAGTGCGAGTGAATGCTATAATGTGTAATGTCGGTTATAGTAGTTGTATTTGCGTTTACCATGTTGTGTATTTGTTAGCGTGTTAGTCTCTTCGGTTGTACCTCATGTGTTTATCCCCGTATTGATGTGTGTGGTAAACCCTTATTGTGTGTTACATGTGCGGCTGAGACTACCCCTGTGTTGCCCTATGTAGTTGTCTGAGTTTTGCATTGATGCCTGTTCCAATAAATGGCCGTCCTGGCCAAAGATGATTCTTGTCTGTGGGTTAGATCGCTACAATATATTATAAAAAGGCCGAGCCAGCTTTTCCCAAATTAGCAGGTGTAGTGTGTTGTTGTGGAGGCCCTAGACGTGTGTAGTGATTTTGGAAGCACTAAGCTTAATAACAGTGAAGCTATTGATTTTTTACCCAAATAAAAATATATTATACATAGGCCAGCCAGCTTTTCCATAATTAGCAAGTGTAGTATGTTGATATGGAGGCCCTAGATGTGTGGAGTGATTTGGGAAGCATTTCAATAACAGTGAAGCTGTTTAAAAGTATATTTGTATCCACTTTAGGTTTTGCACTTTGTAGACCAGGGGTCTCAAACTCCCGGCCCACGCCCGGCCCAATTCCGGCCCGCAACCTAATGTCAAAATAATAATGTAGTTCGGCCCTTGAGGGTATTTTTAATTGCGACAAACAACAACGCTGATTAAAATAGACGATAGATCCACGTACGGTGACAAATCCCATGTGTACTCTCCTCCACTAGTTGCTAGACATCCAGAGCTTCGATTCAAGCCCAAATTCGCTGCACAGTTTTCAAGAAATACTTGTATAACACGCGAGAAACAAGAAGACGTGCATTTGTTTGTAATGATGCGGAAGCAATGCTGGCCATAGTTTTGCACAAATGGAAGCAGAAATAGGCCTACACCAAATGTTGAAAAAATTTTCACGGGTGATGAAGTCTTGGGTAGGCTATGTTATTCACCTATTCTGATTCTGAAGGAGAATATCTGCCCTTTGGAGATTATGATCGCTCGTCTATTGACAGTGATAGTCACGGTGCATCTGTGAATGGAGGTGCGTCTTTGAGTGTACGACGGTGTCCATGCTTATTTCGACCCTCTGCCCAACATAGCTGGAGGTGGCAGCGGTAATTGTGATGATAGTGTCCGTAATAGACGTGGTACAGACAACAGGGGTAGTAAAAATAGGGCTCTGAAGAACTACAAAGTCACCCACGATAGGAACTGATTTGACCAGGTTACTTTATTGTAGGCCTTAACGGTTTGTGGTTATAGTATTAGTTTACTTTTGTTGGTTTACATCTTAGGCCTACTGTTAATTTGTTATGTGGGTAATATGACAGAAAAATAATAAACCTGCTCAAATATGTTCAACGTCCAGTATTTACTGAAAGGTGCATAATTTAAGGTGCTTGCCATCCAGTGGCAAATTAAATGGGTAAATTTACCCCCTTCATAAACTTTGGTTTATACTCAAAGATTTTTACATTTACAGTAGGACTTCTATCTATAACTATCTCTGACCACTTTCAAGCCTTTTGAAATTTTGATGTTAAAATCCATGTTGTTTTCTACGGAGCCCTCCGGGTGACATGGGGAAAAAACATGGGTTAAAAAAAAGTAATGGGGGAAAAAAACGATGCACTTTTGCGGGATCTCATTGCGGGATCTCGCAAAACCTTTTTTCTACTTTTGGAACTTGCTGGGCTTCCTACTTGACCCCAATAGGCCCACAAACCACTACCGCCAAATGGCAATCGTATTATGATCCTATGATTGCTCTATCACTGTTGCGTGTTGTGGGTTTTCTGGACACATTACATAGGCCTATGAAAACGGGAGGGAGAGGGAGACACCTGCGTGCCGACACGCACACACAGCAGGCTACAATAAATTGCCTAACAGACAGCAGCCTAATTTCGAGGTATCACTAATACCTATTAAATAGCCTAAATGTAAATGGACACAGAACTGTAAGCTCAAATTCAAAAACGTTTGAAGTCTACCCAAACATATGCAAAGGGAATATATATAAATTGTGTTATATATAGCCAGCTTAATTAATGTCAATTTAAAGATTATGATTAGCAGTTTCTATGCATTTTTCCATTGATAGTTACAGGAAGCCACGTTGTTGTTTAAACTATTGTTGCTTCTAGCCCACGTTACCTCCAGTTTCACTTGCTGCAGAGACGCACACATTGCATGAGCGATCATAAGCGTTCTATCTCCGATGTAGAACTCAAATGTGTCTTGACGCCGCCGTTTGTAAGATCAGATCAAATAAGACGTTCTAAATGGAACGCGATGTAATTAAGCTGTTCCTTTCCAAGCGTCTTGGAGACGTACTGTATGTGTGCTGACTGGGCTATGTCTATATAGTTGATGACACCAAATGAATAAGTATGCTGCAAATGAGCAGACATGTGAAGCACCGGGCATAACTTAATTCCGCGGCTACGTGGAGCAGTAGTAGGTTAATTGTTGAGGAGGCCCATAGTTTGAGAAAAGCTGCAGATCATAGGCAGAGAAAGCATAATGCTCTGAGAAAAGTAGCCAAAGGTTTTCCTGCAGAAACAGGTGCCTTGGTGCACGCACCCCGCTTTCACTTTGACTCCCTGCATTGTGACAAAAACTGTCAGTCAGACAGTGAATTTTGGTTTCCTAAATTAGCATAATGCGGTAACAATTATCATTTCAATTCTATCTGAAATCTGCTCACTGCAGACGTTACAATGCAGACCCAAGCAGCAGCATAGCCTTGAAAGACGTACACTCTGAATTTGATCAGAGAGGTTCTTCACCTAACTTGATGTGATTGGCTGGATGACCGTTCAATCAAATCAACAGACCTATTTGTGTCTCTGTGTGTGCGTTATAGATACGGTTCCAACTCTTTACGGGAGCGTTTATTTCCATATATTTTACTTTCAATTTAATCTGACAAAAAGTGTGGGGGATAGAATCGTGTTCCAGCAAAACTGTGTACGTTATAACACCCACATCCCCCATGCTTGCTACGCGCCTGGACTGTGTGTGAGTGTCTGCACGCAGGTGTCTCCCTCTCCCTCCCGTGTCATAGGCCTATGTAATGTGTCCAGAAAACCCACAAAACGCAACAGTGATAGAGCAATCATAGTATCATGATATGATTGCCATCTGGCGGTAGTGGTTTGTGGGCCTATTGGGGTCAAGTAGGAAGCCCAGCAAGTTCCAAAAGTAGAAAAAAAGTTTTGCGAGATCTCGCAAAACTTTTGCGGGATCTCGCAAAAGTTTTGCGAGATCCCGCAATGAGATCCCGCAAAAGTGCATCGTTTTTTTTCCCCATTAATTTTTTTTTTTTTTTTTTAACCCATGTTTTTTTCCCCATGTCACCCGGAGGGCTCCGTAGTTTTCTTAACCCTGGCGCCTAAAGTTTGCCAGGTTTAAATAAGTTATGAGAGGAACATATTTTTATTTGGTGTGAAACACACACATACCTGTTTTTATGCGTTTTGTTTTTATAATTTGTATTAATATTTATTTTATCATTATTATTTTATCACTAAGGTTGCTAGCACAGGTGTCTAAAAAAAGATAAAAATACTTGCACTTTCTGTTTGCAGTTTTGTGTAGTATTCGAGAAAAACATTGCATTTTCAGAAATAGCCGTTCTTTTTTTGCATTATTCTTTAACACTGATGTGGCCCTCCAATCAGATGATGTTGGCAGAAGTGGCCCCCAGCTCATTTGAGTTTGAGACCCCTTTTGTAGACGGCCCCTTGTCGCTCGGCTGAAAGCAGAATGCTTACAGGGATGCATTTTATTTATCCACATATGTACACGGTTCTTTCGGATGAAAACCGGGTTGTAGCTTGTTGTCTACCGTACTACGGTTAGATAGAGCTGCCTATTGACGTTATAACACATCCATAACATAGGCTAATGCGATCATAACACATCAGTGAACTTGCAGGACGGCTACTTTGAGAAGCTGCACTTTCTAATGCATAGCCTACATGGAACAAGTTTCTCCTTACACTAGCACCTACTAACTGTTAATTTCACAGGAAGTCTCGTGGTCTCCCCTCTGCATTCACTCATAAGTTCTCCTCATTTCAAAAGACTGTAAAAAATCCTGTAAGATGCGGTCAACGATGTTCATCCATTCATCGCCTGAAAGTTCGGTCGAATCCATCTTGCTAGGACTTAGCGAGTTACTATGTAACGTTAGCTGACTGGTGGGGAGACCGCTAGCAAGCTATCCCCCTAGCTAGCTGATGTTAGAAAACACAGAGAGCTACACACAATAATTCTAAATAAAACGTTCTCCCCTACACAGAAAAAAATCCGATGTACCTTACAAAATGAATGTAAAACAAATTATGTGAATGAGTTACACAATTTATGAAATTCTAGTAAGGTCACTGAAGGCAACTGAAAAGTGATGACAAGCAAGCTCACTAATGGAGACAGTGATATCTATGGTAGTGAAAATAGACCATTCATTTAAAATGGATTTTATGCGTCGCGAACGGAACGCTTCAGTTGCGTGCCTGGTGTAGCTCATACCTATAGAGGCCTCCTCTGCTGGGCATGTGAATTACACATATAAATGTCATCACAATCATGATATCCACTATTTTGTAAAGTTTCAGATCAATCCTAGCCTAGAAATCTAGACGCGCCCCTAGCGGCAGCAAATTACATTTGCTGCCAGGGCTAGTCTAGCAACTCTCCGTTGGCTTGTGAGCTCCAGAAATCGAAACTTAATCAGGACATTGAAATCGTGTATAGAGTCGTTTGGTGGGCTTAACATAATGATTGATGGCAGAGTTGCAACGGTTTGGCTTGAATTCCCTGCTACTTGAAAACAAATATCCTATTGCGTCCTATTGCGTGCAGAGGGAATTTGAAAGACAACTGATTATCCCGCCCCTATTTAAGATAAGACAAAATAGCACTTTATTCATCCCAGTAGGGAAATTCAAAATGTCCAGAAGCTTACAAAAACACGACATAACAACACTTCCACTTATCATCATTCATACAATAGTATAAAAATAGACATGGGATTGCTAAATATATTAAGTGCATAAATAGAGATTTTGTAAAGATTTTGTATTTTCAGTCAATCAATCAGTTAAGGCATTGCCAATTTCTGGCACATTTCCTGCTTTGCCAGGTGGTGGCGCAATGCCAGGCATGCCCATTGGGTGTCAGATACTACGATTATGATGATATCCAATTAACCTGAGAAGTTTCAGACCATTCATTTAATGCACTGTGACTTTATGACACATCGCCTGTTTATGTGGCGAGATATTAAAATCATAAAAAAATCATCTTGGCATCATGTTTGCCAAATTTCACATTAATCTGACAAATCATCTACGAGGAGTATGTTAAAATTGATCATGTGACATCAGTGTAATTGTCATTCTTTCTGTTGGTAATTGGTGGCGATATGCCAAATATGCATTATGGGCATGTGAATATCAACCTACAGTAGGAAAATGCCCATAACGCACAAAATCCCAATACCTCATTTCCTGTTGGGCATGGTTAATGCATTGTACATACGAAAGTTGTTCATCTTGGGGAGATACACCTACCAAATTTGGTGTGTGTAGCTGAAAGTATGTCATCCTCTGGATGAGTCACATAAGGGTATCGAGTATCGGGCGCTACAAATGACGTGTGTACCAAATTTCCTGCGTTTTCGACCATGGGAACCAAAAAAGGTCCCAAAAAAAGTGAATAAGAGAAAGAACAATAATCCTTACAAAAACAATAGGGCTTCCCGGCTCGTCCCAGCTCTGCACTGTCAGTGCTCGGGCCCTAATGACAGAACCTCAAATGATGGTTTTGTCAAGTTCAAGTTTATTATCATGTACTCATAAAAAAGCATTAATTAGCATTGAAATTCCTTGTGCTCAAGAGTCCATTCAATTTCAAGAATACATTTAAAAAATACTATAAAAAATAGGATGGAGAGAGAAGGAGGAAGAGGGTAAAACAGAATCCAAAAAACTAAGTGCCATTATGTGGTGATTTTCAAGGATGGTTCAGCATCCTGCTGACTTGCGGGAAGAAACTATCCCTGTATCTGCTGGTACGGGTCCTTATGCTCTTGTATCGTCTGCCAGAAGGCAGGAGGGTGAAAAGACAGTGGTTGGGATGACTGGAGTCAGAGACTATACGCTTGGCCTTTCTTCTGCAGTGCTGGCTGTAGAGGTCCTGGATGGATGGTAACTCAGTCCTTGTAATGCGCTGTGCTGATCTGACAACTCTTTGTAGCGATTTTTGATCCTGGGCAGTGCTGTTACCATACCATGTTGTTATGCCACCAGTCAGAATGCTCTCTATTGTACCGCGGTAAAAGTTGGTCAATATTTTGTTGCCAAATTTCCACAGACGGTGCAGAAAGAAGAGCCGCTATCTAGCTGTCTTTGTGACCACACCAATATGATGTGTCTAGCTCAGATCGTCACTGATGTTTATACCCAGGAATCTGAAGCTTTTGACTCTCTCCACAGCTGCACTCCCGATGTGAATGGGTGTGTGTTCTTCTCCCTGCAGTCGTCTGTAATCCACTATCAGCTCCTTGGTTTATGTTACATTGAGCAGCAGACTGTTTTTCCGACACCAAGATGTCATTGTTGCCACCTCTGCTCAGTAGGCAGACTCGATCACCATTCTTGATGCAGCTGATTATGGTGGTGTCAAATTTAATGATGGTGTTGGAGTGGTTAGTGGCTGCACAATCATATGTGAACAGTGAGTACAACAGGGGGCTTAACACAACCCTGTGGAGCACCAGTGCTGAGTGTTAGACTGGAGGAGGTGATGTTACCTAGCCGTACTGCCTTTGGCCTGCCTGTTAGGAAGTTTAGTATCCAGCTGCACATGGAGGGACTGATGTTCAAGTCTTGCATTTTCATGATGAGCCTAGATGTTTCAGGGATGTGCAGGAGGACCCAAATGCAAGACCCCACCGGGCAGAGTTACGGACAAAAACAATTTATTTTACACAAACTTAACCTTATACATTTCCACCCCTATTTTGAGTTTTTCCTCGAAATTGCACACCGCCTACTTAAAATGGCCCTGTTGCCACATACTTTGACTTACAATCAAGTGCCTGACCTCTTTGGAAAGCTAAGGCCTTGTAGAATTTTTTGGTACCAATAGATTGACTGTGTGATGAACTATCAGAGAGTGGCAAAGGGTAGAATGATAGTTTTTTTTATAGGCGGTTATGTACATCTCTAGAAATGACCACATTCTGCCCTCTTGGTCACTTATGTTCTCTTGAAAACACCACTGAGGCCCACTACCAGGTCTTGTGAATCTGTATGTCAAAGTAGATCCTTATAGGATGAAGAATGACTGTGTGGGACCCATATTTGTGTGGGCATACACATGCGTTTTGCTAAGTGTCCATTTGGAGACTCCAAAAGGACCTTTGGTTACCCAAAACTAAAATGCTTCCTATACAAGAACCCCTTTATGTAGAACCATGATCTTGGTGTCAAATGAAAGGTTACACTCTCTGTGTCATGTTGCTTGTACCTGGAGTGCTTTGCAGTGGCTGTGCCATGAGTCCAGAGAAGCATTATCTGACCTGAAACTCTTACTTTTGCTCCTACGCCTTTGAGATTTCCATGAAAAAAGGACAAACAAGGTAATGCAGTGAACATTTGTATTATAAAATGAAACAAAGGTAAAAAATAACAATACCCTGGCAAACGAAACATCAAATGATTCACATTCAATGCAATAGAAATGTATTTGTGTTGGCAACCACGGTCAACAAAATGGAACGTGTTATGAACAACTGAAATAGTCTCGGCCACCGGCTCCTCTTCCTCAGACACAGGATCCTCAGCTCTTGTTTTTTTGCTTGGCGGGGCCCAGTCTTCATCGCTGTCACTGAAAAAATTGTACAGATGGAAGTTAGGCTCAGACCCACTAAAGTATATGAAAACCCTTCCCAACAACTTATACAAATGATATAAATGTGTGTACTCAGGTCACACCTCGCCCTGCTCTCTCTTTTACACACACACACACACACACACACACACACACACACACACAAACACACACTGCATTCTCACCTAACTCCCCTCCCCCCCAGGTACCAGAACACTGTTCACACTGTTCACACTATGAAACAAAGCTAAATGAAAAACTATGCACTAAACATTACAAAAGCAAACTAAACTGTATCTGTAACTGTATATGGATATAAGTAGTCTACTCACAGCTCAAAATCGGGGTCCTTCCCAGCTAAAAAGTTCTGCTCCTCCTCGGAGTCGCATTCCGAGAAATTGCTTTCTTCTCCTTCATCGATGTCCTCCAGATCTTCAATGTCCTCGGGTTCTTCGACATGTTTCGTCTTTTTTTTGTCTCTTTGGCATGTTTTACGAACAAAAACCTTCAAAAACATGTCTCTTGCTTGTTTAGTAACAAACTTCCAAACCACTGCTTCGGAATCTGGTTACGCATGGGCTATGCGCCTTGAGTTTAGCCGACAGGGAAGTAGAATGTGACGATGTGTCACATGTCTAAAGAAAGCTCTCCTCATTGGCTACACGGACATCTAGGTCCCATCTCATTGGCTCACTCAGACGCAGCGCTATGACCATTCAAAGACTGGTTGTCAGATTCATCGCTTACGTGACTCATTGGCTTTGATGGCATCTATCTCGACTCTCATTGGTCCTACAGACATGTAATGGGTATCGATGGAATCAGAAGAGCCTCGTGAACACGCGGAGTACCGTGAATCCAGCGACAATAATGGAAGTAAAACCGAAATATCTGGATTTCCGCGAAAAATAAGTGTTTACTTCGCTTCTTTTCGTATGTATCTGTTTTGTTTGTACTGGCGTGTACAACTACTCAATATATTGGCAATATAACAATGTAGATATTTTACATCTATGGATTCTTACGAAAATTTCAAGACCAAGCATGCTGGGCTAACTTATTGGTACGGCCATACAGACAAGTGACAAAATATGAACGCAGCAACTTTGGGGGGTGGTGGAGGGGGGTATTCTGATATGTTATATATCGGGATAAACTTATATTTTACACACGAAATATATGTTAATTCATGGAAAGCTTTACATATATCGATTCTTGAGTTTCTCAGCTTTAAAATGGTATATAGCATGACTATGGTAGTTCATGATAAGGTGCAAAGAAATGCATGGGGGTTGTTGGGGGGAGGTGGGGGGCACTGTATTTGCCCGAATACGGGTCACCCGTAGTGTACTGGGAACTTACTTACAACAGCTTACTTACAACGGGGCTTGGACAAGACAAACAGAGAGACGAGCCGACAGGGAACAGAGAAACAGGAGGGTAGAAATACACATACCAATTAACAGAAAGACAGAGGACTGGACGAAACCAACGAGACAATAACAAGGAACAGGTGAGGAGGCAGAACTGGAGGGAAAACAAACGAGACAGGAAGCATGACCAAATAAGGAGATGGGGCGGAGACAAAGACAGGTGACAGGCAGGTAACACAAAGCACATGGGAAACAGGCAAAAACAAACACAGGACAATACACAAAATGGCCACCGGGGTGGCACAAACTCAAAGGTCCGGGCCAGATCCTGACAAGATGGTAATATGGTGTTGAAGGCGGAGCTGAAGTTGATAAAGAGCATCCGTACGTACATGTTGTTCTGATCCAAGTGAGAGAGAGCAGTATTCAAGGCCAAAGCTACAGCATCATCTGTAGACCTGTTAGACCTATAAGCAAACTGGAGTGGGTCTAATGCAGTAGACAGACAGAATGTAATGTGGTCTTTGACTAACCTCTCAAAGCACTTCATCACAACAGAGGTCAGAGTGACCGGGCAGTAATCATTTAGACAGCTCGCTGATGGTTTCTTAGGGACTGGGATGATGGTGGCCCTCTTAAAGCATGTGGGGACGACAGACTGTAGCAGTGAGAGGTTGAAGATGTCTGTGAATACCGCTGCCAGTTCAGAAGCACAGGCCTTAAGAACACGCCCCGGGATGTTGTCAGGTCCTGGAGGTTTATGTGCATTCACTCTTCTGAAGGATTTGCACACATCTGTCACAGATACCTGAAAAGGGCAGCAGTCTTGCTCTAACAGTATCTCTGACCTGGTGGGTGTCCCAAACCGGTCATAGAAAGAGTTCAGCTCCTCTGCAAGACAGACAGAGGTCGCATCTGCTCTGTGGCTCTTTCCTTTGTAGTCAGTGATGATCCTTAACCCACTCCACATATCCCTGGTGTTGGATCCCAGCACCAAAATCCACTATTTTTCCAGTATAATCACTGCCAACAAAGGCAACTCTAAGCCACTGTTCTCCCTACTAAACAATATCACCCAGCCCCAGAACTCTCTCCCCCCTCACTTGTACACAACCTCCTTCTGTAACTCCTTAATGTCATTTTTCATTGCAAAAATCCGGAATATTCACCAGCACCTTGGAACGACTCCTCTCCTCAGCATCCCAGCCGACTCTCACCCTTCCACACACTCTTTTTCTTCCTTCCAGCTCCCCACTCTCTTAGAAATCACAGGACTCATTCAGAAAGCCAAACCATCCACCTGTCAACTTAACCCCCTCCCCACACAACTTGTTAAAGCCAGCCTCCCCTCCTTTGCCCCCCTCATTTCTGTCATTATCCACTCCTCTCTCACCACTGGAACTGTCCCTACATCCTTCAAAACTGCTGCCATAACCCCAATTTTGAAAAAACCTGGTGCTGACCCCTTCAACAACTTCCATCCTATATCCAATCTACCCTTCATCTCCAAAATCCTTGAAAAAACAGTTGCCACCCAACTCCATTCTCACTTATCCAATAATAACCTGTATGAACAGTTCCAGTCCGATTTCCGCCCACTCCACAGCACTGAAACAGCACTTATTAATTTTATTTTATTAAAATTACCAATGACCTCCTTATGGCAGCTGATTCTGGACTCCTCACCATCCTCATCCTCCTCGACCTGAGTGCAGCCTTTGATACCATTTGTCACACCACCCTCCTCAACAGGCTGTCTTCCATTGGCATCACCCACACTCCGTTCAACTGGTTCACATCCTACCTCTCTGGCCGCACTCAGTTCATTCAACTTAAGTCCCTTAAATCCATCCCCCCCTCCGTCACTTCAGGTGTGCCCCAGGGCTCTGTCCTGGGGCCCCTACTCTTCATCATCTACCTCCTTCCCCTCGGCAATATCTTTCGCAGATTCAACATTAATTTCCACTGTTATGCAGATGACACCCAGCTCTATCTCTCCAGCAAACCTTCGTCCACTCTCCCACCCACCTCCCTTACTGATTGCATCTCTGAAATAAAAACCTGGTCCACCCAAAACTTCCTTAAACTAAACAGTAACAAAACCGAGGTCCTCCTCATTGGTACTAAGTCCACTCTATCCAAAACCGACAGCTTTTCTCTTTCTATTGATAACTCCTCTGTTTCACCCTCCCCTCAGGTTAAGAGTCTGGGTGTCATCCTTGACAGCACCCTATCCTTTCAATCCCACATCAATAATATCACTCGGTCTGCTTACTTCCACCTATGTAATATCAATCGCCTCCGCCCCTCCCTAACCCCCCACACTGCTGCCATTCTTGTCCACAGTCTTGTCACTTCCCGTCTTGATTACTGCAACTCTCTCCTTTTCGGCCTCCCCCACAAATCCCTCCATAAACTTCAACTAGTCCAGAATTCAGCTGCCCGCATCATAACTCGAACCCCCTCCATTCACGACATCACTCCCGTCCTCCATCAGCTCCACTGGCTCCCGGTTCAGTTCCGCATCCAATTTAAAGTCCTCCTGTTTACTTTCAAGGCCATTCACAACCTCGCCCCTCCATATTGTCTGATCTCCTCCATGTTCCCACTCCCTCCCGCTCTCTAAGATCCTCTTCCTCCATACACCTGTCTGTCCCCACCGCCCGTCTTACCACCATGGGGAGCAGAGCATTCAGCCGCTCTGCTCCCCGTCTCTGGAATTCACTACCACCCCAACTCAGAAACATTGATTCATTCCCCCATTTCAAATCACAACTCAAAACACATCTTTTTAAAACTGCTTATTCCATATGATGTTAATTTTGTTTGTTTGTGTTGTTTCTGTTTTTGTCTTTTCTTGCTTGTTTTTTTAAAAAATATTTTATATTTGTATGTACGGTGTCCTTGAGTGCCAAGAAAGGCGCCTTTAAATAAAATGTATTATTATTATTATTATTATTAATATGACTCCACTTTTTCTCTGTACTGTCTCTTGGCCAATTTAATGGATTTTCTTAGTTCATAACGGGCTATTTTGTAATCACTAGGGTTACCAGAATGATAGGCTGCTGTTCGGGCTTTGAGTGCTGAAGAGACCTCTCCATTCACCCATGGTTTCTGATTAGGAAAAGTCCATACAGTCACTCGCGGTACAACATCGTCTATGCATTTGCAAATGTAGTCTGATACCATTTCAGTGTATCCTCCAGATGCCACCATTTCAGACATTTTCTTCCTCTGTCCCCTGACTTTGTTGAATTCACCTGTGTTTCATTTTGTCCTTTTACTATTTTGGTTGGGTATATAAACACTGCCTTATTGTTCAGTCTTTCAGTGTTTCAGTTCTTGAGTCTGCTACCTAGTGTTACACAATGTCTCAATGTTTGTATTGTATGTTTGTTTTCTTTGAATCACATGTACCATCATAAATTATCTTAGATCAAATGTAGGATGATTTCTACACAGCCTTTTTATACATAAGGCCCCAGCATGTTTTTATTGTGTACATTCATGTAATATACGTTTTTCATCCAAAGCGTCTTACATACGTCAATTATATTACAAGGGTCATTGTCCTTGGAGCAACTAGGGGTTAAGTGCCTTGTTCAAGGGCACATTGGTGGAAGTCGGGAATTGAATCCACAACTTTTCTGGCTAGCCCAGCTCCTTAAGCACTACGCTACCACCGCCCCTAGTGTAGTCTATTTGCCTTGTGCATAGCATTGCATACTATGGACTTGCTGTGTGCCTGTCTTACATTGTTGGTCTAGGTAATTACAAACAGCTGTGAGAGACTGGACCATACATCCTTGGCTTAGCATTGGTGAAGTGCAAGACTGTGTGCGCTAGTTTTCATTTGGAAACGCTGTTCACATACTCTGCATTTTGAAGCATGGTGAAGTGTTTGTAAAAAAAAAAGATCTTATTTACAAAGGTTAGTTGGGCTATAACATTATATGCAGGCCTAAATAAGCATGGAGAGAGAATATACTTAATTTTTCTATACAATTGATTCTTAAAATCTTATTAACTACAATTAACCTAAACTATAGTTACAACTTACAAGCCAACTCCAGGAGAACATTCCGGCGGATACAGGATTGGCTTCTACTTCACAAAGCAGATCTATGGTTCCACCAATGTCCACATACACAATATTTGATTTCATTCTGATCCTTGGTGCATCTGGAGATCAAACAAGAAAAGATACTGAATGTCAAGTCACCCTAACTCTACTGGTACATTACTCTGATAGTTTCCATTGTGAGATTACAATACATCACCAAAAGAGGATTGTTATACCTATTTTAAGTCAAATTTATCAGGATAGGCCTAATAATAATTAGGTAACACTTTACTTCAAGGTATCTACATAAGAGTGAGATGACACTGTCATGACACATGAACCCAAACCCTAACTCTAACCATAATGAAACCGAATATAACTTAATGACAGAAGCGTTATGGCATGAACGTTTATGACTTATTTATAATGTTTATGATATGTTCATGACAGTGTCACGTCACTCTTATGTAGATACCTTCAAGTAAAGTGTAACCAATACTAATTCTGAAGGGCACTGTAACTTGCTGTTACAGGTTAGAAATTACTTATAACCACTAACAGTACCTTTAACATTTCATCTCTCCTTATTCTGAATAATGGTAAAAACTGTTTATCTTCTACCATTGTACTCACAGGAAATATGTAGGTAGATTTGAGTATGGTTCTGCCCCTCGTCATTTGAACATTCAATGGCATACACTCCTGCATCATGTCTTGTCACATTTTTGATCTTAAGCACAAAATCATCATCCCAGCTGTATCGAAAGTCAGTCTCTGAAAACAGAACAGCTTTAGTAAATTCTTATAACTAGAAAAGAATAACACAGAAATTTGCCATAACATCCCAATCAGACAGGGCAGTTTTTACAATGAGAGACATCTTTTTCCATCTGTTTTAAGCAGCAAGTGCTATGTCTACTGCGTATGTGCCCAGGACTCCTCATGTTTTAAATGTCATTTTTGCAATGATAAACAGTTCTCCAAGCAAATGTGTAATTTGGCTAATTTAATTAAAATAATTAAATTTACTTATTTTTTTTGTAAAGAAAAATGTTTTCATTTGAGGTTGCTCCCTATAGTTATCTATTGTCCCGAGACCCTCTATCATATTTCAGATGGAACAAATTGCAAGAATTACTCAAATTAGATTTTGTGTCACTAGACCAATTCAAGGGTATGATTGATGATATGGCTGTTGTACAATGTTCTTGCTTTGACTAATATTTAGACCTTTTATATCATTATTATTATTTATACATACATATTCCCCTTATTCTTTTCTTTCTATTCTGTTATCTTGATTATTGTTGTTGTATGTTTTGTAACTCAGGGCATTGCTGTAAAAGTGCTTGATGCTCAGTCAATTTCTCCCTGAATAAAAAACGGTTGATGATGATGATATGTATGGGGAATGATCCCCCAGCCTGCTAAGGACTGTGGATAGACTTTAAGACACACTGGCATGCCCAGTCACACCCACAGCAGATCATAAAGCACCTGTGTTGGCGGCGTGCAATCACTGATTGTTTGATCTCCACTATTACGGTACCGTGTGAGGTTGTGAGTAAGAAAGATTTGTGTGGGTTTCAGTATTGTATCCGCTTACCTGTGTAAGTTTGGACATTCATTGGTATCACATAGGGTTCTGGTTATGAGCAGTACCATCTCCTTGTGGGTGTGTTAAAGAGTTACCCGTACATATGAAATATGTAACAGTGGAGAGATAGAGGACGATAGACGGAAAAAAAAACATCTCAATAAAAATGCTTTTATTGGCTGTTTGGCTGCATGCATCTGAGTCAGTGCACCACCATGCATAGTAGTTGGCCTAGTGGTACTAGCCTTTTAGAATGTTTTGGGGTTGTAAAGGTTTGAGAACTCATGTACAAGGCTACTGTTTGATTTGAAGGGTTGAGACTGAAAGCACATGAAAGTTTCAGGTGAGCACATGAAAGTTTCACTTGAGCACATGAAACTAAACTTTAGATTTTTTTTTTTGCTCAAGTCCCCTTAGGGGCTCTGTACATATAATATTAGTAGTGTGTGCAATGAATGTCCTACACTGGGAAGCATTATAGTTTGATACTGCAGCTGAAGTCAGACTTGAAGAAGAATGTGTCTGCTCCCCTGTTCCATTTTTTAACAGCCATTCCATTACTGATAAGTTGATTACATTTCTATATTAACATGTTCTATTAAAGAAAAGATAGAAAATAACTATTTGTGTGTGCTGTAAAGTGGTTAAAAGAAATGAAATCGGAATCGGCTAAAATCGGTATCGGCCCAAAAAATTGCAATCGGTGCATCTCTAATGATGAGCACTGTCTCATGCTATTTTTTTTAAGACATCCCCTTTTTATCAACCTGCCTTGATTAAACGCACGCAAATCAAAAGTGAATAAAAAGGACTTAAAACTGAATGGGAGAATATCATGGCCCAATGCCCATATAGTGCCATATCTATAACATAATTATTTTTCAAAATGTACTACAATATACACTATAATTACAGTGCATGAAAATGCACTGTACTGTTCTTCCTAGGCAACTTCTTATTACAGTGCATGAAAATGCACTGTACTGTTCTTCCTAGGCAACAACTTCTTATTACAGTGCATGAAAATGCACTGTACTGTTCTTCCTAGGCAGCAACTTCTTCTTATTACAGTGCATGAAAATGCACTGTACTGTTCTTCCTAGGCAACTTCAACAACTTCTTCTTATTATTATTCCGCTTACCACTTTTTCCGTACGCTATTTCTCTTGAACAGTTTAACTTAGAAACTTCATTCAAACTTTGTAACGTAGGTATTCAAACGGACAAAGCTGCTATGTCTTTTCAACTTTGAAACTTTTATACTTTTTAAACTATTAAAGAAAAACGTTTTAAAAATCCCCATAGACTTAACATTGCCGATTGTGACATCATAATACGGCCGTTAAGCAATTAGAATCCTATGGCAGGTGTTCAGGCCACCTGCAGCCTCAGGCTTTAAGCATACAATCTGGGTCAATTAAGACTACACATCCTATTCAACTGTTTCCTCTGCCCAAAACTGTTTCAAAATAAAAGTCCTTACTACAATAATCCACTGTTAAACAATGTAACCCATTAAAGGTGCGATTTGTAGGATTGTTACCGAACGTTCTGTAGGCCAAAAACAAAACACTGGTGAATGTTCTCAAGACTACCAGACGCGAGCCTCTTCTGGGTTGCCAGATGTAATGAAGACTTGGTTAGTTGACCTAGGCTACATCTGCTTTAACGTTTCTCCAACCACGACCCAGCTACACATTATGGAAACAGTGAAAACAAAAAATACCTCTCTAACCAACGTAACATATCTGAAGTTAGCGATGCAGATGAAGTTTAGCCTAGGCTACCTGTTGTGGAGAAATATGGCCAGCTCTGCGTCAGACTTGATATTCTTCGTTTGACGAAGACGTCACCATCTCAGGAAGCTCCTCCGATGTCCACTTAATTTGTTTCTTGTTTTAATTTTGGAAATTTTCCTGCCTCTCGTAGGCGTTCATGACTACAACTGACAGCTGTTGACAGTTGGCCTTTGCTAATTTGGCAACCCAAATAGGAGGACGCGCTAGCCCATTATTAATACACTATTCTAGAATTAATCGTTCAAAACATAAACGAAAATTCCAAGATATTCCGCCCCGTAACACATTTTTTTCATGGGTTTTACGGGGTTTTACGGGTTAGAGTAATGTTGTCAAATAAGCCATTACTTCAATTCATCGTGTTTCCTTACTCTCTGACAACATATGGTGATCATTTTTGGAATGGTTACAGTTTATTTTCCATTATTTCCTACATACTGGACCTTTAAACTACTGAACTTTTTACATACAACTTTTAAACGGTCTACTTTTAAACTATCATTAAACTATCTATCTATTAAACTAGCTGTCTATCAACAACTTTTAAACTATCTACATTCAACTTTTAAACTTTTAAACTATATACATTCACTAGCTGTCTATCAACAACTTTTAACTTGTCATCAACTTGTCAACACTTTTCATCAACTATGACTCCTACCCACTGTAGCTAGTTAGCATGGTTAGCAAAGTTAGCATGTTAGCATTGCTAACATTGTTAACATTTTTAGCAAAACTGCTAAAAATGATTAGCTAGGTTAGCTAAGTCACATGGTTAGCATAGTTAGCATGCTAGCATGTTAACATGCTAGTTAGCATTTTTAACAAAACTGCTAAAAATGATTAGCTAGGTTAGCTACGTAACATGGTTAGCATAGTTAACATGCTAACATGCTAGTTAGCATAGTTAGCATAACTACTACAAATGATTAGCTAAGTTAGCTAAGTAACATGGTTAGCATAGTTAGCATGCTAGCATGCAAGTTAGCATTTTTAGCAAAACTGCTAAAAATAATTAGCTAAGTAACATGGTTAGCATAGTTAGCATGCTAGTATGTTAGCATGTTAGTTAGCATAGTTAGCATAACTGCTAAAAATGATTAGCTAAGTTAGCTAAGTAACATGGTTAACATAGGTAGCATGCTAACATTATTAGCATAGTTAGCATGTTTAGCAAAACTGCTAGAAAATGTTAGTTAAGTTAGCTAAGTAGCATGGTTAGCAGATTAGCATTGCTAGCACTGCTATAAAACATTAGCTAAGTAGCATGGTTAGCATAGTTAAAAATCTTAGCATAACTGCTAGCAAACATTAGAGCCATTCCAACTTTTAGTTATCGTCAAATACCTATACACAGCCATTAAACTATTTGAATATCAACATTCATTAAACTTTCAGTCTGTCAACAACTTTTAAACTATTTACATTCAACTTTTAAACAGTCTACTCTTAAACTATCATTACACTATCTATCTATTAAACTAGCTGTCTATCAACAACTTTTAAACTATCTACATTCAACTTTTAAACGGTCTACTTGTAAACTATCATTAAACTATCTATCTATTAAACTAGCTGTCTATCAACAACTTTTAAACTATACATTCAAGTTTTAAACGGTGTACTTTTAAACTACCATTAAACCATATATTTATTAAACTAGCTGTCTATCAACAACTTTTAAACTATCTACATTCAACGGTCTACTTTTAAACTATCAACTTTTATTAAGCTTTGCAACCACCATGTCTATCCTAGCATCACCATAGTAACCATCTCTGTATTATCTATTTTAACTATACATGATATTTTACATCACAACTTTTGCATTTTCATGCACTGGTAATTACTTGGAATTGCATTTCTAGTTCAATATGTCACCTTTATCTAGCTTTCTTCCATGATAGATCCAGTCACATGTTATTTCTTTTGGATTGGCAGACACCATCAGAGGAAGACTGACTTCATCATTTTCTACAGCCTTCACCTCTTTGGGCTGGTCAGAGCTGAACTCAGGCGGAACTAGAAAAGAAGAAGGGGAAAGATTTACAAAAAAATCATATCATACCAAAGTAATTTTCTTGGGCAAGGGGTTAGAGATTAAACACAAACATATTCACTCACAAAGCACATTGAGTGTATAGGAAGAGCTGACTCCCCCAGAGAGCAGTTTGCTGAAAGCATTGCAGGTGACCCTCTGCTGGTGGTGCTGAGAGGTGAGAGAGAAGGACAGAGTACTTCTAAAGGACACACCACCATACTCTGCTTCTTTGCTATCTGTTTCCACCCCGCTTAGCCTATGATTAAACAACAGAGAAGAATGAAAAAAAAGAATGTTAGTATACATTAAAAGACTATTCTCAAGTTTCCAAGAAATTGGTGACCTAGCATGTATCACCCCCCACCTGGTCCTCTCATGGACACACTCTTAAATCATATTTCATCTCAGGAATGCTGAGATGACATACTGTAACACATGTGAATTGGACAGCAAACACCCGAAGTTCCGGGAATGTTCCCTAAAAGTTCCCTGAAGGTCACATAAAAATAATTGTGTTGTGTAGCCTAGGGAGAACGTTCCCGGAACGTCCTCTTACAGCTGTTTTTGTGCAACTGTCAGGGAACCTTTTGGGAACGTTCCCTGATGGTTATATTAAGGATACATTTTTTATCCTTTAACTGATATTCCCAGAACATTCTCTAAAGGTATAGTTTTATGCAACTGTCAGGGAACCCTGATGGTTATATTAAGGATCATGGGCGGATTATGAACTTTCGGGCCCCTGGGCCCAGATGTATTAAGGGCCCCCCACTAATTGTCGTATATGTGGGAGGGGGGGTTTGGGGGTCCTCCCCCAGAAAATGTTTACTTTGTTTGATGTGATTTCCTGTATTCTGGTGCATTTTGGGGATGGTCAATACTAAATTCAATCAGATTCATAGCCTACATCCTGATTTGTTGATATTGAGGCAATGATTCCATGCAAAGGCTTGGGCTTCAGGGCCCCCTGACCCCTTGGGCCCCTGGGCCTGGGCCCGGTAGGCCCGTGCAGTAATCCATCCCTGTTAAGGATACATTTTTTTATGCTTTAACTGACGTTAGTTAAAGGATAAAATAAAATCCCAGAAGGTTCCCATGAGGTTTTAATCCTTATTTTTGTCAAAACCATAAAATCACGTTTAAGGTACTTCCCTGAAGGATTAATTAAGGTTGAATTTTTGTATAGTCTAATCATTGAAAGTCAGCTGCCGCATTTATTATTGTTTTGATTTAAAAAAAAATATGGTTGAAACAGTTTAGCCTTTTCTTGCTGGTGTTTTGAACAATAAGATGACGGGATATGCCCATTGAAAATGGTTTTGCTATCGCTGGCATGAGGTAAGCATAAACGGTAACACACAAAGAGCAGGATAAATATTAATAATGAATGAATGACTATTACATTTGATATATGCACTTTGTCTCTCTCGTATCGTAGGCTGATATCTTCCAAATCAAATCATTTAGGGGTTTGCCCGGACGTCACGTTCTGGGGGTCGTTTCTAGAAAAGTTAACAATGACGTTGCTCAACCACCATGGTACGACGCAACTTGCGACCAAACAACGACATTGTTACACCTGTTTCCAGAAAGCATCGTACCTGTGTCGCAATTCGCTACCTCCGACGTTCGAACACTGTAGTTCCAACAACGTTGTTAATGATGCAGCGATAGATATCATTGGTGGAAACAGTGGCAACATGTAATACCCCACCCCTAGAAATTCTCTGCCACAGCCTATGTTGACATTTTTCTCATTTAAACCGAGTGATTAATGCTGGCATTGTCATTGTCATCTGCAAAAACCTAAACCTATTAATTGCAAGTATATAAAACATTTTACTGAAGCCGACCAATAGCCTATGTGCCATTATTTGTGTTAAATATCTATGTTGGAAAAAATGTATAGCCTGGAAGAATGTCTGGGTATCGCAAATGTTATCAATTGTCTCGTGGCTTAACGGCAGCGCGTCAGTGCACTACGCGCTCGGCCGGAGTTCACATCCTATCTCTTCTTTTCATCTCTGAGTAAGAGTAGGCCTACGAGACACGACAATAGGTTTTGACCATACATATTTATGTATACAGTATAGTTACTCTACATCGAGAGACCATAGGTACAAGACATCAGTCAAAAACAATTGAATCTACGTGTCACACTAGTTCACCTGCAGGTAGCGAGAAGCAAGAGGACAATCTCACATCATAAGAAAATCGAACCTACAACGTTGGGATAATAAGTAATCTGCTTTGGTTAGGCCCTCCGGACACCAACAGGAACTACCAAGGAACGACACAAGTGCGACTGCCTAGGGGCAGTAGTTCAAACGACCAAACTTTGCGTCCTTGTTTGCGATTGAGAGTTCGAACTACCCTTTCTAGAAACACCAAATCCAAGAACAATGGAGCGAACTACCAAGGTTGCGACGCAAGTTAGCAAACGATGCTTTCTAGAAACGACCCCCTGGGCGGTAACCCAGCTGCATGGCCATGTTGGAGGCATAAAGAACTGAATGAACAACAATGGAGTATTATGCACTTTGGATACCTTAAGTGATTATAACCATGTCTAAACAAAAAAGCTAACCAAAACACGTCCAAGATGCAGGCAGGACTTGGACCATAAGAAAAGGTGCGATATTTCGAGAAATTGCGGTTTGTTGGCAGCGCAGATCCATGTGAGCTGGGTGAGGGAGATGAAGTACCAAGTCCAACCACAAGCTCCCCCCTTCCTCTGATAACTTCTAGCATTATTCTCCTCTCTCCCTGAATTTTTAATAACTTTTGGAAGTCGATACCTACTCCAGATGTTTTTGTCTGTCTAACCTATTGGTACAAGCTAAAGCATGGCAATAATTAACCATTTTCCTTGACGATGTTAGGGATTTACTTCAGTGCCAAATGCTTTCTAATGCGGCGAGTATCTCCAATATGGCGACGTCCTGATCTGATGACACGCCGTGCAAACCCCTAATACTCAGTGCCTGCTTAGTAGGCTACGATTTTTCTCTGCTCAAGTTTTAAACATGGTTCAAAGAATGTTCCGCCAACATTCCTGGAACCGATTTTTCTCTGCTCGAATTTTAAACATGGTTCAAAGAACATTCCCTGAACTAAAGATTTAACCATGAAGGATCATTCTGGCGTTATTAAGAAAACTTTCCTGAATGACCGTGAACGATTGCAGCAAACGTTCCCACATCCTTCAGCGAACGTCTGCGGAATGTTCCCCGAACCGAAAATTGTTTGCTGGGACATAGCCTATATATGTATCCTACTAATATTCCAACATTGTCATATCTGTTGAATATTTATTAATTCATTAATTCTGCTTAATCTCCCTAGTTTCATTCTCATACTCAGGGGCGTAGCACCAAATTCTGGGCCCTATGCAAGTGGTGGCCATGCCCCCCCCCCCCCCCAACCAACCAACCAACCACCGGCTGTAAGCATGAAGCATGAGGTTCACAACTAACTACTATCTAATAACACATTGAATTAATCTAACAACTCTTATATGTACTGTATAACAGAAAATAATTGTATTACCCAAGACTTCACTGAATTTCTGTTTTATTTGAAGAATGTTTAAAAGCTAGAACATGAAATGAATGAAAACACTTTTGGCTGAGATAACAGCTATCTATACAAATTGAACACTTTTGGCTGAGAACAGCTATCTATAGCTTACTGAGTGTGATGCGTTTCACAAGTTAGCTTTGCTACTAATTTGACAGCCTTTCCTCATGAACCTATATAACATTGAGCCTACTAAGTTAAGCTATTAGCTCATAATAATTTTCGAATTAGTAGGCTATTGAAATGTTGTGGTAGGCTATAAATCAGGCATCATGTTATTTCTAATTTTGTGTTAATGCTGTTTTAGCACTGATAATCGCAGATTCGCGGTGGTATTGAAGTGTTTTGTAACCTTCAGGAGTTCATTTCATTTGTAGACTATTGCTTTCACATTGGGCTCACCTTTCTTGGGAAAGAAGGCTGTTAACACTTGTTTTCCCTCATTTCTTTTTTCTCCCTTTCTTGCCTCTCTTTTCTTTTCTGGGAACCGGATTTAGCTTTCTTAGACTTACGGCTCGTGTCCATTATCGCGGCAAAGCCCACCGCGCCGCACATAGCCCATTGATCTCCAATGGAGAGCGGCAAGGCGTGGTTTACGCTTCCGCAATGCACCTTGGGAAGGCGGCGCGGCCATTCGAACAGAGGCGGCGCGTCAAGAAGTTGGGCTCGGCTGAACTTTATGCAAATGAGAGCGGTTAACGCGAGGCGGTTAGCCAATGAAAGTACATCTTCGGTAAACAAGTTCTGTCCTTTGCTCTAGTCTTCCGGTCCGGAACAATAGCCTGCCAGAAAGATTTGTTCCGCCTGATAATCGTGTAGGTTTTATGAAAATATATTAAGCTATATAGTGGCAAAGAAGTTAAGTTTAGAACAAGTTCGCCACTGCACCCTATCAAAGAAACCTTGTTGGCGACTTGAACCAAGACAGTATGTGCTTTGGAGGAACATGTCAGTGATATTTGTGAGTGTTTCAATAAAATATGTTAACAGTAGTAGGCTACCTCCACTTTAGTAGCCTACGTTAGCTGGCATTGTGTAATTACAAAAAATAAACCGTTACACCATACACTTTAGCCTATACACGACCACAAGCGGCGACGGGAGAGAGGGCTAGGCGTCTGCAAGCGTCTACGCGCCGCAATAATGGACACGAGCCGTTAGACATCTTCACACCGTGACCGTCTGCATTGCCGCTTCGGCAGAATGAACGTTACTTCAAAAATGCGCCTAGCAGGGGAAGGCGGACTGAACCATTTCGTGCAAGGGAGAGGGTGCCTGCCCTCAAACAATGTTGGCTTGGACACAATTTAATACATCAATCAACTGATGCATTTAACCGAAATATTTGCATCTATATTAGTTAATAACATTTATTAAGATCTTTAAATTAAGGAAATTATTTATTATTAAGGAAAATAAAATTCAACTCCTTAGGGGCCCTCCCCCCACTTGGGGCCCAGGTAATTTATTCCCACTTGTCCCCCCACTACGACGCCCTTGCTCATACTCACAACCCTCTCAGAGATGCGCAGATTACATTACCATCAAATTGACATTGGGGTAGCAGCTATTGAACATGAAGTAGCCATAATTCATTGGACAGCATATATTCTATATTTTTTCCTTTTGTTTATTTATTTATGTCTACATTAATATTAACACTGCACAGTGACAGTCAGAGGACTAAGCATTTCACTGCATGTATCGCTTTGTATTAATGTATGTGACAAATATCTTGAATCCAGAGGTAGAAAAGTCTGACTCAAGACCTCAAACGTTTTCTAAACAATAAAAAGCAGAAAGGATGCAGCAGGCAGCATTTCCAGTGGAAGAACAAAATGCTGAATTTAGCCCAAAGCTATGAAGTAGTCTAGTCGTGATTTCATGAACCCAGAAATGTTGAGTACCCTAAAGTTTTATTGCAGAAATGTCATCTATAGGCCTAGTGGGTGGAATTCAACTTGGTTCCCTAAAGTTGCACTTTGGGCAATTTGCATAATTAGCATAAATAGGCAATTAAGGCAGTACATGTGAATAGGGTAAAAAAATTAAATAATAGATATCACCATGAAACTTTCTGAGTTGATTACTTATGTTAAGATGAGAAAAAAATGTATTGCATGTTTTTTACATTTTAATGTTTACATATGCAAATGAGGCCCTATCTCATTAAAAATGCTCTAATTTGCATACACACAAAAGCAGATAGTGTGATAAAGCCAGGTGTACTTGGTTGGGTGAGTTGGTGAAAACCTTTAAGAAACTTGGTAAGGAGGCAGTGTTGACCTATGGACAGACAGATTAAGAAATTAAGTGTGCCATGCAAAATTAGAAAAGCACTCCGAGAGTGCAGACCTCCGCCAAGTGAAAACATAACCGCCTCCTGGATCGAGACGGTGATCCGGATCACTCCCAAACTTTTTGAGTTATCTTACGAACAAACAGATGAACAGACACACAGACAAACAAACAAACAGACAAACAAACCCCGATGAAAACATAACCTCCTTGGCGGAGGTAATAACTATATAACAGCATGCACACACACAAACCCACAAGAACTATACAATATGCAAAATAACTATATCCAGCATGCACACGTACACAAATGCACAAGAACTATATACAAGAACTCTATACAACATGCAACGCACGCACGCACGCACGCACGCACGCACGCACGCACGCACGCACGCACGCACGCACGCACGCACGCACGCACACACACACACACACACACACACACACACACACACACACGCACACACACACACACACGCACGCACACACACACACACACACACACACACACACACACACACACACACACACACACACACACACACACACACACTGTAAACTATATAACTGTATACAGTATGCACACACACGCACACACACACACACACATATTTAACAACAACCACACAATCCCACTCAATAGCTTTCACCATCTTCATCATTTCTTTCCTCATTCCCTTCAGTCTCATCATCTTCTTGATCTTTATTGCAGCAGTGGACCTCACCCCCTTCACACTTGCAATAGTCAGTGCAACTGAGACTTGCAGCATGGCAGCTGCAGTTTCCTTTGCTGCAGGCTTTCAATGTGCTGCAGCTACAGCTGGTGACATCAAGCAAATTTACTGGAGCCACTGCCTGAATGGCAAGAGCGGGCATGACGGCCCCTTCACTAGCAACCTCCCACCCAAACTGTGTGATGTCTTTGGCCTCAGCAGGAGGCTCTCTCTGACCTGCAGCCTTCCACAACATGACCTGAAGATGAGCATGCAGTATGTGCAGCATCAGGTTGTCATCTGTTGGAGGAAGCTTTTTAAGCTTAGGAGGCTTTTTGCTGCGACTGTAAATCTGGTAGCGAGTGTTGTTCATTGAGACCAGGAATGGTATTTCCTAGGAGTACTTTCAGCGCAGATGTCTTACCCTTCCCACAGGGATAGGAGGCAGTGTCACATCCCATTTGAAGGGCAAGACATCTGCGCTGAAAGTATTCCTAGGAAATACCATTCCTGGTCTCAATACAGTGCTTAAGGGAACCTGATGCCACTCATAGTGACCTAAAAGATACTAGGACCAAGTTCTTTGTTGCACTGTATGGGCAGAAGAAGGCCAAGTCGATGAACAACACTTGCTACCAGATTTACAGTCGCAGCAAAAAGCTTCCTAAGCTTGAAAAGCTTCCTCCAACAGATGCCAACCTGATGATGCACATACTGCGTGCTCATCTTCAGGTCATGTTGTGGAAGGCTGCAGGTCAGAGAGAGCCTCAGTTGCAGTCAGTCAGTTGTACTGACTATTGCAAGTGTGAAGGGGGTGAGGTCCGATGCTGCAACCCATTCACAATACAATAATAAAGATCAAGAAGATGATGAGACTGAAGGGAATGAGGAAAGAAATGATGAAGATGGTGAAGGCTATTGAGTGGGATTGTGTGGTTGTTGTTAAATGTGTGTGTGTGTGTGTGTGTGCGCGCGTGTGTACATACTGTATATAGTTATATAGATTACTGTGTGTGTGTGTGTGTGTGTGTGCGCGCGTTGCATGTTCTATATAGTTCTTGTGTATAGTTATTGTGCATTTGTGTGCGTGTGCATGCTGGATATGGTTATTTTGCACATTGTATTTAGTTCTTGTGGGTTTGTGTGTGCATGCTGTTATATAGTTATTACCTCCGCCAAGGAGGTTATGTTTTCATCAGGGTTTGTTTGTCTGTTTGTTTGTTTGTTTGTCTGTTCATCTGTTTGTTCGCAAGATAACTAAAAAAGTTTGGGAGTGATCCGGATCACCGTCTCGATCCAGGAGGCGGTTATTTTTTCGCTTGGCGGAGGTCTGCACTCTCGGAGTGCTTTTCTAGTTTTGCATGGCACACTTAATTTCTTAATCTGTCTGTCCATAGGTCAACACTGCCTCCTTACCAAGTTTCTTAAAGGTTTTCACCAACTCACCCAACCAAGTACACGTGTTTACCTTGGAAAAACAATTTTGAGCCTGGCTTTATCACACTATCTGCTTTTGTGTGTATGCAAATTAGAGCATTTTTAATGAGAGAGGGCCTCATTTGCATATGTAAACATTAAATTATAAAAAAACATGCAATACATTTTTTTCTCATCTTAACATAAGTAATCAACTCAGAAAGTTTCATGGTGATATCTATTATTTAATTTTTTTACCCTATTCACCTGTACTGCCTCGCCTTAATTGCCTATTTATGCTAATTATGCAAATTGCCCAAAGTGCAACTTTAGGCAACCAAGTTGAATTCCACCCACTAGGCCTATAGATGACATTTCTGCAATAAAACTTTAGGGTACTCAACATTTCTGGGTTTACTATTGGGCCTATGGGGATCACGACTAGACTAAAGGCATATCTGGCAAGTTGCTATTTTGTGAAGACGTATGGTTACTTTGCTTTCATTAATGGTTTCGCTATAGTCAAGTTTGCAAGAAGGAGACATAACGTGTGAGCAATAGCATGCCACACTATTTTCCCTCACGGGATCAAAAGAATTATACTATCCAGGGACGCACTCACACAGCTGTGGTAGCGGGGGCAGGAGGACAACTGTTAGCGCAGGCTTTATATACATTTTTTTTAATCCTTATGAAATAAAGGCCTGCCTCGAATGCAGGCTTGCCCAAAATAAAGGCCTGTGGTTTGCGCAGCCTACAGTAAGTAGGCTAAATAACAGACCCGCCACAATATGCGGTATGATGATTTTTTACGAGCAAGATGTTTTTGGTGCCCACGCGCACTGCATTTTCTTAAATAACAATGAAATATCATCAGTAATATTCGACCATTAATTTGTGATTTGCAGGGCCGTTTCAAGGAATTTGGGGGCCCCAAGCAAAAGTAAAGGCTGTTAAAAAAAGGACAAAAAAAATCTATTATTATGCCTACGCTAATTACCTGAAAAAAACCTTTTCTTAGTAATTTCTTGGTAAAAGTCCTGTTCCCAACTTTTACTAAGAAAATGCCTCTAGGATGCACATATCTCAAAAATAGCACTTGTCTAAAAAAATATTTTTATGCTTTAAATGTTTATATTTCCATATCGCTGTTGTAAAGGTGAATTTGGGTAATTTATTGGGCAACGTGCAATTGTTCGGTTTACTGTTACGACTGACTGTTAAACTGAATGTGTTTGTGTATTATAATATCACAAATATTCTCAGTAATTCCTCTCTTGGGGTGTGGCTGAAGTAGAGTATTGTTGTTTACAGTACACCCTACTATTACTGTAAGTTGGGTATTGTTGTGTACATCTGACTGGTTGAATATCTTTCATGCAGATTCATGCAGATCCTCAGAAATCTCTACGGGCTGCTCAAATTTTCTAGCATTGTATAGGTGTATCAATACAGGTTGCCATCTTGATAGGTGTACAGTATATATAGGTGTATCAATACAGTTCATTCATCAATAGGTGATCAATACAGTTCATTCATCAATTCTGGCCACACCATATGTACTATTATTTCTTAATTGTCTTTGTATAGATGTAATTGGAATGGATTGAGACTGTTACCTGTTAGAGCCTACAGTCCAGGTAATATTAGCTTTTGGGTTGCTGCTGCCACACAAGCAGATCAGACTCACAGTTTCACCTCTGCGTAGAACTTGCGGTGTTTTTTCCTGCACCACTACTTTGATTTCTACTTTGATAGCTGCAACTAAAAAGTAAGAAAAAGGGAATTAAAATCAAATAAAGGAACAGCTTATTTGATAATGCTATGGAATGTGAGTGTGTGTATGTGTGTGTGTGTGTATGTGCTTATGTGTGTGTGCATGCCTGTGTGTGTGTGTGTATGTGTGTGCATGCTTGTATTTGAGTGTGTGTGAGTGTGTATGTGCTTATGTGTGTGTGCATGCCTGTGTGTGTTTGTGTGTGTGTGTGTTTGTATGTGTGCGTGTGTGTGTGTGTGTGCAAGTGTGTGTACATTTCAACTTCCGGCAACCCTTTACTCAACACCACCATCTGTAGGCCAATTTGTGTACAGTCACTAAATGTACACATAAATTAATTAATTGTATGGCCCCCAATGAACAGAATTCCACAAAACTCAGCATGCATTCAGAGGGTGTTATAGTGGTCCTACAGGTAAAAAAACAGCCAAAGATACAGTACCTGCGATTACAGAGCCTCAGTTTTGCTTTTTCATCTTTAACCATGTGGCACTATACCATAAATGAGTGGTTATGGGAGGGTTTCGAGATGGCTTCTGGAGCCCTATATACAAAAAATGGTCCTCCTAGGCTCTACGGTTCTCGAGATATTCACAGAAAACTGTGTCTGCCCTATCTTCTATTCGGGGGTCCAGTCCGGCAGGGGGGCGATGGATCAAAGCCAAAATCAATGGTTCCGTGTCATTCTTGTGGGGCTACATGCCCACCAACTTTTGTGCAGCCAGGTCTTTCAGTGTACCGGGAATCGTTGACACAAAATTACTGAAGGAAAAAAAAAGGGGGGGAAATCCCCCCAAAAAATCTCTGTGCTTAGCCCCCCAAAAATAATCTCTGTAATTCTGATTATTGAACTAAATATGTATCACTTATTTTTGGCTCAAAATCGTGTGGATGAACAAAATAATTTTGGTCAAAAGGATGTGATGTGGTATTTAAATTAGATCTTACATTTTATTAAGTTTAATTTGTTTTAACCAAACCTTTCACTAGCTAACTTTATCACACCTTATTGTAAAACTATTAATTTCCGCCCCTTTCCTTTGAAAATTCGAAAACAAAGATGTTTTTTAATACTTCAAAATAATGTTTGATTGATGAACCTTACATTTTTCAGTAGCCATAAGTGTGTAGATTTGAATAAAATCTGGTTTGGTTCTTAACGGGAGCTTTTACTGCCTAAATTATCCAATTTAGTTTACCATACTCAGAGTTTGGTGCTGGGCTGGTGGGTTCCCTATACACACCCACTCACTCGGCGCATCAATGGTTAGACCAAGAATTATCGTCGCAAAATAAAAATTCCACTGGAGCTACAAGCGGTTATACATGCAGCTTTACAACACTGTTTACAGCTCTTCAAGTCACTGTACAATGTCATTTAAGGTACAGAGATAATTGAGATATCTTTATGGGGTGGTTGCTTGTGTTTCTTTAGGAATCCTCCGTCTTGGTTTGTATAGAAATTAATATCAAGTCATACATACACGTAAAATGGTGAATACGGGCGGAAATAACTTTCTGATACCGCTTGCTTTGCCACACGTGCAACGCTGCACATAAACTCCCATTTTCACCCTCACATTCCGTTCTCAAACTCGGGCCCAGGAACTTTGCACCAAATCAGAGATGACCACATTCTTTTTTGGAATTCTTTCCAGACAAAAGAATAAACAATCTTATCAAGACGCAGGAATTATGCTTTTGTTGGAGGACTAACTACATTATAATCTATTTTTACACTAAACTCTGTAAAAGTCCCCAAGTGACTTTACAATTGAGATCTGATTACTGAATTCAGCAATGTTGGGCTGGGCCTTCTCTCACTGTAGGAGTCTCAACCTTTCTTGAGTCAGTTAAGCAGTATTCAATATTTTTCTCCTTACACTGTACTTTAAGCCTGGTCTTGACAGAAAGTACTTTCTTAGCCTTGTTGGTAGCATCACAGCGGAATGTGGCCAAGTTGTCACTGGGCTGTAGGATGAATCTGAGCTCTCGGGCAACACCTCTTTCTAAGGAGACTTGATTAGAGGTATCCTGTTTGGCTTCACCATTCTGTAGAGGAGCAAGTCCATCACTGCAGAGTAAACAAACTTTTGATACAATTAGGGTGGAACATAAAGCCATAAAAGTATGTACTTATACACATAACAAATGTGGTAATAAGAGTGCACAAAATCTTTGTCTAAATTTCATTTCAGAAGTCAAATCTCAAAATTCAAAAGGTAAATGTAGCCCCTGGTATAAACCATATTGAGATAAGCTGGACAATGCTTTTAGTAACATACTAGCTAATTATTCAACCCACTTGGGCTTGATTGCATCCTGCATTGTGTTGTGTATATTTGCTGATATTGGTGTCACTGTCTGTTGTGCTTCCCACAGCAGCAAAAGCAGTTTGTTGTGCATTTTGCAGATTCAAGTTAGGTCCCAGAGGGTGTATCTAGAGTTAGTGTTCTATTACTTAATGTTTAGTGTAACCTTGCTTGTCAGGTTACATTGTATGTGTTTACATACAGTATATTTACATAGACCCACCTGTTGGCAGCAGTGTTGTGTGTAACACGTTACAAAGTAACGCGTTACAGTAACGTACAAGGGCGTCTTAGTGGGGGGACAAGTGGGAATAAATTACCCGGGCCCCAAGTGGGGGGGAGGGCCCCTAAGGAGTTGAATTTTATTTTCCTTAATAATAAATAATTTCCTTAATTTAAAGATCTTAATAAATGTTATTAACTAATATAGATGCAAATATTTCGGGTAAATGCATCAGTTGATTGATGTATTAAATTAAATTGTGTCCAAGCCAACATTGTTTGAGGGCAGGCACCCTCTCCCTTGCACGAAATGGTTCAGTCCGCCTTCCCCTGCTAGGCGCATTTTTGAAGTAACGTTCATTCTGCCGAAGCGGCAATGCAGACGGTCACGGTGTGAAGATGTCTAAGTCTAAGAAAGCTAAATCCGGTTCCCAGAAAAGAAAAGAGAGGCAAGAAAGGGAGAAAAAAAGAAATGAGGGAAAACAAGTGTTAACAGCCTTCTTTCCCAAGAAAGGTGAGCCCAATGTGAAAGCAATAGTCTACAAATGAAATTAACTCCTGAAGGTTACAAAACACTTCAATACCACCGCGAATCCGCGATCAGTGCTAAAACAGCATTAACACAAAATTAGAAATAACATGATGCCTGATTTATAGCCTACCACAACATTTCAATAGCCTACTAATTCGAAAATTATTATGAGCTTAACTTCGTAGGCTCAATGTTATATAGGTTCATGAGGAAAGGCTGTCAAATTAGTAGCAAAGCTAACTTGTGAAACGCATCACACTCAGTAAGCTATAGATAGCTGTTCTCTCAGCCAAAAGTGTTCAATTTGTATAGATAGCTGTTCTCTCAGCCAAAAGTGTTTTCATTCATTTCATGTTCTAGCTTTTAAACATTCTTCAAGTTAAAACAGAAATTCAGTGAAGTCTTGGGTAATAAGATTATTTTCTGTTACACAGTACATATAAGAGTTGTTAGATTAATTCAATGTGTTCTTAGATAGTAGTTAGTTGTGAACCTCATGCTTCATGTTTACAGCCGGTGGTTGGTTGGTTGGTTGGGGGGGGGGGGCCCATGGCCACCACTTGTGCATAGGGCCCAGAATTTGGTGCTACGCCCCTGGTAACGTAACTACTTTTTCGAGTAAAAAGTAGTGTAATGCGCTACTACTGAAAATTTGGTAACGTAACGTAGTTTCTTTTTCATATCGATGCAACGTTACTTTTCCCAGGGACAGATTTGACAGTGACGCTGCTTTCTAAGCTGCATGCTTGCGCAATAGGCACGAGCTCCAGATGACAGCCTGGTAGCATGAAGTGCAATCATAGCTCCACACAGTACGTGACAGAGGCTGGTGGCAATGAAGAGCAATCATAGCAAGCTGGACGCAGCCAACGCTAACTTCTAAGGGATGGAGGTATTCACATTACTTCGAACTCATTGAAACTAAGGGGAGGAATGTGTGTTAGTTGTAGCCTACACTGTGTCCTGATTTTGTCCACTGCCGTTAACTCAACTTGTAAAGTTTGCCAAAATCACCTTTTTTACATAAAATGTGTTACTATTTTCTCTCTATGTAATATGCCATGTATGTAAATTGGATGACAGCTGACTGTTGGACGCGCGTTTTGGGTAGGAGTGACTTTTATTGCACTTAGTTTAAATGGAGGCGCGGGGAGAGCGCTCGCCTCCGAGAGTTACCCGTGTGAAGCCGGCTGGTGTATGGAGAAACGCGCGTTAGAGGCCTTGCATGCTGAACGTACCGTGATTCTTCCTCTGTATCTGCGATCGCTGTGGATTATCATTCTTTTCCGAAGTCATTGGATTACAGCAAGCAAAGGATCCTTTTTCCTAACGCGCGTGTTTTGGTGAGATTGCATGGGGAACGACTTCTCAACAGACTGTAAGCGCAAGAACTTTTTTCTATTCCGGGCATCACGTTTGTGTTTTGGACTGTTTGAATCATCTGATTGATGTCGGGACTATTGGGCACTGAACTTTGGGGGGTATTTGTTGGTGCATTGTGAAACTTTGTTGTTAATTATGTTTCGGGCCTTCAGTTGCGCGCCGAGTGGCCGCGAGTTCGTGCATTACAATACAAAGTGAATCAATCTCATATGTTGCGTTTCTTTCTGTAATATACACTTTTATTAAGAGGAAGGCAAGGCCTTTTGCCAGTTTAAGTTAAGTTAAACGTCCTTCATCTGCATTGAACCAGCACGATTTCCTGCTTATTGGATCCGCCCGTAACCTTATTTATGCGTAGTGGCAATCAGTTCGCAGGAGCGCCTGTTTAATGAAAGAGTATAAGGCTATAAAATAAGCCCTCATATATTTTGTGCCCAAGATGTATCGAGGCTATGTTATTTGATATTGTTTCATAGGGCTTTAGTGGTGGTGTTGAAACCTATAAGCCCAGTGTTTTCTTGTCAAGTGCTCTGTTTGTGGCATTTTTGATAATAAAGAGCACAAAAAAAATACCTGTTATGTCCTCCATAGTAGAACGTTATGTAGGCCTACACATTTAGGAACAGATATTGGGTTCTGCCCAGTCGAGCAACATAAAAGTAACGTAAAAGTAACGAGTAACATAAAAAGTTACTTTCCATAGAGGGTAACTAAGTAAAGTAATGGATTACTTTTTTGAGAAGTAACGAGTAACGAGCAAACACTACTTTTTAAAAGTAACTTCCCCAACACTGGTTGGCAGTGATCCTACATGTAGGCATATGTAAATATATATTTTAATGCTTTTAAAACAAACAAACATTGTAAACAGTATCTTCCTAATTAGTTAATTTAGTCTGAGGTATAATAATGACTTTGTATGTATGTATGTATGTATGGTATGTACAGTTTCATATGTATTCTCTAATGTATTTGTGTGTGTGTGTGTGTGTGTGTGTGTGTGTGTGTGTGTGTGTGTGTACGTGTGTGTGTGTGAGAGAGAGAGAGAGTGTGTGTATAAGTATATATACTCTTTTGATCCCGTGAGGGAAATTTGGTCTCTGCATTTATCCCAATCCGTGAATTAGTGAAACACACTCAGCACACAGTGAACACACAGTGAGGTGAAGCACACACTAATCCCGGCGCAGTGAGCTGCCTGCAACAACAGCGGTTGTTACTTTGACAGTCCAGCAGAGGTGGGCATTCCTTTTTGAAAATCTTTGTTGACCCATTACAGCAACATGTGTCTTGCAAACATGATACATTTTTAGCTGTATTTCATACAGGGAATTTGTTAGTCAAGGTGGTAGGGTGGGGTATGCCATCGGGGGGCAAAATTATAGCAATTGACCTGTCGTTAAGCGCCACCCTTAGAATGCTGATGAGCCAATGACAGTCCAGCTTCAACGGGACTCGGACATCAGCTCGGACAACTCCATAGGAAACAACAGGGAGGAGGCATAAAATGACAAATTAATTGTTATTTGTGTTTATTTACTCAAAAAACCCCGACGGATAACCATGGTCAAACGTTTTGCATGGGGGACGTGTAATACTGATAGCCGGTACCCCAAGAGGCTAGAAAAGGGGTATATTGTCATCAACAGTAGCCTACGTCTCTCGCGTTTGCAACAGCTCAACGTAATGTAGGCTACTAAGCCAACAACGTGGGCACAGGTTCCCTGTTAAATCCCAAGATGAAAATGCTCATTAACCAACTATTATATTCTTACTACATCAAATATTAACGTAACCTAACATATCTTAGCAGGGGCGCAGGAGATATTTTGAAAGTGAGGGGGACCAAATTGTGAACACAAACCCATAGTGAGATCAGATTTCCAGATAACGGATTGCCACTTCTGGCCCACTTTTTACCATAAACTTGCCAGAATATTAAGATAATACCATTGATTGTTTTCAAAATATTTTTTGATAAAAATGGTCAAAACTGAGATGAGCACAACGCCAGATCTGCCCTCAGACCAGCTTCTTGCTATGTGCAATTCTACTTTTATTTATTTATTTTAGATTTATTTCACACTATTTGGGCCAATGGTAGAATACTCTAAAAGCAACATGGGATGTTGATATTTTATGAAGCCATGAATGAATCATCATGCCTATCATCCAAACATAGACTACATGATCAAATAGCCTAGTTAGGCCTATACTTAAATTGTCTGGTATAAACCAAATCAACTCTCCACTATGTGTTTGCAGTTAATATTTATGCAACGTCAGAACATGTTGGTTGACTTTATAATCAGCTTCTATTTGTTCCAACAGCATTTAAACAAAGCATTTACAACATTAAAAAATAAATACTGTTACTGTAGTAACTGTAGGCCTACCACATTATCCCAAGCTTCAAAGAACTCCCCACGCCTGACAGGCAGACGTGACACTGCTAAATTCTCAGCTTGTTTATACCCCACACTGAATGCGTAAGAACGCTATAGGCCCATCACTCTGGGGTGTGGTAGCCTGCTCTCTGGGATGTATGCACCAAGGTAACTGCCGAATCCAATTTGTGTCTTTGAAATTATGTTTGAAATAAATGTCTTAGAACAAAAACGTTGAGTATAGACTTGTATTTTATAGTTAGGCTAGTAGTGAAAACGAGTTGATCAGTATGCTAGTTGAGTTTGTTATCAATAAACATAACAGCTAATGTCATGTTGAGCAGGAGACTAGGCTACCATAAATCCTCAAATTATGCCCGGGATTGATTCTATTTATAGCCGGACAAATAATGGCAGGTTCCCACAAGACGGGGTAACAATTGCCTATACCAACAATTGCCATCAGTCCACCAGCACTAGAAGACATTGTTTCGATTTCAGTCAATGAAATAACACCCCTTCTTAATATTTTATTATATTGTTGGTTGGATTAATAGCCTACGGTTGGCAAAGAAAAGTCGTTTTCCTACCATGGGTCTCCAACACACGTTCTCAAGCTCACTCTCTTGCCGCCCCTTTCGAGGTAATTGTCAGGCTGAAGCCTGGCTACTACATTTAAACACAATTGTTGCGCGACTCAAGGCATTCCAGCCTACGAATTTAATAAAAAGTACTAAATCATGCATATTTAAACAATAACTCAATTTAGGCTACTTAACTACGCAAAAAGGTTTCTATTAGGCTACAGCACAACAATGAATGGCTGCCTTGTCTCGCAATAAACAGCTGCATTTGTTTCACTTCAATGTCACAATCCCGACACTTTTTCAACTGCATGAAACATAACAGTGAACCATCAAATATCTCCCAGATTTCAGTGCCCATCAGTCTCAACATTTAGCAATATAATCACAGTCCAAAAGTAAATTAAATCCCAAACCAAACCGAAAATGTTATGCTTTTGATAGCCTACCGGTATGCCGCTCCAAACGAAACGCATGTCTAAAAGCAGGTTAGATGCTGTGCTTTGCAAAAGACCCCAGCCATAATTTGAGGATTTACGCTAAGCAAGTAGCCTGGATTATTTTATGATGGTTGTTAGTAGACAAACTGGCTTCAGATATCCAACAGAGTGAATATGAGATTGTGCAGTCTTACACTGTAGATGGCTGTGGTTAGTGATGTAATGCTGGGGAGTTTTAGTTAGCGCAAACCCTATAGGTTATTATTTATTTAGCGTAGGCCTACCTATAAGGCTTTTTTTCCTTATCAAAAGTGAGGGGGACGACAGCCGTCTCTTCAGCACTGCGGGGGACATATCCACCACGTCCCCTGTGCCGTCTCTTCTCATTAGGAAAAAGATGGAGGGGGACATGGCAGAGCTGAGGCGAGTACAGGGGGAACTCAAGATTAAGCTGAAAGAGGCAAAGGAGGACTACAGAAGGAAGATGGAACAGAAGCTGCAAGATAACAACATGAAGGAGGTGTGGGACTGTATGAAATCTATCACTGGCCTTAAGAAGAGCAGCAGCTCTGTGGAGGGAGACCTGGTCAGGGCGAACCAGCTGAACCACTTTTACAACAGGTTCGATTGCCCATCCCCCAGCCCACCTCATTACCAGTGCAACACTCACCCCCACCATCAATGGATATTGCACCCCTCCCCCACATGGCTACCACGAACAAAGAGGTGACAACGACCTCAGTCAACAGCCATCAGACACACAGACCTCAGATGCTGCCCCCCTCCCATCCCTTCCCCCCCTCCATCATCACTGCTGATCAGGCTATCGCACCTCTCCCCCACATGGTGACCACGAGCAGTGCGACAACAATGGCTTCAGCCAATGGCCATCAGTCTCTAGCCACACGACAACCCTCACAGAAGCACCCCTCCTCCTCCTCACCCTCCACTCCCCTCATTCCCCCCATCATTTCAGCGGACAAAGTAAGTTATCTCTTAAGGAAACTCCATCCTCGTAAGGCAGCCAGGCCTGACAGACTGTGTCCAAGGCTGCTCAAGGCCTGTGCTGCTGAACTGGGGGAGCCACTGAAGCACATCTTCAACTGGAGTCTACGTCTCGGACAAGTTCCAACACTGTGGAAGACATCATGTCTCACCCCCGTTCCCAAGAAACCACACCCCAGCGAGCTTAATGACTTCAGGCCTGTCGCTCTAACATCACATGTGATGAAAACAATGGAGCGGCTGGTCTTAGGTATGCTCAGACCCCAGGTACGCCATGCACTAGACCCTTTACAGTTTGCATACCAGGAGAAAGTGGGCGTGGACGATGCCATCACTTATCTTCTACACAGGACACATTCTCACCTAGACAAGGGGAAAAGTGCTGTGAGAATCATGTTCTTTGATTTCTCAAGTGGTTTTAACACCATCCAACCCCTCAGACTGGGAGACAAGCTCTTGCAGATGGGTGTGGACGCTCACCTGGTAACCTGGATTACAGATTACCTGACCGAGCGACCACAGTTCGTCAGACTGAAGAACTGCCTCTCTGACACTGTGATCAGCAGCACCGAGTCATGCCACATGCAGAAGTTTTCTGATGATACTGCAATTGTGGGGTGTATCAGGGACGAGCAAGAGGAGGAGTACAGGAGCCTGGTGGAGGACTTTGTGCATTGGTGCAAACTCAATCACCTTCAACTTAACACTTCAAAGACCAAGGAGATGGTGGTGGATTTTCCGAAGGTCTAAGCCCGCTCTGCTACCAGTCTCCATTGATGGGGTCAATGTGGAGGTGGTAAGCACCTACAAGTATCTGGGTCTCCACCTGGACAATAAACTGGACTGGTCAGCCAACACTGATGCACTCTACAAGAAAGGACAGAGCAGGCTGTACTTCCTGAGGAGGCTGCGGTCCTTCAATGTGTGCAGCAAGCTCCTCAGGATGTTCTATCAGTCTGTTGTGGCCAGCGCCCTCTTCTATGCAGTGGTATGCTGGGGAGGAAGCACAAAGAAGAAGGATGCTGGGCGACTTGACAGGCTGGTAAGGAAGGCTGGCTCTGTAGTGGGAGCTGAACTGGAGTGCATCACTTCAATATCTGACAAAAGGACCCTAAACAAACTGATCAACATCATGGACAATGAAATGTCATCCGCTCTACAGCACTATCAAAAACCAAAAGAGCTTGATCAGCTGGAGACTTCGCTCATTGCCATGCACAACTGAAAGGCTGAGGAAGTCATTTGTTCCTAGGGCCATTGAACTGTTCAATGCCTCACTAAAGGGAAGAGGAGAGATAGACTTCTCTGCTTAGTCTGTCTGCCTCTCCACCCTCTCCATGTCCATGTTTTTTGAGTACTGACTGCTCACTACTGCTTACTACTGTTTTACTACTGTTTTACTATTGTACACAGCCTAATGTTTTCACTACTGTTTTACTGCTACACTGTTACCTCAACCTGTTCTTGCACTGAAATAGTTTTTTATTTTACCTTGTCTACATTACACTTTACTCTCCTATTTGTCTATATTATTTATGCTGGTCTCTACTGTAGACCTTACTGTTGCACTGTTGGACTAATGTTGGACTACTTTTTGCACCTTCACCATGACACCCACTCTCTTGAGCACCTTGCCAGGCACACACAACTAAGGACTATGGTTGGACTACTGTTTGCATCTTCACCATGACACTCGCTCCCTTTAGCACCTCACCAGTCCTGGCCCTGTCACTACAAGCGTCTTATGCTTGATCACCCTCAAGCACATTGGACTTTCTTAATTTAACTTATATAGTGTATTTAGTATTTAGTTTTATTAGTTTCTTATCTTATCTTCTACTGTCTTTATTGTACAGTTTAGTTATATGTTTATACTTATACTAATGTTTACCATTTCTGTTGTAAGTGCATGTTGTGTGTTATGTCTGTATGCTACTGAGACCCTTGAATTTCCCCTTGAGGATCAATAAAGTATCTATCTATCTATATATCTCTTCAGCACTGCAGGGGACACGTCCCCCACGTCCCCCGTGCCTCCTGCACCCTTGTATCCTAGTATCAATCTTCCACTAGCTAGCTAGCATTAGAACAGTGGTCCCCAAACTACGGCCCGCGGGCCGGATACGGCCCGCCACCTCATTTTGGGTGGCCCCCCAAAACATGTCCGTAGTATATATCATCCGGCCCGCACGGGAGTACAACATCGTCAAACTATAACCTCCGTAATTTCCCCCATTCATTCTCTATGGCGGGTCTTAACAGTACACATGTAATACTCTTTTTGTCCACTGGTGGTTGTTTTGACGCTGTTTCGCGTTTGCCATCGAAAACGGAATGAAATGTATAGTAGGCCTACCTGCAAACAATGTAAGAGGGCTCTGCTGACTGCATCAGTGCTCAAAGTATTCTAAAAATGTATCAATTAATTGTTAATAACTAACTAACTTCTATACAAGTCATAATTCTGGAACTTTCTGGTATAATTATTTATATTTTTTATTCACTCGTTCAAATGTTCATACAGAGTTCACAAAGTTCTCATCAGGTGAGTGAAAGTTAGAATGGTGGTCATTTCAGATGTTTCTGCCACCACTTCATAAAACTCATAGTTTGAGAACTTTAAATTATTTGTAGGATATTGCTTGTTCACAACTTGAGCTGTGTAGCCTATGCAAAGTTCAGAGTTCAAAATATACTTTTGGGACTCCCTGCTTATAGTTTTGAGAATGCTATTATTATTATTTCATTTGAGCTACATTTTACACTGATATGGCATGATGGCAATATAAACACAGATAACAATGGTATTAAATTGGAATAGCCTATAGATTAAATGTAATCGAATATTCAACTAAGGTAGACTGCCTTTGTTCACAGCGCTAAGCTATTTATGGTTACTGATATACTCAGAGTCTCTGGCCCTCTCTTAGAGCCAGGCATAGTGAGCTGGCCCTCGGAAGAAAACGTTTGGGGACTAATGGGTCTCAAAACGTCACTCTCAAGCTACCAGTCACTTGCCGTCCCCTTCTGAGCTTGCCAGAGACTGAAGCCTTACATTTAAATACAATTTTTGCCTTTCCTCATGAACCTATATAACATTGAGCCTACGAAGTTAAGCTCATAATAATTTTCTAATTAGTAGGCTATTGAAATGTTGTGGTAGGCTATAAATCAGGCATCATGTTATTTCTAATTTTGTGTTAATGCTGTTTTAGCACTGATCGCGGATTCGCGGTGGTATTGAAGTGTTTTGTAACCTTCAGGAGTTAATTTCATTTGTAGACTATTGCTTTCACATTGGGCTCACCTTTCTTGGGAAAGAAGGCTGTTAACACTTGTTTTCCCTCATTTCTTTTTTTCTCCCTTTCTTGCCTCTCTTTTCTTTTCTGGGAACCGGATTTAGCTTTCTTAGACTTAGACATCTTCACACCGTGACCGTCTGCATTGCCGCTTCGGCAGAATGAACGTTACTTCAAAAATGCGCCTAGCAGGGGAAGGCGGACTGAACCATTTCGTGCAAGGGAGAGGGTGCCTGCCCTCAAACAATGTTGGCTTGGACACAATTTAATACATCAATCAACTGATGCATTTACCAGAAATATTTGCATCTATATTAGTTAATAACATTTATTAAGATCTTTAAATTAAGGAAATTATTTATTATTAAGGAAAATAAAATTCAACTCCTTAGGGGCCCTCCCCCCCACTTGGGGCCCGGGTAATTTATTCCCACTTGTCCCCCCACTACGACGCCCTTGCCTATCAGTCCCAACATTTAGCAATATAATCAAACAGCCCAAAAGTAAATTAAATCCCAAACCAAACCGAAAATCATATGCTTTTGATAGCCTACCACTGGTATGCCGCTCCAAATGAAACGCATGCCTCACAATAAAACATAGAAATAAAGGCTTGCTTCGATTAAGCCTGCCCTAAATAAAGCCCTGTGCTTTGTGCAGCCTAAGTAAATAATAGAACCCGGCCATAATTTGAGGATTTACGGTATTTAAAGATTGTAAAAACTTCCAATTCAGGGCACGTTTTTTATTATTATTTTGTATGTGTTCTGCAGAGAAGTGAGACTGGCGTTGGTCACAGTTTGAAATGAAAGGGAGAAAACAGTAGGCCTAGAGTAAGGCGTGTGTTGCTAAGGCGGCCGCCTTAAGTGCTGCGGGAAACCTTGTTCATATATGAAGTAACCATGCTAATCAATGCACATGATTTCAGCACCACCCGGCACACATACTTTAAACCATGTGAGCTGTCCTCTAGGATTCCCTCCACTTGAAAAACACAACAGTCGCAATGGATGTCCTGATTGGAGTGTTACATCCTCTGGGGGAGCATCTAGCCACACCTTTTGTGGTGGATCTGAATGAAGTAAAGAGAAAAGTGGTGAAGTAAGATGTCTGAAAACAAATGGAAAGGAGTAAAAGGTTCTTATGGAACTTACATAACACATTAAGTGGTTTAGATGTGCTGCTGGAGAAGTGGGTGCCTTTGTTGAATGCCTCACATGAGAGCGGGAGACCATTCTCTTCACGAGAGACAGTATATGTAAGGTTGGACATGGTCATCATCCCCCCATTTTCACCCTGATAAAATAATATGATATATAAAAAGCGTTGAGATGGAGAAAAGTTTACTTCTCCTCACATATGGTATATGCCTCAAGTAAATTTCAAAAGCTTGCAACTTCCTGCATTTTTTTTTAACTATTCATGTGGTTTACCTCTTTCAGAAACTCCAGACAACGTCTGCAAATCATTCATTAACTATGAATGTGATAGCAGGTCTTAATTGGGAACTTTGTTAATCTGGAATACCTATCAGCTATCCTTAATGTACGGTGGCCGAGAGCGGTCACAACACATGCAAACGCCACAGCAACTGCATATTCAGAAATCACCTGCAACTTCTGAAAATACCTTCATCGATTTCACAACACGTGTGCTGCAAGTACTTACAGCATGAGCAAATAGTGAAACCTACTGCAAGCTTTAAAGACAACAACGGAAGTGTTTCCAGGGGGACCATAATCAGTGACGGACCGCATCCGGTTTCCGGTCTCAAAGTCCAAGTACAATGACTTGATATGTTGAAAACACACAAAACCACTTCGGTATCAGAGCACATTGACAAGTCTGTCATAATAAAAGAGAAACATTTACCTCTTGTAGCACATACAACATACAAAGAAGTTTGTGATGGAAAAGAACTGCCAACCGGATGCGGTCAAGCTGCAAAGACGACAATGGAAATGTTACCTGGGGGACCATAATCAGTGCCAGACCTGCATCCGGCTTCCGGTATCAAAGTCCAAGTACTGTAGGCCCATTCCACTTGATGCAGATCTGCTCAGATCTGACTTGATGTGATGCATGCTGGGTTGAATGCAATGCATACTGGGATGCACGCAATGCATACTGGTTAGAAATACTGTCCGACTTCTGGCAGCCAGAGGAACTTACCACCGTGTCACCATGTCACATAACCTTAAAATATCGCGGGAGTCTGCGCCTGCATCCAGTTCTTGCAGTTGTCTTTCCACGGACTGCACAAGCTGAAACCCACCCTCATGATGTCAGTTCAAAGACGTAGATATAGTGGGGTTGTATGTAGGCCTATGTGTAATTTTTCTCAGTCATTTCAAAATTGTGTTAAAGTTTGGTTTTCACTTCTAAGTTGAAGTGAAGGGTCTATAGAACAATTTGAGTCCGAGTGTCAAACACACAGATAACAAAATAGCCTCTAGGGGGCGCTGCAAAATATTTAAACTGCTACAACTTTTGACTAGTTTAACCAATTATAACATATGAGGTATGTATGTATTCAGAATTAAAAGGAGAAACTGGTGAGCTAAGCATTTGGTTACCAGATTAAAAACACACTTTATAATAAACACACTTTTAGCCCATGGACAGCAAAATGGTGCTTTTTTTTCGATAAAGGGTGGAAATGCCCTCAAAGTTGCAATGAAACATCATTTTTAAAGTTATTGTAAATAAAGCCTGGGTAATCACTCAACTCGATTTAAGATCGTTGTTCAGAATATCCCTGAAGCACAAAGATACCTAGGATACCCATACACAAATATGGCTGCATAAGGCGATGTGATATTAAGCACCCAACTTGCAACTTTGAGTTTATGAATTTAGGATCATGAGTACCAACTTTTTTCAATCAAGCCATCATTTTATTCACAAAAAAATTCACAAAAGAACTTTATATCGGGAAGAAAGTAAATAAATAACTAGATGTACCGCAGATCGGTACAAAATATGACCGCCGCCCAGTCCAGCACAAAGCTTTCCACAAAAATAAATCACGCTGAAAGGCCTATATGATTCTAACTGTCTCACTAAATTGCATTATCCACACTCAATTCTCACTGATATCTGCTAGACAACAAGTTCCAAAACATGATTAGTTCATAGATTTCACATGTAAAATTCATTTTATACAACCCCACCTCCATCTTGCCTGTTCATAATTCTGAGAAATTCTTGAATTGTGTGCATGTACATGTTTATGTTTGTGTGTGTGTGTGTGCGTGCGTGCTTGTGTGTGTGCCTGCGTATGTGCCTGTGCAAGCGTACATATGTCTACTGTGTGAGTATGTGTCATACGCAGGGCCGTAGTCACCATAGACATTGAGGGGGACGTGCCCCCCCCAATATTCAAATATGACCAAAATGTCCCCCCCAATATTCGGACATAGAAAAATAAAGAAAGAATAAAGCGCTATACTAGGCCTACAGGAAACCAACACATATCTGAAATGTAATCAAACGTAAATAATGCACAAATTAGTGACCTATGGTTCCAGAGTAGCCTACACCCCTGAGTGGTTTGTTCTGGTGATTTTCCCTTTTTTTCGTTAGTGGCGTGCGCTATCAAAAGCTTCTATTTACTGCACCCTACTGTGGTGAGGTAGGGCTGTCAACAATATCGCAAAAGCTACCGGTACAATTTTCACAAAACTTCTTGGAAAGGTGTAGCACAGGCTAAGGAAATCCTATACATGTTTGGAGCCGATCAGACTGAAAGGAAACATTTTCCATATTGTAGCCTATTCTCGCAATGATAGCGAAAGTGAAACGTTTTATTTTAAATGATGAATTTGTGCAAGCCTGTGTCATTTCTTTCACGTCTTTCAACATAAATAATGCATTCATATGCTAGTAGTAATGCCAGAAATTACCGTGTATAGGCCTCTTAGAAATGATTGTTGCATCTTGCATAGGCTATTATTTAGATGCGCACTCAATCACACATCCATGCAGGCAAAACGTGATCTGGCGAAGTTTACAATACGTGATAGCCTACAGTTAATGTGAATCGCGGACAATAACCAAAGAAAGGAATTTGCACCTCCATTCACCAATTAAAGGCTGTAGTAGGCCTAGTGTTTCTACATGTTGGCACAAAACGTCATTTCTGTCAGAAGCCAGTAATGCATACAGGGGTAACATGAGGTGAGTCAGACAGAAGAGGGGCCTGTCTTAGTAGCCTATTCCTGAATCCTGTCCCTTTCAAACTACGTTAAAATTGTGTGATTAGCCGCCAGCATAATAAAATCTAAATTAAAAGACAAAATCTTATTAGGCTCCAAACCTATGAGTCTAAGCCTTAGTTTAAAAAAATCTTCAGGTGTAAGTAATAAGTCAAAGAACCACATTCTGTGTAATATAGAGGTTATCATAAGATACTGTAGTTTGTAATTTCTTTTAAAGTATACATGGAGTATACATGGAGTCACGGGTCCAGGGACGGACCAGTGAAGTTGCTTCTTCTCCACCCTTCTCTTTTCACAAAACTCACGGGGGGGGGGAGGGGGGGGGCATCTGTGTCCATCAAAAGTTTGGAATAACCTAACTAACGACTTGTTTGTGATTTTTAATAATATTTTTGCATGAAATGTATTGAAATTCTGTTTGGGGGTCCCTCAGACCCCACCACAGATTTGGTGCCCCCCAATGTTGACATCATGACTACGGCCTTGGTCATACGTATGATTACTGTGAATGTATGTGTGTGTGTGTGTATCTGTTTGTGCACATGTGTGTACATGAAATGGGTTAACATGACCCCTGGAGGCAAACATACGGAAAAAAATGGTCATCCTAGTCCCTACAGTTCTCAAGATATTCACAGAGACCTGTGTATGCCCTACCCTCCTTTCGGGGGTCCAGTCCAGCGGGGGGGGCTACAGATCAAAACGAAAAACGACGGTTCCATGCTATCCATGTGGGGTTACATGCCCACCAAGTTTTGTGTACCCCGGTCTTTCAGTGTCCCGGGAATCCTTGTTGGTGTACGTCACTAAATGTACACAGACATTATTTTATTGTAAGGCCCCCCATGAACGAAAGTACACAAAACTTGGCATGCATACAGAGGGTGTCATAATGATCCTACACTTTTAGTGCAGTTTTGACCTTGTCAGCCAGAGATATTGTGATGAAAACACCTAATTTTTTGCTTTTTAATTTTTAACTAGGTGGCGCTATACATGAAATAAGTGGTAATGGGATGGGTTGACATTCCCCCTTAAGACCAACATACATTAAAAAGGTGGACCTCCTAGGCCCTACAGTTCTCGAGATATTCACAGAAAACTGTCTCCGGCCACCTACAGGCCAGTTGGTGTATAGTAACATAAATTAATTTATTGTGTGGCCCCCCATGAACGGAATTCCACGAAACTTGGCGTGCATACAGAGGGTGTCATAATGATCCTACACTTCCAATTTCGTGCAGTTTTGACTATGTTAGGTCACAGATACCTGCGATTACAACACCTCATTTTTACTTTTTTGTGTTTAACTAGGTGGCGCTATACATGAAATGAGTGGTTATGGAATGGGTTGACATGGCCCCTTGAGATCAACATACAAAAAAAAATGGTCCTCCTAAACCCTACGGTTCTCGAGATATTCACAGAAAACTGTGTCTGCCCTACCCTCCTTTCGGGGGGTCCAGTCCAGCGGGGGGGCTACAGATCAAAACGAAAAACGATGGTTCCATGCTATCCATGTGGGGTTACATGCCCACCAAGTTTCGTGTACCCCGGTCTTTCAGTGTCCCGGGAATCATTGACGGAAATATGGGCATGCGAAAAAAATAAATCTGACTAAACCTATATGACCGCCGCTTCGCTGCGCGGCGGTCATAATAATGTGCGTGAAATTTTGAGGAACCCATTGCCTAATACAGGCTTGTGAAAAAGGCTATATAAATCAATGACCAATGACACAGTTTCTGAATAAAGACGTTTTTAGGTAGTCATGAAGTAGTCGTGATATAGCCTAAAGTAGTCTAATAGGCAACAGACCCATTACACAGCTCAGTAATCATCATGGGCATTACCTAGCTCTAATAGTTCAGCTGTTGTTCAGTTGTTCAGCTTTGAATCAGAAAATATAGTTTAAAATTATAACAATAATTATAGCAATTATATACAGTAACCTCCAGAATTATTGGCACCTTGGTTAAAGTTGACTAAAAACTGGTATAAACAAACAATCTGTTGGTGATTTATTGTAATCTCACAATGAAAGAAATTAGGAAAAATCCAACCTTGAAGGGAAGCAAATTTATTTGGAGAAAAAGGAAAATCTCATAAAGAAATAAATAACAAAAACACAAAAACAAATCACAATTATTGGCACCCCTGCTTGTAATAACTTCTTAAGCCTCCCTTTGCCAATAAAACCCCATAAAGTTGGAGAATACAAAGCAAGGGATTTAAGACTGTTCGTCTTTACAAAATCTCCCCAGATCGTCCAGATTCCTAGGTCCACACTCCTCTTTGACTCACCCCACTGTTTTCCTATGGAGTTTAGATCAGGGGACTGAGATGGCAATGTCTGAAGCATGATTTTGTGTTCAGCAAACAATATTTGTTTTGATCTGGACATTTGCTTTGGTTCATTGACCTGATGAATGATCCAATCAAGACCAACTTTTAGTGTCTTGGCAGAGATTGGCAGATTTCCTTTGAAAAAGGTTTTTCTTGGTGTTCATGACACCATGCACCTTAATTAGGTTCTCAAGGCCTTTGGGAATAAAAACAGCCCCACAATAGCACAGCCCCTCCACCATAATTGTCATTAGGCATGGGGTTCTTTTCAGTATAGCCATTCTTCTATGTACACCAAACACATCTAAAGTTTCTAGCCAAAGAGCTCAATTTTCATTTCATCTGACAATAGACCACACTTCCAGATAAAGTCACTGTACCATTCAGTAACTGCTGCCGTTTACATTAAGTTAAATGGCTGGACAGGCTTTTACCTGCATGCCCTCTAAATAAGCTATTAGCAGTGAGGTCACTTTTGAAGATTTTTTTGGGGACTTGGTGACCCCAAGATGATACATCATAGGTTTAATACCGCTATTATCTGGCCCTATAGCCCAGAAACCCCCATTCAACCCCATCTTCAACCTTTACAATTTATCTTCATTCACTTACATAAACATACTGTCTACTGTTTTAGCCAAAATTGTGCAAAGTAAAGAGGCATCATACAGGCCCCTCTGATTGGACAGACAGTCTATCAGTCAATCCCCGTCAACAACCATTTCCATTGATTCAAAGGGCCAACATGTAAAAATAGACACCAATTTTGCAACAAACCAGTCTGAAATAAGCATGAGAAATCTTACCTTACTTTGCCTGGACTACATGAAAAAATTCATTTCTTGAATTTCCCCTAGGGATCAATAAAGTATATCTATCTATCTATCTATCTATCTATCTATCTATCTATCTGTCTATCTATCATGCATGGGATATCATAGGCCTAATGTTTGTTTGTGGCAATGCAAGGGATTAGGCCTACGACAGTGTTTTTCAACCACTGTGCCGGGGCACACTAGTGTGCCGTGAGAGATCATCAGGTGTGCGGCAGAAAATTACCCAAATGTCACTCAATGGTCCAGAAAAGCAACTGTTGCATCAAAAAATTTTGTTAAAAATTATGTTTCATTGCAACTTTGAGGGCATTTCCACCCTTTATCTAAAAAAAGCACAATTTTGCTGTCCATGGGCTAAAAGTGTGTTTATTATAAAGTGTGTTTTTAATCTGGTAACCAAATGCTTAGCACACCCGTTTCTCCTTTTAATTCTGAATCCATACATACCTCATATGTTAAAATTGGATAATCTAATGAAAAGTTGTAGCAGTTTATATATTTTAAGGCACCCCCCAGAGGCCATTTTTTTATCTGTGTGTTTGACACTCGGACTCAAATTGTTCTATAGACCCTAAACTTCAACTTGGAAGTGAAAACCAAACTTTAACATAAATTTGAAATGACTGAGCCTTAAACAACCCCACTAATAGGCTGTTTGGAAGGAATCTCCCATGAGGATTATGACAGGTTTCTCATTCTGCTTCTTTATGTTGGAATGTGCAAAAATGAACATAAATCGAAGGGATACCTTCTTATATGTGATTTCTGCAACAATGGTAGGCTAGCCTACTGAAAACGTTTGGATATTCTGTTATTTTATGCTGTTGGTTAAATAGACACATATATACGGAAAACACTTTACTATAGATATTGAATTTATATGCTACAATGCAGGCCTGTTAACTGTATGACAACAGTGGTTGATTTAAACTACATCATAGAAATTTGTTTTGTTAGTTGTCATGCTCATTTTAATGAGTAAAAATTAAAGTTATACTGTTTTATTTTTGTTTTATTATTTATTTATTGCACACAAAATTCCACGATATCTCCCACGATGTCTCCTGCGAGACACGCCAGGCAGACTGCAGCTGGTCAGGGGTGCGTTTTTAGAAAGCGTTGTTGGATAACTTGCGTCGCAACCTTGGTAGTTCGATCCATCGTTCATGGATTTGGTGTTTCTAGAAAGGGTAGTTCGAACTCTCAATTGCAAACAAGGATGCAAAGTTTGGTCGTTTGAACTACAGCCCCTGGGCAGTCGCACTTGTCATTCCTTGGTAGTTCCAGTTGGTGTCCAGAGCGCCTAACCAAAAATCACAACCGCCTAACCAAAAATTACGAAGTGGATGTTTATCTTGTGACTCAATGATTGATCTATCCTGTAGCTTAATTTTGATTAAGAGACTGACTCCCCTACTGGGCTCATTCTTGCTATTTATGTTAATTTGAGTATTGACTTGCTTTTTGATAGGCTTGTATTATAATATTCACAGACTCTTAAAATCAGCACAGTGATAAATGGTGTAGTGGCTAAAGCAGGTGACTTGTTGTCCCAGCATTGTAGGTTCGATTTTCTTATTGAAGTGAGATTGTCCTCACTGGCTACGTGCAGGTGAACTAGAGTGACATGTGGACTCAATTGTTTTTGACTGATGTCATGTACCTATTTTTCTCTCAATGTAGAGTAACTATATACATAAATATTTATGGTCAAAACCTATTATTGTGTGTCGTAGGCCTACTCTTACTCAGAAGTGAAAAGGAAAGAAAGGATGCGAACTCCGGTCGAGCGTGCAGAGCACCGACGCGCTGCCGTTAAGCCACGAGACAGACAATAAATCTTGCAATACCCTGAAATTTGTCTAGGCTATATATTTTTTTCCAATATACTGTACATATTCAACATAAACATAATGACACATATTGGTCAGCTTAAGTAAACTGTTTTATATGCTTGCAATAGGTTTAGGTTTTTGCTGATGGCAATGACAATGCCAGCATTAATCACTTGGTTTAAATTAGAAAAATTTTGACATAGGCCGTGGTAGATAATTTCTAAGTGATGGGGTATTACACGTTGCCACTGTTTCCACCAATGATATGTATCACTGCATCATCAACAACATTGTTGGAACTATGGTGTTCGAATGCCGGAGGTAGCAAATTGTGACACAGGTACGATGCTTTCTGGAAACAGGTGTTACAATGTCGTTGTTTGATCGCAAGTTGCGTCGTACCACGGTGATTGAGCAACGTCGTTGCTAACTTTTCTAGAAACGCGCCCCTGTTCGGGATAAGCTGCCGTCTGTTGTAGCTCCTCCCGGCTAGCCTTTGAAGTTCATGTTGACGTACGAAGTAAGCCAAAGTAAGCCACAGTTCATCTCGAATGAGGCTAATGAAAACACACAAAGCCACTTCGGTATCAGAGCACATCGACAAGTCTGTCATAATAAAAGAGAAACACTTACCTCTTGTAGCACATTCAACACACGAAGAAGTTCCACCACCAGACCGGATGTGGGTCTGTCACTGATTATGGTCCCCCCTGGAAACTTTCCTTGTTGTCTTTGCAGCTTGCAGTTCGTTTCCCTATTTGCTCATGCTGTGAATATTTGCAGTGCACGTGTTGTGAAATCGATGAAGGCGTTTTCTGAATTTGGAGGTGTTATCTGAATATGCAGTTGTTGTGGCATTTGCATGTGTTGTAACCCTTCTCGGCCACCGTATTAACTACATCCTGAGTGTAATGTAAAATGAGATCCAACCCGTAACTATGACAGGTCATAAAAGCAGGTCAACTAGTGAAAATTAATACATTGTTCCATATCAATCATTCAATGAAATATTGTCAACAACATGTAGATTATAATTGCATGCACTTTTGCATTTCCTCACCTTTGACATAGATCTAACTGTTGTGTTAAGTTCCTTAAAGCCTAACCACCAACGTATCTGGACTGGAGGGTTACTGGAACTTGCATGGCAACATAATGTCACTGTTTTCCCCTCAATTGCTTCAAAAGTTCCCAATAAATTCACCTTGGCAGGCTCAACTGAAAATGGAAAAATGAAAAAAATGTGAAACATTTAAATTACCTGCCTCCCTTTTGGATCCCTGGAAATGCATATGGGACACACTTCATGATTAGCATCAAATGCTATAAAATAGGCTTTATTTTTTAGATGAAATAAATTACCCTTCCCGTTAATGCACATCACTTTTGACCCATATGCCCTATCTATAATGAGGTAGGCCTACGGTTGGAATCCTTTTGGTGAACTGCACCTGATCAAGCCCACTCTTGCAGTTCTTTAGATATGCAATTTTAATGGGCTATTGTTAGTGGGCTTGATCAAGCCCACTATTGTTCTTCTTAAGTTTACTTATTAGTGGGCTTGCAGCTGTAGACCATGTAAATAGGTTTTAGAGTTAGAAGCCAAACCAAACCTTGTCAATGGACAAACAGAGTTCAGGAGAGAGAGAGTGAGAGTGAGAGAGAGATGAGGAGACTTTAGCCATTGCAGTTGGGAGAACTGCAGCCGGTTGCACCAGTTGAACGTAAGTTCCATCTTAGTTTAGTTCTAACGTAAACTGGCACTACGTTGGAGTTTACGAGCTACTAAATATTAACGGGTTGCACCACGCAAAGTAGTTTCAAGGTAACACTAAGTTATGACTTTCTTTTTTTACACCTCTCTCTAGGTGTATGATCCATCGTAAGTTGTTTGTTAACATAGTTTTCTCATTTAAATGGTTGGAATGTTAATTATAAGTATATAAGCAAAGAGTATAGAAGTAATTTTTCTTTGATATAAGTATATAAGTATAAGTTGAGAAGAGCTACATTATGTGACCGATTACACACTTTTAATTCACTTGAACAGTGTTTGAATCATGTTTGTATTCACTGGAAATCGTATGTACCTAGCAGTACAAATACCAAACATCTACCTATCATTACCACACAAAGCACTACATTTAATTGTTGTTGATTGATCTGTTATCAGAGATTTCATTAGCATCTTAGAAATATGGGGGAGTGTTACCGTTACCTTAGCTAACTAGTTAGGCCAACAGTGGTGGCTGAAAAATTCTCAAAGCACATATACAACCAAATAAAGTCTGTTTTTAAAAATACAGTGTTATTTTATTCCATACAACAAAGTAATTGCGGAGGAAGTCAAACCTAAATGGGGCTTTAGCATACAACGTTACAGCGAACGTTACCAACATGCGAAGTGCGAATCTGTGACGCTTCCAATATCATTAAGCAGTGATATTGATTGGTTGTCAATGGTAAAAACGTCATTCTATGTGACAATATTTTGATTTAGTAGCTACCTACTACGGTATACCTTAAGGACTCATTTACACATGTCTAGATATTTGTATAAACGCATACTTTTGTATGCGCTTGGCCCTTTTGTTTACATGTAAACAGAGTTTTAGCTACCTCGAACGCATACTTAAATAACTTATAAACGCACTCCAAAGTGAAGACGTCATTTCTTCAGAAATGACAACAAAACTAGGCGGCTGAGTAACTCTGTCTGCATTTTAACACATTTTACAAATGCATTGCAAAATTCACATGTTAACTTTGACAGTATAACTAGGTTATACTAGGTTATAACTAGAGATGTCCGATAATATCGGCCCACCGATATTATCGGCCCGATATTAGCACAAAAATGTAATATCTGTTAATATCGTTATCGGATTTTTTTTGCCTTAAAACCGATAAAATAATGCTTGCGTTACACCCAAATAGTGCCTATGCGCTCCTGAAGCGTTTACCGGCGCACAGATGATGACCTCATCAAGCTGCGTCTTGAAGCATACAAACAAGCATGGATGGCTGCAGTAACAAACTTGCTCGCTCTGTTTCAACATTATGTCTGTGGTTTGGAATTATTTTCAAGTGTCTCCTTCGGACGTTAAACTTGCGATTTGCAATAGGCTTGTTTGAGATGGACTGAGTCTGACTTGGTCTGGCTTACCACGTAAACGTGATCTTCAGAGGCTAGCCGGGAGGAGCTACAACAGAGGGCAGCTCATCCCGGACAGACAGGCTACAGTCTGCCTGACATGACTCGCGGGAGACATCGCGGAATTTTGTTGGCAATAAATACAGCATAACTTTCATTGTTACTCATTAAAATGAGCATGATGACTGACAAAATAAATCCTTATGATGTAGTTTAAATAAACCACTGTTGTCATACAGTTAACAGGCCAGGGGCCTGTACTACGAAGGGAGCTTAACCTACCCAGATGTAACCCAGGGTTACTTTGTTAAACCAGGGTTGACAAAACCTGGTTATCTTAAGTGGTGTTAATCGGTACTACGACGCTGATTATGAAGTTGATTTGTTGAGACGGGGTTAACCTCATTGGAGTTTGTGCGCGTTCACATAAAAGGGGCGGGTTGCAGCGCAAATCACCACTTTCAGTGATGACGCGTTCATTTTATTTTACGGATGGGGAATGCACAATTATTATGACAAGTTATGAGGAATTAAAACCCACTCTACGACAAAAATCAAATACGTCGGCAGTGAACAAAGCAAGCTGGCAAGGCTGTTGGCAACGTATTGCAGATCCTAAATGCCTAAAAGTAAAGTTTTATTTCCACATGATCTTCACATACGGAGGATTAATAGCTTGCGGAATGTATTTAATGAGTTGAAATAATTAAATTGCTTATTTTGAGTTCATAGAAATGCCTACAGATGCAACACAATTTAGAAGTGGGCATATAGATTACAGTAATAAGGATAATTGAATGTTTAAGTAGCCCCATTGACTGATTTAGTGTATGCCTAATCCTGTGAACATTTCAGATGCAACACCATTGCCAAACGCACATGGCAGCAGGTGAAAATGAAACACAAACACATTATTCAGAATAGTGGTTTATATAGTCATAGCTTGCATTAATATTTCTTAATTATGAAAACATGTAGGCCTATGATTATAGCCTTCACTTGACCTCTGTTTTACAGCTAACAAGAAAAAGGTGTCTTTGAACACTACTGTAAGGCACCAGAGTGTTTTACAGTAGCAGAGGAGTTGGCCATCGCAAATAATAGTGGAAGGCCGATTATGGAGGGGGTTGAGGGAGGCATTCGGTCGGATTCTGGTGCTGTGGAAATGTGTAGCCTTTATGTGCAGGGTAGCCTACAGTAATATGACATTCAATTCAACAAGTTTGTTAAAATGGTGATTTTTATTTATTAGGCCTACTGTAGGCTATGTGCGATTTATTTTAGGCTATTCTTGCTCAGATGTTCAGCATACTGTAGGCCTATGTCCGATTTATTTTAGGACATACAGTATTCTTGCATCACCGATTGAATACATGAATGTCCACGTACGGGCATTGCTATGAGACGTCTTCCTAGATCATCTGACAAAGATAACGAATTCCCTCGGCTGACAATCTATATCTTCATAGAGAATATCGTCCGGGTAGGCTATATATATATTTTCTGGCGGTCTCTAAAACCCCTCGCCCTGCGAAGAGAGTCCCTCACGATTTGCGCTCCAATGTCGTATGGATCATCCAGGTACGCCGACATGTCTCGGGAGAAATTGTTAGTGGAGGGGTGGTACTTATAAAGGGTGTGGTTAACGGAAACCTCGGGTTAACCAAGAACATAACCTGCTCGGAGCAGGTTTGAGATGCAGCGTAAATTGCCATGGCAGCATACCTCGGTTAAAACCTATCCACCTTTCGTAGTACGGGTTAATCGGGAAGTTACGCCACACGTGATCAAGTTACTCTCGAAGTTACCCAGATAAGCCAGAAACCCCGCTTCGTAGTACAGGCCCCTGCATTGTAGCACATAAATTCAATATCAAGTGTTTTCCCTATATGTGTGTCTATCTATTTAACCAACAGCAGAAAACAACAGAATATCCAAACGTTTTCAGTAGGCTAGCCTACCATTGTTGCAGAAATTACGTATAAGAAGGTATCCCTTGTTGCATTCAAGAATGCATCCAGTGGGGCATCACAATAACATTAAGCATGTTGTGTTAATTCCACAACAGGAGATATGTGATGTTACCTAAATTAGAGGAAAAATAACCCACATATCGACATCGGTATCGGCTGATATCGGAATCGAAAATTGAGAGTTGGACAATATCGGCATATCGGATATCGGCAAAAAAGCCAATATCGGACATCCCTAGTTATAACTAGGCTTCATTTTTGGTGTCCATAACACAATTTTACCACCACCCAATGCTTTACTTACAATAGTCACGTTTACATGGACAGTTTTTTTGTCATTCCGATTGAAATATTTGTGCTGTCTGTTTACATGGGGTACGTTCTATTCTGATCAGGTGCTCTCAAGCGCTTTAGAATCTTTGTACTTTTCCTTGAAAAGTTACAGCAGGCAATCCGATTGATTGAATACATGGCTGTTCAATCGGAAGGATACACCACCTCTTTCATGCCGATTAAAATTCTAATCGGATCAGGCATTTTTATTCTGATTGAGGTATTTATATGATCATTTTTATTTCGATTAAGCCGTTATTCCATTTCTAATCGGATTTGAAGTGTCAATGTAAACGTGGCTCCTATAATGTTAACAGTCTAACTGCACTGTAATGCACCTCTATGTAATATGTAAGTTCATTGTGGGAAGTCAGCCTCTCTGGTGATGTTAACCAACTAAATTCTGTAATTGTGTACACAGGGGTGCGCTGAGCCACAACCCACAAAAGGGGTTGGATTCGATTATTGATGATTGGTTGGATTGTTTTTTTTTTTTGTCTTGGCAGCTAGGATTTTGCCATCACAAAAACAGTTACCACAACAAAAAGCAGGCCACCACAAAAAGCAGTTACCAGTGGAAACACAATTCATGCACATGGGCAAACTCACAGTACACAGTTAGAATATGGCTGATGTAGAGTGGAGCTCGAGACACCTGGTTGATACTTTCACACTGCAGAATGGCTTGATTATCCTCTGCAGTCACCATCAAGATTAACAGGCTCCTGGATCTTCTTTGAACAACATCCTCTTCCCAGCTACTTGACAAAAGTTTCCCATTCTTGGATGAGGGTGGGAGAAACAAAAATAACAATGAGGAATTGACTGATTTAAAGGATTATCAATTCAAAGGCAATACATTCCAGTGTTTGTTTGTTTTTTAGCAGAGGGGGTAGGCCATCCGCCATGTTTTTTAAATACTAGTTGCTTATCACACAATTTAACGTGATTTGAGAGGGACAGGATTCAGGAATAGGCTACTAAATACAGGCCCATCTTCTGTTTGACTCACGTCCCGTTACCCCATGCATTAAACCACGTCACTGTTTGAACATAGTTCACCTTGACAATGGAGAAAACACTTTTCTTGGTTTCTGACAGAAATTACTTTCTTTGGTTATAGTCCGCGATTAACACTAGGCTATCACTGTGCATACAAAATGTTTTCCCTAAGTTGTGTGCTGTCCCCACATTTGCAAAATGGCTTTAATCCCATTTACCTTCGTTACTACCAGACGCTGCTTTTTACCTGCATCGAATCATGATTGAGTGTGCATCTAATGTAACAGCGGAGTCTCCGCAGAGAGATATCCAGTCTCCAAGTTTAATTTTCGCTGTTGTTGCGAGCTAATAGGCTACGATATGGTAAATACTTTGAAGTTCCCTTTGAGTAGGATCAGCTCCAGAAATGAACTGATTTTCCTTAGCCTGTGCTACACCTTTCCACCAAGTTGTGCAAAAATTGTGGGCTACCCGTAGTTTTTGCGATGTTGACAAACATGCATAGCTGGAAGCTCTTGACAGCACATGCCACTGACCAGTGGTGGGTAGAGTACTGAAAATCTATACTCGAGTACAAGTGCAATTACTTCCTTCCAAATCTACTTGAGTAAAAGTAAATATTCCAATTGGACAAACCTACTCGAGTAAAAGTAAATAAGTACTTTGTTAATAAAGCTGCAGTTGGCAAGTCTGACAGATTGAGGGGTCTTAGCCAAAATTTTGAATGTTTACACTCATGCTCTTCCCCCACTACCACCGAGCACCCTCTCATCGAGTTTGCGCTCGTCAGTGCGCACCAAACTGTGATTGACAGTCAGATCTCACACAGCCCTGCTCTGATTGGAGCAGAAGAACTGGGAGCTGTGGATTTTTGCAAAACAAAATAACAGGCTCTAGGTGGAGGTAGAAGTGCGGGGTTTTTTCTAAAACCGGCTGATTTATGTTGTTCTGTCGGAGCATAGTGTCGGTTTCTAAGTATATAGTATATATACTCTTTTGATCCCGTGAGGGAAATTTGGTCTCTGCATTTATCCCAATCCGTGAATTAGTGAATCACACTCAGCACTCAGTGAACACACAGTGAGGTGAAGCACACACTAATCCCGGCGCAGTGAGCTGCCTGCAACAACAGCGGCGCTCGGGGAGCAGTGAGGGGTTTGGTGCCTTGCTCAAGGGCACTTCAGCCGTGCCTACTGGTCGGGGTTCGAACCGGTTCAAAGTCCGAAGTGCTAACCAGTAGGCCACGGCTTCAGTTAATATGATCAAAAAAATCTTGCCAACTGCAGCTTTAAGTTACTCAAATTACAAGTTACTTTTCATTTTTGTATTGAAGTGCTTGGATCAGTGAAAAACACATAATGGGCCCTATTTTGGCGATCTAACACACATGTTCACTAGCGAAAAGGTTTGTCCAGTCCACATTCAGGGTGGCTTTGTTATCAAACGTCAGGCGCCTGGAGCAAAAAGGCAGCTCTTATGTTTCTTATTCATATCATGGGTGTGTTTTGGGCGTAACATCCTTTGAACCAATCAGAATGACATCCGTCATTCCCTTTAACCCTTTAGGCGCCAGGTTTTAAAAAAAAACATCATTCGATTTTTACATCAAAATTTCAAAAGGCCATGGCTTGAAAGTGGTCAGAGATAACGTCCTACTGTAAATGTGAAAATCATTGAGTATGAACAAAAGTTTATGAAGGGGGTAAATTTACACATCTAATTTGCATATTATGACGTCACTGGATGACAACCACCTCGAATTATGCACATTTCAGTAAATACTGGATGTTGAACATATATTTGAGCAGTTTGGCTTACTTTTTTGTCATTTCACCCACATAACACCTGAACAGGAAAGCAGTCACATGTAAACCAACAATAGTAAACTATTACTATTACCACAAACCTTATTCTACTATACAATAAAGTAGCCTGGTCAAATCAGTTCCTATCGCGGGTGACTTTGTAGTTCTTCAGAGCCCTATTTTTACTACCCCTGCTGTCTTTACTACGTCCATTACGGACACTATCATCACCTTTACCACTGGCACCTTCAGCTACGTTGGGCAGAGGGTCGACATAAGCGTGGTATGCTTAGTGAACACTGTCGGAAAGACGCAAATGACGCACCTCCATTCACAGACGCAGCGTGACTAGACGATCGCTCACATTCTCCAAAAGGCAGATATTCTCCTTCAGAATCAGACTAGGTAAATAACAGACCCAAGACTTCATCACATGTTAACTTTTTCTTCAACATTTGGTGTATTTCTGCTTCAATTTGTGCAAAACTATGGCCTGCATTGCTTCCGTGTTATGGAGGAAATGCACGTCTTCTTATGTGTTTCTCGTGTGTAATCGCGTGTAATACCACGTCCATTACGGACACTATCATCACTATTACCACTGGCACCTACAGCTATGTTGGGCAGAGGGTCGAAATAAGCATTGTATGCTTAGTGAACACTGTCGGAAAGACGCAAATGACGCACCTCCATTCACAGACGCTCCGTGACTATCACTGCCAATAGACGATCGATCATATCCTCCAAAATGCAGATTTTATCCTTTAGAATCAGAATAGATGAATAAAATACGGAGCCCCCCGGGTGACATGGGGGGAAAAAAACATGGGTTAAAAAAAAAAAAGTCATGGGGAAAAAAAACATGAAGAAGAAAAAAAACGATGTACTTTTGCGGGATCTCGCAAAACTTTTTTCTTTTTTTGGACTTTGCTGGGCATCTGTCTATGCGTAGCTTATGCCCTATGGCCTGTCTTGCCCATTATGTAGCCTATGCACAACAAAAGGACCATAGTAAGGATTGTTGCCTCTGCTGCACCTTCCGTTTGAAACTACGTTGAAGACAGGGCCGTAGTCACCATTGACTTTGGGGGGGGACATGTCATTATGTAGCCTAACTGAGTCAGACAGAAGAGGGACCTGACTTAGTAGGCTAGTAGGGATCTTGAATCCCATCCCGTTCAAACTACCTTAAAATTGTGTGATTAGCCGCCAGAATAATAAAATCAAAATACAAAATATGATTGGGCTATAGGTCCAAACCTATGAGTAAGCATTCAGTGTAATATAGAGGTTATCAAAGATACTCTAGTTTGTATTTTCTTTTAAAATATACATTTTGGAGACAAATGGAGTCATACCACAGGTCTACGTGTATCCAGGGATGGATTATTGAATGGACCTACTGGGCCCAAGACTGTGTGAAGTTGCTTCTCCGCCCTTCTCTTCTATTTCCACAAAACTCACAAGTTTTTATAATATAAAGGGTCATTTTATTTAAGTCTTCCGGGGAAGTATGCCCCCGGGCCCCCCTATCTTTTTGCATCTACGCCCAGGGGTTCATAATCCATCCGTGCCTATGTCTGTCAAAAGTTTGGTATACTAACTGACTGACTTAACTAATGACTTGTTTGTGGTAAAGGTAAATTTAAATTTCATTAATTCGTTACAGTTACTGAATAACTGTAACGTCCATTCCTGCATTAGGCCTAGGCCTACTCATATAGCCTATTAACTTATTGTCTCCATGATTGCTTATTTAAAATATGGATTAGCCTTGACAGCCTAGGCTACATTATTTCATAGAGATGTGTAGGCTATAGCACGCATTCTCTCCCTGCGCCTCTCCCTCAAACGGGTTCAGCCTGCATCTCCCATAAGCAAGCAAATCAAAACAGTGGCTTGTGCAATAACTGTTCATGCAGACTTCAACTGCCGCGGTAGCCTACACAACTTTGCAAAGTCAACTTGAATGTATCAATTTTGAACAAAGTTAGTATTATACCCTATTTATCACAACACTGTCTGTCGCGTTGTCAATCGCAAACGCAAATGTATTCAAACGCTAAGGAATTAACTGTAGCTTAATTTGTGGAGATCGAAGAGAAAGCATCTGTTTGGCCTACGCGTAGCCACGGATGGGCTACTTGCAGTCTTGCCCGTCCGATTAGAGCAGGGGTCTCAAACACCCGGTCCTGCCCAATTCCGGCCCGCGACGTATGACAAAATAATAATGTAATCCGGCCCTTGAGGCTATTAATTGCGACAAACAACGATACTGATTAAAATAGACGATAGATCCAGGTACGGTGACAAATCTCATTTGTAGGCCTACTCTGCTCCACTATGTGCAAGACATCCAGAGTTTGATTCAAACCCAAAATCGCTGCGCAAAGTTTTCAGGAAATACTTGTATTACACGCGAGAAACACAAAGACGTGCATTTGTAATGACGCGGAAGCGATGCAGGCCATAGTGTTGCAGAAATTAAGCAGAAATAGGCCTACACCAAATGTTGAAAAACTTTCACGTGTGATGAAGTCTTAGGTAAGCTATGTTATTCACCTATTCTAATTCTGAAGGAGAATATCCTTTTGGATATTATGATCGATCGTCTATGACAGTGATAGTCACGGTGCGTCTGTGAATGGCGGTGCGTGTACACAACGGTGTCCACTAAGCATACCATGCTTGTTTCGACCCTCTGCCCAACATAGCTTGGAGGTTGCAGTGGTAATCGTGATGATAGTGTCCGTAATGGACAGCAGGGCTAGTAGAAATAGGGCTCTAAAGAACTACAAAGTCACCCGCAATATGATCCGAACTTCTGGGTACTGCAGATTACCCGCGATAGGAACTGTTTGACCAGAATACTTTATTGTAGGCCTATATTGTAGTAATCTATTACTAAACCACAACATCTTAGGTGTTGGTATACATCTTAGGTGTTTTCCTGTTAATTTGTTATGTGGGTAATATGAAAAAAGGAAAGTAAACCTGCTTAAATATGTTCATCCAGTATTTACTGAAAGGTGCATAATTTGAGGTGCTTGCCATCCAGTGACAAATTAGATGGGTTTTTATGTTTTTCATTTATTTTATAATTTGTATTAATATTTATTTTATCATTATTTTATTTATAAGCTAAGGTAGCTAGCACAGGTGTCTAAAACTAGATAAAAACACTTGCACTTTCTGTTTGCAGTTTTGTGTGGTATTTGAAAAAAAGAACATTGCATTTTCAGAAATAGCCGGCCCTCCAATCAGATGACGTTGGCAGAATTGGCCCCCAGCTCATTTGAGTTTGAGACCCCTGGATTAGAGGGCTTCGTTTACGCTCACCATCTTAAAAAGACGCGCATGCAAGTCAACACTGCGCTGAAACCTCAAGAATCAGTCAAATCGCGAACAGCCACAGCTCCGTTTAATTGTCAGGTGTGATGAAATGCGTTCATATTCCACTTCTTATGTCATAAACGTTGAATGCCTATGGAAAGGTTTTGTGGTAGGATTGTCCAATGGTCAGTGTTGCTTCAATTTGTGTTTTGATTTATGAGACGCACCGATGCTGGGTTCATCAGTTTTGCGCAAGTTTAAAACGTTTAGACTGCCTAATTTGTCATTTTCGTTCTATAAGTTCCATTTTTCATGTCATGAATGTAACATGCCTATGATAAGGCTTTGCAGTTGTACAAGATGGTCAATCTATTGTCTCAATTGTGATTCATGTGACGCGCACACCGATGCTGGGTTCATGCACTTGATCAGCCTAGAACAGGAACATTTTGGAGAGGGAATGAGAGAAAGAACGCACGCAAGAAACACTTTTTAATTAAACGTAGGCCTAATTTACAAAGACATCGTAAAACACTGAAAGTTAATATTTACACCATGGGTCTCACGTCGCTCTAAGCTCAGTCGCGTGCTGCCCTCTTTTGAGCTTGTGAGAGGCTTAAGATGCACAATTGCGCAGCCTATAATAAAAAGTAAATAATGCTTAATTAAATAAAGGCATGTGCTTACGCAGCCTATAAGTAAAGTTTTCTGGATAGGCCTATGACACGGGAGGGAGAGGGAGACACCTGCGTGCAGACACGCACACACACACACACAACATACAGAAACATCACAATGCAACTAAGCTCGGCGCTACAATTATGATCAAAGGCCTATGCAATTATTTACAGAATTGAACGGACCTTTGCTCCTCCCGGTTCGCTTGTTCGGCCCTCTGATATGATTGCCATCTGGCGGTAGTGGTTTGTGGGCCTATTGGGGTCAAGTAGGAAGCCCAGCAAGTTCCAAAAGTAGAAAAAAAGTTTTGCGAGATCCCGCAAAACTTTTGCGAGATCGGTTTTTTTTTCCCCCATGAGTTTTTTTTTTTTTTTTAACCCATGTTTTTTTTCCCCATGTCACCCGGGGGGCTCCATAATAAAAGACCCGAGACTTCATCACACGTGAATTTTTTTTCAACATTTGGTGTATTTCTGCTTCAGTTTGTGCAAAACTATGGCCCGCATCGCTTCCGCGTTATGGAGGAAATGCACGCCTTCTTCGTGTGTTTCTCACGTGTTTCTCCCGTGCTTCCTGAACATTTTGAAAAAAAGGTTGAGCTTGAATCGAAGCTCTGGGTGTCTGCCAACTAGTGGTGGAGAGTACAAATGAGATTTGTCACCGTACATGGATCTATCGTCTGTTTTAATCAGTGACGTTGTTTGTCGCAATTTTGCGACTTTGGCGGGTAAAGGGTTAATAGCAAGCAGTGCAACTTCAAACTGCGCATCGGTATTTTGATAGTCAGCGGCACATTTGGCAGAGAGAGAGAGAGAGAGAGAGAAAGAACGACCAGACGCGATAGCTAGAGCAAGTTACTAACCATTACTTTTCGTTAAGCAATCTACAAAATCCCATACAATGATTGCTGCATTTATTCAGCTACAAAATCCCATACAATAATTGCTGCATTTATTCAGCAAGTTACATTCTGTTGTCAACCCTTACTGAAGCATATATTATACTAGTTATACCAGGGGTCGACAACTTTTTTGGGAATGAGGGCTACCTGAAGGACCCAAAATCATATGAAGGGCTACCAGAGGTGGAAAAAGGTACGAAAATATTGTACTCAAGTAAAAATACCAATACTTTGATGAAATATATAAGTAAAAGTAAAAAGTAGTTCATTTAAAATGTACTTTAAGTAAAAGTTACTTAGTTACTTTTTTTTTTTTTTTGGGGGGGGGGGGGGTACCAGAACAACCAGTTTTACCAGAGACTTTCTAATGAGGAGATACAGCACTCAAAAAATCCTCCATAGTAATGCATGGGGTTAGTTTGTAGTTGTCTACACATCACAATCCTTCCGCGGCAAAACGTTGACATGTGAATACATTGAGCCAATCATGTGGTGTGTTGTGAATACATTGGGCCAATCATGTGGTGTGCTGTGAAGACATCGTGCCAATCATCTGTTGTGATCTCACCGCTGGAGCAAGATTGGTGTCGTGAAGCCTTACGCACACGCATTTCTGCCGAAATAGATGCCCGATAAGTGCCCAAAAAGCGTTGCAATATGGCCGCCGAGTGGAGGTACTTGCCTAAAAGGACTTTGGTCCTAGCTCGAGTTGCTGCAGCCAGCAGCTAAGGCAGCCATGTTCATGCTCAAGCTAGGTAAAACCGATTGTTTCAGTTTTGTTCATACCGACAGTACTCGATGACGTTGAGAAATGTCAAAAATGTTTGAGCAGTAGTTGATTTTCAAAGTTAGTTGCACTCATCCTTGGTCACTTTGCAGTGAACAGTAATCCAGCACAACTGAAAAGCCCCTCACAGGCAGCTGAGGCAGACAGGACAATGTTGAGTTGCAGAGAGTTTTTTTATATTTGGAAACGAGCAGAAGGTTCAGCAGATTAAAGGGCGTCGAACTGGGGGGGGAGTGGGAAGTATAGGGCCCCAATGGAGGAGAGGGCTCTTGAAAAGTGGAATACGGGGGGCACAACATTTTCACCAGCCATTAGTAATAACTCAGGTAATCCACACATAAAAAATCCAAACAACTCCATAAGTAGAGTCATGTGTAATGAAGAATCTTCCAGTAAGCAGCTTGGGAGCCATTATCTGCATTTTCTGCACGTTGCCTAGTAACGGGGACGCTGGCCAGATGCGCCGCTCCGTTTGGCCTATTTTTGTTTGATTATTTTCTAATATTTACATAACTTGATTTACATTATTTTTCTGATTTGTATATTTTATTCGTTAACATATGAACTCGTTCGTTGTTTTTGTTGCGTTTTTTTCCTTTTCCGTGGTGGTTTTTTGTCTGTTTTTGCCTAAGAGACGGCATTCCATTGAAAGACCGTTATCTCCGTAACATTTAGGCCTACTATCCAACTCATCAGCATACGGACTCAGTGGCTGTTTCAGTCGGTTGACTGTCAGTTGGGAGTAAGACTCCTCATTCAATCTATGAACTTAAATGGCTGATTAAATCGGTTGACTCTCAGCTGTGACATCGGTGGCTGATCTAGTCGGTGGACTATCAGCTGGCCTAACGCAGGAGAAGGACGCAGCTTGTGCATAGCTCTCTTTGGACTGTGTCAGTGTGAGCATGCCTTGCTGATGTTGGCCCTACGATACACTGCCCTACAACTTTTGCAGTTGTCATCTTTCAACGCGGCTCTCAGCGAAAATGTGCTCGACCTATGCCGGGCAACGGGGATATTATGCAGGAAACGCTACATCCATCGAGGATCCGGCCGCACTGTCATCAAGCCGACAACAGAGGATGGTATCCTCCTGTATCCCTGTGTCCCTTCACTCAGGTACAACTCCTCAACTCATCTTCCTGGTGCCTGTCAACAGCGATGGTCTGGTGAGCGCGTCTCACCAGAGTGTAGGCCAACTGGCTCTGTCGTGTCAACTACAAGCCATCTCATCTACCGAAGTTCTACCCCAGCGATTACACAGCTAGAGTTGGACTAAGTTAACACGGACTTTTCTTTATTTTAATTTCTTATTTATTCATTTTATTACTTGTTCATTTTTGTTTGTTGTCTGTCTTGTATGTCTACCGTTAGGTGTCTCGGGAACGCTGGCGACTACGCCGCTCCGTCCGGCATCTTTTGTCTTTTTGTTATCTGTAGTGTTTCTGTAATCTCGGCTTCATTGAAAATGAGGGCTTCCCTCAATGACATTCCGAGAATAAATAAAGGTTGAATGAAAAGTGGAAGGAACATCACTGCATCATCAACCGATCATGTACAGGATTCACAAGAGGGACCCCTGGAATCTGTTTAGAACAATGGGCCAAAATCACACCTGATACTGCGACTAATACGTTTTGTCATACAGGAAATGTCTTGAAGCTGTCATTACAAACAAAGGCTTTTCCACAAAGTATTGAAGAAATTTCAGTAGGCACGTTCAATACTTTTTTCCTGTGTCATTCCACTGTGTCATTCCACTTTACTCTTATGTTTGGATTTTGTATATGTGTGTTAATATAATGTGTGGTGAAAATTTCAAATAGACTCACTGGAAGTTTAGGCTAATTACTGAAGAAACATTTAAGCGTTCAATACTTATTTCCACCATATATTTATTTTACCTGAATATTTTAACTTCCAAATTAAATGTCAAAATGAATGTCAGACGAAATTTAAAGTTTGACAGACTGGATTTTGTATACAACATAGTGAAAACTGTCTAAGGTCACTCTCACTCTACCTTGCTAAAGAGCTAAATGGTTTAGTCCGCCTGCACGATTCATAAGGTAGTCTACCTTTTGTTTATTTAGTTGAGCATCGCTAGTAGGCCTAGTGCTACGGAGCCCTCCGGGTGACATGGGGAAAAAAAACATGGGTTAGAAAAAAAAAAAAAAAAAAAGTGGGAAAAAAAAAACATGAAGAAGAAAAAAAAAACGATGCACTTTTGCGGGATCTCATTGCGGGATCTCGCAAAGTTTTGCGAGATCTCGCAAAAACTTTTGCGAGATCTCGCAAAACTTTTGCGAGATCCCGCAAAAGTTTTGCGAGATCTCGCAAAACTTTTTTTCTACTTTTGGAACTTGCTGGGCTTCCTACTTGACCCCAATAGGCCCACAAACCACTACCGCCAGATGGCAATCGTATCATGATACTCTGATTGCTCTATCACTGTTGCGTGTTGTGGGTTTTCTGGACACATTACATAGGCCTATGACAAGGGAGGGAGAGGGAGACACCTGAGTGCAGACACGCACACACAGCAGGCTACAATAAATTGCCTAACAGACAGCAGCCTAATTTCGAGGTATCACCAGGGTGCGATTTGTAGGGGGGGATGGTGAGGATTTCCCCAACTCTGGTTTTCCTATCCCTACCTCTGCTAAATTATTTTTATCTCTGGTGGGGACAAGGATTAAACCCCTTGATAGCGATGAATGCAACTTAACTGCTAGCCTACTTAAACTCTTGAAATCTAGCGATCGATCTTCAGTGTCAATACATCAGAGTAGGCTATTCAGTAGCATTCGGGCAGACGGCATTTCTGAACGTCATCGAACACAAAAACATTGTAACATTTTCAGTCCCTCTCAACATTTTAGTGCGGGAACTTCCGCAGGGAAAACAGCGCTGAACCAAACATGAAACACGCTCAGAGCAGCATATCGTCTTACTTTAAACACCTAGTAGTTTGCGGAGGACGAACGAGAAAGCACTCGTTTGATAAATCAGCCAGTAGGCACGAAGCTGAAGTTGGCCGCACATTCAGAATGCAGTGTAGTCAAGTTTCCGTTCCACCTTAAATATTGCAATTTTCTACCGACAGGGGGCAGTGCTGACTGCAAATACGCGATGACACTGGCATTTGCCTAGTAGCAGACGAACATAGGCTACTCCTCACAGACGAATAAAAGCCTTTTTTTCTGGTGACTCCATTGTCGACCAATCTTTAAGTAAATGATACATGCTTTCTGTCAAATAAATCGGTTCATATTGCACTTGTTTTGGGGGGGCTTTTCTGTTTCTTCTTTACATGAGCTATATTTCATATTTTACAATTTATGCACTAGATTTGATACCCATTGCTCACACATGATTTGCCGTGAGATATTACACCACATCCCGATACAACAGTCTCTGAGCTTTCATTTGACACCATGTATGGCCAATTTCGTCGTGAAAATTCACCCTTTTATTACAATTGAAATTCCATGAGCTGTTTTTCATATTCCACAATGTATGCACTAGACTTGATACCTATTGCCCACACAACATTTGCCGTGAAATATTACACCACATCCCGATACTACCGTCTCACAGCGTTCATATGACACCCAGCATGCCAAACTTCGTCGTGGAAAATTGCCATTTTTGTTCCATTTAAATTACATGAACTATATTTCATATTCCACAGTATATGCACTAGATTTGATACCCATTGCCCATACATCATTTGCCGTGAAATATTACACCACATCCCGAAACTACAGTCTCTGAGCTTTCATATGACACCTTGCATGCCAAATTCCATCGTGGAAAATGGCCATTTTCCTTACATTTAAGTTACATGAGCTATATTTCATATTTTACAATTTATGCACTAGATTTGATACCCATTGCCCACACATCATTTGCCGTGAAAAATTACACCACATCCCGATACTACAGTCTCTGAGCTTTCATTTGACACCATGCATGGCCAATTTCGTAGTGGAAAATGGGCCTATTTCATAGATTTAATTTACATGAGCTATATTTCATATTCCACAATTTATGCACTAGATTTGATACCTATTGCTCACACATCATTTGCCGTGAGATATTACACCACATCCCGATACTACAGTCTCTGAGCTTTCATTTGACACCATGCATGGCCAATTTTGTCGTGGAAATTTACCCTTTTATTACAATTGAAATTACATGAGCTGTTTTTCATATTCCACAATGTATGCACTGGACTTGATACCTATTGCCCACACAACATTTGCCGTAAAATATTACACCACATCCCGATACTACCGTCTCACAGCGTTCATATGACACCCTGCATGCCAAACTTCGTCGTGGAAAATGGCCATTTTTCTTACATTTTAATTACATGAACTATATTTCATATTCCACAGTATATGCACTAGATTTGATACCTATGGCCCATACATCATTTGCCGTGAAATATTACACCACATCCCGAAACTACAGTCTCTGAGCTTTCATATGACACCTTGCAAGCCAAATTCCATCGTGGAAAATGGCCATTTTCCTTACATTTAAGTTACATGAGCTATATTTCATATTCCACAATTTATGCACTAGATTTGATACCTATTGCCCACACATCATTTGCCGTGAAATATTACACCACATCCCGATACTACAGTCTCTGAGCTTTCATTTGACACCATGCATGGCCAATTTTGTCGTGGAAATTTACCCTTTTATTACAATTGAAACTACATGAGCTGTTTTTCATATTCCACAAATATATGCACTAGATTTGATGCCTATTGCCCAAATATCATTTGCCGTAAAATATTACACCACATCCCGATACTACCGTCTCACAGCGTTCATATGACACCAAGCATGCCAAACTTCGTCGTGGAAAATGGCCATTTTTCTTACATTTAAATTACATGAACTATATTTCATATTCCACAGTATATGCACTAGATTTGATACCTATGGTCCATACATCATTTGCCGTGAAATATTACACCACATCCCGAGACTACAGTCTCTGAGCTTTCATATGACACCTTGCATGCCAAATTCCATCGTGGAAAATGGCCATTTTCCTTACATTTAAGTTACATGAGCTATATTTCATATTTTACAATTTATGCACTAGATTTGATACCCATTGCCCACACATCATTTGCCGTGAAAAATTACACCACATCCCGATACTACAGTCTCTGAGCTTTCATTTGACACCATGCATGGCCAATTTCGTAGTGGAAAATGGGCCTATTTCATAGATTTAATTTACATGAGCTATATTTCATATTCCACAATTTATGCACTAGATTTGATACCTATTGCTCACACATCATTTGCCGTGAGATATTACACCACATCCCGATACTACAGTCTCTGAGCTTTCATTTGACACCATGCATGGCCAATTTTGTCGTGGAAATTTACCCTTTTATTACAATTGAAATTACATGAGCTGTTTTTCATATTCCACAATGTATGCACTGGACTTGATACCTATTGCCCACACAACATTTGCCGTAAAATATTACACCACATCCCGATACTACCGTCTCACAGCGTTCATATGACACCCTGCATGCCAAACTTCGTCGTGGAAAATGGCCATTTTTCTTACATTTTAATTAAATGAACTATATTTCATATTCCACAGTATATGCACTAGATTTGATACCTATGGCCCATACATCATTTGCCGTGAAATATTACACCACATCCCAAAACTACAGTCTCTGTGCTTTCATATGACACCTTGCATGCCAAATTCCATTGTGGAAAATGGCCCTTTTTCATAGATTTAATTTACATGAGCCATATTTCATATTTTACAATTTATGCACTAGATTTGATACCTATGGCCCATACATCATTTGCCGTGAAATATTACACCACATCCCGATACTACAGTCTCTGAGCTTTCATTTGACACCATGCATGGCCAATTTCGTCGTGGAAAATGGGCATATTTCATAGATTTAATTTACATGAGCTATATTTCATATTCCACAGTTTATGCACTAGATTTGATACCTATTGCCCACACATCATTTGCCGTGAAATATTACACCACATCCCGATACTACAGTCTCTGAGCTTTCATATGACACCCTGCATGCCAACTTTCGTTGTGGAAAATGGCCATATTTTATAGATTTACTTATTTCATATTTTACCATTTGTGCACTTGATTTGATGCCTATTACCCAAACATCATTTGCCGTAAAATATTACACCACATCCCGAAACTACAGTCTCTGAGCTTTCATGTGACACCCTGCATGCCAACTTTCGTCGTGGAAAATGGCCATATTTTATAGATTTACTTATTTCATATTTTACCATTTGTGCACTTGATTTGATGCCTATTACCCAAACATCATTTGCCGTAAAATATTACACCACATCCCGAAACTACAGTCTCTGAGCTTTCATATGACACCCTGCATGCCAACTTTCGTCGTGGAAAATGGCCATATTTTATAGATTTACTTATTTCATATTTTACCATTTTTGCACTTGATTTGATGCCTATTGCCCAAACATCATTTGCCGTAAAATATTACGCCACATCCCGAAACTACAGTCTCTGAGCTTTCATATGACACCTTGCATGCCAAATTCCATCGTGGAAAATGGCCATTTTCCTTACATTTAAGTTACATGAGCTATATTTCAGAAAAAAAGAATAACTGCACAATGGATGTAATTACACGCTCCTCGTGATCATTGTCAGATTTCAACAGTTATGACTGACAGTAGAAGTGTGAAATAAGAGAGCAATTCTCATTTATGCTATACATGAGCACACATAGAATTTGTGAGATTTTTTAAGTAGTGCAAAGTCTGTTAAATCTGGATGTGCTGTATGTCACGCCAAATAGGGATCAAATCTGCATAAATCGTAAAACATGAAATATAGCTCATAGAATTTCAATTGTAATGAAATGGGGATTTTCCATGACAAAATTGGCCATGCATGGTGGCAAATGAAAGCTGAGAGACTGTAGTATCGGGATATGGTGTAATTGATGTATGGGCAATAGGTATCAAATCTAGTGAATAAATTGTAAAATATGAAATATAGCTCATATAAATTACATGTATGAAAAATGGCCATTTTCCACAATAGAATTTGGCATGCAGGGTGTCATATGAAAGCTCAAAGACTGTATCGGGATGAGGTGTAATATTTCAGGGCAAATGATGTGTGGGCAATAGGTATTAAGTATGGTAAAATATGAAATATAGCTCATGTAAATTAAATCTATGAAATATGTCCATTTTCCACAACGAAATTGGCCATGCATGGTGTCATATAAAAGCTCAGAGACTGCAGTATCGGGATGTGGTGTAATATTTCACGGCAAATTATGTTTGGGCCATAGGTATCAAATCTAGTGCATAAATTGTGGAATATGAAATATAGCTCATGTAAATTAAATCTATGAAAAAGGGCCATTTTCCACGATGGAATTTGGCATGCAGGGTGTAGGAACGCTGTGAGACATTAGTATCGGGATAGGGTGTAATGTTTCACGGCAAATGATGTGTGGGCAATAGGCATCAAATCATTTGTCAAATATGAAATATAGCTCATGTAACTTAAATGTAAGGAAAATGGCCATTTTCCACGACGAAATTTGGCATGCAGGGTGTCATAGGAACGCTGTGAGATGGTAGTATCGGGATGTGGTGTAATATTTTACGGCAAATGATGTTTGGGCAATAGGCATCATATCTAGTGCATACATTTGTGGAATATGAAAAACAGCTCATGTAATTTCAATTGTAATAAAAGGGTGAATTTCCACGACGAAATTGGCCATGCATGGTGTCAAATGAAAGCTCAGAGACTGTAGTTTCGGGATGTGGTGTAATATTTCACGGCAAATGATGTGTGGGCAATAGGTATCAAATCTAGTGCATAAATTGTAAAATATGAAATATAGCTCATTTAACTTAAATGTAAGGAAAATGGCCATTTTCCACGATGGAATTTGGCATGCAAGGTGTCATATGAAAGCTCAGAGACTGTAGTTTCGGGATAGGGTGTAATATTTCACGGCAAATGATGTGTGGGCAATAGGCATCAAATCTAGTGCATAATTTGTCAAATATGAAATATAGCTCATGTAAATTAAATCTATGAAAAAGGGTCATTTTCCACGATGGAATTTGGCATGCAGGGTGTCATAGGAACGCTGTGAGACGGTAGTATCGGGATAGGGTGTAATATTTCACGGCAAATGATGTGTGGGCAATAGGCATCAAATCTAGTGCATAATTTGTCAAATATGAAATATAGCTCATGTAACTTAAATGTAAGGAAAATGGCCATTTTCCACGACGAAATTTGGCATGCAGGGTGTCATAGGAACGATGTGAGATGGTAGTATCGGGATGTGGTGTAATATTTTACGGCAAATGATGTTTGGGCAATAGGCATCAAATCTAGTGCATACATTTGTGGAATATGAAAAACAGCTCATGTAATTTCAATTGTAATAAAAGGGTGAATTTCCACGACGAAATTGGCCACGCATGGTGTCAAATGAAAGCTCAGAGACTGTAGTTTCGGGATGTGGTGTAATATTTCACGGCAAATGATGTGTGGGCAATAGGTATCAAATCTAGTGCATAAATTGTAAAATATGAAATATAGCTCATTTAACTTAAATGTAAGGAAAATGGCCATTTTCCACGATGGAATTTGGCATGCAAGGTGTCATATGAAAGCACAGAGACTGTAGTTTCGGGATGTGGTGTAATATTTCACGGCAAATTATGTATGGGCCATAGGTATCAAATCTAGTGCATAAATTGTGGAATATGAAATATAGCTCATGTAAATTAAATCTATGAAAAAGGGCCATTTTCCACGATGGAATTTGGCATGCATGGTGTCATAGGAACGCTGTGAGACGGTAGTATCGGGATAGGGTGTAATATTTCACGGCAAATTATGTGTGGGCAATAGGCATCAAATCTAGTGCATAATTTGTCAAATATGAAATATAGCTCATGTAACTTAAATGTAAGGAAAATGGCCATTTTCCACGACGACATTTGGCATGTAGGGTGTCAAAGGAACGCTTTGAGATGGTAGTATCGGGATGTGGTGTAATATTTTACGGCAAATGATGTTTGGGCAATAGGCATCAAATCTAGTGCATACATTTGTGGAATATGAAAAACAGCTCATGTAATTTCAATTGTAATAAAAGGGTGAATTTCCACGACGAAATTGGCCATGCATGGTGTCAAATGAAAGCTCAGAGACTGTAGTTTCGGGATGTGGTGTAAAATTTCACGGCAAATGATGTGTGGGCAATAGGTATCAAATCTAGTGCATAAATTGTAAAATATGAAATGTAGTTCATGTAATTTAAATGTAAGAAAAATGACCATTTTCCACGACGAAGTTTGGCATGCTGGGTGTCATATGAACGCTGTGAGACGGTAGTATCGGGATGTGGTGTAATATTTCACGGCAAATGTTGTGTGGGCAATAGGTATCAAGTCTAGTGCATACATTGTGGAATATGAAAAACAGCTCATGGAATTTCAATTGTAATAAAAGGGTGAATTTTCACGACGAAATTGGCCATACATGGTGTCAAATGAAAGCTCAGAGACTGTAGTATCGGGATGTGGTGTGATATCTCACGGCAAATCATGTGTGAGCAATGGGTATCAAATCTAGTGCATACATTGTAAAATATGAAATATAGCTCATGTAAAGTAAATCTATAAAATATGGTCATTTTCCACGATGGAATTTGGCATGCAAGGTGTCATATGAAAGCTCAGAGACTGTAGTTTCGGGATGTGGTGTAATATTTCACGGCAAATGATGTATGGACCATAGGTATCAAATCTAGTGCATATACTGTGGAATATGAAATATAGTTCATGTAATTTAAATGTAAGAAAAATGGCCATTTTCCACGATTAAGTTTGGCATGCTGGGTGTCATATGAACGCTGTGAGACGGTAGTATCGGGATGTGGTGTAATATTTTACGGCAAATGTTGTGTGGGCAATAGGTATCAAGTCCAGTGCATACATTGTGGAATATGAAAAACAGCTCATGTAATTTCAATTGTAATAAAAGGGTGAATTTCCACGACGAAATTGGCCACGCATGGTGTCAAATGAAAGCTCAGAGACTGTAGTTTCGGGATGTGGTGTAATATTTCACGGCAAATGATGTGTGGGCAATAGGCATCAAATCAAGTGCACAAATGGTAATATATGAAATATAGCTCATGTAAAGTAAATCTATAAAATATGGCCATTTTCCACAACGAAATTTGGCATGCAGGGTGTCATATGAAAGCTCAGAGACTGTAGTATCGGGATGTGGTGTAATATTTCACGGCAAATGATGTGTGGGCAATAGGTATCAAATCTAGTGCATAAATTGTGGAATATGAAATATAGCTCATGTAACTTAAATGTAAGGAAAATGGCCATTTTCCACGATGGAATTTGGCTTGCAAGGTGTCATATGAAAGCTCAGAGACTGTAGTTTCGGGATGTGGTGTAATACTTCACGGCAAATGATGTATGGGCCATAGGTATCAAATCTAGTGCATATACTGTGGAATATGAAATATAGTTCATGTAATTAAAATGTAAGAAAAATGGCCATTTTCCACGACGAAGTTTGGCATGCAGGGTGTCATATGAACGCTGTGAGACGGTAGTATCGGGATGTGGTGTAATATTTTACGGCAAATGTTGTGTGGGCAATAGGTATCAAGTCCAGTGCATACATTGTGGAATATGAAAAACAGCTCATGTAATTTCAATTGTAATAAAAGGGTAAATTTCCACGACGAAATTGGCCATGCATTGTGTCAAATGAAAGCTCAGAGACTGTAGTTTCGGGATGTGGTGTAATATTTCACGGCAAATGATGTGTGGGCAATAGGCATCAAATCAAGTGCACAAATGGTAATATATGAAATATAGCTCATGTAAAGTAAATCTATAAAATATGGCCATTTTCCACAACGAAATTTGGCATGCAGGGTGTCATATGAAAGCTCAGAGACTGCAGTATCGAGATGTGGTGTAATATTTCACGGCAAATGATGTATGGGCTATAGGTATCAAATCTAGTGCATCAATTGTGGAATATGAAATATAGCTCATGTAAATTAAATATATGAAATATGGCCATTTTCCACGACGAAATTGGCCATGCATGGTGTCAAATGAAAGCACAGAGACTGTAGTTTCGGGATGTGGTGTAATATTTCACGGCAAATGATGTATGGACCATAGGTATCATATCTAGTGCATATACTGTGGAATATGAAATATAGTCATTTAAATGTAAAAAAAATGGGCATTTTCCACGACGAAATTTGGCATGCTGGGTGTCATATGAACGCTGTGAGACGGTAGTATCGGGATGTGGTGTAATATCTCACGGCAAATCATGTGTGAGCAATGGGTATCAAATCTAGTGCATAAATTGTAAAATATGAAATATAGCTCATGTAAAGAAAGAATAGAAAAGCCCCCACAAAACAAGTGCAATATGAACCGATTTATTTGACAGAAAGCATGTTGTATCATTTACTTAAAGATTGGTCGACAATGGAGTCACCAGAAAAAAGGCTTTTATTCGTCTGTGAGGAGTAGCCTATGTTCGTCTACTACTAGGCAAATGCCAGTGTCATCGCGTATTTGCAGTCAGCGCTGCCCCCTGTCGGTAGAAAATTGTAATATTTAAGGTGGAATCGAAACTTAACTACACCGCATTCTGAATGTGCGGCCAACTTCAGCTTCGTCAGTAGGCTAGGCCTAGTAGACAAATAACTTACAGAAATAATCTGTACAGCAAAAACAAATGTTGGTGGCGGGTATTTAAACTATCTAGCGGGTGTTTTAACAGCTGCAAGAAATAGAAGCTTATGGCCCATATATTCTGGTTCGTAAATTATTTTCATAAAACTTCAAGTTGCCCTATAACTTCTCTCCAAACTCTTCACTGCACTGTAGCCAATTAACTGACAGTATGATAGTAAGCTATTTATTTTCTGTAGGCTTCAATAAACACATTTATTTTTTCAACTTTTACAATATTACGCACTTGGCTACTGAACGCAAATCTGCAGGAGAGAGAATGCACGCAGCCTACGCAGCGTGTAGCGCAATGTGTAGGCTATTTGTATACCAACTAACACTGTTAGCCAATTCACTAACTCAAGACTTCAGTGTCATCATATACAACATTTTACATAACAAATACAGAAAGGATGGAGGCAGCAAAGGTAGAGGAGTCATTTCAGATGGGTCAAGAACAAGGTGAATTTGTATGTTTATCAAAACGTAGTCCAACCCTGCATTAGAGGAGCTGAGCACAATCGCTGTTTAAAGTCATACACAACGGTAAACTAAAACTAAGCTAAAGGTAAATGTTACAAAGTTGGCAAAATTAATATAGGCTATTATTAGCTATGAAATTATTCGTTCGTTCATTTTTTTTTTTTTGGGGGGGGGGGGGGGGGGGGGGGGGGGGTTACAAACATATTCAAAATCCCCCCCCTCTGTTTTTTACACAAAATCGCACCCTGGGTATCACTAATACCTATTAAATAAATGTAAAGGACACAGAACTGTAAGCTCAAATTCAAAAACGTTTGAAGTCTACCCAAACATATGCAAAGGGAATATATATAAATTGTGTTGCATATAGCCAGCTTAATTAATGTCAATTTAAAGATTATGATTAGCAGTTTCTATGCATTTTTCCATTGATAGTTACAGGAAGCCACGTTTTGTTTAAACTATTGTTGCTTCTAGCCCACGTTACCTCCAGTTTCACTTGCTGCATGGACGCACACATCGCATGATCGATCATAAGCCCTCTATCTCCGATGTAGAACTCAAATGTGTCTTGACGCCGCCGTTTGTAAGATCAGATCAAATAAAACGTTCTAAATGGAACGCGATGTAAGCTGTTCCTTTCCAAGTATACTGTATGTGTGCTGACTGGGCTATGTCTATATAGTTGATGGCACCAAATGAATAAGTATTGTAATTATGTTATTGGTAGTCGGAGGAGGAGTTACACACACACACACAACTCGGGATTTACTTTTCACAGTTTATTCACAAGAATTAATTAATACACCACTACCTCCCACACACAACCACCCCGCATTCATACAACCCGCTTAAACTAGCCCTCTCTATGGCCGAGTTAAACTAGGGGAAGGGACTGGCCATTAACCCCGGCCGGGGGCTAAACTCAAAGCGCGCACACACACACACACACACACAGTAGGCCACACTAGACTGCAATAACAAGGCAATCAATAGACTGAGCTAGATCACAGGGTCCTATGACCTTAAGAAAGTACTGGTTTAGTCCGTACAGCAGCTCCAGCCTGGAGCGTTATGAGACTGACCGTAAGTGTCCAGAGATAATTCAGAGTCCGCAAGTAGCCTAATCCACAGAGTTCGCAAGTATCCACAGTGTTCGCAAGTAATCCACAATGTTCGCAAGTAATCCACAACGTTCGCAAGTAGCCATTCACTATATGCTGCAAATGAGCAGATGTGTGAAGCACCGGGCATAACTTAATTTTGCGGCTACGTGGAGCAGTAGTAGGTTCATTGTTGAGGAGGCCCATAGTTTGAGAAAAGCTGCAGATCATAGGCAGAGAAAGCATAATGCTCTGAGAACAGTAGCCAAAGGTTTTCCTGCAAAAACAGGTGCCTTGGTGCACGCACCCCGCTTTCACTTTGACTCCCTGCATTGTGGCAAAAACTGTCAGTCAGACAGTGAATTTTGATTTACTAAATTAGCATAATGCGGTAACAATTATCATTTCAATTCTATCCTATCTGAAATCTGCTCACTGCAGACGTTACAATGCAGACCCAAGCAGCAGCCTTGAAAGACGTACACTTTGAATTTGATCAGAGCGGCTCTGGTTCTTCACCTAACTTGGTGTGATTGGCTGGATGACCGTTCAATCAAATCAACAGACCTATTTGTGTCTCTGTGTGTTCGTTATAGATACGGTTCCAACTCTTTACAGGAGCGTTTATTTCCATATTTTACTTTCAATTTAATCTGACAAAAAGTGTGGGGGATATAATCGTGTTCCAGCAAAACTGTGTACATTATAACACCCACATCCCCCACGCTTGCTACGCGCCTGCGTGTGTGCGTGTCTGCACGCAGGTGTCTCCCTCTCCCTCCCGTGTCATAGGCCTATGTAATGTGTCCAGAAAACCCAAAACACGCAACAGTGATAGAGCAATCATAGTATCATGATACGATTGCCATCTGGCGGTAGTGGTTTGTGGGCCTATTGGGGTCAAGTAGGAAGCCCAGCAAGTTCCAAAAGTAGAAAAAAAGTTTTGCGAGATCTCGCAAAGTTTTGCAGATCTCGCAAAAAGTTTTGCGGGATCTCGCAAAACTTTTGCGGGATCTCGCAAAAGTTTTTGCGAGATCTCGCAAAACTTTGCGAGATCCCGCAATGAGATCCCGCAAAAGTGCATTGTTTTTTTTTTCTTCCTCATGTTTTTTTTCCCCACTACTTTTTTTTTTTTTTTTCTAACCCATGTTTTTTTTTCCCCCATGTCACCCGGAGGGCTCCGTACTAGTGCAGTGTTTCCCAAACTTTTTTTCTGGGGACCCACTTTTTAAAAATGACAGACCATCGCGACCCATTTCACTTCAAATCTACCCTGCAACCACCAATATTGTTTTAGGCCACAGGTTCTCCAACTTTTCTATGCATTCCCCAACCATAGATTGCTATAGGATCTAGATAGATAGATCCTGCTTTGAACACGGTTGTGTTGCATTTTGAGCACCATCAGCGTGAACAGTTGGAAATGACTACTGAAAAGATACGTTTTAATACGCATCCAAGAGTTTGGGGAAATCCTCGCAATCCTCGCATGCGCAGTCGTCATTCGTCAGCATAGTAAGCTGTTCCTGTATTTCTAAAAAAAAATGTTGTAGGCTACGTTGCGTTGCAGACAAATGGGTCCATAACACTGTGGACGTCAATTCCGATGTAAACAGCAAATAACTCAAGTCGTTATATTGTATTGTAGTATTATATTATATTGTATAGTCGTTATATCAGAACAAGAGGCTTTTGCGCAATAGCCGGAAGAATGCGCCTTTACTTTGGAGTTAGCGAGGTAAAAAACGAGAGGAATAGTATTTAAAATGTCCATTTAAATTGTAGCCTAATATAATTAGAAACTATCTACATGCAAATTGAATGGCCTTATGTCCGGTCTATGGATGTCTGCTTTAGTTGACAGCACGGTCACTAGATTTTAATCGGTAAAGTTGAGGAGCTGGTATCTGTTAATGTTCGTGCAAATAGGCGGATTCATGTCCCTTGTAGTTTGCAACTGCGAGGTACATGGCAGGCGCCCCACAGAACGGTTTCATTTTGAGAGGTAGATATCCATGCTCTGGCACCCCCTCTGCGATGCGTTTGTCCCCTAGTTTCATGCACCAGTTTTAATGAGCTTTTATGACAAAACCGTGTGGTAGTTAACAAACTACATCCTAATAGAAAACTGTTAGTTTTCCTGGTATCAAATGACAAATGGTATCAATTAGGCCTACAACACAACATAAATTGTGCTGGCGACCCAAACAAAATCTCCTGCGACCCACCCGTGGGTCGCGACCCAGACTTTGGGAAACACTGGCCTAGTGGACCGGTAATTGTTGTGCTGCTGGTGCAATGTCTTTCTCCAAGAAAGCCAAGTCAGGTTACCAAAAACAAAGGCCAAAACAGGAAAAAGGAGAGACATTAAAATGAGGGGAAACAACGGCTAATAAACTTCTTTCCAAAGAAAGGTGAGCACAAACCTCAAAACACGAAATCCCATGGTGTTTGCTTGAATATCTCCGCAATTATTAGTGCTAAAACGAACTGAGACAACCCATTGAAATAGCTGAAAATACATACACATGTAATCTGATGCATCTCGTGATCCAGCTCCATCTCCATCACTTTCAGAAAGACTGCATGGCGCCAGCTTGATTCATGTCCTGTTGTAGGCTAGCCTACACGCTGATCATTAAGTGTGCTTGCAAAGCAGCACACTTATTGTTCTTCTTAAGTTTTCTTATTATTAAGTGTGCTTGCAAAGCAGCACACTTATTGTTCTTCTTAAGTTTTATTATTTTTCCCGTCTCCCTAATTTTTTGTCAGCTCTAGCGCCTAGGCCCTTTGAGACAGAGACACCGTCTCAACCACCGGTCAGTACCAGTGTAAGTTGCTCGCGAAGATGAGGTCAGGTGGGCGTGTCGTTCGTCCGCCATATTGGATTGAACAGAAAGCGAAACTAAATTTTCACAGGTCACAAATTTGGTCCGAACCAGAGTTTCCGCTAGAAAAAAATGGTGCCAGTCAAAGTGACCGGCAGAGGTTTCGTTTTCCGGACATTTTGATGATATGCCGGTCAAATATCCTATTATCGCTTCTTAATTAGTCAAACTGAGGAAAACTGGAGACAGGCTATGTAGCTTAAAGAATTACATAATCTGTATAGAATGCAACATGTTCATTAGCCTAACTTAAACATGCCTAACAAGATCTAGCCAGTATCTTTTTATGGACAGCAAGAGTCCGCTTCGTTCATTGTTTTAAAAAGGCTACGTTGTTTGTTGCTGCTACCCACGTTATCTCAGTGGTGACTGTTTAACTTGCACAGATGTGCACAAGAATGAGCGCTCACACCACTACCCCCTAATGCTATGCCTCTTTATTTGATAACAATAAATTAAGAAATGTTTCCTATTCTGGGAAATGTTTCGTTTCTTTTTCTTTCGGCCGCGGTTCAATGATACCGTTTAATTGTGCCAGAAATTATCCGCGGACCAGTAATCGCCTCGTCGAGGAGGCCCTAACCCTGCAGATCATAGACAGAGAACACATAAACCTACTGTATGCTTTGGGTAAAGAACACTTTGCATGTCCAATGTACACGGAGAATGACCGTGTCTTGGAGCGGCCGCACCCCCCGCAACTCCACTTCCAATGTCACTGATTCCGACAGATACGCCCGACACTTCTGCTTTTTATCTGGTGGTGGTGGAGTTGACCGGACATCTGAGGCTTCAGACGTTACCAATTTATCATCATCCATCGCGTCTGGCCTCTGAAAAAACGTTTAAGGCTAGTCTGCCTGGGCCTGGCCATGTTTGAACCGCCTCTCATTTGTTCGTTGTTTAACATGGACGTTTTAAGCGTGCGCTTCCTATTTGAAATGCAGCTTAGGTTATGCGTGTTGTTTAAAAACTTTCAAACGGTAGAGCCTATTCATTTAAAAAACATAGCCAGAGGACGTATAATATAGGCTTAGGCCTACATATTAAGGCTTATTCTCAAATTCAGATTGCGTTAGGGGACGGGATTATTAGCCAATTTCAATTTGACAGGAGAGATTTAATTTTGTTGGACATTTCATTTTTTTTCCGGCCAATGTCCTGTAATTACCGGACAACGGAAACCCTGGTCCGAACGCCACGAAACTTGACATACATTATCCTTGGACCAAGCCTCACAAAAGTTACCAGGATTTTTGATTTTTGAAAGCGTTTGCCCGTCACAGCCAAACGAAATCGGCGGCGAAGCTCCGAAACAGGAAGTCGTCCATATCTCAGGAACACTGTCACATATCGATACCAAATTTTCGGGACTCCAATGTGAGGGTGCATAAGCTAAAAAAAAAAGAAAACATTCCAAAAGTTTGCAGCATTTGGCAAACCACCCACCCATATTTGGTAACTATCACCTTCCACATTTGCAGTTGTACTGGTACATCTATCACAATGCCTTCCAAGTATGCACAATGTCTCTGGGCAGCCACAATGTATCCGGGCAACCTTGCCCAATCATGAAATCCTTGCTCTGCTCTGTATGGACTTACGAACTGAAATGGAGAACATTAGCTATTTATTACTGACGTAGTACAGTTATTTTCACATTGACGGTATTCAAATTCTTTTGTCAACACCATGCTTTTAGGAAAACAATCTTTTTATCATAGTTCCCTCTTCAATGAGCGATTACCAGCTTGTTTTTGTAACAGAGATAGCCGTTTATTGTGCCTAGGTTTACAGAAACACCTATTCATATTAATACGTAGCCTATGGAGTGCTGCCGACCACTGTTCATTACGGCCCAGAGTGCCTTGCATGTCTTTACAACAAAACAACCCAGTAAAACCTAATTTCCCGTAAACATATGAATTTGCATACTTGTAACATTTTTAATAATACTCTCCCATCATGATATTTAACAATAATGAAAAATTTAATTTGAATACCGTCAATGTGAAAACAACTCTATTATGTAAGCTATATATAGCTACTGTTCTCCTTGCTATTTCAGTTCGTAAGTCCATACTATCCCATGGCAGAGCAAGGATTTCATGAGTGGGCAAGGTTGCCCGGAGACATTGTGGCTGCCCAGAGGCATTGAGCATATTTGGAAGGCATTGTGATAGAAGGTGAATGGTGCAAAGGTGAATGGTGAGTAGGGCTGAACGATTTATTGCATTTGCGATAATATCGCGATATGATGAAACACGATTTTGCATTTATACTTGCGCTTGCCGACGCCACCGACTCTTCTCACCGACCACTGAAGAAGCAAAAAACGTAAAAAAGAGGACCAGCTAACAGTGTCAAGAAAGGTCTGATCAGTAGAGCTACTTTGGTTAAAAATAAACCTCTTCATTACCTTTTGCTCGAACCTACCATGTCCCTGGTTCTAGTTCATAATTCCCCTGTGCTGCTACTCTGGCTGGTAACTTCCTTCGCTTGTCCAGCTGACGATTAAAACTCCACGACTGTTTAGGCTGCACAGCAGCCATTCACCTGTGCACTGGGGACTTTGTTTACTGGAGTACAGTGACAGCGGGGGCATTTGCGATATCCAAGGGGGTTGGCGGCACAAACATTTCATCTCACAGGTAATGAATTGATGCATAATGTTATCCGCAAGTAGTTGACACAGCTAACCACCAAAAACCCAGCTGTTCTAACATTAGCTTACCAGCTAAGGCTCTAGGCTACATACATGCTGCTAACTGCTGATAACTTTGCCTGTTTAAAGAGTTTTGTTTCCGCGATTGGCTTTGTTGTGATATGAACAAACTAGTTAATTTGCATGCATGCGTATTGCGCTGCGGTGTTGATGATGCTAACCTTTAGTTAACACCGAGCCGAACGAACGGTCATTCGGCCGCATTTATTTGCGCTACAACAATCTACAGTAGTTTGTTCCGATTCACGTGCAAGTAGCCTACAGAGGAGAGGAGCGGGTCTATGTGTGTGTGTGTGTGCGCGTGTGCGTGTGTGTGTGTGTGCGCGCGCGCGTGTATGGAGAGCACAGGACAAGGAGAAGCCGTGTCAGTGCCACTACAAGTAGACCTATTTGTTAACTAACGAAAGAAGGTCATATCTACATGACATAGAAACTAATCAGAATCATTAAATGTTTATAAGGCTGGAAGTTCAACAAATATAGGTCTACTAATGTGATTAAAGTAGTTAAATAAAAAATATTTCATTCATCAATCTTATTCAATGACCTAATGCCATCATAACATAGGCCTGGGCTCCAGGAAAGAACAGTTTATGTTTAACTTATCTAATTTTGTGTTGGTCATACTATAGAATAGTATATTGCTTGTCTTTGTTGAATAAGACGGAAGATAAAGAGCTTAAAAATAATCGCATATCGCATCGCAATCGCAATATTGGTGAGAAAAATCGCAATTAGATTTTTTTCCAAAATCGTTCACCCCTAATGGTGAGAGTTACCAAATACCTGTGGGTGGTTTGCAAAATGATGGAAACTTTTGGAATATTTTTTTTTTTTTAGCTTATGCACCCTCACATTGGAGTCCCCAGTTCATATACAAAATTTGGTATCGATATGTGACAGTGTTCCTGAGATATGGACGACTTCCTGTTTCGGAGCTTCGCCGCCGATTTTGTTTGGCTGTGACGGGCAAACGCTTTCGAAAATCAAAAATCCTTCCGGTAACTTTTGTGAGGCTTGGTCCAAGGATAATGTACGTCAAGTTTCGTGGAGTTCGGATCAAATTTGTGACCTGTGAAAATTTAGTTTAGCTTTCTGTTCAATCCAATATGGCGGACGAACGGCACGCCCACCTGACGTCATCTTCGCGTGCAACTTACACCGGTACTGACCGGATGTTTTAAAGTTGGAACGGTGTCTGTCTCAAAGGGCCTAGGCGCTACAGCTGACAAAAAATTAGGGAGACAGGAAAAATAAAACTTAAGAAGAACAATAAGTGTGCTGCTTTGCAAGCACACTTAATGAGTCATGTTGTAGTGGTCCACATAAATGTGCCCCTTCTGTTATTAGAATGCTAAGCGGAGATTTAACATCATTCATTTCTTGTGTAGCTAGAAGCTAGCTAGCTATGTCATAGGGAGGAGATGTTGCTGTAACGTTATGGGATTTATGTTGCTTAGCATAATGCCATGGTCATTTGACATGAGATGCTTGTACTCGTAACTTCGTCACTCGTAACTTAAGGACTCCTATTTTTTTTCTATGAGTAATTCAGGAAGCATTTTAGCCCTAAAAGTAGCGCCTGAGTCTGTGACAGCTTAAGCGAGGACTCCTAATAAGACCGATTCACAAACAATGTTTTGCGGTGGCATTTCACTTCACGATGTTTTGAAATGCGTCTGCAGGAGCTAACAATCACGAGGGAACAATTTTGCATTGTAGGAATTACATTAATACACAGGATTAGATGTTAAAATCCCTTGTGCCAAAATCCAAGGTAAAAACACATTCAGAAGCCCCTGCTCAAGTTTTAACTTTAAAAAGCACACTACCCACAAATCCGCCACCAAATGGTCACAAGCACAATGCAAATGGCCTATCCAACAGCAGTAGCCTATATAGTATGCGGCATGTCATTGGGGTTATCAAGTGGGCACCCTCATTCACCGATGTTTCGTTAAGTTAGGCCCACGACACCTCATGAAGGCTTAACAGTGAAACCAGCGTCCTGGAGACACTCCCCTCCATGCTACCACCATATTACCACATTGAAATATCCAATACTCAAAATACTCTTAACCAGCCCAGGCATGGTCTAAATTGGCTAGGTCGGTCCGTCCCGTTGATGTGGACTGAACCATAAACCATAAAGAACCTTAGCCAAGTACCATCACCCTAGGCACAGCCCATCACAAACACAAAACAAAATATAGCCGCAAGCGGCAATGGCGGGCCCGAGCACCTGCGGGCCGCAACCCGTTACATGTCGGAATCCAACAAAGCACCGACATGGTGCATTTGTGAAATGTAAATATTTGATGCGTGTGCTACTTGTTTTTGTATTTTATTTTCTGCCACAAGTACTTGCTTGGCCAGGTGGTGGCGCTATGACAGGCAGGCCCATTGGGTGTCATCATAATATATATTAACCTGAGAAATTTCAGACCATTCATTTTAAGCAAAGAACATTTCTGATACACTTGTTGGTTGGCCAGATGGTGGCGCTATGTTAGGCATTGAAATTACCCATGTGAATATCATCACAATAATGATATCCAAAATGTTTGTAAACTTTCAGACCAATCACTTACGGCATTGTCCATTTCTGGCAGATTTCCTGCTTGACCAGGTGGTGGCGCTATGCCAGGCAGGCCCATTGGGTGTCTGGATATCATCATAATCATAATATCTATTAACCTGAGAAGTTTCAGACCATTTATTCAAAGCATAGAGCATTTCTGGCACATTTCCTGCTTGGCCAGATGGTGGCGCTATGCTAGGCCTGTGAATTACGCATGTGAATATTCTCACAGTAATGATATCCAATATTTAATAAAGTTTCAGATCAATCACTTAAGGCATTTTCCATTTCTGGCACATTTCCTGCTTGGCCAGGTGGTGGCGCTATGCCAGGCAGGCCCATTGGGTGTCTGGATATCATCATAATCATGATATCTATTAACCTGAGAAGTTTCAGACCATTCATTCAATGCACTGTGATTTATGACACATTTCCTGTTTATGTGGTGAGATATTAAAATCATATCAAATATATTACAACATTCAAAAATCCATTCACAATTTAACATCAGCAACATCTTGGCATAATGTTTGCCAAATTTCAAATGAATCTGACAAACCGTCTAGGAGGAGTATGTTCAAATTGATCATGTGAAATCAGCATAATTGCCATTCTTTCTGTTGCCAGTTGGTGGCGCTATGCCAAACATGCATTATGGGCATGTGAATATTATCATTAACATGGTCTTTAATGACCTGTGAAATTTAAAACATTTCAAGCCATGCATGGTGAATTATGACACATTTATTGTTTGTGTGGAATGGTATTAAAATTAACAATTTCGCCATTTTGTCAAATTACAACATATCAAAAAAAGGCTTCACAATTTAGAATCAGGAACATCTCGGCATCATGTATACCAACTTTGACATGAATCGGATCAACCGTCTAGGAGGAGTACGTTAAAATGAATCATGTCCACAACGCACAAAATCTCAATTACCTCACTTCCTGTGGGCGTGGCTAATGGCATGTTAATACAAAAGTTGTTTGTTTTTGGGAGTTACATACACCCACCAAATTTGGTGTGTGTATCTAAAACTATATGCCAACCACAAGTCACTGTGACGTAAGGGGGCGCTATGGAGTTCCTGGGCAACGCCCGGTGCCAAGCTTTTATCCCTGTCTATTCACTGTACCACTTGATGTGTGTGCTAAATTTCATGTGTTTTCGACCATGTTAACCACCTCAAAATATATGCCAACCACGGAATCAGTCACCTAAGGGGGCGCTAGCGAGTCCCTGGGCCACACCCTGGGTCAAGCTCTTGTACCTAACTGCGATGCGTGACACCTGACGTGTGTGCCAAATTTCAAGAGATTTCGACCATGTTAACCACCTCAAAAACAGGAAAGCAAAAAAGTGGAATAACAATAATAATAATAATAATAATAATAATAATAATAATAATAATAATAATAATAATAATAATAATAATCCTTACAAAAACAATAGGGCCTTGCGCCCTTCGGTGCTCGGGCCCTAATTAGCCAGTTAGCTTAGCCCATTATCTTAGGCCCCATCCCAAACACAAAACAAATTAGCCAGCAGTTAGCAGTTAGCATACGCCCCATGCTGCCCCATATTACCACAACAAGCATCCAAATACCCTTAACCAACCTAGGCATGGTTTAAGTTGGCTAGGTCGGTCCGTCCCGTTGATGTGGACTGAACCATAAACCATAAAGAACCTTAGCCAAGTACCATCAACCTAGGCACAGTCCATCACAAACACAAAACAAATGAGCCAGTTAGCTTACCTTAGCTTGCGCCCCAGGAAGGGTAACTTCTCCTTACCCACGACCAAAACAAATGAGCCAGTTAGCTTACCTTAGCTTGCGCCCCAGGAAGGGTAACTTCTCCTTACCCACAACCATTCGCTTGCCCGTTCTGCTGCTAAGGACATGTTACTAACCACCTGCCTTAGACTTCGACCACAAATGCCCAATTCAGACAGCAAGCCAATAGCAGATCTGGCCACAAACCCACGTGCACCGATTTCAATAGGCCTTAATCGTGCACTCCAACCTCGCTTAGCTGCCTCCTCTGCTATTTCAGTATATTTAGCTCTCTTCAGCTCATTGGCCACTTCCACTCTGTCTTCCCAAGGAACAGTGAGTTCAATGAAGTAAACTATCTTCTCTGAATCCTACCATAGAATTACGTCAGGACGTAGCTTAGTACTCACTATATGTGGAGGTACCGCCATCTGCTGGCCAAGATCAACCTTCATTTCCCAGCCCGCCCCATTTTTCAACTGGCCGGTTTTGCACCTGGCCTTCGCGGAACAAGGTTTATCCCCCTGACGTACAAAGTTAATTTGCCTTACCCCTTTACTAGCTGCTAATGAATTGACTTCTCTTCTTTTATCCTCTATTGCCGCTGCCACACATTTCAATACCTGGTTATGACGCCACGTATACCGCCCCTGGGTGAGACTTACCTTGCATCCTGATAGGATATGGTGGAGACTGCCCACACACGAGCAAAGTATGCATTTATCATCCTCACCAAACCATTGACTTAAATTCTTGGGAGATGGGAGCACATCATATGTAGCACCTAACATAAATCTGATCTTACTAGCTTCCATGCCCCATAGATCTTTCCATTTAATCTGTCTTTTTTCCACCCCTTCCCAGTTCACCTAAGGGAATAACTAAGGGAGGCAGTAACACCACCAACAACAACCAAAACTAGCCTACTCATTGTTTACATGTACATTAAATGTAACGTTTCATTGTGAATCAAATTAAAAGATTCTCCTCTTTGCAAACGTTGGCATAGGCATATGGTGACAGATTAATTAATAATGTTGCTGCGTGAATCACGGTAAGCGCGAATGAAGTGGCCACTTCTTAATGGGACTCACTGTATGGAAGTAGGCTAAAATAGAGATGTTTCAAATAAGATAAGGTTAGGATATGCCCGCTTGACAACGGCAGAGATAACTGGCCTTTGGCCATAGCAACCATCCATTTAGAACGACTGGCCTTCATAGCAACCAAGGATCTTAGCTGTGATTCTACAGTATGCATGCAATGTGATGCAAAGTATAGAAAGGTGATGAAATATACAGAGACAGGTCAAAAAATATAGTGCAATGTAGACAGTAGTATACAGTTGATTTACAGACGGTGGTTTAGAGTAATATGAAGTATTCCTTTATTCTGAGATACATCTGAGATAGGCTACATCAATAGGCTCTAAAAACAACCCCAGGCTCACAAAACAATCCCAAACAGACATAAGGTCTTTATAGAGCAAATCCATATAGATTATTTGTCAAATAAACCAGTAAAACATAATTTGTGGGATGGAATATATAACATTCACACATATTTTTTAAAATAAATCAGTGAAAAAGTATCCTGACAAACAAGCAGCTTTTTAATGCCTTGGTCATATTTCATAATTTCAATTCCTCTGTAGGTTACCTGATAGCCCAGTTTGAGAGGCGTCAGACGCGTGACATTATTTATTTTTGCAGCCAATCACTGCTGTCATTTTATTTTATTGATTTGATCTCAGTCATATAAGCTAAATTCGAAGGCAGGCCCAAAAGTAAAATCCAACGAACCGCATTCAACCCGCAAGCCAATAGTTGAATTAGCCCGGCTAGCGCCACCACTTCTCAATGAGACGTGGTCTGGGAACCAAACGTTAATTTTCTCGTATTTGAAAAAAATGCCCAGATCCGTTTATTGGGTGCCACGGATGTCTATCAAATGCGTCTGTGCATAGCTCATCATCATCTTGCTTTCCCCCTTGTTCTGTGATTGGTCCCCTATCTCAGGCGAAAATTTGCTCCATGGTCTCCAGGCTGCCTTAGCAGCGTGAATCAAATCGCGCGCAAGGCAGCATGGGAACACCCAGGCTATAGTTGAATAGCCCTCTCCTAGAGCTTTTGAGATATTGCCACTGCTCCAATACTGAAAGGCACTGTTACAATGCCTGGATCAAGCCAGATTCAGCATAGCATATGCCACTGTCTGCTCACGTTGGTGACTAGCCTAGAAATCTAGACGCACCCTAGCGGCGGCAAATTAATTTGCTCAGCCTGTACGTCTAGTATCGAACCATAGGAATTTCTATTGGCTTAACAGCGTGGATGTTCTCCAATCACAGCGCTCTATTTCGTTAGAGAGTCTTAAGGCGGGCTTAACAGGATAACGACATCCTGCGACGGTGAACAACAAGGAAGGTGGCTATGGCGAACGAAGAGCGGTTGTTTGAATCGGCGTTGGCGTCAACTTTGGAGGAGTTGGACTTGTGCTTTCCTTTGAAAGTAGAGCAACACAATGCACTTAAGTCATTCCTTTCGAAGAAGGATGTATTTGCTGTTTTGCCGACCGGATACGGATATGGTCGTAGCGCTGGCCTATTGCATGCCTAGGCAGTTTGAAAGACAATTCTCTGCCCGCCCCTTGGATTAAGCAGGTGAATGATTCGATTCCAGACTATACATTTCAATGATATAGGATGGCCCGCCAGGCTAGTTGGTGACTGGACCAGGGCAAGCACACTTTCGCAGTTCCCGCCGGAAATGCAGTCTATTTATCACTAGGCTAGTGGTTTAGGGCGCAATTTTTTCTCTCTCCCTTTCTGTTTTTGTTAGTCTTATCTTTTTTTTTTTACTCAAGTAACGGATGGGATTTTTGATGTAGCGAAGTACAATACATTTTTTACAGTACAATTTATTTTGTTACTTTCCACCTCTGAGGGCTACTCATTTGAAACAAACAGACCCTCACTCCTGTTTTGCGATAGCCTGGCGAGCCAGACCCACATTATAATGTAGGGTCTGGGCACTCACCGTTCGCAGTGCTCAGTCCGAGGGTCGGGATAATCAGTTGTCTTTCAAATTCCCTCTGCACGCAATAGGACGCAATAGGATATTTGTTTTCAAGTAGCAGGGAATTCAAGCCAAACCGTTGCAACTCTGCCATCAATCATTATGTTAAGCCCAACAAACGACTCTATACACGATTTCAATGCCAGATTTAGTTTAGATTTCTAGAGCTCACAAGTCAACGGAGAGTTGCTAGACTAGCCCTGGCAGCAAATTAATTTGCTGCCGCTAGGGGCGCGTCTAGATTTCTAGGCTAGTTTTGCGAGGGTAATCCTCCTAAATAGTAGGCCTATATTTTTACATTTAAGTTATTAATATTATGTAGGCCTATAAGCCATATTACATGTAAGCAACTGTATTTTCATCTGATTCTTCAATACATCAATATCAATATGCAACACTGGCAACATTTTTGTTCAGTTTGTTCATTTCAAAGTTTCTATGGGGAATCTAATCTATTTTTTTAAATGAAAAAAGCAATCTTTAATGCAATTAATAATTTAGGTTACAATTTTTAATATTGCTTACCATTAAGAATTCAGAGGCGGTTTAAGTTCTGATTTCAGTGGACAATTCGGTTGTAACATGTCAATAGCAATCACCAACACCACCCTAAATTATGAAGATGCCTTTTATAGTTATTGCACATCTGAAATCTCTCCTTGATCTGACAAAAAAGGTTTTGTTTTTTGCCAGGTAATACACAGTCCTATTGGCATGCATGCCTCAAGATTTTCAACGCTACGGAGGAGAAAGGGCCCATGACCTTAAGCAATTGTTTTTCAGTCCTTGAACAATCATGCACGAACCGTATGGGACAAACACAGAATAGCCACATCTTCTGCAAAGATATGCTTCCATTGGCTACACCAGAGGAGCAAGCTTTTTTTTCTTTTACTGTCTATGTTTGCAAGCAGTGTGTATGCTCTCCTCTTCCATTGTTGTTTAAAGATTGAATAGGAAAGGAATTTGCAGCCAAACTAAAATTTAACCTACAATTTAAGCTACAATGTGTAAGGTATCATCACTAATATCAATGTGTCTACAAATAAATATATAAAAATGTCCACAATGGAGGCTGTTTTAGAGTGTGATCTGCCAGCGACTTGTTGGCTATTTTTTAGAAAGTGTGCTGCGGGCGCCTCATAGGCATCCCGTGGGCACAGTTTTTGGAGACAGCTGAGTTATACTGCAATATTCTACTGCTAGGTTTGTTCTAGGTCGAAGGTAGCACTACAGTGGGCATCGCTTTCAAATGGCCACTTCAGTCGCGCATTACGAGGCGTGAAGCTGCGTGAAGCTTTAGTACCACTTTCAGCTCTGCCACTGTACATCGCTCTGCCTGCCGCCCCTTCTGAAAAAGCTCGATTTACCTCGATTTAGGCTACTTGGGTATGGCTTAAGGCTTGACTACACGGTGGAGCAGACACCCTCCCTATTTTTAAGTCTAGACTTAAAACATACCTCTTTACTGCCTCCCATAGTTAGGTATGGTGCGTGGAAATTCACCCACCTCAGGGTTTTTGGAATGGACCACCTTGCTGAGTCCTCGTGTGACTGGCACCCCAGTCGCGCGTGCGATGGTGGTCACTGACCATACCTGCGCTGGTGTCGACTACTCCTCACCATGCCTTAGTTATGCTGCTATAGCATAGTGCTGTCATGGACTTTTCATGTGTCACGCCGTACAACCCCCCCCCCCTCCTCTCCCCCCTTCTCTCTCTCTCTCTCTCTCTCAACTCTCCCTCTCTTGCCTATTCTCACCATGGTATACTGTAACAATATATAGTACTACTGATTACTTATTGACATTAACCATTTTGATTTTCAGTAATACTAACCCACTCTACATCTCTCTTTCTTTCCCCTTACTGTACCTCACTTGTGAGGTATATCATCACCAGTCATCCGTGTGTTGGCCCTCCTCTCACCCATCTCACCTGAAGTCCCGTCCTCGACTGCCCTATTACTGCCCCCTATCTGGACTCCTGGCCCGTACAGCCTAGCGACCCACCACCTGCCTATGACAACTCTGCCCGGATTACTGGCCCGTCTGCCAACCCACCACATGCCCCTTGACAACTCCCTTCCCCTGGACAATTCCAACGCTGGACTATTTGAACTTTCTGTCACTAAATCAGGAATAATGAATTACCATACCGGATACGTAATCATCCCACCTCTTGTAACTTTCAGCTCAAGTGCTTTTAACACCATGTCTTATTCTCTACACCCGACTATCATATGCATTTGTCATGTATACAGACCTTACGGTCATGTACTGACCCTAGGCAGATGGGTCAGGCCCTTGAGTCGTGGATCTGCTCGAGGTTTCTTCCTATATATATCTCCAATTCTAGGGAGTTTTTCCTCGCCCCTGTTACCCATGGGCCTCTCTCTTGCTTTTCTTTTCTTCCTTTTTTCTCTGATTGCCTACATTCTGTAAAGCGCCATGATACATGTGTTATGTTTTGGCGCTCTATAAGCACAATAAATTGAAATTGAATTGAAATTGTAACGGAAATCGAAATTTGCTGTCTACATTATTGTCAGTGTTGGGTTAACGCAACTACGCAAATCAAAACAGTGGTGTGATAATTGAGCCAGTAGAGAAATAACTGTTCAGAATTAATCTGTAGCCTTGGGTAGGCTTCTGCGACGTTTTTAACAGGCTACGCTATAGAGGCTTAGACAACTGGACCCACGTTTTGGTTTCGTAAATTAATTTTCCCTACTTCTTGACTGCAATGTAGTCAATTGACTGCTTTACATGTCATTTTTATTTTTCTGTACAATAAACAAATACATTTGCTTTATGCCGTAGAATTACATTCATATTTAGAACTTACATAGTCCAATGCATCGTTACACTACGTTAGTGTTTCCCAAAACCATAGTAGCAACGAACGTTCGCAACCACTATCGTAAAGTTGTGTAGTTACAACTACACCTCTCGACCTGTGGTAGAATGCTAGTAGAAGCATAGTTCCAGGGATCTTCATGTCAAAGACGTTACCGACGCCAGTTATTTGTTTGCAAATTAAAAATTATGAATATATTTAGGTTTCTAATTGATATTTACACTTCTAACCACTATACATCCATATTTTAAAATCCCCAAGGCAGAAAATACATAAATTAAAAGTCAATTTGCAGCCATGTGCACGTAAGTAAAAGTCACACACCTGCAGATAATAAGGTGGTGCGCACTTTTTGACGAGTCAGCTGAGAATATGTAGCCTTAGATTTTCATGGAGGGGGGGGGGGTCCTTGTTAGTTTACGCAAACCAAGCCAAGAAGGCTGATTTTGATAATATGATCTGCACATAAGACAAACTTAGGTAAACAACGATGTCAATATTGTTGTCAAAATCTTAACCCAGATTCGAACTCTTGAACAGGGACTGGTAACTGCTTTGCAACGGCGGCTGTCATCTGCCGGCCTTAAAGGAATTATCCGGAGTAAAATGCACTTTAGATCGATTTACGGATGATTGGGGGTACATACGTTGAGTTGACATCAAAATCATGTCATTCGGATGTGTTTTGAGAAAATTTGATGGTACCGTTTTCAGTCACAACTCGTAGCCTGGAAGTCAGCGGGGCATTTCAATTGCGCAGCTACAAAACGCTATTTTTATACCTCTTCTACAGTTCCAAACAACATAACACTTACGTGGTAGTGAGTAGAGGGTCCGTAAAGCCAAACCGAAGTATCCCGAGGTCTTTATGTGGTCGAATAGAGAGTCCAGAATGAATTTCATCAAGCCAGTACCTTTCCGGAAATGTTGCCACCGATAGGCCTAAGCCGATATTGAAATGGATAAAAAATGAAACGCGATTTTGTCTGTAAAGCGTCTCTCACTCCCTGCATTTGCTACTCTGTGGTCAAGAGCATTGTCTCGCCCACTACACCGTCTGATTTGTTAGTTAGCACGAATGCAGCCAATCAGGATCGAAGACTGAACACAGACAAAGTTTAGGATTCTCACTGAGGGAGACTGGGCTTCAGCTGTAGCCTACGGCAGTGATTCCCAACCGGGGGTACGCATACCCCTAGTGGTACGCGAGCACACTGCAGGGGGTACGTGGAAATTCTAAGGTGATAAGTAGGCCTAATAATCCCGTCAAAAATGATAGTGCATCAGTTTCCCCAGGGAGACAATAGTCTGTGGCACAACCGCGCCAAAATCACACAATCAAAACAGCTGCTTACCTGCAGCCAGAAAAATACTGGTAAGCTATGGATAAATGGCTGAAACGTCCGCTTATTCTTGATTCAGGTCAGAATTCAGAGGAGCCCACCGAGAAACGCAAGAAAGAGGCCAAACTGAAACCAAGGCAGTACAGTGAAAAATATATATTATATGGATTCATTTCTACTTCTGTGGACCCACCGCAGCCTCAGTGCTTCTTTTGCTGTGAAGTCCTGGCTAATAGTGCGATGAAGCCAGCCCATTTACAGCGACACCAGAGCACCAAACACTCGGGAAGTGTCGATAAAAGTGAAGAATTTTACCGACGAAAGCTGTCAGAATTTAAGTCGGGTCAGACTGTAATGATGAAAGCCACGAGTGTGTCAGTCAAAGCACTCTTAATCTTACGCAGTGTCCCTGCTTGTGGCTAAATCAAAAAAGCCTCACTCAATTGTTGAAGAACTCGTTCTCCCTGCAGCGACTGCTTTGGCTGAAATTATGATAGACAAGAAAGCAGCCGACGCACTCAAGAAAGTTCCCCTGTCGAATAACACCGTATCCCGTCGGATCAATGACATATCTGTTAATATTATTGGACAAGTGGTGAAAAGAAACTGCTAGGCCTATTAGTGAGTCTGAATATTATTTTGGTAAGTGTTTTGTTCCTGGTTTAAAGTTTAAATGCCTGTTTAAAGGGGACTTATTCAAAGGGGCTCCAGGTTTTTTTGTGGTAGGCCTAAATGTTACAAGATATATATATATATATAGCAAAGACAAGTTGATTATTTTGATTTCATATTTATTTATTTGTTAATATTACTTATTTATTTTCAAGGCAACATATTATTCATTTGTATGCTTAATTTGAGTTAAAATTAAGAAAATGCCTGAGAATTAAAGAAGATGAAATAAAGTTATTTTCATTCAATAATCAATTATGTTATACTTTTGAATAATCATTAGCACGTATGAGTGAGGGGGTACTCATGGTATGACAAAAAGGCTCAGGGGGTACACAAGACAAAAAAGGTTGGGAACCACTGGCCTACGGAACTATTTTTCGAAGGTAAGGAAGGTAGCCTACATTGCTGAAGTTGCAGTGAATCACAATCATCTACACTGAAGTTACAAAAACACCACTTTGTAAGCTATTGTCTATTTGATCCGGATCAATAAGTAAAGCACCCACTTCCTTTAGCGAATTCCCGCCCAGACAGCACACATACATATGCCCGATGTCGGTTTCAGATCAGCATGGAATCCTCCCATATAATAATGTCGCAGGGGTATCGGCCTGAAGTCGCTTCCATGTATGTTGGCTTTTGATCGTTCCTACTACCCAAAGCAGATCCCGCTATCTGTTTTTTTTTTACCCCAGCTTCCATGTATGTTGGCTTTTGATCGTTCCTACTACCCAAAGCAGATCCCGCTATGTTTTTTTTACCCCAGCTTCCATGTATGTCGGCTTTTGATCGTTCCTACTACCCAACGCAGATCCCGCTCTATCTGTTCTTTTTTTTGCGTGTAGCAGGCAGCCAGGCACGTCAGATCAGCCTCCTGGAGCAGCGATTTTCAGGTTGGTAAATTCACTCATGTAAATTGTCAGAAAATAGGCATTGTGTCAATTATGACTGTTTATATATTTGCCTGCTAGGCTAAGCCATAACTTGGTGTACATTACTTTATAAAGAGCTGTTTTGGGGTAATTACAACTTCGTTGTGAACTAATTCACGTTAGCTAGTTGAGCTAACACTGGAAAATATGTTAAACCTAGCTAGCGGCTATGGCGAAATGTTAACACTACAGCATCCATGATTACCGGTACAAGGACAGCAATATGCTTGGGTGTAAGAATAGCAAGTTATTATTTGACCGTGAGACTTCACCCAGGAAAGGCTGTCGTTTTTGTATGGAGAGGAGTGGGAGCTAGGCCCAAAGCAAATGTAGGCTACGTTTCAGTCCCAACTTTCTCTAGTCACTTCCAGAGTTCGTGTTTTGGCCGGCGTTAGCGCGCTAGCCAAGTAACGGCATTAGCTCGCCTCTGCTTGATTGAAATATCAGCTGAGGTAATGCTAATGGGTTTGAAATCTATTTCTCCGAGCTCAGTAGTGGTTCTCTGCATCTATGAAAATGCATTAACAGCAATCTGTAAGGGTAGACATTAAAGATGAAAGTGTTGCAGTGAATTAATTGTTGTTTTTGTCTCTTGCTAGCCTGGTAAACCAGACCCTGGAATCTTTCAGATTAAGGGTCTGGCCACGAGTAATGAAAATGGCCCAATTCGAGGGGCGGCACCAAGCATGCATTTGAAACTCTCACTGCACGCAGTTGGATAACGCTACGACCTATCATAACAATTCACGGTGTGACGTATCCAGTTCTTGCAAAGGAACGATTTGAGGGCGATTTTCTGCTCCTCTTTTAGTTGAAAAGCCAAATCTAAATCCTTTATTGTAGTGGCCAAAGCCGTTTCAAACAACTGGTGTTCATCGGTAGCTATGAAAATTTTCTAACAGCATTTTTTCATCATTCAGACTTTTTTAAACATTCAATAAAATGAATTGAAAATATTTCTGGCATCTTTCTTGTGTCTTTATAGATCTAATAATTTATAGCCTGGTGTAAAATGTGCAATCTCAAGTTCCGACCTAAATAAATAAAGGTCGTATAAGCCAGGGGTGGGCATAGCTTTGATGAGTCGTTGAAACATTGGCTCATTGTCGTTTTCGATTATTTGCCGACATCCCGGCGATGTCTTGCCAATGAGCAAACGATGAGTCGTTGAAACATTGGCTCATTGTCGTTGTCGATGATATGCCGACATCTCGGCGATGTCTTGCCAATGAGCAAACGCTTCCTATGCGATGTCTTCTAGACTATAACGGCATTCATCGGCCCGACATCGGTAAGATTTATGTGTGCCGTCTGGGCGATTGATGCACGTTACTGATGCTGTTTACTAGTTAGCCCACAAACTCGGGTGCTGTGCATCGGGAGTTCTCTGCCTCCGCCACGTTCGTTAATTGTGAATAACGGGACACCTCGGCGGACATATTACAGACAAGTCCTAAATTATGCGATAACGAACGTCAAAAAGTCTAATTGCTCCTTTTTGAAACGGACTGTCAGAAAAGACTATGCACCCAGGGCCAACCGTAATTTAATCCGACCTGAACAAAATCACGTCATGAGCTGGCTATTAAAGGGGTGGTTCAGGATTTTGGACATAAGACCTCATTTCCAAGTAAGCAAGTGTGATATTCATCAGTGGAGACCGTTTTCAACACGTTTCATCCAGTCCTTGTAATTGCAGAGTTCGCAGGTGCTAGGCTAGCGCAAGTCAACGGTATGTGCTAGCCTGCCACTAAAGATAGTCTTACCCACTCCAAAGTACACCCGAGGCAAATTCCAGACAATCGATGTAAATGTCTGTGTTGATAGAATAGTGTAAGAAATACAACTACCCTCGCATCGCGTTGCAATAGTTATACTTTGGTCCCTGAAGTTGGTAGTAGTCATTTTGCATCTCAGCAGCGGACTGATATTACCAAGGCTACTACTAAGTATCCCCATTGGAGTGCGCTTTACTGTTTACTTTTCGGCGCAGTACTACTAACCGGAGCAAGTATAATTCCGTCGTGGTAAGAAACTAGTCCCTCAAAATGTAATGCGATCGTTGAAATGCAAGGATAGAATAACGTTAGAAATAACAGTATCAATACAGACATTTACATCGATAGTCTGGCGTTATAATTTATTTGCCTCGGGTGTACTGTGGAGTGGGTAAGACTGTTTTTAGTGGCAGGCTAGCACATACCGTTGACTTGCGCTAGCCTAGCACCTGCGAACTCTGCAATTAGAAGGACTGGATGAAACGTGTTGGAAACGGTCTCCACTGATAAATATCACACTTGCTTACTTGGAAATGAGGTCTTATGTCCAAAATCCTGAACCACCCCTTTAACGTGCCTTTTAGGCTCTCAAAAGTGTAGCTTATAGCCTACACATGGACACAAATTGCATGCTTAAATAGCCTAAGAACTATTTTAAAACTGTTTTGTTAAACTATTCAACCTTAACACTTGCCATCACGCATGCACCTCTTCCTCTCCCTCTCCTTCTCTCGTGCACTCACACACACGAGGGCATAGCATCCTCTTTGTGACCGGTCCCTTAACAAGCACATAGCCCATTGTGCAGGCCTACTCTATGAAAATAATTGCTATCACTCAGCTCTTGGATTAACATGATACACAGGATTTACACTTGCAAAGTGATGCAAGTTGATAGACAATTGTGTATCAAAAGAAGAAAGAAAAGTTAAATGATTTTTAATAAAATTTTTGCAGCATATAGCCTTTACTATCTACCCCCCCTTTTGACAACTGACATATCGGTTTTACATATCGGTTATTGGCCTCCTGTTTTGGTAATAATTGATATCGGTATCGGCCCTGAAAAAAACATATCGGTCGATCCCTATTTTAGAGGGGATATTCGAACGTCATTTTTGAGCAATTTTGACACCCCTAGTCCACTGTAGGCTACGCCAATCGTCTATTAACACCTTCCACCTAACCCCGGTGAGTGGGGGTCGCTATAAGGCGTGTGAAATAGCACCATTGAGTAGCCTATGCGAAATAGCCTTAAAATCGTTCCGGTGTTGTGTGCCTTCTGGTTTCTCCACCTACTGGTTTCCTTGCGCGTGCATGCGCTGCAGCAGTTGTCAGACATTCACAAACAAGTTGTTTTAGGCGGTTTGAAGTCGCTTTTCATACGCCATGAGCGCTCGGCTACATTACAGCCACTCGGACAAAAGACATGTAAATAATATATGTTTTGAAAACTAGCATTAAACTGGATTCGATCCCGCAAAAGCAACACACCATCCTGATTCCCTACTCTTTGAGCCAACTAATATGTTACGCGAATCAATTAACTATTGTAGGCTACCATTAATTAATAACGTAGGCAACACCCAGGTAACATGTTGTCCAGGCTATCTGAAACAAGGGGTTGCCTCTCATCTACAACAACTGGTTACCTTGGGCTGCTACAGTCGTCAGTGCACTGTGCACAGTAGGCCTATGCTACTCTTTGTGGTTGATCAACTAAAAATAAAAGATGTATTTGGTGATGACGTTATTGTAGGCCTAGTAGACCTAAAATCTGAGAAAATAAATGGTACGAGAAACGATCTACATAGCGCACCAGACCGCAATGTCTTCAAGGGTTGAATGAAGGGAGCTTGCAAAAATGTGTGTATTTTTCAAGTCAATAAACATTCTTAATTTTCGAATGTCTTTGTCAGGGAACATCTGACTTTTAAAAACCATAGGCCTGGTAGTCGCTCAGACAAGGAGTTATAAGATAAAGGCAATACCATTTGTGTCACCTAATGCAGTTCAGTGAATTAGCAAGATACCATCAGAAGGCAACAATCATAAAGCACAGTGTGCAGTGCGCGCGCGCGCTCTCTCCCCTGCGCATAAAGCTGTCTGCGTGTTGTAGGCTAGATTTGCGTGAGTTCTTTCTATCTGCTTTACTTTTGTGAGTTGCGACCACCTAGGCTATGTTATAGACGTTCTATGAGGTACCAGTGTTTAGCTGTGTCACAAAACAATAAGCTTTGTCAGACTACTTTTAAAATGATATTCAGGGCTATATACATTTTAAACATTTGGGGCTGAAGACCCGACAAAGCCTTGTGTTAATTCTTCAGGTGGGAAGTGTCAGGAATTTTCATACGAGAGACGCTCTCATTGGTGGTTAGTATGAAGTAGGGAATTGACAGCAACATATCCAATCACATTATGAGAGATGCTGAATTTAACATAAACTGCGATGTTTGATTTTAAATGAATGTAAATTTAGCCGGGACTGTAAGCTGGCACACGTGGGTGCCCGAGAGACGGAGCACCCAAGGTATCGGCGCCTATAACAAGCGTATCTCGCGGTTGCATCGATTACAAGCAAACATGCAATGTGAACGTCTGGGATTGGGGAGAGCACTAAAGGCTCTTCTGAATAAGCACGAAGTCAAGCCTTTAAATGAAAAACACTCTTTAATAATCAAAGAAATAAACGCTAATGAAGTAAACTTGTGACCATCAAAAATAGTTTATCGCCTGTAACTCCGTGATAACAGGACGTAACAGGAAGGCATTTGGCTGAGCAACGGAGGTTAATATGCTCTATATTTTGTCCAAATGTCTATCATCGTTGCACTAGGAGAAAACCAGAATGTTTAATTTGTCCTGCGTTTCTTCTACGGCTGCAAACGGGATTCACAGGGCAGGCATATTTCTGGCTATTAAATTATTTCTAAACCAGTCTGCTAAAGTCTGTAGTGAAGTCTGTGTAGGGTTTTCCAGCTCCATTTCTTTTACGAGACACCCTGCTCACTTGAGACCTCTGCCGGTTGTTGCAGCGTCGTTGCAGCGTCACTGGAAAAATACAAATTAAAGTTGCGTGATACCGCGTGATCCCGCGCGCGGACCGCGAGGGAAGCTGGCCAAGTCGAAGCACTGCCCACTGTAGCTCGCTAGGTAGCACTACGAGAACCATTGATAGAAAACAATGCAATTTACCTCAACGTGTTTGTGAAGGTTAGATGTAGAGGGTTTAAGGCTGATATTATTGTAAGCTTAGGGTGACACAATAAGAATTTCATTATACGGTTGTCTCCCTTCCTTTGAGAGACTCTCTGCACTACTCTCCAAACTAAAAAATCATGGATTTGATCAACTGGTCTCTCAATGCAATTGACACCATCTTCTCGACGAGAAGCTTGGGTTCGGGGGAACCTGACTGCCCTGCCGGAACATTCGCAGCGGGCTAATTGATGGACGCGTGGGAGAAGTGGCGGGTCGCGTACCTGGCGGCTCTTTTCGTGGAGGACATTGAAGATATCTACCTATTTGGAACCATGATAACAGGTATTTTGCTGATTGGATTAGGCATTGCCCTGGTTTATCGAGGAATTCAGAAAATGGTGACAGCTGTTCAAAGCCACATAAGGCTGCCCGTCATGATCGAAGCAGTGGGCAGAGCGGTCAACACTCAGACTGGGACTATTAACCGCAATATGGATTACATCATAGAGAAGAACCGCAATATGGATAACATCACGGAGAAGCTCACGGCTTTGCAAAGGCAATTTGATCGATTCGGGGACCAGAATGGACTAAGAGAGTAATCGTGTAAATTGGAAGCGGCTACTCGCCCTAAAACCAAACAATCCCTATCTTATCTACTTTCGGCCCCCCCTCAACCAGCACTGGCCTTGGCCAAGGCCGCGGCTGGAACAACAACTCCCCTGGAAGAACACTGCAGTGAGACGCTCTTGCATTCCTTCCCGCACTCCACACAGACACCTGCTAATTGTTGACTGTCTGGGGCCTGATCAAGGTTGTCTCCACGGCACCTTGATGTGTTATCGCTATGACTATCCTGCGGACTGAGGCACCAAGATTATGGTGCCAGGCGAAGTGACTCTCCAGGCCTACACTTACACGAACTCATACGCTCACACATACAGATATGCAATCACCTCCCCTCCCCCCATCCCCCCCGCCTTCGCCGCTTTGTACCCCCAGTCTGACAAGCGGGTCTGTGACCAGCGTCGACAATGGCTGCAGGACCGGATGGCTGCTTGCCTGTGCTGGTTACACCCCACACCCCCTCCCCTGTGGCAAGTCTTGTGATTTCATGTTGTAAAGTGTACTGTTTATGTGCTTATGTTGCTGAGGTGTTTTTTTCCTGTCCCCACACTGTTCTTCCTACATAGTCTGGGGTTTGTGTTTTTCTCCTCCTCTCTTTAGCGCCACCTACTGAATGCCATCACAGTAAAATGTAAAGTAGCAGAAAGTAATCTGAATGAACACCCTGAAACTTCTTAGGTTAGTAGATATTATGATTGTGATAATATCTAGACACACAATCTGCCTGCTTTCCTGGCGCCACCACCTGGCCAAGCAGGAAATGTGCCAGAAATGGGCAATACCTTAACTGATTGATCTGAAACTTTACTGAAATATGGATATCATTATTGTGATGATATTCACATGTGTAATTTCCATGCCTAACATAGTGCCACCATCTAGCCTACTAGGAAGTGTATCAGAAATGTTCCTTGCTTAAAATGAATGGTCTGAAATTTCTCATGTTAATATATATTATGATTATGATGACACCCAATGGGCCTGCCTTGCATTGCGCCCCCACCTGGCCAAGCAAGTAAATGTGATAGAAAATAACATGCAAAAACAAATAGCACACGTATCAAATATGTACATTTCACAAACGCACCACTGTCTCCCCTGTCTTGTCCAATCCTGTCTCTGTTCCAGTCACCATGCCTGTCTCTGTTCCAGTCACCGTGCCTGTCTCTGTCCCAGTCACCATGCCTGTCTCTGTCCCAGTCACCGTGCCTGTCTCTGTCCCAGTCACCGTGCCTGTCTCTGTCCCAGTCACCATGCCTGTCTCTGTTCCAGTCACTGTGCCCATTACTGTCCCTGTCTGTGTCTCTGTTCCCAGTCCCATCCCCAGTCACTGTCCCCGTTACAATCCCAGTCACCATCCCAGTCACTGTCTTCGTTCCTGTTCCTTCCCCTGCCCCTAAGTCTGAGTCTATTGTGTCTGAGTCTGTCGTGTCTGAGTTTGTCGTCCTGGCCGACTCTGTCCAGACTTTGTCTGCTTGTGCCATGCCAGAGCCTGCCTGCCAGTTCCTACCTGTCCGTTTCTATTGGTCTGTGTATTTCTACTCCCCTGTTCCTCTGTCTTTTGTCAGTTTGTCTCTCTGTTAGTCCTGTCTGAATCCTGTTGTTTGTAAGTAAGTGAATTAGCAAGGTACTACCAGAAGCCAACAACCACATTAGAGCTGTGCGTGCTTTCTCTCCCATGCAATTGAAAACGGTGTGCGTATTGTACATATCCTTGAGTACTTTCTATCTGAATGCCAATAGAAATATATATTCCTATTTGTGAAGAATCTGGCAATATACAAATAATGATGGTGGCTCAATGGCTTAGCAAAAATATGACAAAAATATAGCCTATATACTGACAAATATTTTATTCATGCTAAATAATGTGCTTGCTGCCAAGGAACTAGTTTCCACTTTAGAATGGGAGCCAATCTCCCAGTTATTAAGTGCTATTTCACACAGCAACCTGGGCAGTGAAATGCAGCAATGAGGTTGAGCCATACACTTGCTTATTCTACAACTGTTCTACTATTTGGGATTTATTCAGACAGTATACAAGTAGGTTATGCATATTCTATTTTGGTACTTACTACTAATTAGTATGTAGAGATCAAGGCTTACAAGGTCATTATTAAGATTATATCAATAATAAAGGCCTAATTCGTCATGAACAAGAAATTTGTGAATACACACCTAACAAATGGTTAATGTTGCCTAACATGCCTTACAAGTCACTAATACAGGTATTAATTAGGTATGTATTGGTGGCTAACATGTGAACCTTAAAATAAAGTGTTACCAATAATTTTATTCACTGAAGCATTGGAGGAAGAATGTGCCTTATACTCCTGTGACCTGAAGTAAGCTATGCTTGCACATGTGAAGATGTTAAGTAGCCAAAGGCACAGTTGATCTGTGCATCCCATGACCGATGTTTGATTCTTTGATACGGAAAGAAAGTTCATTATTTTGGGTTGCTATTACATTAGAATTTCAGCCCAAAGTTTGGAGACCATGTAGAAATGTGCTGCAATATCAATACTGAATTACTCAGGAATGGCCTACTGTAGAGGACCGCTTTATATCCTCATCTTCGTTAAAGAAGCCCTATGCAACAATTTTAGCAAAAATGACCTAAATTATGCAGGTTGAGAGTCGTTCTGATGGTTCTACAACAGTTTTTGGGTTGTTTGGTGGGTGCCTCGTCTCCCCCTAGTGCTTCTCCACGGAAAAAAACTAATATGCAACTTTCTGGTCGCGGTCCGAACACATCCGGATGTGACTCAGCGGAAGTATCCAATCGCGCCTCGAAAATGTAGTCAGATTGTAGTTTCTAAGAAGACTGCAAAACGGACTCCGACTTGGCTTTGTTGCTGTTGAAATTGTAAGTAGCCTACCCTTGGGTGAACTTCGTGGTTTGATAGTCTCTTGAACAATGTGTTTGCTCGACCGTTTTATTGTGAGCCCTGTATGTGTTTAGCTTGGTTTCTTGATGGTGTAAGGCCCGTCTTTTGCCCAAACCTTATGCATTTCTAAAGAATGCCTTTTTGCATTCAATTTACATGTGTGGATGCCTGTGTTTGATCTGTATTGTCTTAGCTGGCCATGGCCAAAGATCCCCAACACCCGCTCATGCATAAAGTGTGACCATTTGTTCCTTGTTCTGGCCCCACTACTGAGAGATAGCTCAGTCCTGGGCCTACTTGATATCTTTTGGTGAGATAGGCCAACCTCATTATCATACAGTATTGCTCTGTAAATATGTGTTGTGAATAATACATTCATGTTTGGTCTTGAATTAATACTTGTAATGTGGGCAACAGTCTGATTATGGTTTTGGTACAATTGAATGTATCTGTGTATAGTTGTAGATTAAGAATTAAACTGTAGCATAAAGTTGTGATATCCACCTGGGCCACACCCATCCACCTCAGACAACAAAGGCTCTGATGAGTCGGGGGTGGCCCAAGTGAATGATAAAAGTGGAGGCTCTGGTCCTCCAGGCTCTTCTCTTCTTCTGTCTTCTTTCCCATCTTGGGGTTTCTTTTCCCATCTTCTCCTCTTTTCCATCTTGGACCTCTTCTCTGGGTCTCTCTCTTTTCCCCCTTTCTCTCTCTCCCTCTTTCTCTCTCCCCCTTTCCTATCTCTGGGTTTGTATTGTTTTATCTGGTGTATCAGTTATCTCTAACTTGTCAAGTTTACCTCTGTGAATTGGTTAAGTTTCCTTTATTAACATTTGCTTCTATGTTACAGTAGACTATGTACGTTTACTTGTACATTCAACTGAAGTGATATTGGTTACATTTACCTTTAAGACTTAATGCCTATTAAATTGTTCATTTGCCTACCAATAGTATATCTTCAATTCCCGTAGTGTGCCATGCCATTCTCCTCCATAGCTGAGAGACTAGTTACTTGGTAATTGATTGGTGATACAAATTATTAATCAAATGGAGTCAGATTAACGAGTATGTAATAATATCATTACCATTTAACTCTTCACCCTACTTGTCCACACTAGCTCCTTTAAATGATGATATAGCTCGACGTCTCTATGTTTCCGAGGCTATATATATATATCATTTCTGAAGGCGTTCTTCTTACAGATGGCTAACTCGCTAGCTAGTGGGGGTTTAGCGTAGCAGTCACTTGCTACCGAAGCTGCAGGGGGAGCTATGTCGTGAAAAATGGAAGCCCAAATCAGGCGAAAACCCAGTAACAGCGAAGGAATAACCAGACCTGGATAGGGCTTCTTTAAGGTCTAATATATGGTTTGCCATGTGATGAGTGAGGAGTTTGTGAGATATTCCACCGAGAGTAATGGGTGTGGAGATGGACACAGAGGTGTGTGCAGAATATGATTACATTTCATGTAGATTGAACTTTACAGCAGTATATCGATAATAGGGTTGGGTATCGTTTGGGTTTCGGTGCTAAATCAATACTTTTAAAACGGTGCCGAAACGGTGCCTGAACCGGTACTTAGTTTTTAAAATGTTTTAACTCATTGAGTGCCAAAAACGTAATATTACGTTTTTCCTTTCCATGCGTTGAGTGCCAAAAACGTAATATTAAGTTTTTAGCTTTTTTTTTAAATTACGAAACTAGACACTCTAATACACCTTATATGTGATTTTGGGAACTCTGATTAATGGAAATGAAATATATGACGATCGTGAAACTCATGAAAACGCACAATCTGGACATTTTATCTGGACATTTTATCATAACTCGGTTGCCGCTTTGGGTCGAATCAGTGACGCATGCACGTCAGGTCAAAACCAGGCCATTTTCGTGGGTCTATTACTAGGTGGCTGTCTCGCCAGATCTTGCTGATCACTTCCCAGAATGTTTACACAAGTAAGTAACAGGCAACACTTCATATTTCATGAAAGACGATCTCTTTTTTTATTGATAAGACAAATTTGAGCATGAAATTGAACTGTTATATTCAATTTACTATCAATATCTCATTGCTCCTACGAATAATACATTTAAATGTTAAAACAAAGAGCTTGCCATGCATACACACACAATGGTAAGCTCTGCTTTCAAGTTTACCCAGTGTAGCCTGTTTGCCATTAGGCAGCGTTTCTCAAACTGTGGGTCGCGACCATAGACAGTAAAAGAAATGGACGAACAGACTCCGTCGTTCTCAATGGGAGGGCACTGAGTCATTTTTCAGTTGGTCCCCCCAGTACTGCGCAGACTCGCACTTAACTTCGTGACGTTAGCCATCGAACTGAATCTTGTAACTCATATGATAGATACACAGAAATGCTTCTCACACTTCCTTCGCCTTCAAAGTCATCAAAGTTAAACATTTATTTATGTATTATTATTAATATGATATCAAGTCGTTTAATGTTGAAACTACCACACATGATCATCTTCAAAAACAGTCATGGTAAAACAAAACAAAAAAGTTATAGCTTCTCAATCCAATCTCAAAACCTCTGAAGTGATTATCGTTAGACTACCTAACGGTAAAACTACTGTTTTTCATTAGGTTTACTTGCCTCTATGCTTTACCTTAACATACAATGCTATTGTAGGCTACATAGCTTTGTTCACGAGTTTCCGTGCTGGCTGGACTACGCTTCTTATCCAAACAATACGGTTATCTCCCTTCAGTGCGTTAGCTTCCCTTCAACCGGACATGCTAAACAATCTTCTTATGGGAACCTAACGTTACGTACGAGGTAGTCGAGTCTTGTTTTGCCTTTTATTGTGTATGTAGATAACACAGAAGCTAAAATATCGGCACATGATATATGTTATATGAAGTTATGGGAGTTCAAAAAAATCCTAAATGAATGGGCGTTCTATGGGGTTAGCAGAGAGTTGATAACCACCACTACATCGATGCTTCTACTTCCGGGAATTCGCCTGCCCCCTTGGTCGCGACCCACTACTGGGTCGCGGAGACATGCCAGGTGGGGCGCGAACTGGCTGAAAACAGGAGTTTTTTATTTCTTTTTTTATCTGTAGCCTAGGCCTGGACGCACTGAGTTATTCATAGGGAAGCATTCGTGTCAAGGTAGCTTAGTCCCGATCTGAATGAGATTTTGAACAAGGTTGTGAGAGTGGTGAATATCATCCAGATCAGTGGCGGAGCTAGGGTGTGGCTTAGGGGGCTTAAGCCCCGAATCTTTTTTCAAAAGCCCCGAATCTTTTTTTAGTGTTTTAAATTCCCGGCAATTCTTATTTCCAATATAACTTCCCCTCGGTTTCTCTATAAATGTCACAAATGCTCTATTACTGAGGAAATATCTCCCTTATTTTCAAAGCCCAATTTGAAAAATAATTTGACTTGCTACACGATCTATGCCAGGTCTCTGGGCTATCCGCTATGGTGATTTCAATGGTTAGATTGATTTGTTTAGATCCAGTGAAAATGCTGCCTTGACAACGCTACGTCATGGCTTCGGTGTTCCAAAAAGCCTCTGTCAGAAGTCTGTCACTTTTACAGTCTGTGATAAAACACTTTGTGTACATGTTGTTGAAACGTTTTGGATATTAGAAAGTTTTTCAAAAGACCACCCAGCTCCGTTCAAGCAACAGCATCGCCCAGTGAACTGACGGATAGTGTTGTTTCAGGTTGGTGATTTCACGTTAAGAGCTTTCAGTCAGTTAGACAGGCTAACGTTAGGCTACTTGGCTAGCTCCCTAGCACTAAATGCTTAACGTTAACGTTAAATGTCCTCGTTCGTCGGCGGTAAAGGCAAATTCCGTACTCTCATAGGCTAGCTAAGCCTACTGCAGAATAAGAAATTCCAGCTCCCAAAACAAAGTGATCCTCGTCTTGTAATAAATTAGGCTACACTGTTTTGAAATGTCAGAAAAACCCATTAACAGTTATCTGCCCATGTCAACTTTTCAGTGTCATGTTGCACAAAAGAATGTTAACTGTTAGCCTACCTTAAAACCTTGTTGATATCCTATCCACCACCACAGATCTTATAATCCAAGAGTCCACATAAATATAAAAGTCATGTTATGTTGTTTTGGCTGCCTAACTAATTATATATTGAGAGGAAAGGGCCCTTTCCATAAGTGTGTTAATCAAGCACCATGCAGTCTGCATTCATAATCTAGGTGCTTGATTTTATGCACCTGTGTAAAGGGACCTGATGAAACCTATGAATAATCTTGCTAAATTACAAAATTAATATAATTTAGAAACGCCTATGTCAAGATGATAATGCATTCCTTCTAAAATACCTTTGTATCATGATGACTGGCCATACTGTAAAATATATCATAATATTATGTATATTATAGTATAAGATATTCTATATATTTGTCACACAGATGAGATCAGGGAAGAGGAAGAAGGAGAATAGCAATAATAAACAATAATGTCATATCAAACAATAGACTAATGAAAATAAACAAATACTATAATATACAAACCATAAGAAACGCTTAATTAAGTACATGCTAAACAGATATGAACAGATATTGCCTCTTGAAAGACCCAAAACTATAATTTTACACAGTGTAGTGCCAGTCAGATACCTTGAATCTGTTAAAAAATGTGAAACTAACATTCAAGTCTCAATGTGTCCAAATTCACTAGAAGTCATTATTATGACCGCCGCGCAGCAAAGCGGCGGTCATATAGGTTTAGTCAGATTTATTTATTTTTTTTTCTTTTTCGCATGTCCAAATTTCCGTCAATGATTCCCGGGACACTGAAAGACCGGGGTAGACGAAACTTGGTGGGCATGTAACCCCATATGGATAGCATGGAACCATCGTTTTTCGTTTTGATCTGTAGCCCCCCCGCTGGACTGCACCCCCTGAAAGGAGGGTAGGGCAGACACAGTTTTCTGTGAATATCTCGAGAACCGTAAGGTTTAGGAGGACCATTTTTTTTTTGTATGTTGATCTCAAGGGGCCATGTCAACCCATTCCATAACCACTCATTTCATGTATAGCGCCACCTAGTTAAACACAAAAAAGTAAAAATGAGGTGTTGTAATCGCAGGTATCTGTGACTCAACATAGTCAAAACTGCACGAAATTGGAAGTGTAGGATCATTATGACACCCTCTGAATGCACGCCAAGTTTCGTGGAATTCCGTTCATGGGGGGCCACACAATAAATTCATTTATGTTACTATACACCAACTGGCCTGTAGGTGGCCGGAGACAGTTTTCTGTGAATATCTCGAGAACCGTAGGGCCTAGGAGGTCCACCTTTTTTTTGTATGTTGATCTGAAGGGGCCATGTCAACCAATCCCATTACCACTTATTTCATGTATAGCGCCACCTAGTTAAAAATTAAAAAGCAAAAAGGTTAGGTGTTAGGTGTTTTCATCACAATATCTCTGGCTGACATGGTCAAAACTGCATGAAATTGAAAGTGTAGGATCATTATGACACCCTCCGAATGCATGCCAAGTTTTATGTACTTTCGTTCATGGGGGGCCTTACAATAAAACAATTTATGTGTACATTTAGTGACGTACACCAACAAGGATTCCCGGGACACTGAAAGACCAGGGTACACAAAACTTGGTGGGCATGTACCCCCACATGGATAGCATGGAACTGTCATTTTTCGTTTTGATCTGTAGCCCCCCCGCTGGACTGGACCCCCCGAAAGGAGGGTAGGCCAGACACAGTTCTCTGTGAATATCTTGAGAACTGTAGGGCCTAGGATGACCATTTTCCGTATATTTGCCTCCAGGGGTCATGTTAACCCAGTTCATGTGCACACATGTGCACAAACAGATACACACACACACACACACACATTCACAGTAATCATACGTATGACCAGGGCCGGCCCGAGGCATAAGCGAACTAAGCGGCTGCTTGGGGCCTCCTGGCCACCAGGGGGCCCCCAATCGAGTTTCTTTTTTTTTTTTTACATAATAAATAACGTAAACAAGTGACATCAATGAATGAAATGAAACAATTATCATTCAAATCAAGAAAATTATGATTTCATGATCAATATGCCTGCCTACTGCTACTGTGTCTGCCAGCCTTTGAGTCACGCGCATAAAGTAGACACCTCGGGTGCATATACAATTCGTGCAGACACTGCATCAAGTTCAACAATCGGAAGAGACGGTAATGTTAAGACAAGTCACAAAAAAGGACGTATCCCTCTGGTGCCGAAAACAGAACGAAGAAAATGACAGAGGAGGAGAAAAACGAGCAAGATACAGGTATGTTTTGCATGATTATTTACAGTATGTTTTGTGCTTGAGGTAGCTAGCTAGCTGTCATGATCTAATATAAGCCATCACCAGAGCTAAATCTCCGCCATCAACAGAGAAATGTCTCCCATTAATATATATTTATCTAGATGTATTTCAGATGTCAAGGATATTGGGATTGTTTTGGATGTTCAATCAAGCATGTACCCTAGCTCTAGGTGGGCTTATTATGTTGTAAATTAAAGTTAGCTAGCTGACTGAAGTGGACATTAGCACTACAGTAGCTACATGAAAACGTAGCTGAAGGAAAATTTACCACAGAGGGATTGTTTCTGATTTCGCACCTGAAAGTGTTGATAGTTTATTACTGCTCTATAATATGTGACATAGTGGTAAGTCTGATAGCAACAACAGACTAAGCCCAGGCTCCCAGTCCCAACCCAACCCACTGACTAGCGCGACTCTGGGCATCGGTAACGTTCCAGCTTCATAGGCAAAGATGGAACAGTACGTGCGCTCTGCTCTAAGATCTTTGGAGAGAGATGGTAGTGTTTGAGAAAATATACCATGTTGGGTGGGGAGACTTCTGTGACGAAAATAAACTTACATTTGATTAAGATAGTGGCAAGTGATGTAGCGGTGCTACCCTAATATTTAGGCTGCAGTAGATCACCATGTTAAGCGTTCACCATACTGCAATTAAGTATACTCTTTTGATTATGCCTCATTTGCCAATAGAATATGAATTGTTACATGTGGAATTGCTTGTTATTTGAGTGTAAGTAATGATAGCAAAATAAACTCATTCTGCTCGATCAACTATGCACTTATGCAATATTTTTTTTTTTCAGAGACACTGTTGAAGTCCTTTGGAGCACATCTCTACCTCTACCTAACTCTACCAGAAGGTGAGGTTTTCTTGATGGCAAATGGTTACATAGCCTGTTAATATGACATGACACATTTAACATCGTTTTTTTTTATTTATTTATGTATTTATTTAATCATTGCAGGTTCGTCCACTGCAGAGTTGCAGATGCCTAAAAACCAGGAACGAAGTAGGAATAATTATCTATTTTTTGGGACATTTTATTTTTGATTATTAATGTTTGTCTATTTTGTTTTTATTTTGTAGTTGAAAATTGCTCATTTAATGCACATTTGCGGATTTGTTCAGCAAATCTGTTGAAAAACAAGTCATTAAACTGATGTACTTGTTTACAACAAATACAAATGCTGTTGTATTTTGTTATTTGTCAATTCAACTTCAGTAAACCACCCTTAGTGCTTCACTTTGAATATGAATGTTTCAAATAAATCTGTGATTTTAGTACCCTCTAAGATTAAAAGGTGACAGGGTTGGTGTAAATAACAACTATATTAATACATTGGTTTACCAAGCACATGGGGCCAGAAGTCTAGATTGGAGCCCCAAAACATTTTTGGCATGTGAGCAAGGATGGATTACTGAATGAGCCTACCGAGCCCAAGAGGTCAAGGGACCCTGAACCCCAAGTAGTTGTGTGAATTCACTACCAATAAGTCAAAAAGCAAAAGGCTATGAATCTGAACAAATTTAGGTACTGCCCTTCTCCAGCTGACCATCCCAAAAATGCACCAGAATACAGGAAATCACATCTAACCCCCCCCCCCCCCCCCACACACACACACACACACACACACACACACACACACACACACACACACGTTTGTACCCACATTTGCACAAACAGGGTAGGGGGAGAGGGTCCTTATGCATCTGTGTCCAGGGGGACAGTAGTTCATAATCAGTCGCTGTATTAATACATAACCTCACTGTATTAATTTATAATATGACATTATAGTGTGAAGTTGTCAATTATCGCCAAGCACAGGTGACTGCGTTATGGGAGGGGGCCCCCAAATCAAATTCTGCTTAGGGCCCCCAAAAGGCTTGGGCCAGCACTGTGTATGACACATACTCACACAGTAGACAAATGTACGCTTCCATGCACAGGCACATACGCAGGCACGCACACACACACACACACACACACACACACACACACACACACACACACACACACACACACACACACACACACACACACACACACACACACATAACATAATCATAACACAAACAATCAAGAATTTCTCATAATTATGAACAGGCAAGATGGAGGTGGGGTTGTATAAAATGAATTTTACATGTGAAATCTATGAACTAATCATGTTTTGGTACTTGTTGTCTAGCAGATACCAGTGAGAATTGAGTGTGGATAATGCAATTTAGTGAGACAGTTAGAATCATATAGGCCTTTCAGCGTGATTTCTTTTTGTGGAAAAAATGTGCTGGACTGGGCGGCGGTCATATTTTGTACCGCTCTGCGGTACATCTAGTTTAAGGGGTTATTTAAAAAAAAAAAAAAATGGGCTAAGCCCCGAATGTTTACAATGTCTGGCTCCGCCCCTGATCCAGACCCAGCCCTTAAAAGCGCGTCTGTTCCCCAAACTTTGCAAGGAGATGGGAGCTGACCACACAGCTGCTGTAGCCTACTGTTTCACAGCGAGGCAAGGTGGCTTTCCCGAGGTAAAGTGCTCTCACGCGTGTTTGAGCTCTGTGTCACCTCTTCTTGGAGGAAGAGCGCATACGAATCTTGTTACCAGTACCCCCCACTACCCATAACCCAAAATGTGGGGTACTGCACCCAAAGGTGGCGCTCTTGTCAAAAACGCTTATTTCTCCTTACCAGATTTAGACTCAAAATTCTTTCATCATATTAATATCTACATTCAGATGCATCTTTTTCACCCTGGTCTTATGCTCTAAAAATGTTTACTTTTGCCACAATTTCAGAGAAAAGCCAAACATCATAAAAGGTTTCACAGGCTTCAAAAATTATCAAATCTTCACCAAAATTCTCACAGACAATGTTTAGACAAAGCCTCACAAAAGTTATCAAAATAATTTGGATATGTTGTTCCATTTCAGAGATATAGGCCAATAAAGTTCGACCACTCAGCCCATTTATCCTAGATCACCTATATGAGTATTTTTTTTTCTTGGATAACAACCATACAACCATCATTAGGTGGATACCATTAACAGTGCACATTTTCAGATCTGTACTCTTTTTTATAAAGCCCTTAATTCTATTGTCAAATGTATGCTAGGAATTTTCTTGATGTTGTGTGTTTGCCAACACACATTTTCACCATGTGAATGTGACGGCAAAATATGTAGGATTGTCAGTGGCTCAGTGGGATAATGCCTAGTGCTGGTGTTTGTTAGGTTGAGAGTTCAAATCCCCGGTAGTGCTTTAGGCTCTAGATCGAATACTATTGGTTATTGAAGATTCACACCATTGAACAGCACCTGAATGACATCAGGCAATCAACATACACAGTCATTAGTTGCCAAGAATCAGAATGCTGAGACACTCTGACATTTAGGGGAACTTCTTTGTTTACTATTTTTCCTTCATCATTAAGTCTATCATATTTATATTTCATCCATTAGTGTTCTTCTCTACAAATGTCTAATTGCCCCAGAATTTTAACAAGTTTTCAGGTGTACTCTTTCAGGAAAGTCCTTCATTTTATTGTCAAATGTATGCTTGGAGTTTTTCTTGTGTGTTTACCAACACACATTTTCACCATGTGAATGTGACTGCCTATTATCTAGGATTGGCAGTGGCTCAGTGGGATAATGCCAAGTGCTGGTGTTTGTTAGGTTGAGAGTTCAAATCCCTGGTAGAACTTTAGGCTCATGGTCGAATGCTATTGGTTATTGAAGATTCACACAATTGAACAGCACCTGAATGACATCATGCAATCAACATACACAGTCATTAGTTGCCAAGAATCAGAATGCTGAGCCACTCTGACATTTAGGGGAACTTCTTTGTTTACTATTTTTCCTTCATCATTAAGTCTATCATATTTATATTTCATCCATTATTGTTCTTCTCTACAAATGTCTAATTGCCCCAGAATTTCAACAAGTTTTCAGGTGTACTCTTTCAGGAAAGTCCTTCATTTTATTGTCAAATGTATGCTTGGAGTTTTTCTTGTGTATTTACCAACACACATTTTCACCATGTGAATGTGACTGCCCAATGTGTATGATTGTCAGTGGCTCAGTGGGCTAATGCCTTGTACTGATGTTTCTTAGGTTGAGTGTTCAAATCCCCGTTAGATCTTTAGGATTTGTCATTTAAGATTCACACCATTGAACAGCATCTGAATGACATCAGCCAATCAACATTCACACTCATCAGTTGCCAAGAATCAGAATGCCGGGACTCTCTATTACATTTAGGGGAACTTCTTTGTTTACTATTTTTCCTTCATCATTACGCCTATCATATTTATATTTCATCCATTAGTGTTCATCTCTACAAATGTCTAATTGCCCCAGAATTTCTTCTTTCTTTTAGGAAAGCCCTTCATTTTATTGTTGAATGTATGCTTGGAGTTTTTCTTGTTGTGTGTTTACCAATACACATTTTCACCATGTGAATGTGACTGGCTAATATGTAGGATTGACAGTGTCTCAGTGGGATAATGTCTTGTACTGGTGATCCTTAGGTTGAGAGTTCAAATCCCGTTTGAAGCATTAGTGTTCGAATGCTGTTGGGTTGTTGAGGTTAGCATACTATAATAGAATGCTGTTGGGTTGTGGAGGTTAGCACACTATAACGTTACAGCTACTTGTCAGGACTTGTCGTGCAAGGAAAGTATAACTGTATAATTATAGGCTGTTCATCTTATTGACTCCAACACAGAACCCACCCCCACCCCCCTTCACCTACCACCACAAATACAATTCCATTCTGTGGGAAACACTGCCTTCCATTATTAGACCCTTCATCTTACCCATGACAAATGCATAGTCCTGTAGAATAGAGTATTGTTAGAATACTATTGAGTTGTGGAGATTAGCGCACTAGAATACTACTGTTAGAATACTGTTGGGTTGTGGAGGTTAGCACACTAGAATAGGGTATTGTTAGAATACTATTAGGTTGTGGAGGTTAGCACACTATAATGTTACAGCACAGGGTAATCCTAATTTTATGCATTACATTTATTCCAATCCAACTCAAAAGTTTTGAACAACACAAAGTGAAGGTTTTATCCAGATCAAAACCAAGAATAGATTATGTGATCTAATCCAATTCAGGATCCTTGTTTCCCTTTGAACAACCCATTTTCAAGATTTGATCCAATCCGATAGCCGAAATCCAGTAACTGAAATCCGATAACCGAAATCCAATCACATTTCTTTTGAACAATTGTGCCCAAACAATCAAAGCATATGTAAAACTAAAAAGCTATGCTACCTCATGTTCGTTTTGCTCGGACCCCGTAAATCACCGCTTGCGGTTATATTTTATATTATATCTGCAGCACCAGCTGATTTGAACTCTGCTGAAGAGGACAGAGAACTTGTCGTTATTTCAATAAATGTGACAATTTTAAGCTTGATGCACTTTCTTAGAGCGATGATGGACAGGTGGGGCTCGAAAATGCCCCCTTGATCAAAGTGGGGAATGAAAGAAAAAGTTTGAGAACCACTGCCATCAGGTATGTTAAAACCGCTTGCCATAGAACTGGACAACGGCATTTGCAAGCAAGCTAATCTAACAGGGACTCTACTTTCCAGTCACTTCAGTGTGTTCCCAAATGCTTCAAGAAATTTCATGCCATAACACGCAATAGTTTTGAACATGTTAGGCTACTTGTCGATGTTGAAGTGTTTAGATTTCCAGCGCTAGCCTAGTAGGCATTTTAACAGCAATGGCTATGCGCTAACACCAGTCAGCTGAGTTTAATTAGCGATAACCCACGGAGATGGTTTCGTAGCCTCTTTGACAGCTCAGTGACATAAGGTATGTAACCTACATATTTATGTTTTTGCCAGCTAACTTTTAACATGATCTTCATATTCATTACGATGCTATATGGGCCTCATGCACATGAAAGATTAATATCATGTCATTATGTTGAACACACCGTGAAATAAAGTTTTCACCTTACAACTTTGCTGATAACATTTCAAATAAATGCCAGTTAGCGCATTAGCAAGGATATTGTGTAAGGTACAGGCTACTGTTGATGTTGTTTAATAGCCTTTTGCTTGTGTGTAGTTAGGCCCACTGCTAGATTTTGACAGGAGCTCGCGATATCGCTTTAAAGTTGGGCTCACGCAAGCTGTAAAACACTGTCCCTAATGGGGCGCACCCCTCTGGTTTATACATCCAGTGTTTATGTTAGCTAACTGTATCTGGATGTGTTGCTATCAGAGCAAGACGTTAGAGATGGCGCATGACATGCAGTGATGCCTCGTGTAAAAAAAAAAAAAACGCTATTTAAGCACCGAAATGAAGCACCGAAATCCACGTTGTTATCTGATGCAGTTACTACCGTTTGCGTCAGCACCGGTGCCATATTAGAACCGTGTTTCGGTGCCCAACCCTAATCGATAATATCGATTTCAGATTGAAGATACATTGTTGTTGCATTATGCATGAAGCAGTGTACAGCTATTGCAGTGTAGGCTGCCAATCTTGGAAATTTGTCCTTCATTTAGTTTAACCGAGTGGTGTCAAAATGTGGTGGGGACGAAATGAGTCATGACAAAAAGTAGTTGAATCACATCCCCACCTAAACTGATGCCTATGGCCCCAATAGAGTTATAGGTCTAGTGACATCCCTGCTTTGGAATATTACTCTAATTCATATATACTGACCTTTGTCCATTGAAGGGAAGCCAGTGGGTTTCCTCCATGTGACAGGCAAACTAGTTTTAGTGTAGTCCCAGCTTTGACTGTAGTACTCTCCAGGCCTTCTATCACAGGAGCCTGGGGAGGGACTGTAAAAAGAGAGGGACAGATAAAAAAATGTTATTTCCATTCGTCCGACGGGCTACGGGCATGAGTAAGTGCAGTGCCAAGTCTGACGTTGATTGGATTAGTAATGCAAAGATATCATTAAATATATCGGTAAAAAAGCACACATTGGCTTTCTCCGCTCTACTGTAGCCACTCCCCCTCTCACACAGCACAGCGCAAGAACAGAGACAAAGAGGGTAAGTAGAGTTTTGGCAGCACTGAATCAGGGCAAAGCACGGGTCAAGATGCAAGATGTTTGGATGATTATCATGTCTGTTATCAACAATACATGCCAACAGATACGGGTATGCAGTGGCTAAAAAATGACGTAAAAAGGATGTGCAATAAACGAACACTTCGAATAGCACAGGCTACTTTGGACTTGAGACTTTGAATAAACAAACGACAATTTCGATTACAAGGTCACAAATTGAAACGAGCGATAGGCTAATGGTCCCGAATTTAAGGATGTGTCGGAATGCCACACAGCTAGACAACAAGTAGCAGACAAAGCGACATTTTACTTATGCTACCATAATGTTTATGGGCCTTATATTGGTGATTAAAAACGGATGGTCAGAGGCATAAAGTTTATAGACATTAAAGGGGGAATTCTCCCATGTGCATAAGGGTGCGTAAGTAAAAATAAATGCGTAACTAAGCGCTTTTTAGCCTGCGCAAATTCGTCCCTGCTAGTGCAGCAGATTAGTAAAAAAATCAACATCAACAAACTCCTGAAACCGAGTGACATGATCAACAAACTGTTGCTACCCAACTTCAAACCCACCTCAACTCCAATAACCTCTATGTACCATTTCAATCCGACGTTATTTTTTGTTATTTTTATGTGATCACGGGTTTGCGAGAAATTCAAACAAGAGTAATGGGTGCGCAAGTGAATGCAGAGAAGTATAGACTGTAAATATGATGCATTTTCATGACTTGAAATAGATGAAGCACAACTCCTCCCAATATTTAGTTATAGAAAACATGATGTGAAATCACATATTCTGTCAGAAATATCATTATTGCATTTCAGCAGTTTGTTACTAGGTGAAATGTAATCTGTCTTTATCTTGATGCCAGCCAGGCAATCAGATTTAGGGTAGCTAAACCCATGTGTAATACAATGACTTTTCATAGGCCTACTTAGAAATATTTCGAGTATATTCTGAGGATGCTTCAATAGTTTAGGCTACCTCTTCTTTTGTGTGCATACATGCACAAATCTGTAGTTTTGTGATTTTATTTTTTACATTAATAAAGGTATTTGTATGATTTCGCTCTTGTTTCAGATGGAGGATGACAAGACCTACACAGACCTTCTCGCAAGCCTGAAGAGGTAGCTGACTGCTCATGAGCTTGCGCTCACAATGCTGAAGACCATGAGGGGATGGAGGAAGAAGGTATAGATTTATGTGCCATGCGTAGGATGGTGCAGACTAAAAAACTGTGAAATAGACTTATGTTCTTTTTTACTCACATTGTTGTCCCAGGCATATGTGGTTTTACCAACCGGAAGGAATGGGAGCTTGTGCTTAGTAGGCCATCGTATGCAAACAGTGCAGGGGCATGGGACAAAGACCCCAGAAGAGTTTCACAGGTTTCTGGGATTGATCATTTACATGGGGTTCACTTCCCTCCCTAATATCCATTGCTACTGGGGAACCAAGTCTTGGCAGGGATCAGGGGACATTGACCAAATGATGAATACATATTGTGTACTCCAAAAAACGCAGAATACCAGAAAGCACTTTTCTCCATTGACATTGCCGTTGTCAGTAGTTTCTTGTTATTTCAAGTTTGACAGTGCAATGCAGAATCTGGTGTTGAACCTAGGTTTGGTAGCTACAACCAGAAAGAATTTGGAGGAAATCTATCACAACAGCTGGTAGGCATTTCCGTTGAAATTTCAGCCTCACCTTCAGCTGCTCCAACTACTACTCTGTCGTCTTTCCATCAAGTACATATTCCTGTACAGCAGGAGCTTGTTATAAAACAACGTACATAATAAAACTAAAGTAGCTTGTATGGCCCTGGAGTGTAACGGTAGGCAAATTTGTTTTATTGATAAACAAATTGCTGTCAGATTTGGCATTCTGCAAAAGAGGATGCGTTTAGTAATGAGTCATAGCTCTTCTGTGTTCAACCTTCAGGTTCCCCACCCCACCTTTCCCTATCCTCCTCTGTAAGTGTGTGTGTGTGGGTATGAGTTTGTGTGTATATGTGTGTATGTGTTTATTCTCCACAGGCTTGTTCTAAGTATGTAATCCACGTTCAAATGTTTAGAACACATTGAGTTTTGAGTGATGTTGATTGTATTCCTAGCTTTATAATGAATAATAATAAATTTTATATATGTATATAATTTTCATATTATACTGATTTATATAAGGAAGTTGTATTTGTTGAATCAAATGTATTTTATGTCTCTTTTCCGAAATGGTCTTCAATGAATACAGTATACTTACTTCCTGTATTACTGGTAAGGTACAGTATGTTTTTTTTTAATGTCATTCTTATTGATTAGCATTTGCTTATATACAAATAAATGGTTTATTCTTATAGACCAAATACATCTAAACCATTGTTTCTGACTTGATTATTAGTTTTTATGCATACTTTTATGTTGTTGGTGAGAAAGTGAATGTGAATTCTGTCAACATTCTAAATCCCATTTCCTGCATTTTTTTACACTGATCACTAAAATTATAATAACTTTTGAAAGGTTAATGATATTCCAATACAGTCTTTTTTGTTAAATAGCCCACAACTTGCTGAACATTTCATACACTCTATATTTTTCTCTATCTTGTAGAGAAATATGATGAAAATTCATTTTTATGTGAATGAAATTAAATTTTGACAAATTCCGGATATACATTTGGAGAGGATTTTCAAATACTGTTCATTACTATATCAACATTACCATATGTATTTTACATCATTTCATAGAACTGATCCTTCTGATTACAATGGTATGTATATCCCATTGATGGTATGTATTATACTCAAGAAATAAGGTTTTTTGTGTGAGGAGGTCATCCAGCACCAAAAATGGAATGTTCGGCACGGGCACGAAAGGGTTAAATAGCCCACAACTTGCTGAACATTTCATACACTCTATATTCTTCTCTATATTGTAGAGAAATATGATGAAAATTCATTTTTATGTGATTTGGAGAGGATTTTCAAATACTGTTCATTACTATATCAACATTACCATATGTATTTTACATCATTTCATAGAACTGATCCTTCTGATTACAATGGTATGTATATCCCATTGATGGTATGTATTATACTCAAGAAATAAGGTTTTTTGTGTGAGGAGGTCATCCAGCACCAAAAATGGAATGTTCGGCACGGGCACGAAAGGGTTAAGCAAGCTCAATCAGCATTGAGCAATAGGGATATAATGGGCCATGTGCAGCATGGGTGGGGGGGTCTAGGGGTGGACGCAAGTAAACCCTTGTGGAGCAAGGCTTCTGCAGGAGAAAAGAAGAAAATGGTAGTGGAGGAAATGCATAGACAGGAGGAGACTGTAAGATGTACTAAAGTAGTGTCACAGGCAAAACAAGGGCAGTGGGTGAACTGGGAAGGGGTGGAAAAAAGACGGATTAGATGGAAATATCCCAATAACTTAAGTCAATGGTTTGGTGAGGATGATAAATGCATTAAATGCATAAATTGATAAATTTGTGTGTGGGCAGCCTCTGCCATATCCTATCAGGGTGCAAGGTCAGTCTCACCCAGGGGCGGTATACATGGTGTCACAACCAGGTATTGAAATGTTTGGCAGCGGCAATTGAGGATAAAAGGAGAGAAGTCAATTCATTAGCAGCTAGTAAAGGGGTCAGGCAAATTAACTTTGTACATCAGGGGGATAAACCTTGTTCCGCGAAGGCCAGGTGTAAAACCAGCAGATGGCGGTATCTCCACATAAGTGAGTACTAGATTAAGGGCTATATTTTGGGGCACCAGCGCATGGCGTACAGTTCGTTTTTCAGTCGCGCGAAGTTGAATTCGGTATTTTGCACCTTTATTTTTTTAAGCATTGCGCCCAGGGGTGTGGCAATTAACAACCTAGGGCGGGCCCTGGCGCGTTGTCTAAAAATCGCTATCATACACCACCTAAACCTGGTCAGAAGTCAATGGCGAGTTGTTCATATGCTATTTTAAGAGCGCATGTCAACAGTCATATTGGCAGGTGCACGCACCATCCTTCTATTATTCATGAACGCACACCAGCGCACGTCCATGCAAAGCATTACACATTGCACGATTACAATGGTAAACATAATTAGAATAAACATATTACGAAATACTGTACATCTCATGATGAGTAGTTATTCACCATCATTTGCAAATTGGTAATTACGGTTAAAAGTGATTAGGGGAGAGGCGAGAAACACGTATGGAGCACAGCTGAAGACGCACTGTCACGAGATATAAGCAACTCCTCTGCAGGATAAATGTTGTTTTATTCAGTCATTTGAGCAACATTAGGGTAAGTGTTGCTTTTTCCAGCCTATGTTTTCGATGGTAACCCATTGTAAGTCAATAGTGAAAGTAACTGCATATAACTGTCTTGTCGTTGACCGACTCCTTGGTGAAGTTAGTTTCACTTTGCCAATGAGTTCAAATAATAGACGAGTGCAAATGCGTGAAGGCTATGCTAAGTTTTAGTAAAGCATGGTTTAAGAATGACTATTCCATACGGTCTCGCAAGCAGCCTCCTTCAAATGCGCCGTTGAATGCCAAAATACCGATGCATTTATTTGACATATCGCGCGTTGCGCCGTTAAAGGGAATGACAGATGTCATTCTCATTGGTTTAAAATGATGTTACACCCCAAACACACCCATATGACTGATTAAAAGACCTAGGAACACCTTGTTACGCCATGCGCTCCACTTTTGAGGACGAAAACCCTCCCAATGTGAACTGGACATCCTACTAAATTTGAATAGACTTTTGACGAGTGACGATGCACTTTAGAATGTCATGATAGGGCCCTAAGACTTCTGTGGTCGGATTCAGAGTGTTTGTGACGGACTGTGCCTAGGTTGATGGTGGTTGGCTAGGGTTTTTATGGTTATGGTTCAGTCCCCATCAACGGGACGGACCAACCTAGACCATGCCTAGGCTGGTTAAAGGGATATTCCACACTATTTTGCTTTCTTTAAAAAAAATAATAAAATTGCACCTTTCGTTTCATAAACAGACTAGCCTACAACTAGAAGTCACATGACTTTACCCTTCTCATGGTTTGTTTATTCGCCTGGTTAGCGTTGACACTTAACACTTACTGCCAGCTCTTCACGTGAGAGCACCGCTTTCCGTCATTACAAAATAATTTTAAGCCATACGTTTTGGCCCTATTTGTGTATCTAAAGGCTGGTGAAGCACTGTAGGGAGACGTTTTTTATCTTGCTCCAGTGATTGGTAGACCTCTATATCTAGCTGATGGCATCGTATTTGCGTTAGCATGTTCAATGTATTTCCACTCACATACCCAACAACTGATGAAACAAAGCCGACACAGTCTTCCACCCATTCACACCAAGAACGATAACGATAGCTATAAATAAATATCGTTCTCGTTAATATGAATGACGACGTTCACACAAACTATAACGATAACGACATGAAGAACGATATTGTTGGGGATCACTTTCAGAGCGATTTTCACAACGATAAAAAGCTAATAGCCAATCAGAACCCATTGAATTTTAACCGTCACATTCATTAACACAAGGAGAGAATTTGTTTATCGTTCAGTGTGAACGCTTTTATCGTTATGGTTATAGTTATCGTTATCGTTCTTGGTGTGAATGGGCCTTTATCCTCCACTCCCTCACCTGTAGGCTACTACTGTAACTGACTGGGAAACCGAAGTTTTCCCAAACTTGCAATCTTAAAGAGACCTCTCTTGTGGGTCGCCACTGTCACATATGATCTAGGTCAGGGGACTATTTTATGCACAGGTGTTAATGCGCACTGGGGGGAGGTGTCGGAATATAGCGTGGGAATGATGCCAAAAAACCTCCCTTCCTACCAACCGGTGGATCCATCAAACGTCATGTCAAACGCCTACCAGCACGTACATTGCTTTATCATCCAACAACAAATTTGTAGTCTACCTCTCCAGAGGTTTTATTTTTGGTGCATTTTGTCTTCAAACATAATTTTCTACTATCTTAGATTTTAGTTTCACATTGCAAGTAACGCTTAACATGACCAATAGGGCTACAAATTGTGGTTAACTAGTGTCAATAGCATATTGTGAGTAGTTGTGAACGATAGGAACTTTAATTGTAGCCTATAGACCAAGGGTCTCAAACTCCCGGCCCGCTGGCCAAATCCGGCCCGCGTCCGGCCCAATTCCGGCCCGCGACGTATGTCAAAATAATAATGCAATCCGGCCCTTGACGGTATTTTTAATTGCGACAAACAACGATACTGATTAAAATAGACGATAGATCCAAGTACGGTGACAAATCTCATTTGTAGGCTACTCTCCTCCACTATTTGCTAGACATGCAGAGCTTGATTCAAACCCAAAATCGCTGCAGAAAGTTTTCAGGAAATACTTGTAGCCTATTACACGCGAGAAACACGAAGACGTGCATTTGTAATGACGCGATGCAGGCCATAGTTTTGCACAAATTGAAGCAGAAATAGGCCTACACCAAATGTTGAAAAACGTTCACGTGTGATGAAGTCTTGGGAAGGCTATTCACCTATTCTGATTCTGAAGGAGAATATCCTTTTGGAGATTATGATCGATCGTCTATTTACAGTGATAGTCACGGTGCGTCTGTGAATGGAGGTGCGTCTTTGCGTGTATACGACGATGTCAACTAAGCATACCATGCTTATTTCGATAGCTCGGAGGTTGCAGTGGTAATCGTGATGATAGTGTCCGTAATGGACGTGGTACAGACAGCAGGGCTAGTAGAAATAGGGCTCTGAAGAACTACAAAGTCACCCTCGATAGGAACTGATTTGACCAGGTTTATTGTAGGCCTTGTGGTTATAGGCCAGTAATAGTTTACTATTGTTGGTATAATCCTACATCTTAGGTGTTTTCCTGTTAATTTGTTATGTGGGTAATATCACAAAAAAGAAAGTAAACCTGCTCAAATATGTTCATCCAGTATTTACTGAAAGGTGCATAATTTGAGGTGCTTGCCATCCAGTGGCAAATTAGATGGGTAAATGTACCCCCTTCATAAACTTTTGTTTATACTCAAAGATTTTTACATTAACAGTAGGACTTTATCTCTGACCACTTTCAAGCCATGGCCTTTTGAAAATTTGATATAAAAATCCAATGGTGTTGCTTTCTTAACCCTGACGCCTATTGCCAGGTTTAAAAAAGTTATGAGAGGAAAATATTTTTATTTGGTGTGAAACACACACATAGGCCTACCTGTTTTTATGCTTTTTTGTTTGTTTTTATAATTTGTATTAATATTTATTTTATTTATAAGCTACAAGGTTGCTAGCACAGGTGTCTGAAAATAGATAAAATACTTGCACATTCTGTTTGTAGTTTTGTGTTTGAAAATACAGTATTTGAAAAAAAACATTGCATTTTAGGAAATAGACGTTCTTTTTTGTATTATTCTTTAACACTGATGTGGCCCTCCAATCAGATGACATTGGCGGAAATGGCCCCCAGATCATTTGAGTTTGAGACCCCTGCTATTCACCATATTTACACGGCGGCCATCTTGTTTTGACGTCATGCTCAGGGTGGGAAGTTCGAGTTCTTTACGGTTGTGTGTGTTGTGGATTGTATCAGTTACGAATATGTCTGCTGTGTGCCTGGGTGTAATTCCTACTACAAAAGACGTGAAAAAGACAAAACACGTTCGTTCCACCGGTTCCTGACAGACACCAGATTGAAGAGAGAGTGGATTTCAAAAATTAGAAGAGACATCGGTACATTTTTCCAGGTAAGTGCATAATTATCTAGCTAGCCAACCGGTTAGCTTAACCCCAGGCTAATGTTAGTTATAAAGATAGCCACTGTGTAACGTTATCATGCTACTTGTTAGATCAAACGCAAACATGATGTCGTTTTATTTATGTATGGTAACGTTACGATGATGCCTTGATAGAAATGCCAGGTCTCAAGCAGTAAGCTTGTCTTTTGCTGACTTCAGGGAAAGCCCTGGTCACTGTATGTAGGCTAACTGCAGCTAACGGGCAGGCCGTTTGTTGTTCGTGGAGATTAACGTTGCGTCCAACACAAAAGTTTGTGCCAAACATTTCACTGAGCAGTGTTTTGTGCACCATGATGAGGCTGGAAAAACGTGCCTCCTGCCAGGAAGTGTCCTGTTCGCTTGGACAAAAACGACTCATAAAAGACCAATGCGAAATAGAGGGAGAGAGGTCAGTTAGTGAAAATTGTTTCACACGTCTCCTAATGTCATGTTTAACCTAGGTCTGTCACAAAGAGTTGATTTATTCAGTTGTGCAAGAACTAATGTTTTATTATTACATACACAGCAATGAACCTGCTGGAGAGACAGAAGATGCCAGTGTAAGCTTAGACCTGGCTGGAGTTGACACTGGGTAAGACACTTATAAAGTATTTCCTATGTCCATCTTGCAAAATATCACACAGCTGCTGCATAAGACATAGGCTATGTGTAGCAGCAGGGTATAACATGTAATCTCCATTAATGAAACAAATTCACTGTAGTAGGTTACATGGTATACTATACAACTTATGTGATACACATGCAGTTGGAACTGAACGTTTTTGATTTGTTATTGTCTCCTATAGTGCAGACCAAGTTGTTAAGCCAGCACCCCACTCTGACCATGACTATGCTGAACTCTCAGTCACTGGAAGAGCAGCTAGAAGCAGCACGGAAGGAGATCGCCCGCCTTACGCAGGAGAATACCATCCTCAAGGCATCCCGTTTCAGCTTGAAGCAAAAATGATTCAAAGTTCTTGACATTCTACACTGGATTTCGGGTGAATAATTATCCAACATGAAGTCTTTTTCTACAGTGTTGTTACCATAGTACTTTCTACAGTATTAGCAATACTTTGGACACAAACTCATACAGTAATTTATTTTCCTTGTGCATTAACATTGTGCTGATCTCTGTATTGTACAGTAAAAAATAAAAGGCGTCGATTTTCTATTTTCTTCTATTCTATACTTATATATTTTTTATAGGACTATGAGACACAGATCATTGTTCTTGTCCCTTCAGCCAATGGCAGAGGGCATGTTTTTTGCATCTTTTAGGCATGGAGTTATGTCAGTCATGACATTTCACATTCTTAACTGGAAATTAAATAAACTGAATAGATTCTAAAGCAACACAATGTAGTTATTTTACTTGTAATGCATTTAAACTTTGGCTTTAATGTTGATGCTACATTAGCTTACAACATGGACATCAATAAGGTGAACACAGTAGCTACAGATGAAGAAATACATTTTTAATGATAAAGTTTATGTACATAACAATGGGGCTGTGGCCACTTAAGACAGCATCAAAGTGCACTCTCTCCAGATAGTAATCCTCCTGGCACATTACAAAAAAAAATTAAAACATTTTGCTCCTGTAAGAGCCATCTGTCCCATGACTTGTGAGTGATATTCATGGTCATGCTTGAAGGAAAAGGTTCTATCCACTGTTCTTCTCAGGTATGAGCAGTTTGACTCTTGGTTTGGGCATTTGATTTCAAGTAGGCCATGGCCATAATCTTTTTTTACTTAAGTGTGACAACTGTAGGTCTTGTTGGATTTGACCTTGTTCATTTTTAAGAGTGACAGGTTTGGGCCCTAGGCCTAATTCTCAAGAAGGGATGTGCCAAGTTTGGGGTAAGGAGGTCTTACATTTGGTTAGGGGGACTGATTTGTATCCTAATTTAGAGTAATGAGCAAGAGTATACAGGAGGCCAACAAGGTGTGAGCAGTGCCCGAGACGTGCTTCACAGGCACAGCTGGTTTGTTGAATCCGCTGATCAATTCAACCTGAAAAAAAAAAAGAAAATATGTAAAACTAGTTCATGGCTAAGTATTTATGCAAAGCCTGTTGCTCAGACCACACACAAAGTGTTAAGTTCATCTTGGGAAAAAATATATAGTATGCTAATTTGACATCATTAGCCTGTACCCTGTAAGCTGGCTCATTTTTAAACATACTGGGGTATGCCTTCGCCCTGACCCTGACAATATTGGCATTAGTCCCACCCTCCTTAACCCTGACTGAAAGCAGAACATAACTTGCATTAGTAGACAACTTTGCCTTTGTTAAATCTCCACGAAAATAAGCCAATAAAATGAAAGGATAAACAGGGAGATAAATAAGCTACGACGTGGGTTTCACACAAAAAAACAAACTATAGCCTAGTTTGGTTAGAAAGACAGCCTGACCGGCTAACAGAGTATTCCACTGTGATACAAGAAGTTTACATCTTGAATCTGTCGGCAGTTTAAGGCTAACGATAACACTAGAAGCTACGTTACCTAGAGCTCAAAATTCAATAGTAGGCTATATCCACGTGAAACTGTCTCATGGCTACTAAAACCAGGCTGGTTTAAATGCAAGCCTGAGTTGTTCTGAACAGAAATGATAGACAAGGCCGTGCCTTAATACAGGTTTATCGGTGCAACCCAGTTAATAAAGTGGTATTAAGTTAGCAGTTAGCCATATCGTCTTACCTTTAACATCGTGGATATAACGTTCAATCCAGTTGCTGTATCCTTTTTTCTTAATTCATTTAGAGGTGCTGACCTGTTCATCTGTCCATGTTTCGATTTCTTGGCATGTCAAGGCTGGTAGATAGGTTACGTTTTTGGACCATCTTGCCATACGTAATTGGGCTAATCACAAACACCGGACAGCTGACAGTTTTTGAGCTATTATGTTTGGACTTCCCCAGAGGATTCCCACCCTGAGCATGACGTCATAGAAAGATGGCCGCCGTGTGAATATGGTGAATAGACCCTTTCAAGAGAGTTCCATTATCAGCATCATAGTTGGCCCCACAAGGCTTCCGTTTTAACATTCCATATGTTATCTTAATGCAGAGGAAGTAGATTGGGAACCAAAAAGAACGTTCAAGCATTTTTTATGTTTTTATTGTTGAAAGGGTCCATAGCCAAATTGAAATAAGTGTGAATTTATGATAAGCCTGTCAGTTCGACTGGCGACCCACAGTTGGATAAGCAGGTTCCCCTGAGCAGTCTGCATTGCTAGACACTGAGGGCTTCTCTGTCTGCTGATGTTTTGCCCAAAGGTCCAGGCGGTCCACAACAAATAGTCTAGCCTCCATGCCATTTCAGCTCAAAACACTTTTCATTTGTTAGCCTACCGTAAAACTTCAAATAATCGCCGAGTCCCTAAGAGACGCCTGTCTCTTTTAAACGCCTGCCGTGGCTAGAGGTTTGGGTTAAAGGCCGGTCTCCAGTAGAGGCCTGGTCTGTTTTTTAGTTTCGGGTTGTATTTAATGTTCTAAAACCCGTCAGATCGTCTGTTTAAAGATTCGCAATGACACGAAACCGTTACAGAAAGGAGGTTACAGCAGTGTGAATTAGATATTGCACGTCGTTACAAGCCGTCGCAAAGCATTCACATGTCTGGTCACAGTTGCAAGGTTTTAGAATGTTGCATCAAGTTGCTGCTCATCTCGTTGCGAATCTTGGGTGTGATTTGGGCTTAAGGCGCAGACTGCGCACGTTATGATTAGATGGCATTAAAAGACTGCGGTGGGGAGAAGCTAGAATTCCAAATTGTATAACTTTTTTTCCAATATGAACTATGCCTATATGTCCGACTTAGTCATAGTTCAATTCATCCCTTGTGTTAATTTGCGGATGGGCCGATGGTAAGCTTGTTTTTAGGCTGGCAACAAAACCAGAACGGTTCGCGAACGTTATTCTTTATTCTAAATGCCATGGCGATAAAGAGAAAGAAGTCAGAAAAGGAATTTACCTTAGACTAGGCTATATCAGAGCCCGTCTACGGACATTCTCTGGCTATATAACCTACTGAAATAGGTTAATGATGTAAAGTCAAGTGCGCTTCTATGGGACTGGTGTGTGCGCGCACAGTTTTTATTGAAGAGTCGGAGTGGCAAGTGCTGCGCATAGTTGCAGTGGAATGTGGCTGCCGCAGGGCATTATAAAACTTCTCACTCTTAGACCTACTCATACACGGCAGTGAAATGGCGTATTTAGCTGTCTAAATTCGAATCATATGCTGGGGGAGAAATCGTCGGACATCCATGATTATTTTGTTATACAGTCAAAAATATGTTCCCGTGCGCCTGGAAGTAGGCTATGATTTGAATGTAGACTGTTGCCAAATTTGGCAATTACAAAACGGGACAAACAGTATGGTTCATGCTCTCTCATGCTGTTTCATTCCGCCGAAAAGGAGGGAGAATGAAACATTAAGCACGTTCCACTTTTGCATAAATAATTCCTGAACGGTTTTGGTCAGGGCTGATAATGCAACTGTATACAAAGGACCGATATAGGCTATTTGCTAATGACAAAATATGAGCTTTCAGTGTGATACGATCTCTTTGTAGATTACGTTTAATTAAAACGTGTTTCATCTGTTAGGCCAGACATGTCAAAGTCAAGGCCCGCAGCCGGATCCGGCCCGCAAATGAATTATCTACGGCCCCCGGGATGATATTTGATTAGTATTAGAACCGGCCCGCAGGCCACAGCCGCCGGCTGCTGTTTTGCACGCACCAATACTCCATTTCCCACAATGCAACGGTAGCCCACGAACTCACTGCGGCGCCGCAAGTGGGCCTCGGCTTCATTAATCATCAGTATTCAGTCAGGGCAGATGTCAACTTTCAGCTACCCCCCTTCCCAGTGTTGTGCCTGAACGCGTTCATTGAACGAAAGTTCATGAACTCGTTCATATTTGGAGCGAACGTGAACTGAACGTACTGTATTACTGCCTGATGAACGTTACTGTGAACTCGTTCATTCTGGTGTCTGTGAACAGCACGCTCTCTCAGTTTAACTTCGTTGAATAGGGTGCCAGATTTCTGCAGAGCCTTCCACGCGAAAACCCGGCTAAAACACACCGTAAAAATGCCTTAATATGGCAGCATGCAGGTCACCATTTGTCAAACTATGGGCCGCGGACCGCAATGTGGACAATGGTCTGCAGAGTGAAATTATTCCCGGGCCATCGTCTGATAATTTGCTGCGCAATTGATCAAGGAGCCGCGAAGAAAAAAAGAAAACACACATTTCTGCAATTATTAGGAAATTTGGTGTCATCAAACATAGAGCATAGAATTAAGTCGTGGTATGAGCGTTTATTCAATGCATGCGTGTGCACGTTGGTAGCAAAGCTAAGCTTCAACCTATTGGAAAGCTATTTAATTATGAAACGACATTTAATAGAACGACGTGGATTTAAGCAACTTCCATGAGCACAGACTATATAAAACACTGTTTGGCATTAAGTATTAAAGTCAGCCAAAAGCATCATGCAACAATGCAAAAACAATGAAACTATAGTAGGCCTAATTATATTTTACATTAGTAAAGCAGTACTCTGATGTGCATGTTTTCACAAACTTTTTTGAACAATCTTAGCACTTTAAACATTGACTGTTTTGAAGTGCATGTATAGCAATATAGTATAAAAATAATAATAATTGTGATGATATTACAATTTGATGGGGGGTGGGAGGAGGGGGTGGGTTCATGTAGGTGGGCCCTATGACCCCAAAGTATGCCTTGACTGGTCTTGGTTCAATAGGTTACGTGCAGTCATTTTAATATGTTTTAATAAACATTGAACCAGTCCGGCCCTCGGCTTGTAGCAAATTTGGTTTTTTGGCCCTCTAATGTATTTGACTTTGACATCCCTGTGTTAGGCTATCCCCGCTATTTGGATCTTACTGTATCTCACTCAATGAACAACATCTCAACACTAAATGAATGATGATCCGTAATTGTTATCAGATAGCCTAGTCATATAGGTAGACATTCAGTGTGTTTGAAATAATTAATTCAATAATATTTTCCATCTTTGCAGAGGAAAAGTTTTGTGTAAAGGGAATTAAAGGCCTGTCTCATATAGACGCCTGTCTCTAATAATAGCCGGTGCAGTTTGGCGATTTGGGAAAATAAAAGCCCGGGCTATTATTTGGAGTTTTACGGTACTTAATAAACGTATCTTTATTAGTGGCAACATTACAGTATTTAGGCTATGTTAATCTCAAGCAACTCTAAGAAATGGCTGTAGGCCTACTTTTACAGTACAGCATAGCAAAATCTATTCAAGATGACAACAACATAACAATGCTTATAGTATTCTTTTTCATTCATTCAATTCAGAAAGTATTTCAAAATACTCGTTCTTATAGAAACTTAATAACTCATTTTGTTCATTGTACTACATTTATGCTACACCAAGGGTTGAAATTGTGTTACAAATGTAACATTTGTGTGCTACAAATGTATTTGTGTGTCTGTGTAGTTGACAAAAATAATTGATGAAAATAATTGATGAAAACTCTTTAAGAGACCTGAAAATTACCATACAGTAGGGGTGTAACGGTACATGTATTCTTATTGAACCGAAACGGTACGGGCGTCACGGTTCATGAGAGTTACGAGAGTTCTTTAGCGACACCTAACGCTAATCTGTAGCCTCGCCTTAGCTCTGAAGCTCTGATTGGCGCCTATGTTATTTTTTTGTCAGGTCGTCGGTCGAGTCAGTCAGTCAGAGATAGCAGCACTAAGTGAGTGGTGGCGACCCATAAGAGTTAGAGGACCCGCTGGTCTCTTTAAGATCGCAAGTTTGAGAACTTCAGTTACAGTAGTACAGGCGAGAGAGTGGTGGATAAGACAACAGTTGTTGGGTATGTGAGTGGAAATATATCGAACATGCAATTGCAATCCGAGGGATACATTTGTCCAGAAAACGTTGTTAAACTTGGCCTATAGGTTAGGATACATAATCACATATTTGGACATGATTTGAAGTGGGCTCATATGCTTCCAAAACGTGTTGATGTAAAAAAGAGAAAATGTGGTAAGGCCAGCCTATGGCATTTCTGATATCTCGCAGATATTTGGTTATAGTCCTGTTTTGTAGATGGTTATTAGGCATAATAGTTTTAAGCAACAATAGCAATAGCTTGTCACTACTAACGACACAAATAGGCTAATTAATGTTCATTTAATGAAGTTTCAACATTGTACAGTATTCCTACATGTATTCATGTTCCAACACAAGCCTACAGTACATGTATCCATCATGTTCCAAAAGAATAAGTACATGTTGCACCAATTCTGGGCATATGTTGGATACGTGTAAGTTCATGTAGGTATATGTAGACTGCTTATAAAAAGACAATTATTCTGATACATGTAAGTAAAGTAAATGACGTTTGGTTTGTCAATCGGTTGGTTGATCAGATGGACGGAAGGTTTTTGCCACGATTCCCGCGCCATATCGGAAGGGGACAGCGGAAGGTGAGCCATTCACCTCCTAACGGCACACATGCTACCTTGTACTGGAGAGTTGACCAAAAAAGTTTGAATAGAAACGTTCCTGTGGACCCTTGCATTGCTGTACAGCCACCACTCACCATACCCATCCTTAGTGCTATCTCTGACTGACTCACTCGACCGTCAACCTGACAAAAAACTGTAACCTACATAGGCGGACCTTGGCTACCTAGAGCTTCACAGCATTCTCTGACAGATTAGATGTCCCTAAAGAACTCTCGCAGGCTATCTAACAGTAGTTCCTCATTGCATTAATTAATTTGCGCGCAAGTTTTATTTATTTTTATACCTTGTATTCTCTGTGTAAATTCATGCACCGAACCGTGACACCCATACCGTTTCGGTTCAATACGGATACATGTACCATTCCACCCCTAATGCCTTTGGGCAAATTCCACTCTTATGTCATGCTGCTTAAAGGAGAGCTCCAGTATTTATCAACATGGGCCCCATTGTTTGATCATTGTTGGGCCAGTATTTAGATATAAGGCTAGAACCATAAACCTTGAAAAAGCTATGCAATTATATATAGCCTGAGAAGTTTACAGAAGAGGCCCTTGATTCTGTGTGGGGTTTTGTGAGTGTGTCCTGGGGGTGCAAGATAACTTACTTTATAGGTAAAATACTGCCATGTTAAAAAGGTTAGACATGTAATCTTTAAATAAATTAGGGCTGTGTGAATTGAAAAGAACTTACAGTAGATTGTCATCAACTTCGTATCACTCATGGCAGCAGTTAGTGCAGAATTCATTGCCTGGCACACCAACTGTCCTCCATGATCTGCACCTTCTGCCTTGACTCTAGAAAGAATAATTGTGGAAGCACAACATAACAAAGCTTGTAGTATTCTTTTTCATTCATTCAATTCCGAAAGTATTTCAAAATACTCATTGTTATAGAAACTTAATAACTCATTTTGTACTACATTTATGCTACACCAAGGGTTGAAATTGTGTTAGTGTATGGCTACAAATGTATTTGTGTGTCTGTGTAGTTGACAAAGTTCAGTTGGTGAAAATAATTGATGAAAACTCTTTAAGAGACCTGAAAATTACCATACAGTAGGGGTGTAACGGTACATGAATTCGTATTGAACCGAAACGGTATGGGCGTCACGGTTCATGAGAGTTACGAGAGTTCTTTAGCGACACCTAACGCTAATCTGTAGCCTCGCCTTAGCTCTGATTGGCGCCTATGTTATTTTTTTGTCAGGTCGTCGGTCGAGTCAGTCAGTCAGAGATAGCAGCACTAAGCGAGTGGTGGCGACCCATAAGAGTTAGAGGACCCGCTGGTCTCTTTAAAATCGCAAGTTTGAGAACTTCAGTTACAGTAGTACAGGCGAGAGAGTGGTGGATAAGACAAAACTGTGTGTCGGCGTTGTTCAATAGTTGTTGGGTATGTGAGTGGAAATATATCGAACATGCTACACATATTCGATGCCATCACCCAGATGATGTAGGCTACCAATCACTGAAATGAGAAAAAAAAAAAAAAATTCCCCTGCGCTTCACCAGCCTTTGGATTAGAGTGGATTAGAGTGAGGCTACCCAAGGTTCGGACAAATATTTAGAAATTATAGTCGGGTTCGGTTTGGGTTCGGACACATGGGGGCGATATGCATTGGAAGCTTTACATTTAAAATTGCTTATTATGTTGGGTAACCAACAGGTCTGCTTTACATGATGCAGATGTTTGTTTTTTGAGAATAAAGTAAAATGTAAAAAAAGACCTAACAACTTTCTTGCTGTGTGCAAGATTTGTTTAGGCTATGTAGCCATGACAACGCATGTGCATTTCAGGCGGCATGTCTTGGGTGACGTTAAAAAAAAGTTTTTAGCCTATCAGGAGATTTTAAGATTATTTGCGTTGCATACTGTGGTAAAGACATAGGCTACCGGTAGGCTATAAGGGACTGTACGATATTTACCAGGGGGGGGGAGGGCCTAAGATCATTTTTTAAGCCTTAGGGGAAGGCCCAGGAGACATTTTTTGGCCTGGGGGGAGGGCCGAGGAAAATTGTTTTTTCCTGATCCATGATATTTTAACCTGTTGAGGAGTGAATTCTTTAAAGGTGCCATGTGTAATGTCTGCCAAAAAATCAATTCATACTCCACATTCCATAAAAGATGGGGGCAGTATACCTCCAGAAAGTGAGTTGGTCTACCCTAGAGTAACAATCGAGACACGTGTATTGCAGTTTGGCTGGCGGTTATGTTGCCCGCATACCGCCTCCCATGGCCGAAACTGGTATTATGACACCTGTCGGGCTGTGGCTAGTAATTTAGCATGCTAATTCAGGTGTATATCTCTGCAGCACTATACCTTGTAATTTTTTTAATGACATCATCGCCCTTATTTCTTCTCATTCTTTTGATGCGTGTAGCTCATGTTTTGGATATTTTTACCTCAATTCTTACACATGGCACCTTTAAGACAATGCCGTTCCGCAGAGAGTGAATTATTTTCCTGGTTCCTTCTAGAATTCTACACGAACATTCTATAGTTTCAGTGTTCTTAAAATTGATTAATGGCAGAAAAGTCCCTGAGGGTAATTGTTGCGTCATGGTATAGCACTTTTTTTTCAAAAACGTTCTAATCACATATTTGTGATCGTACTCCTCAACAGGTTAAAAGGTTTGTAGGCCAAAACATAATTCACGTCTCTTTGACAGAGTGGGCGAGTCCAAAAAGTCGCAACCCGACCTGAATCTCCCACAACCCCCCTCGTAAGCTTGCAGGTCACCCGCGGTTATGAGTCATAAACAAAATATTTTAATGATATTCGGGTCATTTGCGGGCGGGTCAGTTAAAATTAATTAGATATATATTTTCTACAAATAGGCCTACTTAAAATATCACGAGAAGGCTAGCATCAATACAGTAAAGCATCAATACAGTAAAGTCAACAGCAAAGAAGCTGAAGACGCGAGTTAAAATAATAATCTCTCTTGCCTACCTTGCCTCACCATTTCTGTTTTCGAAAGAAAGATGAATGTCCATGGCCAAATCTTATCCTAGTGTTCTAATCCTTGGTGCTTGCGCTCTTATTCTTATTCTCTCCTGCGCAAACATTATGTCCTGCATGCCTACTGCGTGTAGTTCTACTGCATAAAGTTTCGCAAATAAATTAGTATGTTTTACAGAAATGGACTACTGTCACACTGCATGCAGGCTATAACCAAAAGCACACATTTTGTAAATAAGCGGGTCGGATCGCGGGTCGGGTATAATTTTGTCCTAATTAATATTCGCAGTCCGAGTTGCGGTCGGGTTAATTAAAATATCGGGCGACCGCGGGCAGCTTGTGACCAAACCCGCGCAACACTGGTGTGTAGCCTACCCGTGTGTGTATGTGTGCTTATGACATGCTGGCCGTTTTAACCTTGTAAACGTAATTTTTCGACCAGTTTTATTTGATTCACGTAGTGGAGAGGGCCTAGGAGAATTTTTTTTGAGCCGGGGGGAGGCCCCTGGAAAAAAAAATTGACCCGGGGGGAGGGCCAGGCAGAGCATTTTTAACCCGATCGTCTGGCGACCGGCCCTCTCCCCCCCCCGCTAAATATCGTACAGTCCCTAAGGTCGTCTCGTTCAACTGGATGAGGATTTTCTCGAGTTGCCCCAATTAACGTCGATGCTGCATATGGATCAGTGACAGAGGCACTGTAGTTTCAAAGACTGTTGCAGTTCATTTCAAGACTTTTCGTCAATGGTAAGACTAGAATTCTATTTCAATAGGCTATGCTTGCTTGGGCTTCTTGTGTTAATGTGCGCTGTGTAGGGATGGGCGATATGGACAAAAAATAATATTTCAATATTTTTTATGATTTTGACGATAACGATAATTAGTCGATATCCTTTAAAAAAATGTTTTTGTTAAAGTCTGAGTTACTTTACAGCTCATTATTTATGAATAGCATCATTACAATAATAACCAATAACCTAACCTGTGACTTTTTTACCAAATCAACCAATGCATTGTCACTCTATGACACATTTCCAATTCTGTGTGTGGCAATGACATGGTCTAGCCAGCTACATTAGAGAAGATGAATAGGCCTAACAGTTTCCCAAGAGAAAGTCTGAAGCTGAAGTTCCTTTCAAACCTTTACATAGGATTCACTGTAAAACTAAGAGCAGACCAACAGAGTAGCTTTCATCTCAGTTATTTCCTTCTATGTTTTGTTTTAGAGCAAATCACGTAGGCTAGCATTCCAAGTTACAGAATAGAAACTAATGCGTTAGCTTATGGCTAATGTATATGAGAAATCCCATAGAGATGCTAACGGTTAGCATAATCGGTAAACGTAGCTATTTAGAGCGAACTTCAATCCATTTACAAAAGAGTTACATGAGAATAGTTATTTGTTTACAACTGACTATTAAAATACTCAAAGGCTAATGTTTTCTCTCCACATAATACCGTGTAGGAAAAAATGTGACTGTCTCATCAATGCTACTTGAACAGAAGTAGCCGCATAAAATCCCAAGTAGGCTACTCTCACTGCACAAAATAAACATTAGGCTGCGTGGGACAACGTTGTGACCCACTAGTGATCACGTGACACTTGCTCTGCTGCACTTCTCCCGCATAGCCTACCTCCTGGGAATGTATGAGTCTTCAGTGCGTGATTTCGAGTGTTTTTCCCCCATAAGTAATTTAAATACTCGATCATGTAAATTTGCACATCGTTAAAACAACAATCACGATATTATCGCAGACGATATCGCCCACCCCTAGCGCTGTGTGTGACCTGCGTGGGTGCACGCTCATCTGATTCTGTAGGAGACAATTCCATTTGTTCCATTTATGGGCTAAAAAGACATGCTATCCACACACGTGAACGTTTAATCACTAGCATGGGAATAACTGAGGCATCATCTGTGTCGGGCTCGGGTAGGTTTCGGACATAATAATGAAAATCCCTGTCTGGTTCGGGTCGGGTTCGGACACAACTCTGTCGGATGCGGGCCGGGTTCGGACAGAAATTTGCGGCCCGAACCGCACTCTACTTTGGATACACATACAAATAGAGCCAAAGCCAAACCTATGGCTTAAAATTATTTTGTAATGACAGAAAGCTATGTAAATCGCGTGGTAATTACCTTTATGTTAGGGTAACTTGTACTTCTCACATGAGGAGCTGGCAGTGTTAAGTGCATGGACAGTAAAAGAAAAAGTGTCAACGCAACCAGGTTAATAAACAAACCATGCTATGGCAAGTTAACGTCGAAGGGTAAAGTCACGTGACTTCTGGTCGTAGTCTGTTTATGAAATAAAAGGAACAATTTTGTTTTTTTAAAAGAAGGCAAAATAGTGTGATATTTTCACAGTTAGTAGATTATTACTGTACACACACTGAAAAATATTGATGCAAATTGTAGACCCTTCCATATACAATTAAACACGGATGTTGTAGATCTTGCTTAAGTGGATTTTTAAAAAATCATTATTCTATGTAATTTGCACTTTCAGAAATAAGAGATGCGGTAGGCCTATTTTCAGTTTTATAGCCGATTGTCTTATTTTGTTTACAAGTTACAGATGGAGTCTGGGTACTTATACACAGGTTTCCCGTTTACCAACAAAACTAGATGCGCGTGCAGCTGTGGGGCAGGAGATGCTTGGTGACTGGCCACAACGTTATAAACTTAACCTAATAGTCGGCTGCTGTAAGCTACAATCAGATTTTTTGTATAGCCCTGTTGTCTCAATGATGATAACATCTCATTTCAGACTTTATTTCAGAGTTTGTCGTTTATTTGCATATTTAGCCTATATAACATCGTTTTTTGGTGTTTTTGGCGAAGACATGCATTCCGGGATATTGAACATATTGAACATTCTCTAACATGCATTCCGTTAGGGATATTGAACATATTGAACATTCTCTAACCATCGTGATTTCGAACTGGTGCAGGTTTCAGCACAAAAACTTAAGGTTACTTTCGTAACCCCGGTTCTTTGAGAATATGAGTGAGGTATCTCACATATGGGAATGCGCTCCGCAAGGTCCCACAAGGTCACCTAGGTCCACCACTCCTAGAGTGTGCATCCTATCCCTTTTTTTTTTTTCCCCCGGCTAGTTAGATCCTAGAACCGGATTCACAGTTAAAACAGACTGTGCCAGGTAAGGCCTAGTCACATCAAGTCTGTAAAATCTCACAAAAGTGTCTGGGGAAGCCCAAGAGGCAGCTGCCATAATCTCCTGCAATGATACACCCTTGAATAAAGCCCAAGATGTAGCCATGCCCCTGGTAGAGTGCGCACGAACCGCCACCGGAGACTGCAAGCCACTCCTTACATAAGCCAATCATATAGCGTCCACAATCCAATGTGAGAGGCGCTGAGTAGATATAGGTAACCCTCTATGTGATGATGCCCATGACACAAAGAGCTGGTCCGCCTTACGCCACGGCCTAGTCTTCTCCACATATACCCGGAGTACCCGCACCGGACACAGTGCTCGCAACCTTCTATTCTCAGCCGAAGATGCCTCAGCTGAGCTTAATGCTGCTAACTCCAAAGTTTCACAATTCACCCCACACTTTGGCACAAATGCTGGGTTCGGCCGCAAAAATACCTTATCGTCACTCAGCGAAAACTGCATGCATGCTGCATTTACTGACAGTGCATGCAGATCACTCACCCGCTTAGCGGACGCCAACGCCAACAACAGCGCTGTTTTTAATGACAAAATTATCATGTCCACAGACTCAATTGGTTCAAACGGACTCTGAGATGGAGCTTCCAGCACCACTCCCAGGTCCCAGGACGGCACCAGCGTCCTCGCAACCGGTCGTAGCCGACGGGCTCCCTTCAAAAAACGACACACCAATGGGTGCTGTCCCACCGGCACATGTGTTGCACGAACAGACAGAAAGTGGCTGCTGCCCCACATCCACAACCTCTCTGCCAATCTGTGTAGGTGTACTGAGCGCGTCCCACCCTGGCGATTGATGTTACAATACACTGTCGTTGTATTGTCTGATCTGACTAACACATGATGCCCCTTGAGGGCTGGGAGAAAATGTTTCAGTGCTAGCAACACTGTCATCAACTCTAAATAATTTATATGGGCCCCGTGCAGACTCCTGGGCCATATCCCATTCACTGTCCGCCCTTCGTGGGTCGCCCCCTATCCTCGGAGGCTGGCATCCGTCGATATCACCTTCCTTATTGACACTGCCCCTATCGGGGTCCCCTGTGCAATGAACTGGGGATCTAACCAGTGACACAATGTCTCCACACATTCCTGTGTGATCACTGCGCGTCTGTGCAAATCGCGTTTTGGGTTCAATTGCAAAGTGCCCATCCAGCGCTGAAACGCTCTCATTCTGAGTAGCCCCAGTGGCAATACGTGTATCGCCAATGCTATCAGACCTTGAAGGTGTAAACACTGTCTGAACGACACCCGTGCCCCCAACGTGAAATGTGTTAGACATTGCTGGAAGGAGGCAATCCGGTCTGTTGACAGCATTGCAGTCATTGCCACCAAATTCAGCCTGAGGCCCAGAAAGGTTGTTTGACGTGAAGGGATTAGGTTGCTTTTCGCTTGGTTTATGGTGAAACCCAACGTGGTTATGTGCTGTACTACCGTCGCCGTATCTCGCACGGCTTTTGAGTGAGAGTGACTTAGTATCAGCCAGTCGTCTATATAAGTCAAAATTCTTATCCCCTTTAATCTGAGTGGAGCTAATGCTGCTTCCACGCAAAGGCAGAATGTTCTCGGACTGAGGGCTAACCCAAATGGTAGAACCTGATACTCGTAACACACGTTCTGAAAAGCAAATCTGAGAAATTTCCTGTGTGGTGGATAAATACTCCGATGCCAGTAGGCCTCGGTCAAGTCGATTGACGTGAACCAATCATTCTTCCGTATTGAACGTGACAGAACGTTTTGTGTTAACATTTTGAATTTGTATTTTCTGAGATAACTATTCAATCCCCTTAAATCCAAAATAGGCCGTAGCCGGCCGTCTTTTTTGGGAATCAGAAAGTATCGGGAGAAAAACCCCTGAGTGCTTTGGTCGGGTGGAACGACTCTGACCACTCCTTTGCGTTACAGTGACACAATTTCTTGCTCTAAAACGTGTTCCGTACCCACTCTCGCCACTGATTGGCGAATGCCGTTGAAGGGAGGTGGTTTCCGAGCAAACTGGAGTCTGTATCCCCTGGCGACAGTCTGCAAGACCCAAGGGTTCACTGCACATGCGCGCAGTGGCGAGCCTCGGGCTTGACTCTCTGAGCCGAGAGCTATTCCCGACGGAGTTTCGTTTTGAAACTTGTGTGTGGGATGCTTTATTTTTATTTCGTGAACAGGGAGGGTGTACGTGGGGAGTACAGTGCTTTTGCCACTCAACAACAACAATTCTTTTCCCTCTCCCAGACTGAACTTGAGCTGGGGAGAGTACAATATGCGAGGCACCTGAACATGTGCCTCTGTTACACAAGCATGTAAACAAACATTTACAAACATTGTTGAGCGGTCTTCCCTCCCTCGTTTGAGGGGAAGAGGTGAACAGCCCTCCTCCTCCGAAGCCAAAGAAATGTCAGTTTCCCTTCGGCGGCCGGGGGCTGGGGTTCCTTCGCTGTAGCAGCCGCCGCTGCTGCAAAGGATTGCTTGCCCCAAGGCTTCGCTCCTGCATGACTGGGGCCAGGGCGCGGTGCCTCCTGCTGCCTAGGCTGAGGTTTCGGCCTGCGGAAGCCCATAGCGGCCGGCCTATTAGTCTGAGCCGCTGGGAAGCGATTCACCTGACGAGGCTGCGGTACAAACTTGCGTGCCAGGTTGAAGGCTTCTCCCTCCTTCTTTTTATCCTCCGACCGTTTCTGCATTTGACCCACTGCTTCGCCAAAGAGGCCTTTGGGGTCCACTGTGGCGTCCATGAGCTCCGCCTTGTCTTTCTCGGACAGGCTGGAGAGGTTCAGCCATAAACCCCTTTCTCCAGTGACTGACAGTGCCATGACACGACCACAGCCCTGAACACCTCCGCGCACCGAGCGCAAGATGAGGTCGTTGACCACCACAATCTCCTCGAAGAGCTCAGGCGTAGCATCACCCTTCATGAGCCGCGACCCCAGTTCCTCCAGCAGTTCCACTTGGTATGCGGCGGGGAGCGTAGAGACATTGAGTGCCCTCGCACCCTGGGCTGCAGCCGGTAGGAATTCTGATGGATAGCGGCAGTGAACCACTCCATTCTCCCTGGGAGGTTGGGCTTCGATGTGGTCAGAACGCCCCGCTGCTTTGGGTTGAGGTGGTACGCCACTGACGCAGGCGGGTTGTATAATCCGTCCTCCTCCATTCGCTCCACATCATTCCCGTGGAAAGATCTGGCCGAAACATTCGTGAAGAAGGGGGTCACCCTCTGGTCCTTGAGGACTTTGAGCCATGAGGGGACGGTCGGGAGTGTGGCTTTCTTCTGCGCTTGCCGGAGAGGGAGCCGCTTTCCATCATACAGATCCCGTTGCAGGCCCAGTTCGCCCTGTGGGGCTGGCACAGTTGCGCCGCTGCTCATCGGCAGACCTCCAGGGTGTCGACCTCTGGGACTTTACCGGTGTCACCACCGCCGGACCCAGAGTTCGCTAAGCGTGGGCGCTGAGTGAGGGGGAGGACGTTGTCCTCCTCATCTGAGCCTCCCAGAAGGGCTGAGGCGGTGAGTAGCTCGGAGACGCTATCATCATCGCCCTCTTCGTCACCTTCCTCTGTCACCTCACCGGCACATACGATGGGAAACAGCTCCCGAAGGGTGATGTCGGGGGAGAGGGGGTCGTCCTCTTCCACCGATTCAGCCCATGACGCCTTGGCCTGCGGTTGCTGGGAAGCTTCCACGGCCGACACCTCCATGAGGTTCGGGTCGGAGCCGGTTGAGGCAGCCACCTTAAGGCGCATTCGCAGCGCCTTCGCGGACAGCGAGTGGAAATCCTTGCACCCTTCCGGAGAATTCAAGCTAGCTTGCACATAGGCAAGCGATGCAGTAGGGATGGGTATCCCGAGCCGATATAAGGAAACCGCAGCCCGATGGGCAATTGCGGGATTCCTTCTTCTCCTCCATGGTACCACGACGGCGGGAAACCACGCGGGAAGCAACCGATTGCTCGCGAGAAAAGAAGCAGAATGAGGCAAGATGGACGTGCGCGTGTAGATATATATCGGGGGCGTGGCCCCAGCACGGCGCACGCCATTAGTCTGGCTTGGGCAGACGTGGTGTCATTGGAGCTTCTGTGATTGGGCACGCGCTGAGCGCATTCCCATATGTGAGATACCGAGTGAATATTTGAAAAAGAACTTATTGTATTCTTTTCATGAAGAGCACTGCTCTATGCTGTTCTATGGTGCTTTCTGCACCTTAGTTGCGCACGCATGTTTTCGTGACGTTGCATTGAAATCCATGTATTGTACTGTTTACATCTCACACTTCAGGCTGTTGCAGATAGCTCAGGGGAGAGACTTTGACACTAGGTGATAGTACAGCCTGAGACATGCACAATAAAAAAATTGCTTTAGCATTTTTGTTTTGCTTTTCCCTCCATTGTACCGAACTCGTACCGAATCGTGATGTCCGAACCGAGGTATGAACCAAACCGTGACTTCTGTGTACGGTTACACCCCTACTGTACAGGCAATGTATGCTTGTTGCTTTCTGAATTTTTACTAGCTCTGTACACCTTTGTTTGGCATTTTATTTGCCTGTTAGTCTGCCTTGCTACAATTTATTGATTTATTGATATTGAATAAATTCCCAAAGAGGCAGGCATATGTTTATTTTTAAAGGCCAGTTATTTCATGGATCACATACCCTTTATCATACCAAGAGATTGGCATGGTTTTATTTCAGTTAGCCTAATAGCTGGTTTGATTTGCATTGAGAGAGGATCTTATGGAAAGTACCCCATACATTTGTAACATTAACTTGATATTGGTAATACATTACAAATTGTAGCTGGGTTAAATTTTAGCTTTCCTAATTCCTTCCCCATTCATTCTTTAAACAAGAACGGAAGTGAAGCGCATACACGCTGCTCGCACACATAGACAGTAAAATAATAAAGCTTGCTCATCTGGTGTAGCCAAGCATATATTTGTGAAAGTTAAGTTCTGTGGCTATTCTGTGTTCGTGCCATAGGGTTTGTGCATGATTGTTCAAGGACTGAAAAACAGTTGCTTCAGCTCATGGGGCCTTTTCTCTACATTGTAACCTAAATTGTTCATTGCACAAAAAGGTTGCATTTTTTTTTTTTTTTTTTTAAATGAGATTAGATTCCCCATGCAAACTTTGAAATTAACCAACTGAACAAAAATGTTGATAGTAATGCATATTGATATTGAAGTATTGAAGAATCAGATTAAAATAGAGTTGCTTAATACATGTAGGCGTATAGGCCTACATAATATTGATCATTTAAATATAAAAATAACATATTTAGGAAGATTGCCCTCGCAAAGAGGGGTGAAAGTCTGATTGTTTCAAATGAGTAGCCCTCCATATGATTTTGGGTCCTTCAGGTAGCCCTCATTCCCAAGAAGGTTGGAGACCCTTGGTGTAGGTTATTACTGCTATTACTGCCTTAATTACTGTTTCAAAAGGGTTATTTAGGTGTATGAAGTCACTGTAATGCTGATTAAATTTCACCTAATTATTGATGGGTATTCTTTTTTCTTACTTATTGATCCTACTTATTTTGTTTTTAATATCTTCATATTATCTATGTTTAGGTCTATATTTTCCCAAGAATAATGTGATGTACTTTTGCCTATATAATTTGCTATGTCAATAATCGTTATCCTTTCTACCGGTTAGCACTCTGGACTTGTAACCGGAGGGTTGCCGGTTCGAGCCCCGACCGGTGGGCCGCGGCTGAAGTGCCCTTGAGCAAGGCACCTAACCCCTCACTGCTCCCCGAGCGCCGCCGTTGAAGCAGGCAGCTCACTGCGCCGGGATTAGTGTGTGCTTCACCTCACTGTGTGTTCACTTTGTGCTGAGTGTGTTTCACTAATTCACCGATTGGGTTAAATGCAGAGACCAAATTTCCCTCACGGGATCAAAAAAGTATATATACTTATACTATATATACCACAAACCCATCTACAGAGAGCCTGTTCACTTCCTATTAAGCCCCATTGTACCGAATTTGGTTGCAGTTCCACCAGAGTTCCATTGAGGGTGATCGCAGGCAAGTGTCAAATTAATGGGGGTCTATGGAGCTAGACGGCTAAATTTGTCTCTTTCACCTGATTGTCGTTGAAAAATTGCAGATTTTATTGTAGTTTTTGCAAGTTCAATATGGATTATAGGTCGAAAGTTGAATCAACGAGTACTTATGTCCTTTCAATTTCTTACAGGTTGGGTCTTTTTAGAACTAATATGTTCATTTAAAAAATATAGTACTCAGCAGTGTGTATTTTTTTGCCTCCCCTTTCGAATGCAACATTCAAATTACTAGACAAAAAATTGTATCCCGAGAAAAGTGGATTTTTCTGCACTCGCCCGCGAGTTCAGGTGTGTTGTCGTTCACATATATGACTGCATAATGTCCGCATGTGTAAGCATCATATTTGAATCACCAGAAGGGTCGGACATCTGTTTGACAAAGATCCGCATATAGTGCGGAGGATGTACTGTATCTGAAAGCAGCTAATAAAACAGTTCAGTTTCTGCTCTAACCATCTCCAAACTCACATACCTCACTTCTGCTTCAGTGTTCATGAGCTTATCCTCTGAGCCAGGCATGGTGTCTATGTCAAGGTCTGTAAGTTGTATTCCATCTAAATCAGAGATAGACAATAAGACCATTATATCATTTAGGCCTATAATTATGTCAAGGCAACACCAACTCACTTTGTCAACTTTTGATAATGATAAAAACAACACTTTAAAAATAATTTATTGGATTGTTAAAATAAAAATGCATTGGATTGTTATTGGAAAATTGTGGACTGGGTGAGATACACATAGCTTACAAATTAAACTACATGAAGTGTCTACTGAGTAAAGTGTTAGACATCCCACATATTTCAGATAGTTATGATAACCGTAGATGCCATCTACAATTGTTTCCAAAAGAACCACTATTAGTCTGGTGCACTTCCCTCCGGGGGGCATCGAAAAGGCCAAGCACAACCACAAGCTAAGGATTGAGGATCACTTCACCCCCGACACATGTGGCAAGGTATCACAGATTACAAAACTACTAACCCCACCTCCTTGCCTGATGAGCTGAACCATTTCTATGGCCGCTTTGATAGGGACAACAAGGAGGTGGCTATCAAGGCTGTGGTCTCTGCAGATCACAAGCCCCTCACACTCTCCACCACCGATGTGTGTGTGGCCCTGAGCAGGACGTAGGACTAATGAACGTAAGGCTGCTGGTCCTGATGGTATCTCTGGACCTCAGGGCCTGTGCAATGCAGTTGACTGAAGTTTGGACTGACATATTTAATCTATCACTAGCCCAGGCAGCTGTCCCCGCATGCTTTAAAACCATCGTGCCAGTCCACTGCAACAAGCCTTAATGGCTTCCTTCCAGTTGCACTCACCCCTATCATCATGAAATGCTTCGAGAGGCTGGTCCTGGCCCACCTCAAGACCTGCTTACCACCCTCACTGGACCCCTTCCAATTTGCCTACCATTAGAACAGGAGCACAGAGGATGCCATATCTACGGCACTTCACTCTACCCAGTCCCATGTGTATGTGAACTGTACCAGGCTGTCAGTGAACAACAGACGGCACACCCAGACGGTTTCACCATCTTCACTGGAGATTTTAACCATGCTAACCTTAAAACTGTACTTCCAAAGCTACACCAGCATGTTGATTTTCCAACAAGAGGAGATAACATCCTGGACCTGGTCTACACTACACACAAAGGAGCATACAAAGCCACCCCCCTCCCCCACATTGGACTTTCAGACCATATCACTGTTATGCTAATGCCCGCATACAGACAAAGGGTAAAAGTGAACAAACCGGTTCGTAAGCAGGTAAAAGTGTGGCCTGAGGGAGCCTCCGATGCTCTTCAAGACTGCTTTGACACAACAGACTGGGAAATGTTTAAGCAGGCAGCCACTTACAACAACCAGACAGACATAGAGGAGTATACAGACACTGTAACCTCTTACATCACCAAGTGCATTGATGATGTGACCCACACAAAAGATATCATCACTCGGGCTAACTGGAAGCCATGGCTGACAGGGGATGTCCTCAGGCTGCTGAGGGCCAGAGACAAAGCCTACAGAGCTGGGGATGAAGCTGGCATGAGAACAGCGAGAGCCAACCTGTCCCGTGGCATCAAGGAAGCAAAAAAGGAATACACTCACAAGATAACCAACCACTTCAAAGACAGCAGGAACGCACAAAGCCTATGGCAGGGCATTCAGGCCCTCACGGACTACAAGCCCGCGCCACAGAGCTGCGAGAGCAACATCCCTCTGCTCAACAACCTGAACCGCTTCTTTGCTCGCTTTGAAGCACAAAACAGCACCTGCCCACAGAAGACCCATCCCCCTCTACATGAGCAGCCCCTGTGCCTCTCTGCCGACAGCGTGAAGAGGACACTTGCTGCTATCAACACCCGTAAGGCAACAGGTCCAGACAACATCCCTGGTCGTGCGCTGAAGGACTGCGCAGGGGAGCTTAAGGATGTCTTCACAGACATCTTTAACAGTTCCCTGAAGCAAGCCATCGTCCCATCTTGTTTCAAAGCTGCCACCATCATACCTGTGCCGAAGAAAACTGCTCCATCCTGCTTCAATGACTACCGCCCTGTGGCACTGACACCCATCATCATGAAGTGCTTTGAGCGGCTTGTCATGTCACATATCAAATCCATTCTCCCCCCCACCCTGGACCCCTTCCAGTTTGCATACCGAGCCAAACGGTCTACAGAGGATGCAATCTGCTCTGCCCTCCACCCAGCCCTCACCCACCTGGAAAAAAGAGACTCATATGCGAGATTGCTGTTTATAGACTTCAGTTCTGCATTCAACACCATAATACCACAACAACTCATCTGCAAACTTGACAAACTGGGACTCAGTACCTACCTCTGCAACTGGCTACTGGACTTCCTCTGTCAGAGGCCTCAAGTAGTACGTGTTGGCAACAATACCTCAAGCAGCATCACACTGAGCACAGGGGCCCCCCCAAGGCTGCGTGCTCAGTCCGCTGCTCTTCACCCTGCTGACGCATGACTGCACTGCAACCTACAGCAACAATCACATAGTGAAATTTGCTGACGACACAACTCTGGTGGGTCTCATCACCAAGGGCGACGAGACTCAATACAGGTTGGAGGTCGACCATCTGACCACGTGGTGCAGGGACAACAACCTCCTGCTGAACGTCAGCAAGACCAAAGAGATTGTTGTTGACTTCCGGAGAGGTCACACCCAACACCTGCCACTGACCATCGACGGTGCTGTGGTGGAGAGAGCGAGCAGCACCAAATTCCTGGGGGTGCACATCAGTGAAGACCTCTCCTGGACCACCAACACAGCATCACTGGTGAAGAGAGCTCAGCGCCGCCTGTACTTCCTGCGGAAACTCAGGCGAGCAAGTGCTCCACCAGCCATCATGACCACATTCTACCGAGGCACCATTGAGAGCATCCTCTCCAGCTGTATCGCTGTGTGGGGCGGAAGCTGCACTGAATACAACAGGAAAGCCCTGCAGCGCATAGTGAACACAGCTGGAAGGATTATTGGTGCTTCACTCCCCTCCCTGAAGGACATTTACACCACCCACCTCACCCGCAAGGCGACCAAAATTGTGAGTGATGCAAGTCACCCCGCTCACAATCTGTTTGATCTACTGCCCTCTGGGAAGAGGTACAGAAGCCTGCGCTCCCGCACTACCAGACTCACCAACAGCTTCATACACCAAGCTGTTAGGATGCTGAACTCTCTCCCTCCTCTCCCCCCTCCACCCTCAGCTACATAACATCCTGGACATTGGACCCACAATGGCCGCCTGCACCACTCCACTTGTACACTTTGCAACTTGTTGCTGTTGTCCTGAAAACACAACACTTCTGCTGCTCTTACATAACTTGCACCACTATGCCACTTTATTTCTTACTTAGGTCAAACAGAACTACCTCAGCCTCTTATTGGCCTGACTTTGCACTAGTATTTTATTTTATTGACTGTCTATGCACAATTTCAACCAAATTTTGCTGCTCTTATTTTTTCATTATATGTGCCCTCTTATTTACTTATTTACTTACTTTTTTGTTTACTTGAATGTTATGTTTGTCTGTGGACTTAAAATTGGTAAAATATGTCTTGTCTCCACCGTGGGATAGTGAGAAACGTAATTTCGATCTCTTTGTATGTCTGGAACATGTGAAGAAATTGACAATAAAGCTGACTTTGACTTTGACTTTGATGTGAGAATGCTGTTCATTGACTTCAGTTCAGTATCATCCCATCCAAAATGATCACCAAACACAGTGAACTGGGCATCAATACCTCCCTCTGTAACTGGATTCTGGACTTCCTATCTAACAGACCTCAGTCTGTTAGGTTAGATGACCACACCACCTCAACCATTACCCCGAACACCAGCGTATCACAGGGATGTGTGCTGAGCCCTCTCCTTTACTCCCTCCTCACCTACCTACACCTGTACACGGCTCTAACACCATTGTCAAGTTTGCAGACGACACTACGGTGATTGGTCTCATCAGCAACAATTTTGAGATGGACTACAGGGAGGAAGTCCAGCACCTAACATCGTGGTGCAATGACAACAACACCAAGAAAACCAAAGCTAGCACACACACCCCCATTCTCATCAACGGGACTGAGGTGGAGCGTTACATCACGTTTCTGGGTGTCCATATCTCTGAGGACCTCTCTTGGACCCTCAACACCTCTATCCTGATCAAGGAGGCTCACCAGCATCTCTTCTTCCTGAGGAGACTAAAAAAGGTCCACCTGTCTTCCCAGATCCTGGTGAACTTCTACCGCTGCACCATCGAGAGCATCCTCACCAACTGTGTCACAGTATGGTATGGCAACTGCTCTGCCTCTGACCGGAAAATACTGCAGAGGGTGGTGAACACTGCCCAATGCATCACCGGTTCCTCACTCCCCTCCATCGAGGCCATCCAGGGCAAGAGATGCTTGTGTAAGGCGCACAGCATCATCAAAGACTGTTCTCACCCCAACCACATAGTGTTCACTCATCTCCCCGCCGGAAGGCGTTACAGGTCTCTTCCCACAAGAACTAGCAGGTTCAGAGGAAGCTTTTTTCCTGCGGCTGTCACCCTACTGAACTCTAGCTCTGCATCCCGATGATAACCAACCAAGTAAGCCCCCCCAGCCCAGTGCCTCCTTGCCTGTGCCTGTTGAAGTGTCCACGACCATGGCAACCTTGCCAGGGACAACAAGGTGGCGGACATTGTTCAGACTTTTGCCCCTCAACAGACCCCCACCCCGCTGGACAATTATACTACCCTATCCCACCCATAGTGTTCTATTTATTTATGAATTTACATACTTTAATTGCAATTAAAGATAGCCATATTCGACTGCTCTTCATACTATTCATCCTGCACATACACTCACACCATATTTGTTCTGTTTTTATTATAATATATTCTGTTAAAGCTGCAGTTGGCAAGATGTTTTTGATCATACTCACTGAAACCGACACAATGCTCCGACAGAACAACATAAATCAGCCGGTTTTAGAAAAAAAAAAACGCACTTCTACCTCCACCTAGAGCCTGTTATTTGTTTTGCAAATATCCACAGCTCCCGGTTCTTCTGGTCTAATCAGAGCAGGGCTGTGTGAGATCTGACTGTCAATCACAGTCTGGTGCAGTCTGGTGCGCACAGGGGGTCAGGATTTGAAGGGTTAGCTTCAGCCACTTTGCATGGCATTTGGCCGCCGACATTTTTGAAAACATGGCGTTTCATGGTTGCAACTTCCGGTACCAGTTTTTACATGCTGATTGGTAGATGACAGCTCATGCACGAGTTTAGTGTTGGGCACGAGCGTCCTCGTGCGTCCACGTTGGTTTGCATTTCTGGAAGACGACAAATAAAATAACTACCTACTTGAATTAAGCTACTGATACTTGACTTAATGCCTACATGGTTAGGCTGTATCATATCGGTTTTTGTGGTAAATAAAAGAAAAAAGTAAATGTTGTCATATCAGGATATTATTTGCCTTATGTGTGGGTTGACAAGGTAACTGACTATGACCATTTTAGCAGATGCATAGCAATGACCTATATCCAATTATTAGCCTACTCATTGTGTTCTGTATGAAAACTATTTTAAAACGCACAGACTTAGTTCCTACCTGTAGTCCATGACAATGCAACGTCTGGATCATGTAACCTACTGTATGTCTCCCCAAGTGATTTAAAACGAAACAAATGTCAATGATTTATTTAGTTTGCTTTCTTGCAACATTGACATGATTAAGCTATGCATTTGATTTAAATGGCCAGGCTTCCAGTCGAGGCAAAAGCCAAATATCCAACAACAGTTGCAGACTCCTGAAATGCCTGCTCGAACCTCAATACCCGAGGGATGTGCGCTTCTATCGGTAAGTTTAACTTGCGTTGGCTTCAATTCGTCTGCCTGCAAATGCAGCCTAGGTTTAACAAGCTGCAAATTCACACTGGTTGCAGCAAAAATCCCAGCTATCCACAAGTTTCTTACATCACATGTCTACTTAATTATAGTCATTTTCGTTGGATAGCCTATTGCGTAATAGGCCTACAACCTGTCCAAATATAGCATTTAGGAATCATTATTTGTGTAGCATAAAGTGACTCAATATTGATTCGCATTGTTTATTATCACATATGAACACCACATTAAATAACCTAGGACTTCAGAGACAATGCAAACTTCTAAACTTCTATTTTCCTGTGATGCAGAAGTGAACAAGTTATACTCAGAGATATAGAAACATGCCCCCAATGGATGGAAGCGTTGACATGCATCAAGATAAAAAGTTATATCTGTGTCATCTGTTATATTTCAAATGTCACATGTCACGCAGTTGCACTTTCTAATCACAATATTGAGTTATGGCTTCAAACGAAGTCCTTAATTGGGATTGCTGGTGTTACCAAGATAACTTACCTTTGAACAGAGTAATTTCTGCTGCAGGTTTAGCATCAGTAGCCATGCACTTCACTGAGTACTCTTTACCTGCAACCCATGTCTCAGATGACTCCAGTTCGATTTGTAGCTTTAAGGGAGGAACTAACAAACAACCAGCAAGAAAGTAAAGACGTGGTCAGAAAAAAATGTGTATTAATTTTTAATGTGACAACAGTGATGTTCATATCACACAAAGCTAAGAGTATTTTGCACATCTGTAATCTGGTGGTTTAATACAATGTTTTGCTATGTGAGAAAGGCAGGGTACAGTAGTCTGCCAGTTTTGCTAATGGGTTTTAGAGACGGCACTGCTGTGTTGTATTTGTTAATAAGGGATGGGATATGATATCTGGGTGATATTTTTCTGCAGCTGCTGTGTCTTGACATGTTAAAGGTTGTATCAGCGATAGCGGGGATACGTCACTTCTGTTGATGTTCAAACAAAACAGAGAGCTAGCTCGCTACTCCCTCCCCCTCCCTCCTGTGCAATTAAAACTCTCCTAAACGCATCTCATCGGTTATTGGTTGAAACACTTTATTTTGCTTTTGAGGGGTTGCAACCCTTGTTGGTAGCAATTGTTTTTGTGTACAGTTCTCGAGCCTAGGCTGCCTACAGAGACACATTTTTTTGACGGCCTTCTTATGGGGCAGGCAGCTAGCGGAAAGATTAGATGAATGTGATCATTTATGTTTGGGGTTTTTTTTGGGCCTGAAATCACTGATATAACCTTTAAGGGGATCTACTTTCTGGTAGTCGATCATGGGTAGCCTTTCTCTTCTGACAGGGTTGCCGCAACCGGGTAGGCAAAGCACACCCCAAACTGAAAAAAATAGGAAACTGAGTATTTGTGACGTGAGCAACAGACTGAAACATTGTAAAAGGCCTGGTCGTCACACCTAAAATTGCTAAAAATGCTTGAGTGCTTCGAATTTGATGTCAGCTTTTGGTAGGTGACGTGTTCCAACATAATGACAATCCAACAAAATGTAACTTTTTCTAAAAAAAATATTTGCTTTCCTCTAAAGCTTTCCCATGGGCTCTCTCCCCCAGATTGCCATTGAATTTCTTCAACATAATATTTTGGTTTAGAAACACGTTAATTACTGGGACATAAAGTGAGATATGATGTTATCAGTCCCTCCAGGAATTTGAGATGTTGCAATTGCAACAAGTAACACAAATTCAACCAATCCCTGCAAATTCTGGGAAACATTGCAATTTTTCCACAAATTTGACCAATCATCGTAGTTTCCCCGTGAAAATTCACCTACCACACAGTCCTTCGCACAGAATATTGAGCCAGATGCCACACTTACTTCTGCAGACACCAGAGACCACCCTATAACTTGTTCATTCCTCTGCAGTTTTGATGTCAATAAATAAAAGGCTAATGTTAATGATCTGCTTACTTGCATCTCTCAACCTAGTGTTGCTAACCACCTAGGCTATGAAAGTAAGTTTATGCCTACTGACATTTTGAGTAGGCTATGCAACCCATTCCCGAGTCCAAGTGACTGGTAGCTTGAGGGCGACGTGTTAGAGACCCAGTGTAGGACAACGACTTTTTTCATTGGCAACAGTATTAAACCAACCAACAATATAAAAAAACATTAAGAAGAGCTCTTTTATTTAATTGAGTTAAATCGAAACAATTTAGGCAATTATTACCCCCGCTTATTTGGGGGTCAACCTTTATTTATAAATAAAATCCCGGCCCGTAAATTTGAGGATTTACGGTATGCACCTGTGTTTTAGGAATAGTGCAAGCCCTAATCTCTGACTGAAAGTGCGCAGAATTTGTGCATTTACATAACAATATTTAATACATTTTCCCCGTGGTGACACCCCTCTACCTTTTGGGCTTAAGTACGAAAAAATGTCTGACCTGTCGCAAGTTCACCAAGTTCTCGATCTCATTCCACAAGCCTAGAGCACCCTCTCGCGGCTGTAGATGGTAATGTTTCATGTAGGGTTCATGTCAATTCATACTGACTAACATTTAAAACATGTTAAATTATATATATTTTGACTTATAGTCTGGAAAATACGGTATTCTAATGCACTATGCAAAAAGTTATTTTCACTTTTACCGAATAGATTGTGGAGAGATTTGTGTAAAAGGAAAATTATTTTGTATTGGATGCTGATTATTTTATATTGAACTAGGAGCCAGAGTAGTTGCTGGAGAATGGGGGTGATGTGATTCCATGGCCTAGTAAAGCTGAGCTAGCCTGGAAAACCACAAACTCTGGTGACTCATGATTGGGATTCCTTTCCAACACTTGCATCACACATTATACACACACACTCATACTAACCATACTAACACCCGCATAAGCTCATGGTTAACAGTCACTGAACTGTAGACATTCATGAGAACCACAGACGCTACACTATTGATTTTTGCCTAATATGTGATAGAGGAAAAACAGTAGGAATGGCTTCCATCACATTTGGACTCCTTTAAGCTGATGATACATGGGCAACTTTTTGTTCAATGTTCCTCATTATTGTGGTTCTGGCATGTTCCAATTATTTTCTTGGAGAACTTTATAATTATCAGTAGGCAAATAGTCATGATCATCCAATCAGAATAAATGAAAATGGTTATGTGGTTGTCCAGCAACATTGCTCAAAAAGTTGCCCTATGTATCATCACGATAGGTGACACAAAGAACTGCTTAACCTTCTTTTCAGCTCAAAAAAGTTTTAACCTACACACAAAACTAGACCATCATGCCTACTGTATTTTGATTGAATTTGGAGCATGCAGTAGTAACAATATTCTGCTTACCCTGTACATTTAGCCATGCAGTTTGTGAGATGATTGCTGGACTGCTCTCTGACTGTCCAACTTGGCATTCATAAGGGGCATCATCCTCCAAGGCCACATCCTCAATCAGCAAATGGTATTCCCCTTTAAAGTTAAGGCATCTAGTTAAAGTCGAATCATACCAACAAACAATCATTACACAACCGACAGTTGTCATGTGATATTTGCATTTTATCCTTTATTCTGTGTTTTGTAAATGCTACTCTAATTCAGACCATAAACATGTTATGTCATGCTATGCCTTTCAAACATACTGTATACAGTATAGTTATTGAAAGACAGATCTAAATCAATCAAGCATCTCTCTACATTGTTTTATCACCATGCATATGTAATTCAACATGTTGAAAGCAAGTGAATGGTGTAAGCACATTTAGGTCGTGTCCAGTTCACTTTTGCTAGTTGACAGCAGAATGAATGATCAGGTGCCAGGTACATGGTTCAAAAGGGTTGTTCTTATGTTTCTTATTTTATCATGGGTGTGTTTAGGGCGTAACATCCATTAAACCAATGAGTGCCATTGGCCACTCCCTTTAAGAGCAAGGAGCACAGTACATCACGGCATGTTGGTAAGGGACTGTACAATATTTACCGGGGGGGAGGGCCGGTCGTCAGGGGGGGGGGAGGGCCTAAGAGAATTTTTTAAGCCTTAGGGGAAGGCCCAGGAGAAATGTTTTGGCCTAGGGGGAGGGCCGAGGAATTTTTTTTTTCCTGATCCATGATATTTTTTTCCCTGATCAATGATCCGTTTTCGATATTTTAAAAGGTTTGTAGGCCAAAACATGATTCACGTCTCTTTGACAGAGTGAGTCCAAAAAGTCGCAACGCATTCTCCCATTCCGCTTCTGTCACACACACAGCGACAAGCGCCAAATAAATAATAACCTATAGGTTTATGCTATGTAAAACTCCCCATTAACAGCATCACGTCACTAACCACAGCTAAGACTGCACAATCTCGTATTCACTCTGTTGGATATCTGAAGCCAGTTTGTCTACTTAGATACTGTAAATCCTCAAACTATGGTCGGGGTCTTAAGACAAAGTACAGGCCTTTAGGGGCAGAATTGTATTCGAGACAGCCCTTTATTTCTTATGCGAGTTTTATTTTGAGACATGCGTTTCTTGGAGCGGCATAGCCTACTGGTAGGCCTTCAAAAGCATGACATTTTCGGTTTAGTTTGATATTTAATTTACTTTTGGACTGTTTGATTATATCATTAAATGTTGCGACTGATGGGCACTGAAATCTGGGGAGGTATTTGATGATCACTATTACGTTCCATGTTGAAAGAGTGTCAGGATTTCAAACAAACCATCCTGTTTCATGCGTTCATTGAACGTCCGCGGTGCTGTAATGGAAACCTTATTGCGTAGCCAAGTAGCCTATTGAGTTATTTTGAAATTATGCATGATTTACTTTTTATTAATTTCGTAGGCTGGAATGCCTCGAGTCGCAGCAACAATTGTGTTTAAATGTTGTAGCGTGTTTCAGCCTCTGGCGAGCTCTGGCAAGGCGGCAAGCGACTGAGCTTGAGAGCGACATGTTGGAGAACCAGCTGGAAAGTCAGTGGCCGAATGCACGCAAGAGTTGTATACATAAGAAACACCCAGAGTTTGGGGATGCCAAAACGGGTAACTCTCCCTCTATCGCGCGTAAATGACACAGGGGAGAATTCTGGCAGGGTGAAATATGCGTAATACACGTTTTTTTACTTTACGCACGCACTTGGGTTAATTCCCCTCTTAGTGTTTTGTTGTGCCTATACAGTGTTGGGAGTAACGCATTATAAAAGTGGCATAATGTAGGCCTAATGGGCCTAATTTGCTGTAACGTGGTAGGCTAATGTAATGCATTACAAAAAAATGCATTTTAACTCGAAATTAAGTGGTATTTTGTTTTTATGTAAGCATATACAAATTTGCCAACAACGTCACGAGATCAACAGAGGAGAAAAATCTGTGTAAATTGTAGAATGTTATCTCCTGTCAGGCCTAGGCTAGGCTACTTTTAAGATGATTGTGGCTGCAGCAAGTCGGACTCTACATTTGCGACATGGACATAAAGGCCTGCTTGAGCATATGGAGGCAGAACATTCATTCATATCACAGAGGGTAGGCCTCTGACTCTGGGTGGAATGCCGCCTAGATTAAAAAAGTTAAAGCAGATAGGCTACACATCTTTACGGAGCCCTGGGAAAAAAAACGATGTACTTTTGCGGGATCTCGCAAAACTTTTGCGAGGTCTCGCAAAACTTTTGCGGGATCTCGCAAAACTTTTTTTCTACTTTTGGAACTTGCTGGGCTTCCTACTTGACCCCAATAGGCCCACAAACCACTACCGCCAGATGGCAATCATATCATGATACTATGATTGCTCTTTCACTGTTGTGTTTTGTGGGTTTTCTGGACACATTACATAGGCCTATGACAAGGGAGGGAGAGGGAGACACCTGCGTGCAGACACACACACACAGCAGGCTACAATAAATTGCCGACGTCTTATTTGATCTGATCTTACAAACGGCGGCGTCAAGACACATTTGAGACACATTTGAGTTCTACATCGGCGATAGAACGCTTATGATCGCTCATGCAATGTGTGCGTCCCTGCAGCAAGTGAAACTGGAGGTAACGTGGGCTAGAAGCAACAATAGTTTAAACAACAACATGGCTTCCTGTAACTATCAATGTTAAAATGCATAGAAACTGCTAATCATAATCTTTAAATTGACATTAATTAAGCTGGCTATATGCAACACAATTTATATATATTCCCTTTGCATATGTTTGGGTAGACTTCAAACGTTTTTGAATTTGAGCTTACAGTTTTGTGTCCTTTACATTTATTTAATAGGTATTAGTGATACCTCGAAATTAGGCTGCTGTCTGTTAGGCAATTTATTGTAGCCTGCTGTGTGTGCGTGTGTGCACGCAGGTGTCTCCCTCTCCCTCCCGTGTCATAGGCCTATGTAATGTGTCCATAAAACCCGCAACACGCAACAGTGATAGAGCAATCATAGTATCATGATACGATTGCCATCTGGCGGTAGTGGTTTGTGGGCCTATTGGTCAAGTAGGAAGCCCAGCAAGTTCCAAAAGTAGACTGGATAAAGTTTAAACGTGAGTGGGGCGTCTACAGCAACGCCGGTTTATCAGCAGCAAGTGAGAAAGTGAAGGCGTACACGTTCCTCAACCTCGCTGGTCCTGATGCACAATATAAATATGACACCTTCACTTTTGAGGGAGAGGAAGATGCGGAAAATTCCGAAACACTGGTAAAGAAATTTGAAGAGATTTGCCTGCCTGTAAAGAATGTTATCATGGACAGACACGCATTCAATATAACGAATCAAAGGCCGCGTGAGACTATTCAGTCATACGTAGCCACGCTAAAAACACTCGCCAAGAAATGTGAATTTGGCATGTTGCAGGATGAATTGATAAGAGATCGGTTAGTATGTGGCGTTCAAAATGACAGCATCCGTGCACAGTTGTTAAAAGAGAAGAAACTAACTTTGGACTTTTTAACTTTTGGACCATTGAAATGTGCATGCTACATGAGCAATCAGAAAAAGGCAACAAAGAACTAAAACAGGGAGCCAGCAGTAAAGAACCACAGAAGGAAGAGGTTTGTGCAGTACAACATAACACCTGCTCGAACTGCGGTGGGCGACACACATATGACCGCAGCAGCTGCCCAGCCTTTAACAAGCGCTGCAATGCATGTGGCAAATGGAATCATTTCTCTAAATGTTGCAGATCAGGCAAACCACGCACCTCCTCTAGATCAGGACTAGGACCACCACAATCAAGTGGACCACCTGCTCCTCACAGGGTGGGAAACATGCACAAAATCAGTGAGCTCGAGACACAATTTGCACATGAGCCAACTGATCTGTTCTACTTCGAAAGTGTGGAGTCGTCAGCAGAGAAGGGTGAAATATTTGCTGTCCTGTCAACATTTCACACTGGTAAGCAACTGAAAGTAAAGATTGACACAGGAGCCCGGTGTAATGTATTATCCAGGGCTATCCTCCTAGACATTGACCGAAATGCCCACATTGACAATAGCCGTGTAGTTAATCTTGTGGCTTATGGCGGTGAGGTTATAAGAACTATTGGCATCACTACTGTGAATTTCACGTGTGGAACACTACAGTTCCATGTTGTGGACAGCAATGTGAAACCTCTACTGGGTCTCATTGATAGCGTCAAGCTAGGCTTTCTGCATCTCAGACCAAATGTGCACACCCTCAAACAGGAGACCCCAGAGCTCACAGAATATGAAGATCTGTTCGATTGTGGCACTTTAGGCAGACTACCTGTAGTGTATCACATGCGCCTAGACAATTCTGTGCACCTGGGTGCCGTCTGTCTGCAGAATGGCAAACCAGTAGCGTTTGCCTCCAGGGCCCTCACGGAGACTGAGTCCCACTACGCACAAATAGAGAAGGAGCTACTTGACCTTGTCTATGTCTGTCAGAAATTCCACGACTACATATATGGCCGGCCTGTGACTGTTGAGACTGATCATCAGCCTCTCATCACTATCTTGTGAAAACCGCTACACCTAGCATCTGCACGTCTTCAAAGGATGATGCTTAAACTACAGCGCTACAATCTCAATGTCATTTATAAAAAGGGCAAAAAGCTGTATGTTGCAGATGCACTCTCCCGTGCATACCTGCCCTCCACTGACCGGGCTGAAATGGATGAGGACTATGATGTCATGACAGCGAAGGTACTCTCATCAAAGAGAATTGAGGAGCTCAGACACGAGACATTGGCAGACCCTCTGTGCAGGCGCTTATTAGATGTCATCACTACCGGCTGGCCTGACTCATCAAAGACATTGTCGCATGATTTGAGGCAGTTCTACTCCATGAGAGATGAACTCACAACTCACAACAACCTGTTGCTCCGTGGTCAACGTTTCATCATTCCCCATTCATTGCAACGCTATTACGTCAAACAGCTGCATCCAGGTCACCCGGGCCTCGAGGCTACAAAGCGCAGGGCCAGAGAAACCATGTTTTGGCCCAGTGTCTACCAGGACATTGAAAGTGAAGTCTCTAGATGTGCCCCATGCAATGCCCTTCGACCACACCAAACAAAAGAGCCCCTACAGCTTCATGAAATACCCGACCTGCCCTGGGCTCTCATGGCAGCAGATATTTTTGACTGTGGGGAGGGGTGCTTGTCGACTCCTACTCTGGCTGGTACGAAATAGACCAGCTCCCTAACACAACCAGTGCAACCATTATAACCAGGTTGAAACGCCACTTTGCCACCCACGGAGCACCTCAGCAACTTATGACTGACAATGTGACAACATTCATAAGTAGAGAGTTCCAGGAATTTGCCAGCACATGGGACTTCTGCCATGTCACCAGCAGTCCCCACTACCCCCAGTCAAATGGGCTGACTGAGAGGGCTGTGCGCTCAGCCAAACACCCGCTCGAGAAATGCACGCGTGATGGCACTGACATCTATGCAGCACTCCTCAACCTCCGGAACACCCCAAGAGATGGACTGCCATCACCAGCCCAGCGCCTGCTTTCCCGACGCCCTAAGACTCTTATCCCCATGACCAAGGCCATGTATGTGCCCAAGGTAGAGACGCAGATCCACACAGCTCTATCTCGTGCTAGACAGAAGGGAAAGGCTTACTATGACAAGTCGGCACAACCACTCGTTCCACTGCGAGCTGGACAAACGGTAAGAATGCAGACAACCAGGGGATACGACAGGCTATGAACAGTGCTAGGGAGAGCACAGCAGCCCAACAGTTATCAAGTCCAGGCTGGAGATGGCATGTATGTGAGGAACAGACGCCACCTGCTACATACACCTGAGACCTACACCCCTCCCACGACAGCGGAGGCGCCACCATGTACCACAACTGAACCAACACCAGACCCCCAGCCTGATATCATCCAGTCGGGGGCGGCACAGACACAAGAACCTGTCATCACCCGTTCAGGGAGGTTGTCAAAGCCCAACTCTCTTTATAAAGACTACACTACATAACATGGACTGTTTTTGTTTGGTTTGCACACACCAGACAGACATACAAAATCGGCTATTCTAACCATAGTTATTAGGAACATTCTTTTGACTGCTTTCTGTCTTTAAGAAGGGGGATGTACAGTAGATTATGTTTTTGTGAGTGCTACTTTGTTAATATTTGGGGAAACTGCGAGTAAGGGGCTGCGACCGTTCTACATGTAGGCTGCTGAAGTGCCGCGAGGGCGCAGCAAATGAATTTCAGAAACAATATATTTAAGCTCACGACATTCAGACTGGCACAAAAAGTTAACGGCCCACCGGGAATCCTCCCGAAGCTCCCGATAGCCACTCATTGCATTCAAAGCATTAAATAACTTAATTTAACAGATATTGCAACTGCATGGTTAACTATACCATGAGGTTAATAAAGCTGGTTCTGAATTAGTCATTGAATTAATAGCTTTATTTTGTTATATAGAAGTATCTAAATAACCTGTTAAAATGTACCAGAATTCAGGAAATTGCATCTAGTCCAAAAAAAAATTTCTGGGGGGGGGGGACCCCCATACCCCCCACTGAAATGTCCCACCCACTTTCAGAATGCCTCCGACGCCCATGGATCAGCGATGCGTGTGTACCCGTGTGTGTATGTGTGCTTATGACATTTGCTGGCCGTTTTAACCTTGTAAACGTCATTTTTCGACCAGTTTTATTTGATTCACGTAGGGGGGAGGGCCTAGGAGAATTTTTTGGAGCTGGGGGGAGGCCCCTGGAAAAAAAAATTGACCAGGGGGTTGGGCCAGGCAGAACATTTTTAACCCAACCGCCCCCCGCCCCCCCTCTAAATATCGTACAGTCCCTAATATGATGACGACGGAACGATCTGCTTGCACATGTGACCGTGTATGCAACAGCAGGATTCAACCAAAGCTTGCTTTGCTAAAATAGGTACAGTGGGTCCCCGTTAAAAATTGACACTTCATCCACGATCATGGTGAATGGTGAAATGTAAGTACAACTGCAGCCGCTTGGGGGCAGCATAGTCCGCTGTGGAGTTCCACGGTCGGCCAGACCACAGCAAGGGCTGTGATTGGCCGAGTTTTCAGTGCGTTTCTCTGTGTTTTTAGCAGCCCCTGCAACATGCTAGTCCACTGTAGCCTAAGCCTTGTACATAATGTTAAACATAGTTTTGGATTCAGTGGCAAGATTTCTTGATTGTACAGTGTCTGTCTCAGTAATGTTTTAAAATGAGAGCTTTGTCAGCTGGCAGTAGGCTACTTTGTCGGTAGTCATGAGAAGTTCGCTTGCTAACAGAACATAAAAATGCTGCCCAGAAACCTTGTGAATAGTTCTGACACTAACGAGGTTGAAATATAGCTTTTGCCTACAGCATCTCCTTAACAGTAGCCTAATGTTAACAAAATGACAGCATTCATATGACAAAGGAAAACGAATCCGGTCACTCAAGACTGTGCCGCAGCTGTGGGGCAGAAGACGCTTGGTGGCCGTCCACAAAGTTTTAAACTTAACCTAAATAGTCGGCTGCTGTAAGCTACAATCGGATTTTATTGTATACCCCTGTTGTCTCAATGATGATAACATCTCATTTCCGACTATATTTCAAAGTGTGCCGTTCATTTGCATTATTAACATAACATCGTATTTTGTCATTTTTGGCGAAGACATGCATTCCGTTAGGGATATTGAACATATTTAACATTCTAACATCTTTAACATCTAACCATCGTGATTTCGAATTGGTGCAGTTGTCAGCACAAAAACTCATTTTATTCTTTTGCTCTTTTGCATTGCTCTATGCTGTTCTATGGTGCTTTCTGCCTCTTGGTTGCGCACAGCATGTTTTCGTGACGTTTCATAGAAATCCATGTATAATGAGCGCATAAAACGACTTGTTTTGGGACATTAATCTAGGCTACGTTAAGCTTTAAGGATTGTATGTCCTTAATTTATTTATATAGGCCTATTTAGGCTAGGCTACTTGCGCAAACCCTGGATAGACTTTTATTGCCACACAACAATATTGGTGGTATTTGTTACATTAGCTTCAAAAGGCACCGCTTCAGAAAGCTGCACTGCTTGTGAAAGAAGGGGGTGGGGGAGGGGAGCTTGCAGCCAAGTGTCGGAAAAATGCATAGCCTACAACACAGAACCCGCTTCTCGCATTAGTCACTGACAGTAGACACGCTTCCAGCCTGATGACTTTCACACATTTTGAATGATTTACAGTATGCCTAGACACATTAGCGCTCCACGTGTAGAAACTGTGCAGAATACAATGTGTGAATGATGCTCAATGATTTGCCAATAGCCTATAATAGTCTTCTGCTGGGTTGCATGTACTGTAGGCTATAGCACAGTCTTTACGTGTACACACGTGTACTGCTCTCATGTTGTTTCTGACATTGCCTGTGACTGTGGCAACAGCTGAGCGATCTTTTTCCAAATGTTCAACAATTGCTGGTGTACAGGCTATAATCAATTAGCTAAATCATTTGTCCAGCTGTTTAAACATTTTTTTGGTGTTACATTCAAACGCAAAAGGTGCTTTGATATCTTTTTTGTTTAAACGTCGGCAAGCAGGCATGCTGCGGTTGCAATGAATGAGGATAATTGGTTTTATCTGCGGTGTTATTTTTTGCATTTTGAATATGACTCGCTCCAGTCTCAACAGCACGTCTACTTTTTTGCACGGTGCTTTCTTAAAGGAGCTGCACCATCTTACAATAATTGCATCTACATTTTCATATTAGAATGTTTTGTCAAGTGTAAGCTTAAACTACCGTGATCAATTTAAGTTTCCGTGCCCCCGCTGAAAGTCTCTTATGCTCTTAGCGTTACACTATCAAATCTATAAGTAACCGTGACAAATAGGGTATAAGATATATAAACTCACGCTATTGTATTATCATATATGTTTGGTAATGGCTCAGCTTTCTCTGATTGTTCTACTGACTTGGAAACTGCATCATGGAAGCAGTAAGTCAAGTCGCATCAAAAATAGTAGTGGCACCAAAGTGACACCTTGTGGTTGTTTGTGTCAACTGCAGTTTGTGCCATTTCTGCCGAGAAAATGGGGATCGTGATTCCTGAAGGAACCCGTCCAAACTTAACAGGGACCCACTGTATATGTGTGTTGGTTTGTACTGAGCAGCTAGCTTCAGTTAGCTCCTATGTAACAAAAATCAACTTAACGGCACCAAAGATCACAAAAAACACTTGAAAATATAGCCGCAAGCATTAATGATGGACCTGAGTACCTGTGGTTCTGCGAGCAGTGACATTCCGTGATTCCAACAATGCACTAATATGTGGTTTGAACGTTCAGTTCGACAGGAGTGGTAACATTAATAGCATAGGCTAGTGTTGTTCAACAGTAAGCTAGATCAGGGGTGGGCAAACTGGGCCAGCGGGCCGGATCCGGCCAGCCAAGCACTTTCATCCAGCCTGCCGAGCATTTAATTTGGTTATCATGGCTGCTCGCCATTTTTTAGAGACGACGTTGGTTAGCTTTACTCCAAACTGCTTTACACTCTCCTTAGAGAACGTTTACAATGTCAATGTCAAAACATCATATTAAATAGACATGATAGGCCTACTCTTCGTGATCTCCTTTGGAGCAGATCTAACTTGAACGTTACGCTACTCCATTTAATTGGGAACGCGTCTGCGCTCGCGAGAAGGAGAGAGAGCGGCAGGTTCCAGCTGGCTTGTGATTGTTGATAATTGATATCTCCATCTTATAAGAAACTTTTAAAAGGAAATCATGAAGGCAACAGTAGTTCCCACTACTGACCATTTATAAACTGTGAGAGGGTACAGCCATACAGTGGGCATTACTTCAAATTGGCCAGCTTCCCTCGAGGTTCGCACGTGACCTCACACGGGATCACGCGACTTTAATTTGTATTTCTCCAGTGACGCTGCAGTGACGCTGCAACGACGCTGCAACAACGCTGCAACAACCCAAACAACCGCCAGATGGCTCTGGTGAGCAGGGTGTCTCGTAAAAAGAACTGGAGCCTGGAAAACCCTACACAGACTTCACTACAGACTTTAGCAGACTGGTTTAGAAATAATTTAATAGCCAGAAATATGCCTGCCCTGTCCTAATAAAGAAATATTTGTTTAACTGTGAGTGAATCCCGTTGAATGAAACATTTGTCCGAGTGCAACGATAATAGACAGACATCATTTGGACAAAATATAGAGCCTATTAACCTCCGTTGCTCAGCCAAATGCCTTCCTGTTACGTCCTGTTATCACGGAGGTTTGGCTTCATGCTAATTCAGTAGAGCATTTAGTGCTCTCCCCAATCCCAGACGTTCACATTGCATGTTTGTTTGTAATGGATGCAACCGCGAGATACGCGCTTCACCATGACGGCAATGATGTCATCCTAGCAACGAAGACTCACTCTTAGTTTAGGAGTTGTCATTTTTCCTTACTAAGAGTAGGTCTGAAAGGCTTTGTGAATAACTTAATAAGAGAAACTCCTAGCTAAAATCTTTTATTGCTATTTAGGAGTACTCCTAGTGGTAAGATAAAAGGCTTTGTGAATATGGCCCCTGGTTTCTAACCCAATGCATAGCCCATTTACACAAAATAATGGTAGAATATTACTGATGATCATTGTTATTTAAGAACAGTGCGCGTAGGGCACCAAAAACATCTTGCTCGTAAAAAATCATCATACTGCATATTGTGGCGGGTCTGTTATTTAGCCTACTTACTGTAGGCTGCGCAAACCACAGGCCTTTATTTTGTGCAAGCCTGCCTTCTGTTGAAGAATTTTATATAAAGCCTGCGCTAACTAGCCTGGAAAATCCAGACCCTGATAATCTAGAAAGATTAAGGGTCTGGCAAAGAGCAATGTAATGGCCCAACTCAAGGGGCGGCAACAAGCATGCATTTAAAAATCTCACTGCACGCAATTGGATAACACTAGACCATGTTTACTCTGAATGATTTCGGACTTCGACGCAATCGAATAACACTACGACCAATGTGTACTGTCCTCCATCTTTGCAGCGCTGTCTTCATCAGTTTAGCTGGTTCCCCGGAATGCAAGGGGAAAAAGTAACGTGCATCATTGCTCTTTGCCAGAGTGTCTCGCAGAGACAATTCCATTGTGCTCTCACGAGAACTCTGGATTTCCAGGGTATGCGCTAACAGTAATCCTCCTGCCCCCCTGTACCACAGCTGTGGATAGTGTGGCATGCTCACGCGTTATGTCTCCTTCTTGCAAACTTGACTAGGCCTATAGCGCAACCATTTAAGTCTTCATAAAATCACAACTTGCCAGATATGCCTTCATAGCTTTGGGCTTCATTCAGCATTTTGTTCTTCCACTGGAAATGACTCTTCTACATTTGCTGCCTGCTGCATCCTTTCTGTTTTTATTGTTTAGAAAACGTTTGACGTCTTGAGTTAATGCATTAAACATTTTTTGCTGGTAACCCGCCACAATTAGCCTACAGATTCTTGCGAAATAGCAAGTGATTTTTTTAATTAAACGTACAACCAGAGCCGGACAGTAACAGAGTACATTTACTTGAGTACAGTACTTGAGTACAATTTTGAGGGATCTGTACTTTACTCGAGTATAACTTTTGGGGAGTACTCATGACTTTACTCAAGTACATTTGAGAGGCAAATATTGTACTCTTTACTCCGCTACATTTCTATCCATAACCGTGAGTACCCGTTACTTCTAAAAAAAAAAGGAAAAAAGAAAAATCTCAGAAACCCTCAATTTGTTGTTTCCCTCAAACGTGATTGAATTGTGCAGGTGCCACTGATTGAGACAGCCTATCAGCAATCACCTTCAGCTTTCCGCCAAAGTCAACTCCATGGTCAGATTTAGATAAGAGACGAAACCATGGACAAAACAATGGATGAAGACGCAGCAGGTTACTGTATGCCGGGAATGTGCCAACCCGTGGCCCCACCTCGCCAGACTATTTCAATTTGCTCAACAAGTTAATGATAGTTTTCGCTTCAAGTGTTTCAATTACAAAATAGTATTTTGTATTTGAAATATGTATTTTAAATACATGTATTAGAAATACTGCCCATCCCTGGCAACATGGTAAAAAGATGATTTTACTTTCAATTCCTTTTACATTTTCCACATTAAAAATTTTCATAACTCCATGTAGGACGTTTCTGTACATAAATGTAAGCACTGTGGCAGTAGTAATGCAATATTTAGAAAATGTACTCTTGATACTCAAGTACTTTTAAAAACAAGTACTTCAGTACTTTTACTTAAGTAGACATCTGACTGTTGTACTTTTACTTGAGTAAAATTTAGCAAGGGGTATCTGTACTTTTACTCAAATAATGAAGCTGTGTACTCTGTCCGCCTCTGCTTACAACAATATCCGTGCATTAAGGCAGAAGGGCTACTGTCTATGTACACATATGACTGAATCAAAATGCATACATGCGCACAGCTCACTCCCCACACATGCTTTCTCGTGCTAAATGCAATGAAGCAGATTAGGCTACTGCGTATGAGTGCATCTGACTCAAACCTGTCTCAAAATTAAAAACGCAACCGTGTCTTATTTATCAACAAGGAAGGAAACAAAGGGAGGGAGCGGGAGGGCGAAAAGACCGGGCTATCCGACTGCGTTAGAAGGCAGAGGAGATGGAACTTCCTATCAGACCTACGGAACGCGGTGCCGCGGGAATGGAGAGTGCTGCGGATGCGAGCCGTTCTCGGGGCTTGGTGGAGCCGACATTGCATGGGTCTTGGAGCTCAGCGTAGCTGTTGCTGCATGGTTCTCGAGGCTTGGTGGAGCCGAAGTTGCATGGGTCCTGGATCTCGGCTTAGTTGTTGCTGCATGGCTCTTGGGGCTCAGCCGAGCCGTTGTAGCAGGGGCTCAGCGGAGCAGTTGCTGCATGGGTCTCCCTGAAGCTGTTGTTGCATCGGGTCCAAGCTCATTCCGTACCATCTGTGGCAGCCTTAAATAATTCAACCTGGGCTGAAGAGACTTTTAGAATACCGTTACCTGATAAACATCAGCCAGGGGCAGCCCTGGACCGGGTCCTGGCTGGGGGAAGTGGGTGGGGAAGGGGAAGAGGGGGCGGAGGGAGTAGCGACGCTGTCGCTACCGGGGCCGTCTGAAGAAGTGGAGTCGGATCCGGAAGTACGGCGGAGATGCTGCGGGAAGGAAGTCGGTGGTTAAGAACCTGGGCCGCTGGCGTGGCTGTGGCTGAGGCAGCGGAGTGATACGCTCTGGAGCGTGTGGTGCAGGAAAGCACTAATTGTAGTATTGCTTGTAGTGTCTTAACATTAAAACACAAGTGTTAAGCAGTGAATTTTGCTGCCATCTCCTGGCTGTCTGGGCAAACTGCTTTGGGTTTGCTGTAAACATTTATTTACAGTGCAATACTGTAAACTCCCTCCTGTCGGTGTTGGCATGGAATGAAACAATAAACCGGTGTTCAAAGAGTGTCATTAATATATTCTGGCTGTAGACTGGGGTTTGAGGGCCTCCTGAGAGCAAACGCAACTGCCCACAAAGCACTGCTTGCTGGCGAAGTGCTAATTTTAAGACATACAAATAACCAGTCATTGTAACCAAAATGACTTGAGTTTATTTGCAAAGCTTATATCAGTGAACTAGCTTGTTGCTATACCCCATAGAAGCTACATGAATAGTCGGCCATCGACACAGGACGAGTTGACAATCAGGGTCCTTGCTGTCTGCGTCGCCTGACGCGAATTACAAAGTGTACTATCGCTTTAATAATTGCTGACGTCTGCGACGCAGCGCCATTGTTTAAACAGACTGCAGAACGAGCCAGCGAAATACTGGGCACTTAAGGCTTGTCAGTTCGTTATAAGTAGCTTAAATATCCAACAACGCTAGTATCAGTTTATGAGAAGTCACTGGACGACTAGAGGAGTGAAAACAAGACCTGTTCGTTTCCGATGCCAACACGGATTACGGATTGAGTGATCTTCGGAAGATAGGCCTCCGCTGGATAGTGGATAGCCTACAAACTTCAGACGCTTGGCGTGCCGAGCCATGTGGAATTTAGAGCATTTCGAGTTACCTGGATAATCTTGCGACGTGAAAACGCGAGCTTGGAGCAGCTTGATGTTAGAGCCTTGAAGTATGCTGGGGTGAGCAGGCTATAGCATAATTGATAGTTGTAGCCTACCCTTGCTCTGAGCAGTGACCTGAAAACGCTGGTGAACCGGGTGGCTGTAGCCCATGGACTGGATGTAGCTTTCGGATGGTTAGTAGTGAAAAACCCAGCTCCATTACGTCTGCCTACCGAGGCTTTGCGACTCCAATGATTTCGCGAACGTCGGAGTGTGTGACGTATGGAAAAGGAGGTCGGCTTAAATAGGCATACCCTGCGGCGGCAGTGGGTGAGTTAATTGCTGTCAATCATCCCGCAGGCTCCTCCCGAACTTTGTTTAGAAAACATCATTAATCGTCATTACCAATTTGCAAATGATGGTGAATAACCACTCATCATGAGATGTACAGTATTTCGTAATATGTTTATTGTAATTGTGCTTCCTATTGCATTCGTGCAATTTGTAATGTTTTGCATGGACGTGCGCTGGTGTGCATTCATGGATGATAGAAGGATGGTGCGTTGTGCACTCGCCAATATGACTGTTGACAATGCGCTCTCAAAATAACATATAAACAACTCTCCATAGACTTCTGACCAGGTGTACAATAGCGATTTTTAGACAATGCACCAGGCCACTCCCTAAGTTGTTAATTGCCACACCCCTGGGCGCATTGTTTAAAAAATAAACATGCAAAATAAGGGTTTTACGCCATGCGCTAGGGTGCAAAATACAGCCCCTAGTGTTTATGACTGGTCGACATAACAGACGCTCATCAGAAGACAGCAGTGGGTGGTTGGGAATGTACGCCTTGATTATTGAATTAAAATAACTAGGAGCAGATCCAGTTAGTATCCTATAGGCCAAAGTGAGAGATTTAAATTTAATTCTGGCTACTATAGGGAGCCAATGGAGAGTAACTAGGAGAGGAGTTACATGTGTCCTCTTTGGCTGATTGAAGACCAGGCACCAGCCCCAGCATTCTGAATCAGCTGTAATAATCTTATTACACAAGCGGGTAAGTCAGTTAATTACAATAGTCCAGCCAATGACCATTTGAAATGGTACAAAGTAGTCTCCGGTTCTGCTCCCACCTACTTGAATGCCTTCATACAGACATACGCTACCTCCAGACCGCTGCGCTCCTCAGACGAACGACGTCTAGCTCTACCTCCGGTACGCTCAGGCCAATCCAAACTTTTCTCATCTGTTGTTCCTCGCTGGTGGAACACACTGCCAGCTCCTACTAGGGCAGGGACATCCCTCTCCATTTTCAAAAAACTCCTGAAGACCCAGCTCTTTAGAGAACATCTCCTCTCATAGCAACACTTACAACAAGTCTTGCTGATCCTAGCACTCACCAGCCGTCTTAAACTGACACGTAACTGTTAAAAACAGCACTCACTGATGCACTTATTCTTACTGTACTCTAATGTTTTTTAAATTGTCCTAATATTGTTGAGAATTGCTCTAAACTTAAACTGTTTACCATGTTGTTAGTCGCTTTGGCTAAAAATGCGTCAGCCAAATGTAATGTAATGTAATGTAATGTAATGTAATGTAATGAAATCTAGTCTAGTTGGGGTCAGTGAAGTTGAGTCAATGTTAATCTGTTGGTGAATAGCTGTTTTAGCTGGAAACACCAAAATCTCAGTTTTTGAGAGATTAAGCTGAAGGTGCCGATCCTTCATCAATGCTGAAATATCCTTAAGGCATGCAGAAATCGCTAATGTCATAAGGTGGGAAAGACAGGTAAAGTTGAGTGTTGTCTGCATAACAGTGATAGTCAAATCCATGGGAGCAAATGGTCTCACCTAAGGAAGTGGTGTAAATAGAGAAGAGCAAGGGTCCTAATACTGATCCCTGAGGCACACCTGTGGTGAGGTCATGAGACTTAGATACCTGTCCTTGCCAAGACACGTTGAAAGAACACCCTTTAAGGTAAGATTCAAACCAGTCAAGAGCTTTTCCAGAAATTCCCAGTTCAGATAGTATAGAAAGGAGAATGTCATGGTTAACAGTATCAAATGTTGCAGATAGATCAGATACAGATACAGATAGGTCAATGGACGTGAATTAATTACTGCTTCCACTTCAACAACAATTGTTTGCAGTTCTTCAAACGTCAGGCATGCTCTATCTAGTATTTTCCGAATACAGGTCTTCACGGATCGTACCAATCGCTCCCAAAATCCTCCCCACCAAGCTGCTCTCTCCACGATGTATCTCCATGTTATTTGTTTTCCTGCGAACAAAACTTGCAGATCCTTGCTTTTCATTACTTGCCACATCAGTTTAAGATCTTTGTCAGCTCTTTTAAAAGTATTTGCATTATCTGAATAAATTCCTCTTCTTGCGATAAATCGCTTAAATGCCATTATAAAAGCTTCTGTGGTCAAGTCTGAAACTAACTCTAAATGCACAGCTCTTGTTACAGCACATGTAAATAAGGCTATGTATGTCTTCTTGTGATTAGGTTTGACAAATAATGGACCAGCAAAATCAATACCCGTTACCTCAAACGGCTGGGCCTCGGTGATACGTTCTTTGTGTAGCGGAGCTTCGCTTTGGACTTGCGGCACATCAGACATTTCAGCACCACCTTCTTGGACAGTTGCCGTCCGCGCAAAATCCAGCTTGATTCTCTTACTTGCGTTAGCGTGTCTCTTACTTCAGAATGCAGTAAGTCTTTGTGAGCTTTTCTCACAATCAATTCTGAGAATCTGCGGTTTGTTGGAAGAATCCAGGGATGCTTCACCTCATGTGGTAACGCACTCTTTTGCAAGCGGCCTCCAACTCGCATGATTCCTGTGTCATCAAGAAAGGTTTAGCAGTTTAGATGTTCGTAGAAGTTCTTTTCCAGCACGCAAGTTTTCCATATCTGTAAGGAAGCTTTGGTTTTGTGTGTTCAAAATCCAATACAATTGAGCATTTTTCATTTCTTCTGCACTCAATTCTCCATTTAACTTTTCTGTATGTCTCACATTAAAAATGAATCGTTTAATCCATGACGTTATTCTCAATACTCTTTGCAAATCACTATAATGGTTTAAATTAAACAATGGCTTTTGAATGATCTTTTCGTTCACCTTGTTTGCTGTGACTTGATTTTGGGAAACACTTTCTGTGATCTCCGTTTTGTCTGCTGAATACTCCATATCCATCTCATGCGCTTCGAGCCTACGTAGCCACTGCGGACCTTGCCACCATAGGTCGGCTTGAATCATGGAATGCACTGAAATTCCTCTTGTACCATGATCGGCTGGGTTTTCCGGTCCTTTACAATGTTTCCAATTTTCTGGCAATGTCAAATTTTGTATTTCGGACACTCGATTGGCTACAAATGGTTTCAACTGTTTTGCGTTGCTCTTTATCCAATGAAGCGTTATCATGGAGTCTGTCCAAAGTTTCAGATTACTTTTATCCAATTTCAAATGTGTTATGACATACGTTCCTAGTCTAGCTCCAATCACTGCTCCTAAGAGCTCAAGTCTGGGTAAAGTTGTTGGCTTTAATGGAGCTACTCGTGTTTTTGCTGCGATTAAACTACTGCTGCAATAGCCGTCGGCATTGACTATGCACATATACGTTGCCGCACAATAGGCGTTTTGACTAGCATCGCAGAACACATGAACTTCTTTTACTTGAATGGGCTCACCTTCTGGCAGAGTGGCGTCATAACGTCGTTGCACTGATAACTTTTGTAAAGTTGGTATCTCCTGCACACCACTGTTCCCATTTTTCACTCAGTTCTTCTGGAAGTTCCTCATCCCAATCAACTCCTCTTTGCCATAACTCTTGAAAAAGGCATTTTATCCTGATGGTGAATGGGGATAAAAATCTGATTGGGTCAAACAGTCTAGCAGCTGATTGTAACACTCCACGCTTAGAATTGGCTTTCTTCGCCAAAAACTGTACTAAGTCATCCACTTCAAATTCATCATTGTCCGTTCTCCATACAATTCCAAGCACTTTCAATGTCGATTGGCCTTTGATTTCTGCTTTTTCTATGAACTCCGTGTGTAGCCATTTTTCTTGCAATTCTTTAGCGTTATTTTTCCATTTGCAAAGCATCATTCCGGCGGTCGACATAATTTCTCTCGCTTTAAGCGCTAGGTTTTCTGCTGATTTTACATCTGCAGCTCCAGTAATCAAATTATCAACATAAAGACAGTTTTAATTATCAACATAAAGACAGTCTTAATCTCCACTTCTGGATAAATGGCTTCATACCTTTCTAGGTGATGTCTGATCGTTGCTGCCAAAAGGAAAGGGCTTGATGTTACTCCGAATGGGACTCTAGTCATTCTTAAGGTGATGAGATTGACTTCGTCACTGTTACTTGGCTTGTCCTTAGTCCATTAAAATCTCAAAGCATCTCGATCTTGCTCATTCAATGACATTTGTAAGAATGCCTTGGTAATGTCTGCCATTAGTGCCACTTTATGTTCACGGAATCTTAAAAGTATGCTTAAAAGTTCTGGGTTCAGATTTGGGCCTGCGAAAAGACAATGGTTTAGAGACGGACTGTTATTCTCATGTAAAGACGCATCAAACACTACACGTACTTTGGTTGTAGCTCTTTCTTCTTTCACTACAGCATGATGGGGCATATAGTAAATTGGACCTACTGCATTGGCTGAATTCTCACTGGTCACTTCTTCAATGATAACTTCTCGCAAGTAGTCTTGCATCACTGCGTCATATCTCTCATAGAGCGACTGTTCCTTGCTAAATTTCTTGGTCAGATTGGTGAATCTGCGTTTAGCTACAGCCAAATTCGATGCCAATTCAAACTCACTTCGCACCTGCCTCCTTTGTTGATCACTGTTCTCTGAAACGTCTGAATGGCCTCATTTTCAATGACACAAGATTCTTTTTCTGGGTGTATTCCGATGGACTAAGTTTCCGCAGCTGATTGGAAAGTGAAACGTCTTCAGCTACACTGACATGCAGCACTTCAATGTCCAAAGGTTCCGCTGTGACTTTCGGAACTGTCACCGTCCCTTGTAGCAGCCATCCGAACTTGCTTTCTATTGCTACCAGTGACTCACTTATGCGTTCCATTTGTCCAGTCACGATTTTCCAATAATAATCACCTCCTATAAGAATTCCGAGCTCCTCGGTCTCCATGCCTCGAATCGGCACGTCTGCCACTTGACGTCCTTTGGCTTCCAATGTCTTTGTGATGTTCTGATCTGCAATTTGCAATTTGGAAGTGCACACATGTGGGGTTTCTAATAACTCTAGAACTACGTTCTGCTCAGTTTTAATATTTCTCAGTCGCACTTGTACCTTTCTGCATTTTATCAGTTTTGAAGTCGCTGACGCAAATGTGTGCAGATTGAGCGTTTCTTCACCAATATTACTGGCAGATTGAGGGATCTAGATAGATTTTCTTGTATGAAACTTCGCTGACTTCCACCATCCAGTAAATATCTCACAAGCTGGTCTTGCATAGGAGTTTCTATCCAAGATATTGCGGTCTGCAAGAATGTTGTGCCATTATGATTGGACTGCACAGGGGATACAGACACTAATGTATCTGATAGGCCTACTTCTGGTGTTTGTGAAGTTACATTCCTACTGCTTAAGGCAGGTTGGGAGCATACCATTTTGTAATGTCTTCTGCCACAACCTTCACATTGAATGCCTTGCGCTCTACAGTTCCGCGCAATATGTTTGGCGCCTAAGCATACAAAACCGGCCTAATTTGCGCAGCTTATCTCTCCTTGCTTCTATACTGTGCACATTGCATTCTCTTGACTTATGTATGCTTTCATTACAGAATAAACATCGTGATTCTTCTCGAGCGGACACATGAAATGTGGCTGACGTTGGAGCATAGCTTTTTCTTCGCTCAAACATTCTTTTATCACGGTCTCTTAAGGAGTCTCTTTCTAACACAGAGCCTGTTTGTTGCTGGGATACATGGGCAGTTCTTTCCCAACTGACTACTTCTTTTTGCATGAATTCCATTAAGTCCTTTACGCTCAAAACTTCTTCTTCTTTCAATTGTCGTGTGAATTCCAGTGTGATTTCTTCAGGTATCATTTTCATGAGAATAGGGCAGAGTAAACAGCCGTAGGCATCCGACACTACTCCCATTGCGTCTAGGCTACGCACTTGCACTTCGCATTCATCATATACATTTCGTAGCGCTACAATGTCTGTCGCTCTCTTAACTGGAGTCAAATTAAGCAGTTTATTCATATGAGCATTGATAATCAGATCTTTTCTTCCGAATCTATGCATTAGCATTTTGATCGCATTATCATAATTTTCTTCGGTCAATGATAGGCCTGCCACTACCTTCGCAGCGTTGCCAGAAAGAAACGATTTCAAATAATTAAACTTATCAGCTTTTCTTAAATGCTCATTGTCATGTATTGCACTTGTAAACTGACTCCAAAAGTTTTGCCACTTACTTATGTCTCCACTGAAGTTTTCAATTGATAGTTTTGGCTGTTTCATCATGGGAATTCTGTGCGTCTGATTTGTCGTATGCGAGGATGTCTCGCTTTCGTCTTCCTTGATTTTTTCCAAGAACTTTCTTGTGCGCATATAAGTCAATTTAATCTCATCCACATATTGCATGGCTCCATTTACTTCCTCTTCCAACTCATCCATTGGGGTAATTCTCTCAATCTCTTGATCCAATTCCAATAGCGAACTTTCTCTGTGACTTAATTGCTCGTTAAATTCTTCCAAAGTCATTAGGTTTGGCTCGTCTTTCCGTAATTCTTCAGCAATTCTATTAACTAATTTTGTCACTGCTGTTCTTATCGCGCCTCGCACTTTCTTCAATCTTGAAAGCTTCTCCATTGTTCTCTTCGGTCCTCACCTGTCCACACCTGCAGTCACTCAGGCAATCCACGTCTGTCTCAGGTAGGGAATCTTCAATTCGTCTTGTCTTTTTCTTTCGTCTTTATTCCCTCTTTTCCCTCTTTCCCAGGTTTCGGCACCAAAAATGTAGTGGATTCAGAGGTCGGACATGGAAAATTCTCTTCAAAAGATTTATTTGAGTTACAAAAATTGGAGAAAACAAAACAAGGTTCAGTCCCTTTTAAATAAAGCGCTGAAGGCATGACGTAAGTCTCGTGCTGAGCATTTGCAGTTTCTCACACTGCTGGCTTAAGCACTACGCCCATTTGCACCAGGTTTGGAATAGGAAGCAGAGAATGACGCACAGGTTGTGGCCGCTTTTATTCGCAGCTCGGTATGCTGGGAATTGGAGTCTTGCGAGACATCCTAACAGGCAATTAAGTCTGGGCCTGTTTGAGACAGAACAAAAAAGACACAACAGGCCTACTACTGCTAGCTTGCTGTATTAGTGAGCAGTTCAAGGCCCACACGTGATCATTATTTTTGCCCATTATAATCACAATGTAATATGATCTGCCCACAAAAAAGAACATCGTCTGAAGTGGGGTCATGCATGCAGTTTGTTGTAACTGTTTTGGTATGTGAGGCAAAATTAATCTGCATTATCCAAGGCTTGCATTCGGTGTCATGTCACCAGTTAACATGGACATCAGGATATCAGTAGCTAGGTAGCTAGCTAGTAGACTAGGCACTATAGATTAATAATGGTTGATGATGACATTGAAGTGACTGCTCTCTGTGGTGTAGTGGTAGTGCTGATTGCAACGTACATTTTGCCTCTGCGAGACTCATGTTCGAAATTTTCTGCTTGCTAATTAGGGTTTTCTGCTGTTGACTCGCTCACAGTCCTTGGTAGCCCTGTCAGCTGCTTTGTAAAATGTTGCATTAAGACCACAAAAAGTCTACACAAAATAAATCTGACCCCGCCCATGAGAACCCGGCTAAAGTCACCAGATCTTATTTTGAGATAATGAGGGTTAAGTAGGGTAGAACCGGCACAATCGTAACACTTTTTTATTTTTCCAATTCAAACTCGATTTACACAAAGACGATAGACTTGAGAGCTGTGAAATTTGACCAGAACAGAGTCATACATGTCTACTCTATGAAAGTTAAAACAGAATTTAAAAATTATGTTATAGTTTGTCAATAATTTAACTTAACAGCGACATGTACCTTTGTTACAACCTTGACGCAGCCATAAAAAAGTGTGGTACAGTTGTAACAGTATAGCTGAATGAATCTAACATTGTTAAAATCGTGAATCCTATAACATATTTTAACACAAAACACTGCTGGGTTAAACAAAGAGCATCTGTTTTCATATAAAATCAACAAAAAAAGTCCAAATGTATGATTGTTACAGCTAATTTATTGCATTATTGATTAGCCATTGCAGACCATATGTTATGGTGTTATGCTAGCTCACAATAACCTTTAAATATGCTTATTTTGGCCATATCCACTTGATAAAACCAGTTAATATAGTTAATAAACTGCTTATTTCTTACATGTCTGAAGCATTTGGTCCAACAGTGATATTTCAAGTTGCTGTGTTAACTTTAATTGGGTAATCGTGGCACAAAAATCATAATCCATAACTCGCAATGAGAATGTTCGCGCATGCGCGATAAAATCAGTTCATTTTGCCATAGAGACAAGTGTTGTCTTTTTGCTTAATATCTCTGGTCGTATTTATAGTAGACCATTCATATTTGGATGGCTGTAAGATTAGGCTATACATAATTACATGATATGTGTCTGTTTACGTTTCCGTAGCTACACCATATCTTGAGAATAAAACACTGTTACATTTTACATTACGACTTAACTTCTCTGAGCATATAGCTTCTATTGCAAAATCATGTCGGTTTATGCTTTACAACATTAGGAAGATCAGACCTTATCTGACACAAGATTCTACACAACTTCTTGTTTAGACCATGGTCATCTCTAAGCTGGACTATTGTAATTCACTATTAGCTGGCTTACCCGCTTGTGTAACAAGATCATTACAGCTGATTCAGAATGCTGGAGCACGCCTGGTCTTCAATCAGCCAAAGAGGACACATGTAACTCCTCTCCTAGTTACTCTCCATTGGCTCCCTATAGTAGCCAGAATTAAATTTAAATCTCTCACTTTGGCCTATAGGACACTAACTGGATCTGCTCCTAGTTATTTTAATTCAATAATCAAGCCTTACATCCCCAACCGCCCACTGCGGTCTTCTGGTGAGCGTCTGTTGTGTCGACCAGTCATGAAAACTGGGTCTAATTCCAGACTCTTTTCTTCAGTGGTTCCATGTTGGTGGAATGCCCAGTGCTCTCCGTTCCTGTGGTATTTTTGGGTCGTTTAAGAGGGGTCTAAAGACATTCCTATTCAACATATACTTAGTTGTTTAAGCGCTTATGTGTTATGGTTTGTATAATGTTGTTTTATTTCAATTGGGCTGTTAATTAATTTGACATTATTGTTTATTACTGATATTCTCCTTAATGTAGTCTTAGCATGTCATTGTTTTTATATTATTGATTGAATGAACATTATTGTTTTATTATTGCCTTTCCCCTTTTTTCCATTGCTTTTTATTAGGCTATTGATTGAATTGATATTGTGTATTATAACTATTCTCCTAACGCTTTTATTGACGTTACGATTACATTTTTCCCCGAGAAATAACGGAAGTTAGTTCCACAATGTCACATTTTCAATCGGCTGTGGGTTTAATGTTGGCGGATAAACACCCTATAATTTGGGTGTCATTTGGTTCAGGAACTTCTTCTTTCCCATTAGAAAGTTAATGCAGACCATAATATCAATGCACAGTACCGTCACCTATCTCTGTTTTCAGTATGGCAGGAAAGTTTCGACTTAATCCGGGTACGGATTTCTCAATGGATTGCTTCGTATCACAACGGACATTTAAGGTGAACTGATTTTTTTTATTGAAGATTAACTTGTTGTGAATCTAACCAACCTATTTTAAGGACGTGTCATGCATGCTACCTCTTGAAACAATTCGGTGTTTAGACACTGACTGACTGTATGCAGCGCAACTGCTTCCGTACAGTATGTATGGTAGGGAAGTTGAGACTTAAAGCCGGATATGGATTTCTCAATTAATTGCTTCGTATCACAACGGACATTTCAGGAGAACCGATTATTTTCTTGAAGATGAACTTGTTGTGAGTCTAACCAACCTATTTTAAGGACGTATTGTACATGCTGTACCTCTTGAAACAATTCAGTGTTTAGACACTGACTGACTGTATGCAGCGCCACTGCTTCCGTATGGCAGGAAAGTTGCGACTTAACCCGGATATGGATTTCTCAATGGATTGCTTCGTATCACAACCGACATTTCAGGAGAACTGATTTTTTTCATGAAGATTAACTTGTTATTCTAACCAACCTATTTTAATGTCATGCATGCTACCTCTTGAAACAATTCGGTGTTTGGACACTGTCTGACCGTATGCAGCGCCACTGCTCACTTATTTTCAAATTTAAATTTCTCAAAACCCTAAAATTCAGAGCTCGGAATTCTCCAAATCTTTGAAATGGCCTAACTCAGTCAATATTAGGTATATCATAGAGATTTTTTCACAGCCTATTCATTATACTGTGTAGAATACATACAAAAATACATAACATTAAAAAACATCAAAAAAGACTTTAGGGTTCAATGATCTATGCTAGGCTAGAGCTAAAAGTGGAAAATGGGTGTAATTCCCCAAATGGTGGAATATCCCTTTAAGGTTAACACTGCCATGCAGGTTTAAACATTTGAAAATGATTAACAGTTGAAAACATTCATTGGAAATATAGAAAAGTAATCAATATGTAATTAGATGTAATAACTTACATTACTTTGATAAAGTAATTGAAATAGTTGCACTATGATTACATTTTAAATAGGGTGACTTCTAATCTGTAATCTATTCAAAAGTAGTTCCAAAGTTCCAAAGTAACCCTGCCAACACTAAAGTGAACACATAACTGAGCATGACTGTCCAGTAATTACATTCTAAAATGTCTCACCTCTCCTCTCATCTCCAAAGATGCTATACCGTGGAAAGCCTGGCAAGTTTCTCTGGGGCCCCAGTAGTAGACCATCCTTCACCCACTGGACTAGCCCTGTTGCCCTCAGTACATGACAGTTCAGCTGAGCCTTAGCACCAGCCTGCACTGTGACATTCCTGGGTTGGGTCAGGAAAGCTTGTTGTGCCTGTATACTTTTCACTGTAGGGAAACAGCCAAGCAGTGGTAAAAGGTTAGCAAAAAATGCAAGTTATATCTTGTGCTGTATCAATGTTTTTGTCAAATTAAATATTTGCTGTAACATGTGTGGCTAACACTTGTTTGATTCCTACACTTGTTTATACCAGCATTGGTTACGGTTATTGAAACGGCGCTAAAGAGTTTTTACAAAAGTACTAAGCTAACTCACTTGCAATGACCAAAAATGGTGCAATTAAAAGCCAGCTATGATTTTGGCAATATTCAGGGTTGGGGAGTAATTACCTGTAACAAAATTGTGTAATTAAATTTTAAAATAAATAATTGTAATTGTAATCAGTTACAGTTAGTAAGATGTGGGAAAATTACAGTTACAAATAATAAATCATGCTAGTCAATTTGTCTCCATCTCCTGCTCCATCCCCTACTCTTGCAACTTTTGTGTATGTAAATGAGTGTGTGCACATGTGTGTTTGCATTTGTGTATATGTGTGTGTGTGTGTGTGTGGGGGGGGGGGTAATGGTGTGTGTGTGTGTTTATGTGTGTTTCTGTGTGTGCATGCTTGTGTGGGTGTTTGTGTGTGTGTCTGTGTGTGCGTGCGAGCGTGTGTGTGTGTGTGCATGTGTACTGCGTATGTGTGTGTGTGTGTGTGTTTATGTGTGTGAGTATCCCTATGAACATCCCTATGTTCCCCGGGTCCTATGTTCCCCGGGTCCTATGTTCCCCGCTCGGGGTTAGGGTGATGGTTAGGGTTTTACAAATTGGGTCCTATGTACCTGCGTGTGTGGATGTGCGTGCGTCTGTGTGTGTGTGTGTGCATATGTACAGTCACTGGGTTGGGTCAGGAAATGTAAATGTACACATAAATGAATTTATTCCTATGACAGGAATTCCACGAAACTTGGCATGCATCCAGAGTGTCAATGATCCTACACTTCAAATTTTGTGCAGTTTTGAACATGTCAGTGTGGTAAATTTCAAGACTAATGTATGGCTAGGCAGCCACCACGGGATGATGTCATGCACATCCATGAAACAGGCCTGCTGTATGTAATCTAATAGACTTGCCCAGTACCAAATAAATGGTGCACATTCATTTTATGGACAATACGGTAAACTGATCCACCAATATAATTAATTGAGTATGCACTGATTAGCTAAAAAGGTGTCTTCCATTTGCGTAAAGGGCAGGCCATGATTGGCCATATTGCAGAAAGAGGTGGAGTTCGAACACCAGCTCCGAAAAGCTGACTCCCAAGGGAGTGACGGCAGAATTTGGGCATCTTCTCACCAAGGCCTGGTTCGTGGATCATCCGCTGCAGAGGACATCCATCCATTCACATCTCCTGCCTGGCTGTACTTAGTCTCTGCCTGTTCAGAGCTGTATACTAGAGTACCGGTATTTGTGAATAAAGGCCATCAGTGGCTTCTTCTCATCTCAGACTGTTCTCTGCTGGTTGCATTATTCAGAGTGCTAGATTGGAGGTAATGGGTTAGTGGCTTTTTCCACCACATTTCTTGGAGGTTCCACCAAATTTTGTTGAAGGACGTGGAGAAGCGTTCTGCCCCGGGAGAAGATACCTGCACCTGCGGAGTTACAACTCCTCATTTTTGTTTAACTAGGTGGCACCATACCATACATAAAGCTAAATAGCATAAAAAAATTGGTCATCCTAGGCCCTACGGTTCTCGAGATAATTACAGCAAACTGTGTCTGGGTGAGCGATGGATCAAAACAAAAATCAATGGTTCCGTGTCATCATGTGGGGCTACATGCCCACCAAGTTTCGTGCAGCCCAGTCTTTCAGTGTCCCGGGAATCATTGACACAAAATGACTGAAGAAAAAAAAAGATTTTAGAAAAGAACTAAATATATGACCATTGATTTTTGTTTTGAAAAAAAAACTCCTTCCTATTGTTCCTTCAGAGCTCCTGCGTCAAATAAACCCACACACATTTTTCCGCCATTTTAGAAAAACTCAAAAGTTAAACTAATCCATCTCCTCCTAGACTGATAATCCGATTCCCACGGTTTGGTACACATTATCTACAGACCAAGCCTAACATCTTTTTCCAATTTTTGATTGGTTAACCGGTTTTAAAGTTATGCATCAACAATAATGATTCTATTGCTTATATCTTATCTTGTAAATAGCCAATCCTACTGAAACTTGGTACACATTATCATCTGCAGACCGAAAGGTTTCCCCGATCAGGAAATACTCCTTAATTCGCAACTTTGTGTAGGCTTAAAAGAGGTAGCCTAAATATCGTGCCTATGGCGATGACAGCTTAAACAAAACAAAAAAACAAAAAAACAAAAAAACATTTATTTCACTTGTCTCGCTGGATTGAAGGCAGAATGTGGGCTGTTGCGCAAATAGATGAATGAGGGTCGGGAGATTCCGTTAACAAAAACCTAAAGTTTTGCTAACATTTTCTCCAGATTTTTTTTTTCTTTTTTTTTCTTTTTCGCATGCCCAAATTTCCGTCAATGAGTCCCGGGACACTGAAAGACCGGGGTACACGAAACTTGGTGGGCATGTAACCCCACATGGATAGCATGGAACCATCGTTTTTCGTTTTGATCTGTAGCCCCCCCGCTGGACTGGACCCCCCGAAAGGAGGGTAGAGCAGACACAGTTTTCTGGGAATATCTCGAAAACCGTAGGGTTTAGGAGGACCATTTTTTTTTTGTATGTTGATCTCAAGGGGCCATGTCAACCCATTCCATAACCACTAATTTCATGTATAGCGCCACCTAGTTAAACACAAAAAAGTAAAAATTAGGTGTTGTAATCGCAGGTATCTGTGACCTAACTTAGTCAAAACTGCACGAAATTGGAAGTGTAGGATCATTATGACACCCTCTGAAAGCACGCCAAGTTTCGTGGAATTCCGTTCATGGGGGGCCACACAATAAATTAATTTATGTTACTATACACCAACTGGCCTGTAGGTGGCCGGAGACAGTTTTCTGTGAATATCTCGAGAATCGTAGGGCCTAGGAGGTCCACCTTTTTTTTGTATATTGATCTCAAGGGGCCATGTCAACCCATCCCATTACCACTTATTTCATGTATAGCGCCACCTAGTTAAAAATTAAAAAGCAAAAAATTAGGTGTTCATCACAATATCTCTGGCTGACATGGTCAAAACTGCACGAAATTGAAAGTGTAGGATCATTATGACACCCTCCGAATGCATGCCAAGTTTTGTGTACTTTCGTTCATGGGGGGCCTTACAATAAAATAATTTATGTGTACATTTAGTGACGTACACCAACAAGGATTCCCGGGACACTGAAAGACCGGGGTACACAAAACTTGGTGGGCATGTACCCCCACATGGATAGCATGGAACCGTCATTTTTCGTTTTGATCTGTAGCCCCCCCGCTGGACTGGACCCCCCGAAAGGAGGGTAGGCCAGACACAGTTCTCTGTGAATATCTTGAGAACTGTAGGGCCCAGGATGACCATTTTTTTCCGTATATTTGCCTCCAGGGGTCATGTTAACCCATTTCATTTGCACACATGTGCACAAACAGATACACACACACACACACAGTAATCATACGTATGACACATACTCACACAGTAGACATATGTACGCTTCCATGCACAGACACATACGCAGGCACACACACAAGCACGCACACACACACACTCACACACAGGTTGCCCTGCAAGAAGTTGCACCATGTGCAACGTGAACAATGTTTGCTCACATCCACAATACGCTCCTTCATACCAACCTCAAGTTTCTGAAAAAACTGATCATTAATCATCCAATCGGAAGACATGGAACCGGTTATGGTTGCCCTGCAACAAGTTACCCCACGTGAAAATGTAATTAATAATTTGCCCAGGGCCCAGTTTCCTGAGACACGCTCTTAAGAGGGTTTTCTACGATTCATCTTACGATCGTTCGTTTGGTTTTTCCGACTGTTTCCCGAACATGCTCGTAGCGTGAACGCACATGCACTGCTCTTAAGATGCTCTTAAGGGGAGCTGTCCACGTTAATAGTTCTGAAATATCCTCTGATTTGATGGTGATGTCAGGTGACTGCACGTCACAGCTATAGGCCTACCGTTTAAACTTCGGATCTACACATTAATTCACATCAATACGAAAATAGAAACACTTTGACATCTGCATGTAAGCATCCCAAGTAGGTTATATACCACACACAGACATAAATAATTGTAATTATTTAAGATTAGATTGTTGCACCATGCAATACTTTTTCGCTGTGTCACTTAAGAACATGTTTGAAGATAAGAAAGAAGTCGAGTAAGAAAGTGAGAAAATGTGTAGGCTTAGATTTTGATGCAGTAGGCCTACAGACTAAACCACATGTTCCTTTCTCTGCTTGTACCCTTATAGACCTAATAAAATATAGCCCTCACTTAGCAAAGATAATGGCAAACTATTCTGGCAACGTCTCGTTTCATAACTTGATTGCTTTTTTGTCCGCTTTTCATCACATTATTATGACCATTAAATGTAGGCTATGCTATTTTGCACGCTAAAATTTGATTCATCACAGGTAAACACAATAAAGAATGGGAACGTAAATTGGATTATGTATTCTAAGTAGTAATTCCTCTGTATGTCCTGTTGGTGACCTCAGTGAGAAGTACTGTTAAGACGCTCTTAGCCGGTAACGAGAACTCTGGAGCACTCGTAGATCTACGAGTGTTTTCACAACGCTCTTAAGCTACGATGGTTTCGGGAAACAGTCGGCAAATCTTAAGACGTTCTAAGAGGGACTTTACGACGCTCTTAGGCTTAAGATGCTTTCGGGGAACTGGGCCCAGACTTGTTGTGATCATAATATTGAGATTCAGGAAGATGAAATTGCTCACATACACAATACACTCCTTCATACCAACCTCAGGTTTCTTGAGAAAATAAACAAAAAAAGAAAAGACAAAAAAGCAGGTGAAATTATTTTAACAGCTACAAAAATAGATGGCCATAGATATAAGTTATTGTGGGGGAAATGTCTTGGATGAGTATATTTGTATATCTTCATTTACAGTAATAGAATATAATAAAATGTATTATATTTTAATGTCCCCATGATGAAATTTGTTTTAGAACAGCATAGCCCAGTGACAGACAACTTAGATAATTAACTTTAATATGTTTGTATTACATTTTATTCAAATACAAAGAAATGTTATGTGATAGTAAGGTATTTGTGTTTTTTTGTCCTTCAATTTATGAGTATGGTGTTTGAGTCTGGTTTCCCTAATGTATTTGTGCTAATTTCACATCTTGAGCCTGTTTCTGTTTATCTGGATGTTTTGCCTCATGCCACCCTTGAATTAATCAGTGCCTCACTAGTGCCACCCTTGTTAAAAATGTCTAGAATCGCCACTGTAAATGCTTAACAGTGTGTATGTTTGTTGTGTAGATGTTTTCATCTGGGTGAAGGTAGTGTAGTTTCATTATTGCACCATTTATTAAGTATTACCAATAATTTATAAACATATTTTAGATATAGGCTTATTTACTATGAACAAACAATTTATAACTGTGTGTACAAAGACTTTATTTATGAGAATTAACATAGGAGCAATGCTTTACAAATGATGATCAAATGATCATGATGATAATTTTGTAATAGTTTGCAACTGGTTGATAATGGGAACGTTATTTCATTTATAAGCGGTTATTTTATTATTTATTAAGTATAAATCGTGTACTTACAAACATATTATTTGGATAGGCTTATTTACTATGAACAAAACATTTAACTGTGTGAACAAATGCTTTACTGATGATGAACTATGTATGAACAATAAATTACTAACCATTAACTAATAAGTAATAAATACATTAATATTAATGATTGAATTAATTGATTAAGCTATTTATGAATAGCTTATAAATTGTGTGTAGTTATTAGTAGTTATATTAGGCTACTATAGCTCTGCGCTCATTTCAATTCATATAGGTGGAATATCTCACAAACTTTTCGTTCCACACATGACAAACCGTAAACCAGAATAAACAGCAGACCTTACAGAACACAAAGGTGTAATGCAATCCCCTGTACAATAAGCCTTTCCAGAGTAATCCGGTTTTGAAATGGTAGCAAATTTCTATATGGTCTCCAATTTTGGGCTTTAAGTGTCTTAAAACTGAGCTGTGCTTAAATACCTACATATGTGTAAATATTAAAATCAGAGGAAATACAGCTCATGGCTAAGATTGTTGAGGTAGTCATAATGATTTGTTTTGACAAAATGCTAAGCATGCATGTATTTAAGTGTCTTAAAAATGTGTGCTTATATTGGTCAATGCATAATTTCATAAAAGGCCAAATAGAAAATAAGTGTTAAATGATAAATATAGCCTAGACATAATATTAAAATCAGATGATGTAGGATAGTATAGAGTTAGATAAAGTTGGATGTCTCCAGAACTCACACCAGTGGATTGGGCCACACCACTTTTATGACACTATAGCTGTTTTGTTGACCTTTAGATTTGTTGCTACTGGGCATGAATGGCAGGCCAATTATGAGTTCTGTCCAACATTGATGGTAGGTTTAGAAAAAAAGTCAGCACATTTTAATCATATTGCAATAATACCAATAACCGTGATCATTTTGGTCATGATTTTTCATCAAATGTTCATACTGTATCTCTAGTGGCTGGTAGACTTTGGAATTCACCAGCCACAATGGTTGGTGGAAAAAAATATTTTAGGCTATTTCCATCCCTGATACATACGTGCACTCATACACACATTTATATGTCTCAATCTGTCCATTTCTTTCCACAAAACTCGCCAGAAGTCATCATTTAAGGGGTTATTTTAAAAAAAAATTGACTGAGCTACTACCTTTTTCAGGTGGGCCCTTTTCATGTCTGTGCCCAGGGGCCCAGTGGCTCATAATCCTTCCATGCCACGGGGTTAAAACACTGGTCTTGTTTTCAAGTGCAATCAATAATTTAATTGTACATTTTGAAGAAACTTTTCCATTCTATCAGGGATTATACTGTACATAGCAAAAAGTCAGGGAACAGACATTTTTGAAATTAGGTTTAGGGGAAAATTTAATGCACACGCACTATGACTTCACAAAATCTCACTCCAGCCAAACACCCAAAGTTGGCAACCCTGTCTCCATTGAACTGGGGCTCGTTTCTAGAAAGCGTCGTTTGCTAACTTGTGTCCCAACCTTGGTAGTTCGCTCCATCGTTCTTGGATTTGGTGTTTCTAGAAAGGGTAGTTCGAACTCTCAATTGCAAACAAGGACGCAAAGTTTGGTCATTTGAACTACTGCCCCTAGGCAGTCGAACTTGTGTCGTTCCTTGGTAGTTCCTGTTGGTGTCCGGAGCGCCTAACCAAAAATCCCAACCGCCTAACCAAAAATTATGAAGTGTATGTTGATCTCGTGACTCAATGATTGATCTATCCTGTAGCTTTATTTTGATTAAGAGACTGACTCCCATACTTGGCTCATTCTTGCTATTTATGTTAATTCGAGTATTGGCTTGCTTTTTGATAAGCTAGTATTATAATCTTCACAGACTCTTGAAATCAGCACAGTGATAAATGGTGTGGTGGCTAAAGCTGGTGACTTGTTATCCCAACGTTGTAGGTTCAGTTTTCTTATGATGTGAGATTTGCTTCTCGCTACCTGCAGGTGAACTAGTGTGACACGTAGATTCAATTGTTTTTGACTGATGTCTTGTAGGCTACCTATGGTCTGTCGATGTAGAGTAACTATATACATAAAAATGTATGGTCAAAACGTATTGTTGTGTTTTGTAGGCCTACTCTTACTCAGAGGTGAAAAGAAGAGATAGGATGCGAACTCCGGCCGAGCGCGTAGTGCACTGACGCGCTGCCGTTAAGCCACAAGACAATTAAAAAATATATGGGATACCCAGACATTCATCCACACTATATATTTTTTCTAACATAGATATTTAACACAAATAATGACATATTGGTCGGCTTCAGTAAAATGTTTTATATTCTTGCAGTAGGTTTAGGTTTTTGCAGCTGACGATGACAATGCCAGCATTAATCACTCTGTGGCAGAGAATTTCTAGGGGGTGGGGTATTACACGTTACCACTGTTTCCACCAATGATATGTATCACAACGTTGCTGGAACTACAGTGTTATATATATATATATATATATATATATATATAATATATTTGACAAATGAAGGGACATGAAGCAAGATAGTAGTGAGTAGTGATTTTTCTTGAAAAATCAACTTTAAATACAATAGAACAATATTTACAGTTATTTTTATAATTGAATTTATGAACATTCCAGGAAACATTCCAGACACAATGATGACCTCATAAGAGGGAGTCCAGCAAAGTTGGTCAATTAAAACACATGGGATAAGGATCATACAGTAGGTTTTTTTACACTGATGAGGCCAAAAACATGACTTCATTCCAGTATGTCATGCTAGAGTCTACTACCTGCCTGACATAAAAATATCCTGATACATTTTTTCTTTACTGGCAACCATTATTGATCTTAAAATGTGATGAAGAGGATATGGGTAAGTAGCAATGCTTCAAAATGCCAGTTGTGTCACTTGCCATCACATATAGGCCATTATATAGCCTAAACTAAGTAGAATCAGTAAGCAACTCACGGGCAACCATGGGCATATGCTTTTCTTTAGAGACCTGACTATAAAACCATCAGTGTATATAATGTGCTACCACACATTTTCTCTTTATATATACATCTGCTTATCAACTAATGTTAGCTATAGACAGACTATTAATTTGCTTACTGATTCTACTTAACTTGTTGTATATGAAAGCCTATGTGACGGCAAATGACACAACTGCCATTTTGAAGCCATGATACATACTAATAGTGATCCGATCCTACTCACACCCCTAATCAATTTCTCACTGATGATTTGATGGCCATGATTTACCTAAATTTTGTAGCCTATTCGTCTTTACTTTGTCCTGCTAGTCAGGCTCATGTTTATGAACCACTGGTATGTCATAGAGGACATTTTTGGCCTTATCAGTGTAAAAGAAAATGCAGTTAAAACCCATTCTCCCCTATGCTCAACTTTGCTGGACTCCCTCTTATGAGGTCATCACTGTGTCTGGAATGTTCATAAATTCAGTTATAAAAATAAGTAAGGGATAATGTATAGAACGCCGGTCCTTACTGGGAAAATAAGTCCCGACAGGGTGAACCGGACCCCGACGCGCAGCGGAGGGGTCTTGTTCCGCCCTGAAGGGCCTTTTTTTCACAGTAATGACCGGCGTTCTATACATTATCCCGCTTATTATACGGCTACTTGCCAAATCGAAATAATAAACTCCCCACGATATGACTTTAGCCTACATACATTTGTCAAAAATGTTTTTTAACCTGATATATACACTTTAAGGTACTGTCTGTATAAATCGTCTTGTAAATAAACTACCAGTGCTTTTTCAAAGTTCTCCATGTCTCGTTTTAAATGTCAAGGCCCTCGGAAGTCTACCAATGAAGTATGGAGCTACTTTGAGCCTCGTAAATGGTGTAAAACAGTGATTTATTTGCATGGCTAGGCCGATGCCCGAGGCACCACAACGAAACACTGTGGGTAGCATTGGCTAACTAGCGCCAGATTTCTGAGTGCAGGGGACAAGCTGAGGTGAGCTATGAGACATACGTTCATACTCAAAGTCAAAGTCAAAGTCAGCTTTATTGTCAATTTCTTCACATGTTCCAGACATACAAAGAGATCGAAATTACGTTTCTCACTATCCCACGGTGGAGACAAGACATATTTTACAGACAAACATAACATTCAAGTAAACAAAAAAGTAAGTAAATAAGTAAATAAGAGGGCACATATAATGAAAAAATAAGAGCAGCAAAATTTGGTTGAAATTGTGCATAGACAGTCAATAAAATAAAATACTAGTGCAAAGTCAGGCCAATAAGAGGCTGAGGTAGTTCTGTTTGACCTAAGTAAGAAATAAAGTGGCATAGTGGTGCAAGTTATGTAAGAGCAGCAGAAGTGTTGTGTTTTCAGGACAACAGCAACAAGTTGCAAAGTGTACAAGTGTGCAAGTGGAGTGGTGCAGGCGGCCATTGTGGGTCCAATGTCCAGGATGTTATGTAGCTGAGGGTGGAGGGGGGAGAGGAGGGAGAGAGTTCAGCATCCTAACAGCTTGGTGTATGAAGCTGTTGGTGAGTCTGGTAGTGCGGGAGCGCAGGCTTCTGTACCTCTTCCCAGAGGGCAGTAGATCAAACAGATTGTGAGCGGGGTGACTTGCATCACTCACAATTTTGGTCGCCTTGCGGGTGAGGTGGGTGGTGTAAATGTCCTTCAGGGAGGGGAGTGAAGCACCAATAATCCTTCCAGCTGTGTTCACTATGCGCTGCAGGGCTTTCCTGTTGTATTCAGTGCAGCTTCCGCCCCACACAGCGATACAGCTGGAGAGGATGCTCTCAATGGTGCCTCGGTAGAATGTGGTCATGATGGCTGGTGGAGCACTTGCTCGCCTGAGTTTCCGCAGGAAGTACAGGCGGCGCTGAGCTCTCTTCACCAGTGATGCTGTGTTGGTGGTCCAGGAGAGGTCTTCACTGATGTGCACCCCCAGGAATTTGGTGCTGCTCGCTCTATCCACCACAGCACCGTCGATGGTCAGTGGCAGGTGTTGGGTGTGACCTCTCCGGAAGTCAACAACAATCTCTTTGGTCTTGCTGACGTTCAGCAGGAGGTTGTTGTCCCTGCACCACGTGGTCAGATGGTCGACCTCCAACCTGTATTGAGTCTCGTCGCCCTTGGTGATGAGACCCACCAGAGTTGTGTCGTCAGCAAATTTCACTATGTGATTGTTGCTGTAGGTTGCAGTGCAGTCATGCGTCAGCAGGGTGAAGAGCAGCGGACTGAGCACGCAGCCTTGGGGGGCCCCTGTGCTCAGTGTGATGCTGCTTGAGGTATTGTTGCCAACACGTACTACTTGAGGCCTCTGACAGAGGAAGTCCAGTAGCCAGTTGCAGAGGTAGGTACTGAGTCCCAGTTTGTCAAGTTTGCAGATGAGTTGTTGTGGTATTATGGTGTTGAATGCAGAACTGAAGTCTATAAACAGCAATCTCACATATGAGTCTCTTTTTTCCAGGTGGGTGAGGGCTGGGTGGAGGGCAGAGCAGATTGCATCCTCTGTAGACCGTTTGGCTCGGTATGCAAACTGGAAGGGGTCCAGGGTGGGGGGGAGAATGGATTTGATATGTGACATGACAAGCCGCTCAAAGCACTTCATGATGATGGGTGTCAGTGCCACAGGGCGGTAGTCATTGAAGCAGGATGGAGCAGTTTTCTTCGGCACAGGTATGATGGTGGCAGCTTTGAAACAAGATGGGACGATGGCTTGCTTCAGGGAACTGTTAAAGATGTCTGTGAAGACATCCTTAAGCTCCCCTGCGCAGTCCTTCAGCGCACGACCAGGGATGTTGTCTGGACCTGTTGCCTTACGGGTGTTGATAGCAGCAAGTGTCCTCTTCACGCTGTCGGCAGAGAGGCACAGGGGCTGCTCATGTAGAGGGGGATGGGTCTTCTGTGGGCAGGTGCTGTTTTGTGCTTCAAAGCGAGCAAAGAAGCGGTTCAGGTTGTTGAGCAGAGGGATGTTGCTCTCGCAGCTCTGTGGCGCGGGCTTGTAGTCCGTGAGGGCCTGAATGCCCTGCCATAGGCTTTGTGCGTTCCTGCTGTCTTTGAAGTGGTTGGTTATCTTGTGAGTGTATTCCTTTTTTGCTTCCTTGATGCCACGGGACAGGTTGGCTCTCGCTGTTCTCATGCCAGCTTCATCCCCAGCTCTGTAGGCTTTGTCTCTGGCCCTCAGCAGCCTGAGGACATCCCCTGTCAGCCATGGCTTCCAGTTAGCCCGAGTGATGATGTCTTTTGTGTGGGTCACATCATCAATGCACTTGGTGATGTAAGAGGTTACAGTGTCTGTATACTCCTCTATGTCTGTCTGGTTGTTGTAAGTGGCTGCCTGCTTAAACATTTCCCAGTCTGTTGTGTCAAAGCAGTCTTGAAGAGCATCGGAGGCTCCCTCAGGCCACACTTTTACCTGCTTACGAACCGGTTTGTTCACTTTTACCCTTTGTCTGTATGCGGGCATTAGCATAACAGTGATATGGTCTGAAAGTCCAATGTGGGGGAGGGGGGTGGCTTTGTATGCTCCTTTGTGTTGTAGTGTAGACCAGGTCCAGGATGTTATCTCCTCTTGTTGGAAAATCAACATGCTGGTGTAGCTTTGGAAGTACAGTTTTAAGGTTAGCATGGTTAAAATCTCCAGTGAAGATGGTGAAACCGTCTGGGTGTGCCGTCTGTTGTTCACTGACAGCCTCGGTATCATGTTTCAAGACACTTTAGGTCAAAATCACACCGGAATTAACCTCCTTCTGTGTCTGTTCTGTCTGTTCACAATGTGTTTCTTGTAGGAAGCAGATATCAGCCCTTATGGTTCAAAGAACGCTCTGCGGACATTCCCGAAACCAAAGATTTACCCATTCACCTCTGGACCAAGTCTACCTACTGGAGCGGGTAAAAAGAGAATATAACACAACTAACGCAACTAGAAATTATTTCCGACGAACTGCACAGTATGCTTGCTCAGGTGCGGTTCACCAACGGGAGCAGATAGTGGAATAGGCTACGTTGAACTTGGCTTGATTCAAGGATTCCAACAGTACCTATATATATAAACTTAAAAATGTATTCTGACTCGATTAATGGATGAATCTCTATGCCCCCCACTGCTCAGGTCTAAGCAGCTAACAGGAATGTTCACCTGTTCATCACCTGTGACATATTGTTAAATTGACAAACACCATCGTTAAGTTTGCTTTTGAAAGCACCATAGTCGGCTGTATCACGAGTGATGATGAGTCTGCTTACAGAGCAGAGGTGGCAACCCTGACATCTTGGTACCAGGACAACAGCCTGCTGCTTAACATCAGCTAAACCAAGGAGCTGATAGTGGACTACAGGAGACTGCAGGAAGAGGAGCACACACCCATCCACATTGGGGGCACAGCAGAGAGAGTCAGCTGCTTCAGATTCCTTGGAACTAACATCAGTGAGGATCTGAGCTGGTCACACCATCTCATCACTCTATCTCTCTTGCTACTTGCCCCCACCCCCACATACAGGTACACCCCGCCCCCCCCCCCCCCCCCCCCACACACACACACACACACACACACACACACACACAGGTAACAGTGAGAGGTTTAGGAGGAAAGTGTTAAAAACCATAACAATAAGGTAAAAGTAATCTTACCTAAAATAATTGTAAAGAGGAGAAGAAAACATCTGGATCCTTGAAGCATTGCCAGTAACATCATGCTGCTCCTCTTTCATGTGTTCAGTGCCTGCCAAACATAACATCATTATTAAGTGTGCTTGCTGAAAGCAGCACACTTATTGTTCTTATTAAGTTTTCTTATTATTATTCGGTAACACTTTATAATAACTACACACAATTCATAATTTATTAATCCTTTGTTACTTATTAGTTAATGGTTTGTTCGTAAGTTATGTATGAACAATAAATTACTATCATCAGTAAAGCATTAGTTCACACAGTTATAAATGGTTTGTTCATAGTAAATAAGGCTATATCTACAGTAAGTAAGTATAAGTATACTCTTTTGATCCCGTAAGGGAAATTTGGTCTCTGCATTTATCCCAATCCGTGAATTAGTGAAACACACTCAGCACACAGTGAACACACAGTGAGGTGAAGCACACACTAATCCCGGTGCAGTGAGCTGCCTGCAACAACAGCTTGGGGAGCAGTGAGGGGTTAGGTGCCTTGCTCAAGGGCATTACTTCAGCCATGCATACTGGTCGGGGTTTGAACCGGCAACCCTCCGGTTACAAGTCCGAAGCGCTTACCAGTAGGCCACGGCTGCCCCATCTAAAATATGTTTATACATTACTGTTAATACTTAATAAATGATGCAACTAGATGTACCGCAGAGCGGTACAAAATATGACCGCCGCCCAGTCCAGCACATTTTTTCCACAAAAATAAGTCACGCTTGTCAAATTGTGTTAATTTCCTACTTTGTTCCTTTTTTATGTGTTTGTAATTGAGTGTGTGGTTGTTTTTGTGTGACTATTCGGGATATTGACAAATGGGTTGCGGACCCACTCATTGGTTTGCCGTGGATCATTGGAGGATGGGAAGTAATGCTCAAACTCATTTGAAAACGCAACAAGATGATCGCGCACCAGCTGCGAGAGAAAGGGCCCTGCCTCAGTCTCTCCCAAAACCCCCACTACTGTTTGGAACATATCAAATACACCCTGGTCCACTCGTCGTCCCCACAAATCAAGCTTGGCTTTAAATGCAGCGACTTTATCTGCCAGTTATTATATTATTATTATTAGTTATTATTATTGCCAGAAGACAGTCGTCATTCTCCCCTGGAGTGACAGGTTGAGGTCATTAAGCAACCCGAATATGTCACACAGGTAAGCGAGTTTTAACACCCAGTCCTCATCACTAAAATGTGCAGCTAACGGTGACTTTTTTTCTGTAAGAAATCTCTGTCAACTCAAACACTCTGGCCAGTGACCTGCTAAAGATGCTTGTTTTTTGTTGCTCATTCTAGCAGTTTAGCTAACTTCGTGTGACATACCGTTCGCCAAGAACTGATCAAGTGAAGTGAGCTGACCTGAGGCTGCGCAGCGCTGAAGGCAATATGTAAAAGTGTTGAAGGCGGGACAGACAGACGTAAGAAAATAGACCTTGCAAAATGCAAACATGCATGCAATCAAACAACTGCATATAGGCCTATGCCATGTAAAAACGTGACATTATTGCGAATTAAATTTAGTTTAGTTTGCATGCATTTTTTTTTAAACTCATATCAGGCTATGGCCCGGTAAGGAATGTCTGGTGGTTGGGGACCGCTGTACTAGACAACAAGTACCAAAACATGATTAGTTCATAGATTTCACATACTTAATAAAATACATTTTATACAACCCCACCCCCATCTTGCCTGGTCATAATTCTGAGAAATTCTTGAATTGTGTGCATGTGTGCGTGTACGTGTTTGTGTGTGTGTGTGTGTGTGTGTGTGTGTGTGTGTGCGTGCATGTGCATGTGCTTGTGGGTGTGCCTGTGTGTGTGCATGTGCATGCATGCATACATATGTCTACTGTGTGTGTATGTGTCATACGTATGATTACTGTGAATGTATGTGTGTGTGTGTGAATATCTGTTTATGCACATGTGTGCATATGGAATGGGTTAACATGACTCCTGGAGGCAAAAATACACAAAAAAATGGTCATCCTAGGCCCTACGGTTCTCAAGATATTCACAGAAAACTCTGTTGGTGTATGGTCACTAAATGTACACATAAATTCATTTATTGTATGGCCCCCCATGAACGAAAGTCCACGAAACTTGGCATGCATTCAGAGGGTGTCATAATGATAACTACACTTTTAATTTCGTGCAGTTATGACCATGTTAGGTCACAGACACCTGCGATTACAACACCTAATTTTTACTTTTTCGTTTTTAACTAGGTGGCGCTATACAAGAAATGAGTGTTTATGGAATGGGTTGACATGGCCCCTTAAGATCAACATACAAAAAAAAGGTGATCCTCCTAAACCCTACGGTTCTCGAGATATTCACAGAAAACTGTGTCCGCCCTACGCTCCTTTCGGGGGGTCCAGTCCAGCGGGGGGGCTACAGATCAAAACGAAAAACAATGGTTCCATGCTATCCTTGTGGCTACATGCCCACCAAGTTTCGTGCACCCCGGTCTTTCAATGTCTCGGGAATCCTTGACGGAAAATTGGCCATGCAAAAAAAAAATAATAATAATCTGACTAAACCTATATGACCTATATGACCGCAGCTTCGCTGCGCGGCGGTCATAACTAATGATTAACTCAGGAGTTACAAGTGGTTAGTTCATGATATTTTGTAAGCTCATCTAAAGTGAGGACGTTTTATGCCTTGCGACACATTTGTGTAACCCAATTTTTGGTTAGCTCCTGCTCCTAGACCTTTTGAGATATCGCCAACAGTCCAACTCTGGAACCTCTGGCCGGAACTGGTGTAGTGTGGAAATTGAAAATGGCGTCATTGACTCATTGACAGTGTATTCAGGACACAGACAGCTGGCGGTTGGTTAGGTGATGTTTGCAGTAAGTGACATAAAATGTTTTAGCTTAAAAAATGTGTGGCATCGCTTAGAACACCTTTAATACTGTTATTTCTGCATGAAGTCGAAATTTAAAGGTTAAATATGCTTTAGATTTGTTATCATATAAATCGCGATTAGCATCATGTTATTAAAAAAAGCAATTGAATGGGCTAACTTTCATTAGCTAGCTATGGAGTATGTTTAACACTTTGACTGCCACACTGTTTTCAGAAGCTTTGGCCCAGAGTGTCAGCAATCTAGGTCATTGTTGACAATTTTTGTAGAGCCACAGCGTATTCTATGTTATAGCTATGGAGACATACTATGGCTCGTTTGAAAGGTGAGACTTTAATCTCTCAGTGAGTACAAACCGTTTATTTTGTACATGCCTCTGTTCCTCAGAAATCCCCAAGCTAAACAGTGGCTAGTTCTCTTCAAAATCCCTGTTTTTTTTCTAGAAATGGAGATTTATGAAATATGCGCTGTTTGAGCCTATCACTCTTCTGACACTTACATTTCTGGGTCAAAGGACTTGTGTAAGATAAATATAGTTTTTCTGTTCACAAAACCACCATTGAGCGGGGGGGGGGGGCAGCATTGCTGATGGAGTTGATGAAACAAGACTTGACCTGTTTACATGGAAGCAGAGGTCCTATGATGCCATCCCACCAGCAAGGGCATCTCTTGCACAACATGTGAAGCGTGCAACCTATCAAGCTGACTGTATATGGAGACCTGCCAACTGGGGTTGACTAAATGTGGGTGCAAGATTGAATATCTGGGAAGATGTAAATGCTACTGCTTTAGTCTTGAGTGTACGCAGTTGTGTGCCTGCAAATGCAATAATTACATTAATTTGTAATGCAGATACTCTTTTGATCCGGTGAGGGAAATTTGGTCTCTGCATTTTATCCCAATTCGTGAATTAGTGAAACACACTCAGCACACAGTGAACACACAGTGAGGTGAAGCACACACTAATCCCGGCGCAGTGAGCTGCCTGCAACAACAGTGGCGCTCGGGGAGCAGTGAGGGGTGTGTGTGCTGGGGAGAGGGGTGAGAGAGAGAGAGAGAGTGGGCTGCTGGCGTTCCTGTTACTTAGCTTGACTGCTTGTTTTTAATTACTATGGCCATCATGTCATCTATAGTGCTGTTTGATTTCTTTTTAAAATTGTTACTTTTACATACCTGCCCAGGGACTACAGGTGAAAATTACCAATTGTTGCTCTAACCTGGCCAAACACATATTCTCTTGTATTACAAGATTAATGTTTATTTGTGCATTGTCCCTGTTTTAAAGAAATAAATGTCCAATTCCAACTCCAATAGACCTCTGACCAGTTTACTAGACCTCTGAAGCCTACAAAAAGGAACCAAAGCTGCCATCTTTGCCCATATAAGGAGATACAGGTGTTAACTGAAGCTAACTACCTATGGCAAGCTGCATTGCAAGTTCGCAGCTCTGGGGTAGCAAAAATCTAAGTTTGCCGTCTTAACATACTGAAGATCACAGTACCCACTCGAAGGCAGAGAACAAAACTATGTTCAGGAAAACTTTTCAGACCTCTTAGTCCCCGCGAGAGTTTTTGACATCCCCATGTTATTTTCCCATAGGAAAAATTGCAAGATACCAGATCTCAAAGATGGCCGCTTTTTTGTAGGTGAACTTCAGAGGTCTGTGGTAGCCAACCGTACCCCACTACCTAAAATTGGGGAGCAGTTGCACCACTTCCTGTTTGCCAGTGGGACAGCTTGGACCCCCTCCTCAGGTTGGCTACTCTTCTATTGTAGGGATTATTTGATTATTAGTTATACACATAGTGGTGTCAAATACCATGGCACAAGACCACTTGAACGCACTGGCTATACTCTCCATAGAGAAAACCCTAATACATCCTATCAAGCATGAGTAGACATACACTAGGCCTATACATACGTCTCACAATGGCCCCTTTTCAAATGAAAAGTCCCCATTAAGAATATAGCCCAACATGTAACCAGATAATTTACATGTTATATAGGGGTTATTTGCAGTGAGCTACCCCTGCCTGACAGTGTTGCTTTGTTTAGGCTAAAAGATGTTTCCCAACTCTCAGTAAATGTCATGTTAGGTGAGTTTAACAGGTGTGACCTTTACCTTGATGTAGTAGCCTCTGTGATGAGATCAAACTCCCAATAGACTTGCTTAAAATGAGTTGAATATAACAACATGTGTAGGTTAGAATAGAATAGAATATCTTTATTTGTCATTGTCACAGGTACAACGAAATTAAGTGCATTCCTTGTTCAGTGCAAAAGTAGCAATAAATAAGTAAAAAAAGTCACTATGTACATAAAAGGACATAAAAAAAGTGCATAAAAACTTTACACCCCACACATATCCCACCCATACACATCCACATTCATAAAATGTAAAACATAAAGCTATGCTTTGGTAGCACCGTTCAGTGAGATTATGGCTGTTGGGTAGAAACTGGTTCTTAGTCTATTTGTCCTGGTTTTTATAGACCGTATTATGCTTTCAATGCATGTAATATATCTTAAGTCAATTTATCAATTAGTTTCCACAAAATTCACCAGAAGTCATCATTTAAGGGGTTATTTTTCAAAATTTTCGTCATGGGGGAGCATGCCCCCAAACCCCCCTAGCATTTGGGAGACCCAAAACTATTTTATGTTTTGGGGTCCAACTTCTCTAGCAGCAAATAATTACCATTTTTGTACATAATGACCACCTATTTCATTTTTGAATCACAAAGTATGTGAGAGCAAGGGGTAAAGGGTGTGTGTGTACGCGTATGGTAGTGGGCCTATTTGGAAGAAAGTCCAGGGCCTTTTTTTAGTCCCAGTCCATCCCTGTTTGGGATGGTTACAGAAACCTACTGGCACAAGCAGCCCCACCTACAATATTTTTCACCAGCCCCCACTGCTGGTGGCCGGCAGTGTTTTTTAAATACTATAAAGATGCTGATATTAGGAAATGCCCTGTCATTACAGATCATGAAGGACAGAACAGCTTCTGTGGTGTTGAACTTGAATTCTAACTTGTTACACACAGCATGGAAAGTGACACTTGCTCAGCTGTGGATACGTATCTGGCGTAAAAGTTGTTTTGGTTTTGAATTCTGTCTCAGTTGGTTCAGCAAAAATCTGCAAAACATGTCTCAAACTGCCAAGCAAGGATGTCTAAAATATGAAAATAAAAATAAAAAGCTGTGCAGATGTTCAGTGATTCTTTTTGAAGATAGATTGATAATACTTGCATGAATTTGAATTCAAATGTGTTTGTAGATCATGCGCCTCAGAGGCTGCTTTGGGTGAAATGAGGTTGTGTTCCTGTATCCTCTCCAAGGACGCAAGATGCAGGTAGACTTTCACCACCTTGGTGGCCTGCGTCCTGGATGCCCACCTGACAGACTTTTCAGTGTCAGCACTGTTCCTTTCTAGCTACATGTTGGCCTGTTCCTGCTCTAGAATCTTAAAGTATGGGAGGATGGATGTGAGGAACCAGTAAAGCGATTCAAGTGTACCAAAAATAGTTGCGGATTGAACTACACAAAGAACATGCTGCACCCAGGAGGATGAGGTTAAGATAGTGTGCACAGCAGTGCACATAAAATGCTTTCTGGGAGCGCTGGTCTTTCACTCTTGCCTGTAAGCCAGATAAATGACCAAACATTTGTCTTGCCCCATCATATGCCTGGCCCCGATTCAGTATTGCATCCAGACCTAGCTTTTACAACTATGTACAACTAAATTTCTGCATCACTGCCTGAAAGCTACAACCATTAGTTGAGTTTCTATAGCATCTATATCCATTCATTGTCATCTTAATTTAGGTTAGTTTACTCTGAAGTGCGAACCCCTTCCATACAAGGAAATATGCAGATACACACGTTGTGACACTTGTGAGAAACGGGTGAAGTGAGCAGGTCAATGTTGTTTGAGCAAGTAATCCATTTCACTTTGGGCCCAGTAGAAAGTCTGTTTCTTCCTTTATATTTTAAGTACGGACTTTTCCTTAATGGTAATACTGACCATACTCTGAAAATCACCTACACAGTCACTTTGCTCATTAATGGTTCTACCTTGCACATATCTAAAGAAGCCACAATAAACAGTTATGAGAAGAAAAAAAAACATTACAAACAAGAAAGTAGCATTTACCCATAGTCCCTAGAAGCAACTCATGAACATCACTCAGCTTGAGCATTACCATCATCATCACAAGGGGGTTATATATCCAGTTTATAGCCACCTCCGTTCTCCTACTGGTGTAGGGCAATTCCATGGAAAATTTACTTTTTGTCACATCCATAACGCCAGTGAAATGCATTTGTATGATGTGAATGATAACATTCATTTTTTGTGCATTTTGTCTTATGTACATTCTTCAGCCAAAAATAGCAATTGCTCAAATTTCATGTAATCATTCACATTTGAAAATTCAAATTTTCCATGGAATTGCCCTGTAAAATGTCCCTTTATTTGCTTGTTCTAAGTTAGCCTCAATTTTAACAGTAAGTAAACTCTCTTATCCGCCCTGCTAGTAACTAACGTATTACAGCTTATTAAGAAGTGCATTTTCTTGATGACTAGTAAAGTCAGCACAATTATGTAAGTCAGAAGAGATATTCGAATTTACAGTGACATTACCCAAAAATACAAGATTGCAAGCAGATGTGAGAAATCACCAGTCAATTGATCAGTCAAATGTCTTACCAGTGGAGTGTTGCAAAAAATGGCAGCAACTACAGGTCTTCTCTGGTCTTGAAAGAAAACTTGTCTCAGATGAGCTGATGGAGAACCTCAACCAAATGAACTCTACTCTAAGAGGGATATGAGAAAGGAGTTAACAAGATGTGTAGGAGCTTGACAGAGGGGAGGGCTTGGGCACTTTAATGAAAATAAACAAAGCAGTAGGTTGCATGTGTGGGTAGTGGCTGAAACAACATTTAATGATGAGGCACTACATTCTCAGTCTTATTCACAAACAGTTACTCATAACAAACAAGTAGCATGTTTGGCCTGATAGATAATTGTTCAAACAAAAAATAATGAAATGAGCTGTTGAGTACATGGTGCAATCACAAGGGAGTCAAAAGATCCTATAAAGTAAAAAACACACACACACACAAAAGAAAATCTGCACAGTGGCTATCTCTGTAAAAAACAACAGTTAGCAGCTATGGCCTCAGAATGGTTTCTACAGTGTGTTACAATGTGTGTGACAATAGAATGCCATTACATTGAAGACACTAACTTAGGGCCTGAGTTTGGCGGCAGTATAGGTAGTGGAAAGCTACGTCAAGGTGGTGACTCTAAAATGGGCGAGACCTCTGTGGTGAAGTGAAACTGAATACACCAATCACATGTAACCAGTGTTAAACTCTATCTATCTATCCCTTTATTTTGGTGTCACTCAGTCCACTCTATCCCTTCAGATGGTGCAAAATGCATACATATTTCTAGTATAGTTTTGAAATCTCTGCAATGGCTACCAGTGAAATTTAGAGTAGATTACAAAATTATTCTTTTTGTCTTTAAAGCTTTAAATGGACAAGCTCCCCAATACCTAAGTGAGCTTGTACACTTTCACTGCCCTCCCAGAACTCTGAGGTTTATCAGATAAACTACTGCTCTCAGTACCTCAGAGTTGTCTAAAAATAAAGGTGACCGTGCTTTTTCAGTAGCTGGGCCCAAGTTGTGGAACAACCTCCCTTTTCACATTAGATCTACACCAACTATTGGTGCTTTTAAAGCCAAGTTAAAAGAACATATATGCTATTAATGGCTTTTAAATGAATTGTGGAATGTAATTATAGGCTATATATATATATATGTACATATTATTTTAGTTTTATTTTCCTATTGTGCTTTTTTTGTGTGTCTTGATTAATTTTGTCTTATATTATCTATTTATTTATCTGTTTTTATTATTTTTTTTGAGCACTTTGGTCAACCACAGGTTGTTTTAAATTGTGCTATATAAATAAACTTGACTATGACTATCTTGTAGAATTTTGGGGTATTCACATTGTATTCCGATGTGTTCATACTGTATGTTACTCCTGTGTGTGGTATATAACGGGGAGATGTCCATACCATTGTATACTACCTTGTTTTGACCAAAAGCTTGACCAGATGTGGACACGAGTCAGGGAGGCTTAGGCCTATGTCACAAGCACATATGATTTACCATCGAGAGTCATACTGCCATGTAGGTCGGAGACATTTCTGAGGCCTCAGCCATAACATGAGCCGAATAAGATATCATCTTGTTGTTCTAGTCCGGGGTCAGTATTTTTCCATCTGTTCATAGCCGGTTTTGTGCAATGGTTGGTACCTGCCACGTTGGCATGATTTAAATTTGTATGTTTTAGTATAACAGGCTTTGTCTCAGGTTTTGACTTTGAGACAGATCAAGGAAGCGATGCTCTAATAACAACCCTGACAAGCCTGTTTTCTGTTATTCATTGTTTTACCATCTACAATAAATTAATCTAATCACCGATCTTGATCCAACCATCAAGCCTTATTGAGACCATCTTCAATACCGACATTAGTACTAAAACACAATGCAACATTTTCCTATAGGGAAACCAGAAAATCTTTTACTAATTAACTTTGGCCTCTGCCAACGTGCATCAGATGTGCATCAGACTTTGCTCTGGCCACAGTGCGCTTGCACTGGCAAGTAACTAAGCTTTCAAGCGAGGGAAATGTTGTGCCTATGGATTGTGTTGCAAATCTGATACCCGGTCAAAGAATATAGAAGTAACAAGAGGCAAACAAATAGCAACAAATGTGTCCATGACCAAGCTGCGCCTCCACCATCTTGGACTGAACGCAACACAACTATCAGAGAACTTAATGATACCGGTCCAGATTAAAAAAGTGTCTTTACTGTATTAAAACCAAATTCTCTCTAACATTTTCTCATACCCTTAACTGACATAATCCGTGTTGAAAAATGTAAAATATGATACAAAACGTTACAGTTAAGAAAATGGATGGTAGTCTGAGCGAATTAGGGTTGAAGGTGGAAGTAAATACATCAAAAGGATATTTGGTATCAATCGAACCGTAATTTCATGTAGATTAAGAATTTCAGGTGCCTACAGCACAGATTCGTACCAGAAAAAAGATATACAGCTTTGAATGGACCATGGTATAATGATTATTGGGCGTATATTATCACATATAGATATTAGCTGATATCTCCCATACTCAGGGCCCGAATTATCTTTTTGTCTTTAAGGGGGTCTCTCTATCGCATAAAAAGTTGGCACACCCCGCGCATAGCCTAACAAGGCGATACAATTAAATAGCCTATAGGCGCGAGTGGCGCTTTTGCGCAGTAGCCTATGCGCACGATAGGCCTAGACACACGCACACAATAGAGATTTTTCATAGAAATTGATTCCTTTTAATTCATTTCAACATATTATTGATTGTAATATTTCATATTTAATTTCAATTTCACAATACAAAGATAGACTAAGGATTTACTCTGAGTGCCATTCTCAATTTCACAACGTAGGCTAACTCATTTGAACCAGACCACCGTCTCAGATAGGCTATCCTCAGTGTCAAACACAATAATGCATGTAGTATAACTTATACACAGGGAAAATGCACTAACTGGCAGAAAATAATAAAGCCATTGCAGCCAAACTATGTTCTAGTATTATAGGCTAATGTGCACATAACACATAACACCTGGGCATTCAGTCGTCTCGTGTGTTGAACCGTGGGAATAAATAGACGAACAATTTTGGAATTTGCACTGAGATGTTGTCGGGTAGCCATTGAATAGGCTATTCCGCCATCAGAGATTGCTAACAGGTGTTTCAAAATATCTGGGAACTTTCCGGAGCTCTGAATGACAGAGGATAGCTACAGATCAGTTCACAGAATCATTGAAGTAAGCTGCATTATGGGCCATAATTTATGGCTTTGTTAATCAACATAAAAGAGGCGCAAGTTCAACAGCAAACAGGACTTTTCCGCACGTATCAACCCATGTAGGCTAGCCCAATGAACGCCTATGTAAATAAACATTCTCATCAAAGCAGGGTAACTTCTTCAGACTTGCCAGTGCTGTCAAATCGATCGTATGCGGTTTGCTCATATAGTCTAGTGGTGTGGTGGTGAAGTGTCATCGTGCTGCGTTCAAGAGCGTAGGGTAGGTCTTCGTCCCATAGTAGCCTATATTTTAATTTAACGTCTTTAATGGTAAGAGATCGCACAGGGATGGATAATGAGTGGTTGTTTAAGATTAAATTACAATGCCAGACACCTTCAGATATCAGAGACCCCCTCAGATTTTTGACTTTGTTGCTTTCATGGGAGCCAATCCTCACTCTATGGGAGCTCGGCTCCCTCTGGCTCCCACGTAATTCGAACACTGCCCATACTGGTAAAAGGATCTTTACCAAACTTGGTTTACTTACTCACCATAATTTCTTGATGAAATTAGTAGGTGTTTAATGTCTTGGGGTCAAAGGTCAAGGTCATGTGAGGTCATACTTGACATGCAATGTTTCTTTTATACCTCTCAAGCAGATTGAAGGATCCTCATTAAACCCAACACAGTTAATTAAACCTAAATTAACTGATAAGGCATTAAAGATCATGTGGTCCCAGGTAGAGGTTAAAGGTCATGAGGCTATAGGTGGCTGAGGCATAGAATCAACTATCTGAATTGACATTAAAAAAGATTAAGACATTTATTAAAGCAAAACAAACTTTATTTTCTGTATAAAAACAGTTGTTTCAACCTCCACATCTTATTTTAGTATTGTAGTAGTAGCCTCTCTGAAACCAGGGGAAATCAAAATAATTTGCTGTTTTAAAAATGCAAACATCTGTGTGAATACCTGTTTTAAAATAACTGTTTCAGTTCATAAATGATAGTGGAGTAAAAAACAATGTACTATTACATAACATTCAGTACATCAATAACAACATTGTAGTTCATTTAGACAAGCTGAATAGCAGAAGTTTTAGATTAAATCCAAACCATTTCTGTCAAACATCTAATAAACATTGTCATCTTGAGCTATTTCCTTCAACTTAAATTATAATGACATACAATCAATGTAAATGTCTATGTTGATAGAATAGTGTTAGAAAAAAAACTACCCTTGCATCGCATTGCATTGCAATAGTTATACTTTGTTCCCTGAAGTTGGTAGTAGGCATAAGCAACGGCAGCAGCGGACTGATATTACCTAGGATTCTACTAGGTATTATGGTGGGTTTTCAGGATGTGAAGGGATGTAATCATGGGTTTCATAAAGGTTTATACTATTGCATGGGTTTTCATGTTTTTCATGGCCTTATTTCACCAAACTGGAAGGAACCAGAAAAACTTAGGGTTACACTATTTTACATATGTTACCTATGCATTACATAGGTTTGCATATAGTTTTATGCATGATGGGAAGATGGTTTCCACCAATGTAAGCGACCCTGCTTGGTACTGATTGGTGAAGGGTGTTGATGGAGATGGCGTGAGAGGGTGGCACTTCTCAAGGGCTGAGGAGTATAAAATATAGTGTATAGCCATTCGTAGGGGAGATCTTGTCGGGGGCCCCAGCTGATGACATCTCCTCCCTATTGCTTTGATGGTTGGTCTGGACTTTGGTTGGGCTGTACTATCATTGCAATACGGTGAATAAAGATCAACAGTCTTCGGAAAATCTTCTATCTACATTGTCTCCTTGGGACGCCTTGTTCCAGAGTGCTAAATTACTAAATAGTCAAGTGGTAATTGTTAATTGGACAATTGGATTTGGAAGTGGACATTTTTCTAGCCTGGAAAATCCAGACCCTGGTAATCTAGATAGATTAAGGGTCTGGCCAGGAACAATGTAATGGCCCAACTCGAGGGGCGGCACCAAGCATGCATTTGAAAATCTCACTGCACGCAATTGGATAACACTAGACCAATGTTTACTCTGAATGATTCCGGACTTCGACACAATTGGAAAACACTATGACCAATGTTTACTGACCTCCAACGTTGCAGCGCTGTCGTCATCAGTTTAGCTCGCCTCTGGCCCACATATATCAGATACGCCGATTTGAATGGTTCAACGGGATGAAAGGGGTAAAAGTAACGTGCATCATTGCTCATTCCATTGTCCTCTCGCGAGAACTCCACGACAGTATCCTGATTGGAGTGCGCTTCCATGTTTACTTTTTGGCGCAGTACTACTAACCACTGCTAAGAAACTAGTCCCTCAACATGTTATGCAATCATTAAAAAGCAAGGATAGAATAATGTTAGAAATAAAACTATCAACACAGACATTTACATCGACAGTCTGCTGTTATAATTTATTTGTCTGCCGTTATAATGTATTTGCCTGGGTGTACTGTGGAGTGGGTAAGACTGTTTTTAGTGGCAGGCTAACACATACTGGTTACTTGCGCTAGCTTAGCACCTGCAAACTCTGCAACTAGAAGAACTGGATGAAACGTGTTGAAAACGGTCTCCACTGATAAATATCACACATGCTAACTTGGAAATGAGGTCCTTTGTCCAAAATCCTGAACCACCCCTTTAAAAATGTGTTGTTGCCTATAGCAATGCTATAGTAAATCAGCTTTTGCAAGCTAGTGCTACAAGATGACAGCTCACCTCCACATTGGCAGATAACGCAAAGATCTGCGCATATGTCAGGTTCCTCTTCAAGTGCTGTCTCATCATCCATTGTAGTGAAATGGAAAATAATGAATGAAGACCGTACTGAGCACAACTAAATACTGATATTCATCCCAGGGGAAAATATTGCTTCTTACAACAGTTGCTGCTATCCTAATACTTTTTGTCCCTTAATGTGCTTTGTAAGAAATTATAAGGTGGCTTGTAACTCATGCAATTAAATCCCATTTTTTAAGAGATTGACAAATTCGTATTTAATTATAGTATAGTATATATACTCTTTTGATCCCATGAGGGAAATTTGGTCTCTGCATTTATCCCAATCCGTGAATTAGTGAAACACACTCAGCACGCAGTGAACACACAGTGAGGTGAAGCACACACTAATCCCGGCGCAGTGAGCTGCCTGCAACAACAACAGCAGCGCTCGGGGAGCAGTGAGGGGTTAGGTGCCTTGCTCAAGGGCACTTTAGCCGTGCCTACTGGTCAGGGTTCGAACCGGCAACCCTCCGGTTACAAGTCCGAAACGCTAACCAGTAGGCCACGGCTGCCCCCCATATTATTATTTATATTATTGATATCTACCATCAAAATCTTCCAAAATATTTTGATATTATTTGTTGCCCACCCGTAACTTCAACTGAACAGATAACAACGGACATGCCACATTACTAACATCAAAACTGGAAGACAATGCTAGTCTTCAAGGTCACAGGAGAAAGTGGACAACACCTTGTCCATGAAGGGAAAAATAGCAAGGGTCACAGTTAACAGTCATACTAATTTATGGAAAGTCACAACAGCACAGAAAGCTATAATTTACAGCTGGAAGTAGCACTGCTTGTACTGTGGAAAGGACTGCATGGGCAATATTGAAAGAGATATTGGTCAGGTCATGACTATGCTAGTGGAAGTATTTCACTGTTATGTAACTGCTAAGCACATTTGCCTATAGTAATTGCAATCAGATTTTTGATTCTTATATACAAATGAGGGATATTAAACTCATTGTGCTGTAGATAAGGACTACCCATGTCAAAAACAACCAAGTCTATGTTGTGCAACATAAAAAAATGCTATATTTACAGTAATTGAATTGAACACAGTAGCATGTTGATTAGCATGTTTCCACCGTCTATAACCTTGTATGTCAGGAGATGAAACTGACCTTAACCTTTGACCCCATGGCCCTGAGTCCCTAAATTCATCCAACTTGTATAGACAATAAATGTACTAGAGTTAATGAAGATCCATCAGTCTGCTTTGTAGATATGAACCAAATACTGCATGTGAATTAGTTGTGTGACCCCTTGTAACCTTGACCTTTGACCTCAAGACCTAAATTGTCTTGCCAGCTCTTTGACAACTTATAGTGGGTAAGTAGACCAAGTTTTTTCAATTGGCTTAAGAGATATCAGCTAATCAAGATATACTAACATACGTTTTTGGCCCAAAACTCATTGTGCCATGCTCCATTCAAAGCCCTATATATTTTGTTCGGTACAAATCTACACTGTAGGCACCACACATTCTTAATCTACAGAAAATTATGATTCAAATGATAGCAAATTGTCACGGTTCCTCGGGAAGAGCTTGACTCAAAAGGGCAATGCACAGCCAGGCAAGGTAAGGTAAGGTAATCCCAGAAATCTTTAATATGAAACTGACTCGAACTCAGGCAACACAACAAGACAAATAACCGACGAAGACTGAGGGGAGACAGAGGGTTTAAATACACAGGGGTTAAACAAGGCTAACAAGGCACAAGTGGACAAGAAACAAGAGACAGGTGAACACAGGGCTGGAAATCATAATTAAACTAGCAGACTAATAATGAGGAACAGGTGAGGGGCGGAGACACGGGGAGCTGAGACCTGGCAAGACAGACAAAGGAGCACATGGCTGACAGGAACTAAAACACAGAGACAGGTGTAAACACAGGAGCACATGGCACAGGAGGTAAACAAAGGAGCAGACATGAAGGAAAACACTAAACAAGGAAAACAAAAACACAAGACCCTTACATTACCCCCCCTCCAAGGGCCGGATTCCAGACGGCCCAAACAAAAAGGTCCAAACAGGGCGGGCGGAGGGGCTAGCGGCAGGAGGGTCAGGCGGGCGGCCGGGTGGACGGCCAGACAGGGACGGAAGGTTAGGTGGACGGCCGGTCCGAGACGGAGGGTCAGGTGGATGGCTGGCCAGGGACGGAGGATCAGGTGTGCGGCCGGGCGGACTGCCGGCAAGGGACGGAGGATCAGGCGGGCGGCCGGGCGGACTGCCGGTCAAGGACGGCGGTTCAGGCGGGCGGCCGGGCAGACTGCCGGTCCGGGACGGCGGTTCAGGCGGGTGGCCGGTCAGGGATGGCGGTTCAGGCGGGCGGCCGGGACGACTGCCGGTCAGGGACGGCGGTTCAAGCGGGCGGCCCAGTGGATGGCCGGACAAGTCAGGCTGGTCAGGTGGGCAGCAGATCAGGGACAGCGGGTCCAGCGACTGGGCTGCAGGCACCGGAGTAGGGACTGAAGCCGGAGCCGGACTCGGAGCAGGAGCCGGACTCGGAGCAGGACTCGGCGGAGCAGGAGCAGGAGCAGGACTCGGCGGAGCAGGAGCAGGAGCCGGACTCGGCGGAGCAGGAGCAGGAGCCGGACTCGGCGGAGCAGGAGCAGGAGCCGGACTCGGCGGAGCAGGAGCAGGAGCCGGACTCGGGGCTGGAGCGGGAGCCGGCGCAGGAGTCTGAATCGGGGCTGGAGAGGGAGCTACCGGAAGAACTGCAGGCCCAGGGCGTTGGGGAGTTGGGACTGGAGAGGGGCCTGGTCCCTCCTCCTCAGAGGACCAGTCATCCTCAGAGGTTTCCCCCTCCTCTTCATCCTCCCAGAACAGCTCCCAGGGCATTAGGTGCAGTGGCAAGTCAGAATTAAAATCAAAAAACTTGCTTTCTTCCATGCTTGTCGGTCGGTTATTCTGTCACGGTTCCTCGGGAAGAGCTTGACTCAAAAGGGCAATGCACAGCCAGGCAAGGTAAGGTAAGGTAATCCCAGAAATCTTTAATATGAAACTGACTCGAACTCAGGCAACACAACAAGACAAATAACCGACGAAGACTGAGGGGAGACAGAGGGTTTAAATACACAGGGGTTAAACAAGGCTAACAAGGCACAAGTGGACAAGAAACAAGAGACAGGTGAACACAGGGCTGGAAATCATAATTAAACTAGCAGACTAATAATGAGGAACAGGTGAGGGGCGGAGTGATTTTAATACAAATGTATTATTGTATAGCCTGAAAGAGTCTCTATCTTGTCTCTGCATTGTGTCTGTTTTACAGCAATTAATTACAGAGCCTAGTAGGTTGTCTATGTGGCAAGTGGTATATTTTTTAGGGGGCTTTAGGCCATGATGGGACTTGCACTCAAAGATATAATTCAGATATCAGTATCCTTAAACCAGTAAGGCACTCAGGTTTGTAGAACTGACAGACATGGTTCCATAAAAAATTATTTATTTTCACACTGTAGATTGTACACATAAAACAGAAAAAGGACAGGGTTGAGGCTTACCGGTGGGATGGCAGTGGCTAATGAATGAGTATCCAAAGGAGGCACCCAATCACATGTGCTTAGTCACACCCACACACAAGCAAGGCAATGATAACACTCAGTGAGAGACAAATGTCACAGCACATAAAGATGGGTACCCCTCACCAAAAGATACTGCTCCCACTTACAGCTCTCAGCACCTAAAAAGAGGGGGATGGACAAGGGTAAGCCTACAGACAGCACACACTCACACATATACAAAATGTAACAAAGTAAATCACAAACAAACAATAAAAGAAAGAAACAAACAAACTGCCACACTAAGTATCCACAGCTTCATAGCCTCCTCTTAGTGAGGACAAAACAAATTAACAAAAATTGAGTGCAAACAGAATGACAATCACAAAACAAAGATGTAAAGGGGGGCTACAGCGGAATACACTGCCCCCTGCAGGTTTCTTTATTTGAACACGGGCACTGAGCAAAGGAAAACACCAGTCTACTAGCTATATAGAAAAGAGGTTTATTGTACAATTAATTTCACATAGAAAGTTAAAACATTTAGGGGGAGAGCAATAACTCCAGAACTCTGGCTGTTGTAAAGTGCTATGTGCTGAGTCATAAATAATTAGGCTACATGAATTTAAGTAACAACTATGCCGGACCACCGGAATAAAACAGGTTATATAAGTTAGCAGATAATTACACAAAGAAAGTGCACACGTGCTCAATGGAAATGACAGTTCATCTCATAACACAGTTCATCACAAATTCAATCATAAAAACGAAGGTACAGAAACCACTGTGCAAACACTGCAACAATAAATACTTCACACAGCAAAGGCTACGTATATCACCCCCTTATTCCCGGCCACCACCAAGGCTCAAATTAAATTATTCAGCACCAGAAGGAGCGTTTGTTTTCTCTCCACCCTCTCTCACACACATATACCTGCCTGGGAGTAGGCCTACACTTCCCCGGAAAAAGTACACAAAGAACACAGGATTAATACATTACATCACCAAATGACTGCTGACTCCGTCACCACTGCTGCCGGACGTGGGGTTCAACGAAGGACATAAAACAGAACAGCGATCGCACTAACAGGGCACAAACTCCCTAATTTAGGCCTAATGGCACTTACCCCGAATGATTCGTCAACCACACCGACGCTAAAAGGATTGCCCACGTCCCAGCACGGCAGCCGTTGGTTCTAAACTCAGCAGTACGCTGTCCCTTCCTCCTGTTCAACAAAGACCTTAGCCATTTATCCTATCCCTCATTAACAAATGCAGCACAGGTATGCTGCTGCATCCACCCCAACACCCCAGATCACGGGACTGGACCACGCCCTCATCCACAGCAACAATTATCGCAACACACCCGCTTACATCCACCCCCCCTACATCAAATGTGTCCTCACATTCACCCCGACACACTTGATAACGCTGGGGCAGCCGACCCTGGTTGGTCCGAGTGGAGCGGCGTAAACCCTCTGTGCCAGCGGGTGAGGGATTCCGGGGTGTTGGTGTAGTCAGGCCAGTGCCTAGTCCTGGGGCTGAGGAAGTAGGCCCTTGAAAGTCCTGCAACAGTTCTCCCTCTGCCTGTGGTGGAGCTACTGGACCTAAATGACAACCCCAGACAAACGGATACATGCCCAAGTTATTGTCCTTATTGACATCAGGGTTTGCAACTGCCATCCCCACATGCTCCGGCCCTTGGCTTGGGGACACATCAAATTTACAGGGACTTAACATGTTACGATGTAAAACTCTTTCCTCCCCTTTAGCCCCCTCTGACTTGACCACATAGACAGGTATATCAACATTAGGCTGTGAAACAACCACATATGTGACATGCTCCCATTTATCCTCCAATTTCCTCCGTGCTCTAGATCTCTTATTCAACACAATCACCCTCTGACCTGGCAACAAGGGCTCTCCTCCAACCCTACGATCAAAACCTCTCTTCTGTGAGGCCTGGGCTTTAGTAATCTGTTCTTGGGCATGCTTATAAGCAGTAGCCAACCTCTTATGGTGGTGATGCACCCAGCTGCCAGTAGTCCCTGCAAACCCATCCCCATTGCCCAACATTACATCTAATGGCAGTTTAGCATGTCGACCAAACATCAAATAGTAAGGGCTGTAGCCCGTAGAAGGGTGGGGGGTGTTATTATACGCCTGCACTAATTCAGCCACATGATGGTCCCAATCTTCTTTCTGGACATTGCTTAATGTGCCCAACATGCCCAAGAGTGTCCAGTTAAAACGTTCACACTGGCCATTCCCAGCTGGATGGTAAGGGGTTGTGTGAGACTTATTGATACCATACAATGTGCATAATTCCTTGATGACACTAGATTCAAAATTGGGACCCTGGTCTGAATGTAGCTGATCAAAGCCCCCATATGGCTGAATAAAGTGCTTCCAAAGCACCTCGGCGGTTGTCGCTGCAGTCTGGTCTACTGTGGGTGCAGCAACTGCGTACCGGGTGAAGTGGTCAACTATGACCAGCACATTGCTCATTCCACTTCGGGCAGCCTCTAGGGATAAAAAGTCAACTGACACAATTTGTAGAGGGTAGCTGGTTTGTATGGACACAAGAGGGGCACTTACTTTGGTGCTGGGAGTCTTGTGAAGATTACACCTCATGCATTTGGCGCAGTACTCCTTTACGTCCATGGCCACAACCCGCCAGAAAAAGCGTTGACGGACCAGGCCCAGCACCTTCTCTGCTCCCAAGTGGCCTGCTTGGTCATGCAGCCACTCCAAGACCTGCTTCTGCAGACATTGAGGTACCACCACCTGCTTCACTTTTTCAAAGGTCTTAGCATCCCATATCCCTCTGCATAGCAATCCTCGTTCCTGGCAGAGGCGATCCCATTCTCGTAGCAGGGCTTGGGTCCCCCGGCCTTCTGCTGCTCTCTCTTTTGGAGAGGGTGCTTTTCCTCGGTCCTGGTAGAGCCATAGCCGGGAGACGTCCGGGTCAGCACGCTGGGCCCTCCTCCAGTCTAAGAGCAGGCTAGGACCGAGCCAGTCGCCCCGCTCCATCTGCACTGGTGTTCCCGCACTTAAATCCTCCTTCAGCTCACCTCTCTCTGAAACAAAAGCATGCATACATGCCTGGACCACCTCAGGTTTCACACTCACCAGCCCATCTGCAGGAGCAGCCGTCTCTTGTTCTTCCCCATTTACAGTGTAATCCGTAGGCCACCGCGACAGGGCATCCGCATTCCCATTCATCCTTCCTGGTCTGTAGCGCACCCCAAACTGGAACCCCGCCAGCTGGGCCAACCAGCGTTGCTCAACTGCACCCAGGTTTGCAGTGTTCAAGTGGGTCAGGGGGTTGTTGTCTGTGAAAACAGTGAAGGGAGACACAGCAAGATATTCTCTGAACTTTTCCATAATGGCCCATTTCAGGGCCAAAAGTTCTAATTTGAACGAGCTATAATTTTTGTCATTTTTCTCGGTTGGGCGGAGACTCCTACTTGCATATGCAATTACTCTCTCCTGACCATTCTGTACCTGAGCCAACACTGCCCCAAGTCCTGTATGGCTGGCATCAGTGTACAAAAGAAATGGCAGCTGAAAATCTGCATACGCCAACACCGGTGCTTCCATTAGGGAGTCTTTCAGTTTCCGGAATGCGGTCTCTTGTGCCTCCCCCCATGCCCACAAGTTGTTACCTGAGCCAGCTTGGGTGCGCCGCTTTGATGTACCCCACAGCAAGGAATTCAATGGGGCTGCAAGGCTGGCGAAGTCTTTTATGAACCGTTTGTAATATCCAGCCAGGCCAAGAAATGCACGGAGCTGGGTAATATTCTTAGGAGCTGGCCAGGCCTCCACTGCTTGTAGTTTTCCCGGGTCTGGTGACACACCCCCTTCTGTAATTACATGCCCCAAGTAGTGGACTTTGCTCTGAAAAAGGCAACACTTATTAGGCTTTACCTTTAATCCATAGGTTCCAAGGCGACTAAAAACCAAGTCTAGATGGGAAATGTGGGCCTCAAATGTAGGGGAAAAAACAATTATGTCATCCAAGTACAGTAATAAAGTCTCAAAGTTCTGATCACCTAGGCAACTTTCAACTAGTCTCTGAAATGTTCCAGGTGCATTACATAAACCCATGGGCATCCGATTAAATTCATATAGGCCCATTGGGGTCACAAAAGCAGTTTTTTCTTTATCAGCTGGGTGCACCCCCACCTGCCAATAGCCGTGTGCCAAATCTAATGTGGAGAAGACTTGAGATTTCTTTAGTGATGCTAATGATTCCTCAATTCTAGAAAGGGGGTAGGCATCTTTATGAGTGACACTATTAAGCTTCCTGTAGTCCACGCAAAAACGAAGGGTGCCTTCTATACAAATAAAACTGACTTGACTTAAAAGGATTGCCCACGTCCCAGCACGGCAGCTGTTGGTTCTAAACTCAGCAGTACTCTGTCCCTTCCTCCTGTTCAACAAAGACCTTAGCCATTTATCCCATCCCTCATTAACAAATGCAGCACAGGTATGCTGCTGCATCCACCCCAACACCCCAGATCACGGGACTGGACCACGCCCTCATCCACAGCAACAATTATCGCAACACACCTGCTTACAAAGAGGTCAACACTTTGGCGATCAGCAGCAGGGAAAAAGGCCAAAGAAGTTTGAGAAAGGCAGAATTGTAGGCGACAAAGCAGCAAGGAGGCGTCGTATGATCATTTAAATGAGTTTTATGACAAGGTCGGTGAGGATGGGGGAAATCTTATGTTTCTGTGCAAAGTTTGCCCTCCGGCTTTCAAAAAGAAAATCCGCATTTCAGTCACATCCATAGCAAACCTGAAACGGCACATTGAACTGAAGCACCCGGCTAGCCTTTCAGGGTATGTGCAATCCAATAAAAAATCAAAAGACAGTAAAGACAGATCCTTGACCCTAATCACATTAACTGCGTTCTACAGTATATGGGCTCTGGTAATAATTTGGAAAAATAATAGTTCGCAGCAACATATGAAAAAAAGAACTATACACTAGTTCATTTTTTGGAACTGTGAACTTAGTTCAAACTTAACTTTGAACTAGTTCACGTAGAAAGTGAACCTTCCCAACACTGGCCATTTTTATCTAATTATATAATGTTTCTATAGTTCAAAATTATATATTACTCTGTTTTTACGTGGTTAAAGCCACCGCACATCCAAATAAGTGCCCTTCATGACCCACAGGCAGTCCGTCTCCATACAGTAGGTTAACATAGCAAAACTGATAGCCCCTATTTGCATCTTTCTAAAACTGCTTTTCCATGTCTCAGCTGCATAAAATATAGTATAAAAACAGATCTGTTTCGACCTCACTCTGACCGTCACTACAGTCTAAAAAAGGAATGATCACCTTCGTTCTGCCTATCACCGAGACCATATGTCAACAAAGTCATGCCCATGACCTCCGGAAGCAGAACGACTCGAGCTTGTAAATAGCGGAGATTGCTCCCGGTTCAGTCTCCTACCTTGATCGCCTCATCTGAGACCTGTGAGACGTGAGTACGTATTTTCACTGCTTTCTTGCTTTGACTGTGTTCGTTAGTCTGCATGTGGCAGTAACCTGTGTTTTTTTCGGGAAACTTTGTTTAACTTTGTTTAACTTGTTGACGCCTTTCCTGAGTTCACCCCATACCGCGCGGTATGTGAGTGTGAGCCTGCTGCCTGCGTTTGCGCACTGCTGCGGGCCACCGTTTCGGTGTTATTTTCCCTTTTGTGTGTGCCAGGTTTCCGGGTTGTTTTTTGTTAACTACTGTGTACCTTATCTGGCTGTTCACAGCTAGTGGGGCTTGGTGTGAGCCTGCTGGGTGCGTTCGCGCACCGGAGTGGGCCACTGTTATTATTTCTGTTTACTGCTCTGGCAGCCGGAACCTGTGTGGGCCTGATCAGCGCATATGTGCTCGGCCGCTTAGGCGCTACTGTTACTGTGTGCTTCTTGATAGTTTTGTTGTTGTGTGCTAGGCTACTTGAAAAGGTAAGTTTAGCTGTTTGTGCCTGCTAGGTGCAGTCTTGCACGAGGTGCGGGCTGCTGTGTGTCTCTTTGCCAGTTGTCCACTAGTGTACGTCGGCGTGTGAGTTCACGCACTGGTGACCGCCTATTATACCCCGTCGCCGCTGTCCGCAGCTAGCTGGGCCAATGTGAGCCTGCTAAGCATGTCCGCACGCTGCTTCAGGCCACCCGTGTACTGGTATTACACCACTGGTGTATCTCTTTTACGGGCTGCTGCTTGCAGACCCGGTGCATTGAACTGCCAAGGTAAGTGCCTTATTGTATTGTATTGTATTGTATTGTATTGTATTGCATTGTGTTTTTCTGTGGTAGGCTATGGCGGCACACTACTGCAGAGTCTGCAGGGCCACGATGGCCCCCAATGACGGGCATAGAGAGTGTCCCGCATTGCCTTGGGGCCGCCCACCTCCTGGATGATGTCGACAGCCCCTGCAGCGCAGCCTGTGACCTTCCTAGGGAGGAACGGCTCCGCCGGGCTGACCAGGCATGTGGACACGGGCGTGAGGGCAGACGGGACAGGCGGCGCTCACCCGACCGACCGTCCCACTCGCATAGGCATGGCCGTAAGCATACGCACAAGCGTAAATGGGACCAGCAACATGAGTCCCCTTCCAGGCATGGTCAGGTGGAGGTCCCTGGACCTGCTAAACGCCCGGCTCCAGCTGCCGTGACCAAGAGTGGTGGCACGGAGTCGCTTCAGATTCTCTCAGCTCTCCAGGCTCTGGCTAGGAGGATGGACTGGCTGGAGGGTCTCCAGGGCACGCCATCCTCTTCTCTGCCCCCTGGCCAGGAAGGTCTCTCCTCATCCAGGCCTGAGAGCCATGGTGCGGATGTTGATCTGGGTGATGTGGATGTGCTGTCACTCCATGCCCCTTGCTCTACGATTGATGATGTAAGCGGGGACGGCCTCCTGGAGGAGCTACATTCAGACATGGTGGAGCCAACTGATGAATCCACGGTGCCGGGGGAGGTCCCTGTCGGCTCCTTGATGTCACGGGTGTTGAGTGCCTCCAAGATCCTGGGTCTTCTGGCCCCTATGCCAGACATGGCTTCCCTTGGGGGCGTCTGGGAAGGCGTCTCGCACAATAGCCCACCACCCTGTATACCCGTGGCAGAGGATTACACGAAGGTGCTGCGGACGGCATGGGGTAAGTCGCTACAGCGCCCCCAATTCAATCCAGGTTGCCGTCAGCTGGCAAAGGCTGCCTATCCGGCCGACTCAGGGCTGGGAGATATGCCACCGGTCGAGCAGTCCATCGCCGCCTGGACTTCCCTGGGGCCTGCCAATGCCTCTCCCAATCCATGCTGCCAGCGTAAGGAGTGTGCCAAGACGGACCGTCTCATCACTCACTGCTTTGACGCATCAGCACGGCCAGCCCGTATGGGCAACGCCCTGGCTATCACTCTGGCGGCTCTGCAAGGGCCCTGGTGGATGCCGCACTGTCAGCCCACTCCCAGCTGACGCGTGATGTGGGGAGTGCTATGGCCTCTGCGGTGCTGTGCCGTAGACAGGTGTGGCTTGCCCAAACCTCTCTCCCTGATGCCATCAGGACAGACATGTTAGGTCTCCCCGTGGTGCCTGGGCATGTGTTCCATCCAGACTCCCAGGGGGTGCTGGACAGAGTGGAACAGGCTGGCGCTTCTAGAGAAACTGGTCAGCGTGTGTGCCACAGGCGGGCTCCGGTTCCCCACAGGGCAGCATCAGGTAAGTATGGCCGGTGGCAGCCCGCCCGAACACCACAGGTAAGTATCAACTATGCTGCCCCACGGGACCGGCGCTTTCGTGCACCAGACCAGAGCTCAGCCCCAACTCCCTGGCCCAGAGGACAGCGAAGACCTCGACGGGGCGCAGGCAGAGGTGCAGGCCGCGGTGGCGGTTCTGCCTAGGGATCCGGGGCTGCCCGTCGATTGCCCTTCCCAGCTGTCCAGGACCTCCTGGGAAGGGATTGTGCCAGACTCTTGGGTTGTGGCTACGGTGACTCACGGTTACCGCCTACAGTTTCGACGGCGGCCCCTTACGTTTTCAGGGGTCAAGATGACGTCTGTGAAAGACCCCCTTTTAAATTCCGTGCTTGTCAAGGAGGTCCAGGAGTTGCTTCTGAAAAGGGCTATCTCAGAAGTACCGCCGCACGCACAGCACACTGGGTTTTATTCCAAATATTTTATTGTGCTCAAAAAAGACAGAGGTTACCGGCCGGTCCTCAACCTCAGGCCCTTGAACCAGTACCTCAAGGTGCTGCCATTCAAAATGGTCCACACTGGAATAGTGATTCGGTCCATCCAGGAAGGGGAGTGGTTTACGTCTCTGGATCTAAAAGACGCGTACTTCCACGTCCCTATCTGCCCAGCACACAGGTCCTTCCTCCGCTTCGCCTTCCAAGGCAGGGTGTTCCAGTTTCAGGTCCTCCCATTTGGCCTTTCACTGGCCAGCAGAATTTTTACTCGCGTGGTGGCAGCCGCACTAGCCCCCCTCCAGGCCCGGGGCCTAAAGATCCTACCGTACCTGGACTACTGGCTAATTTGTGCCCCATCTCAGGTGCAGGTGGTGCACGACACCGAAGCAGTTCTGACCCATATCCAGGCCCTGGGTTTCACGGTCAACTGGAAAAAAAGCAATTTGCAGCCCCGCCAGCAGGCGGATTTCCTTTGTGTCCTCCTCAACTCGGTCAGCATGACGGCGTCTCTTACTCCACGGAGGGCAGACAGCTTGACCGAGGCTCTGACAGGCTTTCGGCTGGGCAGACTGGTCACCGCCCACAAAGTCCAGAGGCTGTTGGGCTTAATAGCCGCGGCAGCTGCGGTACTGCCATTGGGCCTGCTGAAGGCACACCCCCTGCAGTGTTGGTTCAATGCCTTTCAGCTCCACCCGAGAGACAACAGGCATGTGAAGTTGCGGGTGTCTCCTGCTTGCATCCGAGCCCTGCGTCCTTGGAGGGACAGGAGGTTCTTGCTCCAGGGTGTTCCACTGGGGGGCCTTCCTCACAAGAGGCAAGTCATCTCGACAGACGCTTCTCTGACAGGCTGGGGAGCTGTCTGGGAAGGGCTGTCAGCGAGGGGTGTGTGGCCTCCCTCCTGGACGTCAGAGCACATCAACGTCCTCAAGCTGAAGGCCATCCATCTCGCCCTGCAGAGGTTCCTGCCAGGGTTGCGAAGCCAACATGTTCTGGTGAGGACAGACAGCACCTCGGCGGTGTATCATGTCAATCACCAAGGCGGCACGAGGTCCCGGCAGTGCCTCCAGGTGGCGGAGGAGTTGCTGTCATGGGCATGGCCGCGTCTGGCTTCAGTGAGGGCAGTATTCATTCCAAGCGTGGAGAACAGGGCGGCCGACATTCTCTCCAGGACCGGGCCACTCCCGGGGGAATGGAGATTGAACCCAGAGGTGGTCAGCCAGGTCTGGGCTCAGTATGGGACTGCACAAGTGGACCTGTTTGCGTCGGCGGAAACGACTCACTGCCCAGAGGGGTACTCTCTTGTGGGACAGGGAGGCAGTTTGGGCCTGGATGCTCTGTCACAAGACTGGCCGACAGGCTTGTTGTACGCTTTTCCTCCATCCCCTCTTGTACCTCAACTCCTGCAGAGGATCAGGGAGGGCCGACACACAGTTCTGTTGGTTGCTCCACGGTGGCCGGCGAGGCCTTGGTTCCCCGACCTTCTCCGGCTCCTGCAGGGTCAGCCATGGCAGTTACCCTGTGGGGCGGATCTTCTGTCCCAAGCAGACGGGCAGATCTGGCATCCGAACCCAGGTGCCCTGCGCCTGTGGGTTTGGCCCCTGCAGAGTCCGTCATTGAACAGCTACCTGAGTCTGTGCAGGAGACTCTGAACAACGCCAGGGCTCCTTCTACTAGAGCTTGCTATGCACTCAGGTGGAGGATCTTTTCGGATTGGTGTGCCAGCTTGGGTCTTGAGCCAGCGGTTTGCCCTGTGCCACAAGTTTTGCGCTTCTTGCAGTCCTATTTGGATCGAGGCAAGGCGGTCAGTACTGTGAAGGTTTATGCCTCGGCCATTTCAGCCTTTCACCAGGGTGCGGATAACAGACCCTTGGGTAGGCATCCACTGATTGGTCAGTTTTTAAAAGGGGCCCGCCGGTTGCGTCCAGTGCGCACTTTGCGGGCACCGAACTGGGATTTGCCCACTGTTTTAAGGTCACTTACTGAAGGCCCGTATGAGCCCATTTTAGATGCAGATCTGCGATCTTTGTCTCTTAAAACTTGCTTTCTCCTGGCTCTTTGTTTGGCCAAGCGCATCGGGGAGCTGTGCGCCCTCTCCATCAGCGAAGACTGCCTAAGGTGGCAGGCAGGGGGCACTGGGGAACACACTCAACTTTTTGTCTGTTATGGAGCGGCGAAGCAGGGGCTACCGCTTTCCAAACAGCGGCTGTCACATTGGCTGGTTGAGGTTATTTCCCATGCCTACCGGGCTTTCGGGTACAAGGGCTCAGTCCACCAGGAGTATGGTTACGTCTTGGGCTGCCCTTAAGGGGGTACCAGCGAGCGATATCTGTGCAGCGGCTTCATGGGCGACGCCTTGCACTTTTACCAGATTTTATAGGGTGGACGTCACTCGCCCAGCTCCGGTTGGCGACGCTGCCCTCATGTCCGTGACCGAGCGAGGTTTTAATGGTTAGCTTAGAGCTCCTCGCGACTTTTTTGGTATGTGTCATCCCTTTTTTAGACCGTAGTGACGGTCAGAGTGAGGTCGAAACAGATCGTAAGTTACGCATGTAACTATGGATCTGTGAGACCGAGGGATGACCGTCACTATCCTTGTCGCTCGGACCATCCTGAGGCGCTCAAGGTAGGAGACTGAACCGGGAGCAATCTCCGCTATTTACAAGCTCGAGTCGTTCTGCTTCCAGAGGTCATGGGCATGACTTTGTTGACATATGGTCTCGGTGATAGACCTTAGTGACGGTCATCCCTCGGTCTCACAGATCCATAGTTACATGCGTAACTTACGATGTGTGTGCATTGTCTTAGAATAAATGGGGTTTACTGCCTGGTCGGGATGAATGAAACAGCTGTTTCAATCGTCCCACCATAGACAGATAGTGGGAAGTAATTCAACTCCAACTTATATTTTACTGTACACCCTACTCTAGAAACCTGGGTGTCATCTTTGCTTTAACAATCAAATTGCTGCTTTGGTCAAGAACAGCTTTTTACCAGCTCAGTCATCACTAAAATGAAACCCTTTCTGTCATTTAACAACCTGGAGAAAGTAATTCACAATTTTATTATATCAAGGCTGGATTACTGTAACTCAGTCTACCTGGGACTCCCTCAATCACTGACCTCTCGCCTCCAGCTGGTACAGAATGCGGCAGCAAGACTGCTGACTGGATCCAAAAATGATCACCCCCATCCTAGCCTCTCTCCACTGCTGGTTGTCTACCCAACACAGAATAGCTTGGCCCCATCCTACATTGCAGATTTCATTTACTGTATCACCACTCCCTTAGATCCTGCTGTAGCATGGGTCTACCTGCATGTTCCACGTACCAGACTCAGGCAGAGAGACGATAGAGCTTTTGCTGTGGCTACGCCACGCTTATGGAATCAGCTGCCACCTTCCATCATAGACGCTCCCTCCATCATTAGTTAAATCTAGGCTCAAAACTCACCTCTTCTCCCTGGCTTTTCCTGCCCTTTTATGATTGTTATATCTGTGCTCATGAGAGAGGAGAGGGGGGGGGGTTGTACGGCGTGGCACATGAGAAGTCCATGACAGCACTATGCTATAGCAGCATAACTAAGGCATGGTGAGGGGTAGTCGACACCAGCGCAGGTATGGTCAGTGGCCACCATCTCACACGCGACTGGGGTGCCTGTCAGATGAGGATTCAGCAGGGTGGTCCATTCCAAAATCCCCGAGATGGGTGAAGTTCCACACCGCACCATACCTAACTAAGGGAGGTAGTAAAGAGGTATGTTTTAAGTCTAGACTTAAAAATAGGGAGGGTGTCTGCTAATCGAATTGAGGAAGGGAGATTATTCCAGAGGAGGGGTGCGCGATAGCTGAAAGCTCTGCCACCTACTGTCGTTTTTGAGATTCTTGGAATTACAAGAAGGCCAGTATTCTGTGATCGTAACGGTCTGGGCGGGTTATATGGGACTTTAATATATTCTGGTGCCTGGCCATTAATGGCTTTGTACGTTAGAAGTAATATTTTGAAGTCAATGCGACTTTGAACAGGCAGCCAATGTAGAGATGCCAGGATAGGGGAAATATGTTTATATTTTTTAGTTCTAGTGAGTGTGCGAGCAGCTGCATTTTGTATAAGCTGTAAGATCTTTAGACAGGTATTATTGCAGCCAGCATACAGAGCGTTGCAATAATCAATCCTTGAGGTTACAAAAGCATGGATTAATTTTTCAGCGTCTGGTAAGGATAAGGACTTCCTTATCTTTGAAACGTTCCTTAGGTGATAGAATGAAGTTTTTGTGATAGGTCTTGGTCAATTGTAACTCCTAGATTTTTAACACTTGTGGATGAGGATAGTCGAAGATCAGTAAATGTAGCCTGTGATGAGGATAGGATATCCCTCATCTTTTTAGGACCTCCAACCATGACTTATGTTTTATCGGAGTTCAAAAGGAGGAAATTATTTGTCATCCACGTCTTTATATCTCTTATACATGTGTCAAGTTTGGCTAACGGAGTTAATTCGTCAGGTTTTACGGAAAGGTATAGTTGTGTATCGTCTGCATAAGAATTAAATTTAATGCCATGTTTCCTAATTTCAGAGCCTAGGGGAAGCATATAGAGAGAAAATAACAGGGACCCTAGTTTTTTCTAGAAAGTCTGCATTCATTTTTTCAGATAGGCCGCGGCTGTAGTATTCAGCTAAATTGGGTACTGCATATTGTAATGTCATTGTAAAAGTAATTAGATGGTGGTCAGTTAAGGTCGGGTGTTGTGGCAGAACTGTTAACTGTTCTATGCTTATGCCGTATGACAAGACTAGTTGTGTCCTTTGCTCTTATTTTGATGCAGGATGTATCTCCGTGTACTGTATGTTGCTAGGAGACGCATTTATGTTTAGGCTCTTGAAGAACGTTAAGTAAATGCTGAAACGCACGCTTGTTCCCGCCGTCCTTTATTACACAAAACATTACAAAATTGGCGACAAGATTACGACTACTTTTCTGTTACGATGACGGCTAATGTTCCCTTCACAACCTTCTTCTTACCATGCCCGGGTGAGCCTGCAATGCCTTTTTAAAACGTGGAAGAAAATCTTCGAAAACTACCTGTTAGTGATCAATGCGACTGGTTATGAATGGCCGGTTGCAAGGAAGAGGGCAATACTGCTACACTGCCTTGGCTCGGAGGGACAGAGACTGTTTTACTCACTGCCGGATACAGGTATTACTTACGACACTGCTTTGGCTGCATTGGACAAATACTTTACCTGTCTCCATACTACCACAAAGTCTCTATGTGCGCCACTTCAACCACGTTCAGCTGACTCAGACCAAAGTCAGGCTTGTGTCTTATTCAAAAACACACATCCCTGTCCTTGGCTGCATGTCCGCGAATGTGTCCCTACATGGCCGCACAGTTGCATGCACATTTTACATTGTGACCAACGGAACTCCACTGCTTGGGCGAGACCTCATAGCATCACTACAGGTGCGCATCCAGCACAACAGAGTCCTGCCTCCTACTGCTCCTGTGCTGGAATGTGCCACTGCCACACCTACACCTACATCTACACCATCCATCATCAGCTGTGCAAAGAACTTTGTTCATCTGGTGAAAATTGATGGCACCGTCAAACCAGTGCGCCAAAAGCTCCGCCGCCTGCCTCTGTCGGTTCGAGATGCAGTTACACAGGAACTGAACAACCTACTGGCAGCGGGCGTAATTGAGCGCATTGATGCTTCACCCTGGGTGTCACCAATCGTTGTCACACAAAAAAAATCAGGCAAAATACGCCTGTCCACTGATCTGCGTGAACCAAACAAGGCGGTGATCATTGACGCACACCCACTGCCTCACATGGATGATCTGCTGTCCAGCTTAAAGGGTGCCACCATCTTCTCCACAATTGACCTGGCTAGTGCGTACCACCAGATGCCACTACATGAACAGAACCGTGACCTAACAGCCTTTATTACCCATGAAGGCCTGTTTTGCTACTGTCATGTGCCATACGGGCTTGCTTCAGCTCCTGCCGCTTTCCAGAAAAGGATGAGCGTTGTTCTGGATGGCCTGTCGGGGGTGCAGTGCTATCTGGATGACATCATCATTCATGGATGCGGCATGCCTGCTCACGACAAGGCTTTAGCTGCTGTACTGCATCGCCTGAGAACTGCTGGCCTACAACTGAACAATGACAAGTGCCGCTTCCGCCAGCTCAAACTGCCGTTCCTGGGACACATCGTGTCAGCGGATGGACTACACCCTGACCCTGAAAGCATTCAGGCCATCGCTGACCCACCTGCACCTACGCCATAACTCTTCGCTCCTTCCTCGGACTGCTCTCATGGCACTCCAAGTTCCTGCAGAACCATGCCACTGTGGTGGAACCAATGCGAGCATGCCTGAGAGGGCCTGACAGTGCTTTTCAATGGACTGCTGAGGCACAAGCTAGCTTCGACACTGTCAAGAGAATGCTGATCGACAGTCAGGCTCTAGCTCTGTTTGACCCTACACTGCCTACAATCGTGTCTACAGATGCCTCCGACTACAGCCTAGGAGGTGTGCTTTCACAAGTGGGCCCAGACGACGTCGAAAGGACTGTGGCGTATGCGTCCCGAACTCTGTCTGCTGCTGAACGCAAATATGGCACAGTTGAAAAGGAAGCCCTTGCATGCGTGTGGGCTGTCGAGCGATGGCGTACTTACCTCTGGGGACGCCGCTTTACTCTGCGAACCGACCACCAGGCGTTGACGACCCTACTTACCACCAAAGGAGTCGGCCGCGCCGGTCTCCGTGTGTCAAGATGGTCTGCGTGTCTCATGTGCTACAACTACTGTACGACATCATCTACCGCCCAGGTGCCGAAAACGCCGAAAACGCATGTCCCGCCTTCCTCTACCTGCTGCTCCAGAGTGCTCTGCTGCATCCTCCGACTCTGATGACGACACTGATCCTGAGATGGTTGCTCTCCTCTCTGCTGCTCGTACTGCACTGTCCGCCACCGACCTCGACTCTGCCTGCTCTTCATGCCCCGAGATCACTAAACTCCGGCTCCAGATATCGCGTGGATGGCCTGCTTCATCCAAAGGCCTCGACCCTGACCTCCTGCCATACTACAAGCTCCGCACAGAGCTCTGCGTCATGGACGTGTTTGTGTTCCGCGATTCTCGGCTGGTTGTACCCACTACACTACGACCAGACCTGATCTCCATTGCACACGAGTCCCACCAAGGGGTGGTACGGACAAAGCAACGCCTACGTGAACTGTACTGGTGGCCAAAGATTGACACAGATGTACTCACTGCCATCCGCTCCTGTCAATTGTGCCAGCTGAATGACAAAACAGCAAAGCCACATCCAGCTCCGCTACAAACAGTGCCTCTGCCAGACGGCCCATGGCAGAAAGTTGCGATGGACATTGTTGGTCCGTTTGAACTTGCTCCCCTAGCCTGCAGGTATGCAATTACTCTCACTGACTACTATAGCAAGTGGCCATAGGTCTCCTTCACACAGAACATTACCACTGACACTGTTCTCACGTTCCTGTCCACAGTGTTCAGCCGCCATGGCAACCCCCTGAGCATTGTGACCGACAATGGTGTTCAGTTCACCTCTGCTGCATTCACCGCTTTCCTACAAGACAGACAAATTACACACAACCGCTCCTCTCTCTACTACCCTGCTGCCAATGGGCAAATTGAGAGATTCAACCGTGTGCTCAAGCAAACAATCCAGCTGGCCATACAACAGCATAAGCCATGGAAGCCAGCTGTCACTGACTTTTTACATGTCTACCGTGCTACACCCCACGCCACAACTGGGACTTCACCTTTCCAGCTCCTTTGTGGTCGTCCCATGCGCACAAAGCTGTCTGTGCTACCTCCTCCTTCCTCTCCTGTGTCTGCCCCAAAAGACACTGACATCAGTCACAGGGTTAGCCAGCGCCAGGCGAAAATAAAGGCCTACACCGACGCCAAGCGCGGCACTCAGCCCCCTGCTTTTCAAAAAGGGGACAGAGTGCGTGTAAAAAACCCACTACACGTGCCTAAGGGTCACAGGAAGTTCAGCGATCCTCTTACCATCAGTGCAAAAGTTGGTGAGAGCTCATACAAGCTGAGCAATGGTAATAAGTGGAACGCCTCCCACCTTACCAAGTTTCCTGACACCACACCAACTCCAAAGCCTGTGGACGAGGACACTGATTCAGCCAACCATTCCCCAGAACCCAGGCCCATGCGAGAAATTCGCCAGCCTACCTGGCTGAAAGATTATGTCACTTAAATGTGGACTGCCTATTGTTATGCATTTTGTTATTGACCTTACTTACCTTCCAGGTTACCTACTTACCTCCAGTGAATTACCAGTTCAGTTAATTTACTCATTTAATCTTTACTTACCTTTAGGGTTGGGTACCGAAACGCGGTACCAATAGGGCACCGGTTCCGACGTAAACGGTAGTAACCAGACCGAATAAGAACGAACATTTCGGTGCCTGAATTTTTTTTACCGCCCCCTGGTGTTCCGGTGTCAACTTGCGTGATGTCAGTACCGCTACTCAGCACACTTGTTGATCAGAACTGGTAGGTGAGAGGATCAGTGAAGATGCCGAAAGCAAAACGCTCAAAGGTTTGGCTGCATTTCACTTCTAAGGATGCAGACTCTGCTACATGCAACAGATGCCACAAAACATGTGCATGCAAGGGAGGTAATACGTCAAATTTAATGAAACATCTGGCGACACATGGAATTTATTTAAAAGCTGAACAGTGCACCGTCTTTGAAAGCCTACGTGATGCAAGGCCAAGCACTTCAGCAGCCGCAGCCAGTGTCGGTGTTACCGGATATACGGTTTCTGAGATTCTGAGTTTCCAGGGCGGAGTTTAGCGTGAATATTTATGAACGGAGGATGTCGTGCGCGAGTGCCTAGACGCCCATTGCTGAAGCGTGAATGAAATGGAACTGAAAATGTTGTCAAAGAAAGTAGAAGACCACGGCCTTTTAAAACGTTTTTGGATGTTGTCATGTGTTATTAATGGAAAGTATGACTATGTCGTGTTCGAGTTTAGATGCAATTTGGCGTCAATGTTGTTATCTTGTGTCGCAGCCAGTCAAACAAAACTTTGTGTCAGATTCAGTGGGTCGCTTACCATTTAGGATATTGGCGATTTTTACACAGTAGGCCTTGATGGTAGTCTTAGCCTAGCTAGGCTATTATGTTTTTTATCGTTTTGATTGTAGCCTAGGCTCTGTGCATCTGTAGTGACATGTTAGCCCAGGTAGCAACATAGCCTACATCAAATTGACCCACTGTATAGCCTACAACACAAATGTCTGTGCAATAAATAGCATGTTATACACGCCTGTGTGTGTCCTAACTCTGAACAAATGGCATCCTAATTGCTCTCATGCACATGTGATATGTAATTCTGAGACATAATCTATAGGAATTACTACACATAACTACACACAAAAAGTTGTGAAAATAATTTATTGTAGCCTATTAGTTATTTACAGCCAGGGCATATAAACTGTCCTTCAGTGTCAGGCCAGTTTACACATTCAGTGGTAGGCCTGCCAGCCCTGGCAGCAATCACATTTTATCTTCAAGACAAAAAAACATTGAGTTAAGCTTAATACTGATGTCAAGCCAAAGTTGAAAAAATATATATATTACCATACCAAAATACCCACAGAGTATTGTGTGCAAGGATAAGGATATACAAAATAAAGTTTGGGTAATCAGCCTTCAAAGGGCAGAAATGGGGTGCCCTGTCTATCTATTGTAGAGCAGTTTATTCTTTTCCATTTTAATTTTACATAGTAAGAGGGAGTCTGGCCAAGTTAGCCTAATATTCTTAGGGAATAGAACATAACAGCAGATTTGGTCGAAAATGTAAATTAATAGGCATGCATATAGAACAGCATGATATGAGCCTGTCTGGCAATACACGAGTGGAGTGGTGTGTTTCTCTGTTCCTACCTGAACAGTAAACTTTCAAAGCGATAAGACCTGCTCAAAATGCCATTAACTCTATTAAGAGGGCTTTCAAAATGATTTTGGAAATGTTATTTTAAGGTAAAAACTCCTCTGGGGTCCTTTATGCATCACATGACTAATTTGGGGTTAGAAGGGCCAGATTACTACCTGTTAAAATCAGTCCATATGTAGTCATTCACCTCAATCTGATGACTGATGAACTTTACGTTATAGCCCCCCCCCCCCATCATCCTCATTGAGCACATAGGTTCTTGTAAAGTACTACTTAATTTGTAACCATTAGCCATTCATACCCATTCACCACACCATAACCCATTAATCTTGTGTATCTGAAGGACTTCTCTTACAGAAGGCATCATCCATGTAAAGCTAGACAGTGTTTGTAAGGTAATAAAGCATATTGACTTAATGCAGTTATGACCATGATTGTATAATGCAGTTATGAACATTATTATTAATTATTATTATTATTATTATATTTATTATTTATTATTTATTATTTATAATTATTTATTATTATTATATTTATTATTATATTTATATTATTATATTATTATTGCATAATGCAGTTATGAACATGATTGTATAAAACAAGTTTTATTATTTCACAAGACTCCAAGATATCAGATAGATAATGTCAGATCAGAAGATAATGCAGCACAAGTAAATTTGTCAAACTAGGCTAACATGTTTATGTAGGCAGGCAAGCATGCATGACCAAACCTCGAAACTCATTGGACATCACACACAAAAACAGATGATGTACTAACACTTTCAAGACATCTACCATGATGTCCCACTGACATTACAACCTTAAGTGCTAAATAGCCCATTTAAACAGTGCTAAATGAAAGTAATGATAATTTTATAGGCTGTAGGCTAGCCTGTCTAAGCTACACAAGATCAAAACATAGACGCCAAATTGCCTAATCGTACACTTACTCGACCACCAGTGGTCGTCGAAATTGTCACGTTTTTCCACAATATCCCATATCAACATTTAAAAATGTGTTAAAATTGCTGTAGTCTTCTAGCTTCTTTACCAACATTTTCAGTTCCATTTGAGTCACGCTTCATGAATGCTCTCTAGGCGCGCGCACGTCAACCTCCGTTTATAAATATTCACGCTAAACTCCACCCGACTCCACCCATGGAAACTCAGAATCTCAGAAACCGTATATCTGGTAACACCGGCCTCGTCGGACAAATTGAAGAAAGTCCCAGCCCTGCCAGTGTGGTGGTGGACATCACCGATGATGATGATGACAGCAGCAGCCTTTCCTCTTTGGGTAAGTCTAGTAATTTAATGCCAACCGCAAATCATGCATGTCAGTCTAGCAAACATCATTGCCATTCAACAGCGTGAGTGAACGTGTACTATGTCCACTCAGTGTCTGCTGACTTTCTGCTTAATTTGAAACTTATAACAAGTTGTGTATGTATGCAAAATGTTTTAACTAAGTTTCAACACCAGATTTAGCAGGCGCAATTTGCAACTACACAGGGACGCAACAGATAGGTTAGCTAAAGATGGTAGGCTAGCTGTTGCTACATGACCTGTGTTCGAGGTTACACCTGGCTTACACTCGATATACGACGCTATACTGTGTATTAAATATTTCTGCTTAGTGTCAGATATTTCTCTGCTTAAAGTAAAAGTCATAATATGTGAAGACAAAACGTTGAACTTCAGTGTTTTACATAAGTATTAAGCGGCGCAATGTTTAGTTTAATCAGAAACGGTAGGTTGGTAAGGTATAGTGTTTGAGGCTATATCGAGAGGGGGAGGGGGACAATTGTTCGAGGCTACTCCTATACCTGTGTTTGAGGTTATATCGATAGGGGGAGGGGGACAATTGTTGTTCGAGGCTACAGCCTACTCAATCCGAGGCTACTCCTATTTATCGAGAGGGGGAAGTGGGGTATAATTGTTATGAGCTGTTGAGCAGAATAGGCTGTTAGTAGTAACTTGAAGAGTTAGGTCTTTAAACAATTGTGTTATAAACAATTTTGATATATTTTTATTTCTGGGTTTACCACAGTGACTCCTTTCACCCTGGCTAAGAAGGCTGCACTAACCAAAGAAAAGGTAGAGGAAATCCACAGGGCAGTTACCAAATTTGTGGTGATGGGGCTTCATCCATTTTCCACGGTGGAATCGCCATCTTTCAGGTGAAAATGTGGGCTATATCAAAATAGAATTTCCTTGATGCATGTGTAGGCCACACCTCTGTACCATGAAGATATTCTGTGTACAAGACTAATGATATCATGTGTATTTTTTTTATAAAGGGAGATGATCACTGCCCTCAATCATAGATACCAACAACCATCCAGGGATGACATTTCCAACAGGTTTATACCTGCATGGTATTCTGTTATAAAACAGAATGTCATCGAACAGCTGGCGCAGGTCATCAAAATTGCAATTACTTGCGATGGATGGACCAGCGTGGCACAGGACCACTATCTAACAGTGACTGTCCATTACATTTACAAGGGCAGCATCCAGCAGAAAGTGCTGAGCACTGAAGCAGTTTATGAGTCCCAGACAGGGCCAGTGGTGGCAGAGGAAATCAACAGTATTCTTGAGGAGTTCAAGTTGACTGGAAAAGTCATAGCTGCCACAGTAGACAACATGGATGCTGCCCTGAGAAACTTGAAATTTTTAAAAGTTGGGTGCTTTGCCAACACACTCAACCTGGCAGCACAGAAGGTGTACGGCATCCAAGCTGTAACTAGGTGGTGTGCAAAGATTTGCGCAGTGGTGGTGTGGCTGAAGCGCTCCACCATGAGCAAAACTGTTCTGAGAGAAAAGCAGCGACTCCTCAGTAAATAGCATAGATATCATTTTAAATAGATCTTGAAAAGTAATACTTTTAAGTATAAGCTATTGTTTATTGTAATTCAAATGTCTGTGCTTTAGATTTGCCAGAGCATAATGTTACCCTCGACGTGAGGACTGGAATTCTCTATACCTCATGGTGGAGCGGTTTGTGGAGCAGTTCCCTGCAATCCAGGCAGCTTGCCTTGATCAAAGGCTAAGGAGGCCAATGGAGAGGGACAGGTGAGGTGATGGACAAGAGGGTCACTTGCAACAATATCAATTTACCTTTTGTTCTTAACATTATTGTTTATTTTCCACAGACTAGAAAGGCTTACAGAGAGTGATTTTGAGAAGGCAGAGGAATTCATGAAATGCATGAAAGTCTTGTACACCTCAACCCTCTGCGTGTCAAGTGACAAGTCCCCCACATGCAGCCAAATCATCCCAATCCTCACGAAGCTGAAGGCACACTATTCAACCTCCGATGATGACAATGTCTTTATGGCTGCTATAAAAGAGAAGGTCTGGGGAGATCTCGAGAAAAGATATCAGGTACTTTTCATTTGCAGCCAATATTTATGTTCACAAAGAAAGAAGGCAAACTACACCATTTTCCCCATTAGACACTAAACCATGTTTTCATTACAGGATCAAGACATTCAGAACTTCCTTCAGGAGGCCACATTGATGGATCCTCGCTTTAAAGGAAGGCTGGAAGTTGGTGTTGCGGAAGCCTGGGATAGGCTTGAGAAAGCAGTGATTGACAATGCTACGGCAGCTCAGGTATTTTACTGCATGTTTGTCAGAGACAGTGTACTAATTGCTCATCTTTTTTCATATGCACTATGTCCATGCCCATGTTACAGTTTCTGTAATTAAGCATTGCTGTTTTATGGGCAATCTGTTTGTGTCTACAGCTTCCAATAGAGGACCCTCATCAGAGTACGGCAGGTGAGGAGGAGGACCAAGGAGGCATCCGGTAAGTTCAACCATATACTATCTATCTAGTCTAGAATGAATAGTTGTTTTTTTGTGCTATACTAAACTTGTTTGTATTTTCCAGCCAAGAGGAGCTCACAAGATGTCAGCCTTGGAGCAGTTGTTTGAGGATGAAGACAGAGAACTTCTCCATACAAGTCAAACAACAAGCAGTGCCCTCTCCATCACAGAGCAGGTCCAGAAAGAGATGGAGATATACAAAGGCCTGCCAGCTATCCCATCTGGACAAGACCCTGTGGCCTGGTGGGCGAGTAAGAGGGATACCCTCCCTAATTTGTTTGTCCTGTCAGAGGTGTACCTGTGTGTGCAGGCCTCATCAACCCCCTCTGAGAGGGTTTTCTCCTGTGCTGGGCATGCTATAAGCCAGGAGAGATGCCGCATATTGCCAGAGAAGGCCAATATGGTAATATTCCTGCAGAACAATTGTTAAAAAAACTGATGTAAAGTGTCCTCACCAGTCACAAAAGCCTCTTTAAAGGTGCAATACTGTTGTGCAATATCTTGTTCTATATTTGTGTTTTATATTTGTATCTATTTTAATCTCCAGTATTATTATATTGTTTGATACAATATTGTTTTATCAATGTGAATTTTTATTTTATATTGGTTTATTTATTATTACCATATGGTACTTGTATTTATTTTGTTTAAAGATTTAAGTTAATATTGTGTTCAATTTGGCCCTGGAAATAAAAGGGTATTGTTTTTTGACAAAGTGTGTTTGGTTTGTTTTTCTTAAGTACCGGTTTGAGAACCGTTTAGGCACCGGAACCGTTTAAAAAATACCGAGTAGGCACCGGTATCATATAAAACCCAACCGATACCCAACCCTACTTACCTTCCAGGTTACCTCCAGTGAATTACAAGTTCAGTTAAATTACTCAATGCTTCTTTACCCTACTTATGTTTACCTATTTGCAATTGTGTTTACATTCATTTAAGTGATGTTTCAATCTTAATGGGTTAGTTTCATTACCCATGCTGTTATTCCAGAAGTGTTTCATTTCCCCTAATACTTACCAAGAATAAGCTAGTGAAAAATACTACTTGAGTGATACTTGAAATTCTCCAGTAGTCTGAGGTGTGTATGCGTTACTTCTTTTTAAAAAGGGGGAAATGTTGTGTCCTGTGCTCTTATTTTGATGCAGGATGTATCTCCGTGTACTGTATGTTGCTAGGAGACGCATGTATGTTTAGGCTCTTGAAGAATGTTAAGTAAATGCTGAAACGCACGCTTGTTCCCGCCGTCCTTTATTACACAAAACAGTACAGGGTAAAAAATGTAGGACTAGAACTTCAAAAGATTTAAACTTGTGTGTAAGCTTGGGAGATGTGAGAAGACTAGATTGATAAATTGTAGCTACTCCCCCTCCCCTGCCAGTGTGGCGTGGTACATGATAATTAAGATGAGAGGGAGGTGTAGACTCATTTAATGGAAGGTATTCGTCTGGTTTAAGCCAGGTTTCAGTAAGGCACATAACATCTATATTAGAGTTTAGATTCTCTGCCTGAGCCCGAACTTGACCCGGCCCGACCTGACCCTCGGGCCGGGTCGGGCCGATATTTCCAGCCACTATCCTCGGGCCGGGCCGGGCCGGGTCCTTGATCAAGCTTGCTTTTTTTTTCTTTCTAATCATTAGCCTACTTGGGTGGGGAGCTAAAGCTATGCCATAGTCAGACTCAGAAATATTTTATATATATCAAAGTAGGCCTAAGTAACAAGTGTATACAAAGTTATACAAGTTAGGCTCAGAGTTACAAAATGTCAATTGTAATGTCATCTGCGCAACACGTGTCATGCGCAGCTTCTCCACTCGCACACATCACACCGGGCCTGCTGTGCTGTATTGTGTAGCTTAAGTGCAACGTGAAGCTTGAAGATGTAAAGAAAAAAAATGAAAACAGGAGAAATAACTTCGAGGAAGTTTGGAGAAAAGTCGGAGGTATGCATTTGTCAGGTATGCTTTGTTGCGTGCATTAAGTGCGCACGATGTTCACCTATGACAGCAAAAATACAAGATGAACATGAAGCAGGCTTGCCATGGCAGAAATAATGATAGCCAGCCTTCAATGTCCTCTTTTGTCATCTCAATGTCCTCTAAACGGATTTCTGTAGCTCAAACAGCTCGGAATTGTAGTTGAGAACGTCAGTTATAATGGCCCACGTATTTAAAAAAATGTCGGGTTTAAATCGGGCTCGGGCTCATAATTACAGTTAACGTGTCGGGCCGGGTCGGGCTCGGGCACAATGTGCACGGGCTCGGGTAGGGTCGGGCTTGATTTTTTGGGCCCGATCTAAGCTCTAATCTATATGATTGTCTGTAATAATTTCATTAAGGCAGTTTTATTCGACAATGATCGAATATTGAGTAAAGCAAATGTAAGTTGCGTTTGTGGAGGAATTTGCTTAGCCGAAGAAGTTTTCATCGTAATAAGATTGCTACGAATAATTCCCCTTGTGGGTCGAATAAGAGTTGACAGTCTTGGTACAGACACCCTCTCTATTTGGCTATGTATGCCCTGTATATCCTGTATATCTGGGTGGCTTTTAGGATGGCAGAGATCTGTGTAAGACATTATCTCTGCTTCCTGGACCTCTGGTTCGTCAGGAACTAGCCTAGCCTCGGTTAAGTGACGGTCTATGTTCCTTGAAAGGAGATAAGCACCCCTCGAATTGGGATGGATAGGCTACCGTCTCTTTTCAATAGTCCAGGTTTCCCCCAGAATGAGCTAAAGTTATCTATGAAGCCCACATTGTTTTGAATCGCCTTTGACTACTTCAGAGTGGCTGCCTACAGGCATGCACAAACATGTCCTTAAAACAACCCTTCGTTTTCAAAACTTTGCAACTCACCGAGTGGTTAGTGGTGTTCGTTGATGTTCCAAAACAAGTAGCATAGCGAAATACAGTTTCTGTCTGTTTTATTTGGCATTTTGTAAAATCCCATTGATTTCTGTTGGAAGACTCATTGCACATTGATATTACTGCGCCACCGTCTATGCTTCAGGCTCAAATATTGAGCGGAAGTTTATACGCAGTTGTGAGGTGTCGGAAAAAATAGTTCCACCTTAGCAAATAACATGGCTGGAAATCATACATTGCGCCGATATAAATTTCAGTGTCCACCACTCTAGTTCATCCAAAACAAACTAGAAAAGGGACTGCTAAATACCGGAATTATCCTTTAATGAACTACAGAGCTAGTGAGCGCTGCGAATATCCCGCTCCTTGCTCAGGTGGCTGTTCACTCGGCCGCTCCTCCGCTCAAATTCGCTTCAGGTCGCTCCGCTCAATTTCGCTCCCCGCTCCACTTAAAATCCTCCCGCTCCAGTGAAATCACTCCACGCTCGCTTCAATCAAAAAGAGGGAGAAATAATCTACAAGCTGAATTGTCACCTTAAACAGAAAACTTAAATACCAAAGAACTAAGAGCAATGGCAATATATTTCACTCATGTCTGGTCAAAGAAAGCATCCGAGTGGGGCTAAAAAAAGAAAGTGAAAGGATCTAAAGGATATAAGAAGATTAGAATTACTAAAGAAGACACCAAAATTAACAAATATGTGGAGTGCTTCCACAAATCCACAAACTAGCCAGCCTGCTGAGGATGCCCCCCCCACCTCACCACCACTAGCCATGACTAGCCAGACTTTGCAGACACAACTGATGCTGATCGAGAAGTGGAAGAGCCAAGGTACCAGTTCACAATCACAAGTTTGCATATTGGTTCTGTTGCTTTGGACATCAAAGCGCTGATGTGTTAGTGCATGTGCCTTCGAGTGTTCGTGTGCGTGTCATGTGCGTCTAGGCCAGAGTTTCTCAAACTATGGGCCGCGGAGCCGCAGAGTGAAATTATGCCCGGTGCTTCATCTGATAATTTGCTGTGCAAATGATCAAAGAACTGCGGATCGACATAAAAAGAAAACAAACGTTTTTGCAATCAGGAGGAAATACTTTGGTGTCATCAAACATAGAGGCATGCAATTAAGTGGTGGTATGAGCGTTCATTCAATGCATGCGTGTGCGCGTCTGCACGAAAGAAACTGAAACCACTCGATAACGTTGGTAGCAAAGCTCTGCTTCAACCTGTTGGAAGGATATTTAATTATGTAACTAATGACATTTAATAGAATGATGTGGATTCTTGCAACTTCCATAAAAACAGAGCAGAAACTATTTAATACACTATCTAGCATTGAGTATAGTATAGGGCAATTCCATAGAAAATTGTCACATCCATAACGCCAGTGAAATGCCTTGGCATTTGTATGATGTGAAGGATAACATTCATTTTTTGTGCATTTTTTCTCATGTACATTCTTCAGCCAAAAATAGCAAATGCTCAAATTTCATGAAATCATTCACATCATACCATACCATCACATTTTATTGGCGTTATGGATGTTACAAAAAACATAATTTTCCATGGAATTGCCCTATAGTCAAATTTGAATATAACGTAGCCAAAAGCTATTAATTAGTCTTCCTGTTAAATATCTCCAGATCAGTGATTTATGCCTATGCTCCACCATTTACCATATACAAAAGCTGGTATTGTGTTTCCTGAATCCTTTGAATGTCATTGAAAAGCATGTCAATATTTTTCTTTTTGCCAACCAGTATATGATGCTTGCATGAGGGAAACAACCCAAAACAATGGCACCCATATAATTGCTGTTGTTTTGAGAAGTATTTCTCATGCAAGCATCATACTTCAACATACTACAATTATGTTTTACATCAGTAAAGCAGTCCTCTGGTGTGCATAACAATATGTATAACATGTATAATAATATAGCATAACAATAATAATTGTGATAATAATAATCATAATGATAATTTGAAGGTCTGCCATGACCGGGCCTCAGATCAAAGAAGTTTGAGAAAGGTTGGTCTAGGGCCTCCTCCTGGCACATAGCCCCGGGCCTCACAACTCTTTAATACGGCACTGCTCGTGGTGTGAGCTGTATTGGAGCGAAATTAGAGCGGAACAGAGCAACCACTCCAGGTTCTAAATGAAAAAGCGCTTCGCGCTCCAACAAAATTCCATCCAGTCTGGTCCTCGCGCTCCGCTCACTAGCTCTGATACACTACGGCACTCTATTGTATATATCTACGGGACTTAAGTCAGTGTAAACTGTATTTTAAGTGTGCTTTATAAATAAATTGTACTTACTTGCTTTGGATTGTCCAATTAAGTGCAGATATTTTTATCAATGTCTGTCTTATTTCTTAACCTTTTATCTTTTTACTACATACCTGATTGATAAAACAGATGGAGGTGGTCTAGAACATGGCACCATGTCCATTGATATGCAAATGAAGGTGACACATCGACTGAACCAGGGGTTCATTATCCTCTGGTGGCCCCCAGTGGCTACTCACAGCTAACTGAAATTAGGCATAGGCAGTCCTGATGGGCCCCCAAGATCCTGGGTCCTCATGCATATATTCCAGACTTTTCAAGTGGCCTCTCCCCCTTGCGGCCCTGGTAATCAGTCCCACTTTTACCCCCAGTTTGACGCCCCTGGGCCATGCACAACCTATATGAAAATTCAAAATAGACAACATATAGGAAAATTTAATTCCTAGGTAAATCAGTAATTTCCAAAACTAGTACTCATTTGCATATTTAGTGATGTCATACCTATAAATACACATGTATTACAAATACAAATATAATATGTTTGATGGATGACCCATTATATGACAAGGTCACAAGCCATAGACCCACCAGAAAAATAGGATCAAGTAGGCTATTTCCCATCATCATGTTATATCTTGCAATTATGACCAGCAGGTTGTCAGTTATCCTTTCTCCAATCTACCAGCAGCTGTTCTAACAACAACTGAAATGTTTATTACCCCCCAAAGCAGCTCATACTGCAAATGTTTCCCATCACTAATGCATGGTCAACAAGCAACTATGTAATTGTGTCAGCATATGGACCATTATCCATTGCCTCTAAGGGAATCCTTCCAAACACCAGCATTTGAGAACATTATGAAAGTGTTATTCACAAGTGTATATTTAGTAGATATAATGATTTAAAAAAAAAATAGAACACATATGTCAAAGACAAATCATTTCAAATCAAAGACACTGTGCTGTAAGTGTCACTAGATGACTTTTGGTTTGCTCTTCAGTACACCAGATAATTTCATCAGGGCTTTTTGCTTTACAGATTAGTAATATGACAGATTAAATATGGATTAAAAGCGATACTGATGACAGGGATCAAATTACTGCACTACTGGAATTCTGGTCTGACATAAACTGAGCTTTAGTCACTTAAATAATTCATCACCATCTGAGCATGTTTTTCCACTGGCTCATGACCCATTTATAATAATTCCTCTCATCCAATATGCACATTATAGAATCTCTCTCTTTGCAGAGAATTTCAAGCATGAACCACCAAATCAGTGTGCTTTGCTTAATGACACTTTGTTCTTTGAATTGTGTTTAAACATCTTTCTTTTTTAGATATATGCAATGCAATTACAGTAAAAATGGTATTGCAGTGGGCGATGGGTAATGGTATTGCAGTGAGCGTGAATTGGTTACTCGTGCTGAAATATAGGCCCACATGTAGGCATATGAAAGGAGCACTCCAACAATGTTCACTTTGAAGCTTTAATGCTGGCTACTACAAAAAGGGATGGTTGTACTCTTGCTTTCCATCCATGTCTGTTCACTACTCTCTCCTGCTGTTCTACCTCCATGCAACAATATCTCCTGCCTCAATAGGCCTTAAGCATTCTTTCTATTCCATTGTACCAAACAACACAAAGAATAGAGAGTGTAGTTTTGAAAGAATTTTGAATGGACTGGTGCAAAGGCTTGCCTGCATGTCGTGGACCTGCATTACCATAGGCTAGCTTTACTGGCCTTTAACCACAAGAGCTCCAACCACATTGTGCAAGGTTAAGTAAATTATAGAATTATGATGACTCAAAAGGTTTAAACAGGAAAAAACGTGTTAATTACATCTCATTGACATAGCCTCTGTATGCCGTGTGAGATAGAATACCAATGTCATGATGATTAGCCATTCACAATGGGAAATACTGGCTCTGCTTGGGCTGCTGCCAATAATTTGAACTATTTTGCACCTCTCACAGAGATATTTTTTTCTGGAGACAATGAATAGAATGTGAAGAATAGTAGCCTACTTTCAAATGACACCAAAATATTTAGTGAAGTTAAGAAGTGAAGAAATAAACTATTACAAAATGGATAAAATAAGGGAAGAATAGGCTACCCTACTTTCAAATGACACCAAAATAACTAGTGAAGTTAAGAAGTGAAGAAATAAATAATTACAAAATAGATAAAATAAAATAAGAACAGATAGTAAATAAAGCTGTATGATTTAAAAATAAATAGAACATATGAAAATGACTGAAGTTAAAAACTTTAGGTACTGAAGGAAGAAGACATGAATCTATTCGATTCTTCTTCACTGACTTCTCTTTACCTCTTTCTTACCATCTATTCTCCCTCTGCCAGAAAGCTGGGAACTCTTCCACATGTTGCCTGTCTGGGTTGTAGATGGGCAACAAGGGGGTGGAGCAAGCATAAATGGATAAAAGGTTCATTATTCTCTTCGCTCCACAGGACTTTCCTCTTTATGTCAGTAAGAAAAGAGGTTTCTAAAGCAACGAGGTAAGGTCTCTTCATGCCGTGTGAACTGACAGCTTGTTTGGACATTTGTTCCTGAAAGTGGTTAGGTCAGTGTGTGAGAGAGAAGAACTAAAAGAAAAAAGATAGAGAGACAGCAGAGGGACTAGATTCGGATTGGGATTGGTCTAATGGAGTTCCTAATCAAATGCAGTTATCTCTCTACCCTTTTTACCATATTTGACAGTTATTGAGTGAGAAATGGGTGAATGTGCAATTTACCATGTGACGTATGGACAAGCAAGTTATAGAAATTATTGTGGGCACTAGTGCATAGCCTCTCATTGAACTTGGCTCTCAAGTGATATACTGTGTTGCTTGATAACAGGAGATGCTGAGACTCAGTTTGAAACAACTTTTTGGGTGGAGGATAAACAAACAAAAATCAGAATAAACTGTTGAAAACACTGTATAACTGCTGTATAAACAGGCAATATGGCACTCTTGATTGTGAATTTGGTAAAGGATACATGCTGTAGGCCGAATGACAACAGTGTGCATATCCTCAACAACCCCACAATCATGAATGCCATATTGCTGAAGTATTTTGTGAGGCTGACTTTGGGTTGTTTGTAGGGACCTTCTCCACAGTATCACATAATTGTGATAATATTTCAAGCCCTGGCTTAAGGTAGTGATTTACACATAGCCAGCTTGCCCAAAAGCTATTGCTATATGCTATTTCAATGTAAATCCATATTCTGGTCTTACTCAAAACTACTCTGATTAACATTGTTTTGGTCCCGAACGAAAGTTTACACTGGTTATCATCCAAAAATAGACCCTAGGTTGTTCTTAGACCGGAGTTGTCCTTTATCTTACAGTCCTGCAAGACCACTCAGATCCCCAGGCTCTGGCCTCCTAGCTGTTCCAAAGATGAGAATCAAGGTACAAGGGGTTAGGCAGCGCTTAGTAACAGTGCCCCTGGCTTTTGGAACAGTCCGAGTTGAGAATCACAAGCATTTTAGACCTATTTTTCTTTTTACTAGTTCTTTTCACCTGTAGGCTGAGAGAAAGTGGAATAGAACATTATGTCCAATATTCCAATATGTGGTTTAATGTTCTGCATTTCTCATTAGTGGGTCACTTTGATACTAAAAGTATGATTCTATGTAATGACTGTATGATATCTGTACTGTCCCTGTGTATATCTGTGTGTGTATTTAGAAATAAGCGGGAATATTATGATTCAGTGTAGTCCACGTGAGATGGGATGACCAATACCATCTCCCGTCAGCCTGGAAGGATACTTAAACCCTAACTATTTCCTTGTCTAGTTAGAGCAGCTGATGGATCTTTAGATGAAGTCATGATGTCTCTCCCTTGATGCGCATCATTGTAAATAAACTCTGTTCCTGATTTTTCATACTATTGGTCTGACTGGGTCTCTATTAAATCTATGGTATCAAAATTACCATCAAGGCCTACCTTTTTTTTTACCATATTATGTTACCTTTATTTATTTTTGTTTTATGGAGTATTATTTCTACTCTATCTATTCTTTTCTTTTATATATGTATTTCATTGTCCTTTGTGTTATGATCTATATGTTTTACCATAATTATTCCCTTAGCCTTTTAGCCTGATCTATTTATTTCATGGTTATTTTTTTATGTTTCATCATATTTATATCTTGTCTTTAATATTGTATTTATGTATTTAATAATACTTTTTACTCATTTAGTTTACTTGATTATTATGTTTTATACCATAAGTCATGGTCCCTCCATTTGGAAAGCATCTTGTATCTACATTGCATGAAAGGCGCTATGCAAATAAAACATTATTTTAATAATAGCCTGCAAGCACTGGCAAACTGGGTCAGACTGAATTACTATTTGCATGCATTCTACAGCTTCGTATGCAGCTCAGCCAATCATAACCATAAACCAGAACTATCAGTTACAGTATAATAGTATTTTGAAACTGTTTCTCTTTTATGTTGAGTAAAGTGTATCTTGATCCAATTTAAATAGACTAGGTCTAACCAGTCATGATGGCACCACAAATAACAGGCTAAATACTAGTTCATGTTTTGGCTTCCCCAATTTTGAAAGTCAGGTGTCGCTACTGATCTCATCCGTGCCATATTGCACTTTAGGTATGTACATGTAAGCCTATGTTTGTCTGTAACTTATTTTGCCTGCTTTGGCAAAAGTAGGCTATGGGTGGTGTCTGATTAATAAGGTAAGAACATAATGTGTCAAGCTATTTATTTGTGCAACACTTTGCAAAATATAAAACTTGTTTTTCGACTGAACTTGGTAGCTCCACCTATTTCTTTGGTCACGGGCTGCCAGGCCTTTATGCAGCATTCTCTTTTCTCATACAAAACCTTTTCAGACAGCTGCAGTTCAATCCTTGAAGCACAGCTGCAAGGATTCTCACAAGGAACAAAGTCATCTTTTTAACCCATTCTGAGATCTGCATAGTCTTTCCCAGTCTACTGCAGATTTTTAAAATAGAACTGCTTGCAGGTGAATCTGAACATGTTAGGACATTCTTACCACAACAACACAGTAGCCCAATCTCCTGCTTATAGCCTCACCTTAAACCTTCACTTCACATTTAGTCAGAACGTTTAAACTTCAATCAACTTTTATGACTTGACTGCTTTTAGGCTATTTAAACATATGCATTAAATTATATTTATTTATTTGGCAAACATTGTTATCCAAAGCAGTGTGTGTGTGTGAGTGTGAGTGTGTGAGAGAGAGAGAGAGAGAGAGAGAGAGAGAGAGTGGCGCGCGTATTTCCGTCAATGATAGATTATTTCAAGGGCCAGAGGTCCGAGATCAGGCTACAATTAACACGCGTATCCTACCCTGCTCTCCTTGTCACACCACCACACATCTCGTCAACTCAGCACTGAAAGAGCAAGAAGTTCGATTCTCGGCCAAACCGCATAATTCAACGTTCCACGTTCACCGCGCACTTCAGAACAGATTATTCTTAGAGTGAATCAGTCGACGAAGGGAAAAAATACGAACAGTAGACAGAGGAGCGAGGGGGGATTTCATGGCCATTTTCGCATCTGGTGCAGAAATAGTAGGGTTTTCCGCACTGTAACGCATTGCAGGATGGAGGACTGAAGTGGGAACAACCAGGAGGTATTCTCCGAATAGTTGACAAACCCTACAGCCTGAGAGTGAACTGTTCGAGGAATATAGCCTATTAGAAAATTATAATCGATCGCAATGGCCTGAAAAGTTATAATAGACGGACAAGAAAGCATTAATGGTAGCCCGATGCTAAGAGTTCGTGAATGCCATAGACTGATCATTGCCAGCACCCCACTTGCACTTGCCGCTCGGACAGTCTCTGAATTTCAACGGAGCATACATTTCATTGCTGACTAAGCGGAGTGGAAATTATGAGATTCGGTCTAATTATTTGCCTCTTTGGAACAGGTAAGATATATTCTAGTTAGCTAGTTAGGCTATGATGTTAATATCGCAATAAAAAGCGTAATATCATTGACTGCTCTATGGATTGCGGTAGGCATATCAACATCAACATTTGTTGTGGTGTGTATATCTATAAAAGACGATAGCGCATAGGCCTTTTGTGTGTTCGTAACTTAGAGGGATGTGAACAATAACATGTAAAGCTTGTATTTTGAGTTCCCTTGAAGTTTGCTCTACCACAGCCTGCTCACGAGGACACGGGCAGCCTACGACCTCGCGATTGGTCCCGGTACGGACCGGTAGGATATTTCTATTCTGGTCGCGTTTATCCAAGGCTATTGAAAACAATGAAGAGAGATCCATGCAAAAGACGCGCTCCTGTTTCATTAGCTGATATCCCTCCTTTTTTAGTAAGAACTGCCTCCTGACCTAAAATTAAGATCTATCTTAATTCTTAGAGAATAACAACACTGATTACTAATGGTGCATATATATCTTTTTTTTCCTTAGACCTTATTGTGATTAATTGTAGGCCCAGATTGCGTGAATACAATTAAACCCCCTGCAACAATAAATCAAATAAGGATAATGCAGGCTACAAAAATATTATGTGTAGACTGTCGACTCTTCACATTACAATAGGACAGGCCTACTTGGTGTAAGCTTTTTTTTAATCACCTTTTCAGCGCTGTCATGCAGTTTTTTTTTTGTTTTGTTTCACTGGTGTGGACCACCCTGTTCAGGCCGACACAAGTACTGGCGAACATATCATTATTGATAATAAGGGTCTGTGGATATAAAAAAAAATATGGAGTTTTACCATTGAGTTTGACATTAAGAATTGCTCTTTTGGGTGAGACATAAATAGCCTAGTAGGCTAGAGCGAGATGAAGCTGCCTCATAATTATATTATGTTTTATTGATTCAGTTTTTTTTATTTTTTATTAGCTTAATGTAATAAGAGTTTATTATGAATGCTGTAGCAGCTGATGTGCTAGAAAATGGGATAGCCTATACTGCACCTGGTCATTTCACACACAAAATTCTGCCTTGATGCATTTATTTTCTCTGTCATTGGTTATCTAGCATTGTATGTAGGGTAGGATGTGTGCTGCATTCTTATTATATGTATGTATGTATGTATGTATGTATGTATCATGGGCGTAGGTTTAGGGTGGGACGCTAAGGACTAGTCCCAATCAATATTTTAAGATGACAAAATTGTCCCCACCAATATTTTAGCGAACTCCAATGTGCTATTCGGACCTTTCCGACGGCCAGGACGTCAGTAAAATTTGATTGGCTGAAACCGAAAGGGGGTTATCTGACACGCACAACAGCGTGTGTATAGCCTAGGTCTACTTCACTTTGTGGTGACACTGCCAGAAAAGCGAGAGAGTGTGTTATCAGGGATGTCTACCAATACATAGCCTAACCCAAAAAAAGCCAGTGTAAAACATTTTAATATTCCCTTTGCCCTTAAGCATGCAGATTTTGCCCCCTTTCGTGCTTTGTAGATCAGCTGTGCAAAGAAGATAAGGGACATTCGAAGCTTTTTCATTATGCAGAGTCTAAGTAGGCAAAATAACTAGACATACAAACTGGCAACTGGTGACAGGCTTTTAAATGCAGATTTTACTGTGCTGTTAGCTGTTAAGATATTACCCAGGATATTGTCACAGCTAAACCTAGTTTTTGTAATCTTTCAAGCTAAGTTAGGAGTCATGTTGAATAAGGATGTGCCGCACAGACAGTTGCATATAGCATCGAATAGAAGATACCATGTCACTAACTGTTACAGTAATTGGGCTACCAATCTTGCAGTCTCAATAAACAATGGATCCGAGACATTTTCCTGTTCCTATATTCTGTTTATGTAGGTGCATTTCCATACTCATATAAATGAACATTGCAGACACATCTCTTCTATGATCTCATCCCAGAAAGATATTCTTTGACTTGTTAGTTTTTTGAACATTTATTTTATCTAATGACATAGCAAACATAATGAATTCAATCCACATATCTTTGCTCTTGCAAAACGATTTTCCACTAGCCTAAAACTGTGAGACTGAAAGCTAATTGCGTTCACGTTCTTCTTAAAGTGACAGACTCTCAATTATGATTTTGATGATATTAAAGACAAGTAAAGCCTTATCATTTAAATATCAATATGAATTAAAAAAATATGAAATAGAAACATATGACAACCATCACTTTGTGTGTGTGTGTGTGTGTGTGTGTGTGTGTGTGTGGTGTGTGTGTGTGTGTGGAGGGTCGATCGAATTCTATGATTGCCACTGATGTGAATGATCACCCAAACCAAAGCAAATTTTGAAAAATCGCAAAAGTAGTGAAATCGAACATGTTGTAGATTTTTATTCACATAATTACAGTGCATGAAAATGCACTGTTCCGTTATCCAAAGTCTTCTTCTTCTCAACTATGACTCCCGCCAACTGTTTCCTCTGCCCACAACTGTTTCTAAATAAAAGTTTGTTTTGCATTTTATGTTCATGTTTGCATTTTCATGCACTGGTAATTTCCTCGAAATTACATTTTCTAGTTACTAGGTTGTTGCCTTTTCTATCCGGAAGGTGGCAGTTCAGGATAAGAAATGAAGCAGTTCAAGTTTGGGTAGAAAATATTAAACTAAACAGTAGGAAAACGAGACAAAGAAAAGCAGCATAGCCTACAAGTGCAAACGGAAATGTAATGTGTGAAGTTATTGGAATGGAAATAAATGTATCCACCTTCAACATATTTTTGAAGACATTTTGTTTCAAGTGTGCAACAAATGTAGTCAATTTAGTAAGGGAGTTTGTCAGTTAGTTAGTTAGTCGGTCATAGGGTCGGCTAAGAAAATACTAGGCTACGTTAGCAAAGTTAACTTTGACCAGGCTGGCAGCTAGCATTATTATTATCAAGAGGTGTGCTGCTAACTTGTACCTCCATAATTGCTTTGCATTGAGGTGATACTTCAGACTTCTAACTCCTACGAACTCCTATGGTAGGCAACGGAAATTCCTTACTGCAGACATAGTAGATTGATGCTCCTGTCAACAGGATTGGTCTGGGCGTTGTTTTTAAAAGGTAGCCTAGGCTAAATGTTTCAATCAAAGCAGTGCTTTCTCCTCTGCCTCCTTCACTCATATAGTCAGACCGCACTGTGTCAAATGTCACTATGAAATGCGATTAATCAGCGTTAATTTTTTTAATGTGTTAATATTTCTGTAATTAATTAAGCGAAATTAACGCATTATTTTGACAGCCCTAATAGATCATTACTATCCTCATTAAGCATAGGCTAATGGTAATAATAAACATTAGTATCAACATCAAATATACATATGAAAATAATGAGTTTCATATTAACAAAACCATGAACATCAACATACAAACCATACCTCTGTAAGAAAATGAATTCATTAAATATAAGGTAAACAGATCAGTCTTTAAACATGTCTTGAAAGTCCCCAAACTATTGCAAGAATGCTGAACACTAGGCAATTAATTCCACCAATAAGGAATCCGAAAAGAGTCTTGATTGTGACCTCTTAGCATTAAAGGAAAATTCCGGTTAATTTTTGCTTGATCCTTGTTTATCGAGGTCACTGAGTAGGGCTACTGTGGGTATGAAATCAAATGAAAATAATCGGTTCAACCTAGCTCAAGTTACTGCAGCCAACAGCTAGAGCTGTGAGGCAGCTCAGAGTTCATGCCCCCAAAGTGTAGCACTGTAGCTGCCTGGCAGCTGTAGCTGTTGTCTGCAGCAATTCAAGGTAGGTTGAACCGATTGTTTTCGGGGGGTTTTCCATACTGACAGTACTCGGTGACCCCGAGAAACAGAGACCTATGTGAAAAATCGCCAGAATTCTCATTTAATAGATGATCAACATAGCAGACACTCGACAGAGGACCGCAGTGGACAGTTGAGGATGTAGAGCTGGATCATGGAATTCAAGTAGCAGGGAGCAGATCCTAAGTGTCCTATAGGCCAGAGTGAGGGATTTGATTTTAATTCTACTCTGATATAAAATGAATGGCAGCTGGTCGCCTTGCCTCTGTCTCTTGTACCTTATGTGACCAAGGGGACAGTCAGCAGTGTTGGGATCATTACTCAAAAAAGTAATTATTTACTTACTTCTTTAAATTGTATTGAAAATACTTTACATGTTACTCCTTATGGAAAGTAATGTGTTACTTGTTACTTTACTGCAGAGTTGGTTTATATAGCCAGGGTGCAAAATTCAAAGGCTTAGGCTATGTTGTTAATAATTTCAGGTTCGGCATTGTTCACTTACAGTAAAAGTAGCCTACGTCTACTTTCACTCCTAATTTTGGCACCTTTGCTGAATTTACCTTTAGTTTAGTTTTATTTGACTGTTGTGTATGACTTTAAACAGGGTGTGTGAAGCACTGGGCTTCACTCAGCATGATACTCCAGCTTCTCTAATGCTGATGTTTTGACAAGCATATTTTGTTCTTCCATCGCAAATGACTCCTCTACCTTTCCTGCCTGCATCCTTTCTGTTTTTGTTGTTCAAAAGCCGTTTTATACTACGTCCTTGAAGTCTGCGATTGACAACTTGATTGACAACATTGTGATAAGTAGGCTAATAACTTTGCAGAGTTAACTTGAATGCATACATTTTGAACAAAGTTGTGTAGGCTATGGCACACCAGTTGTAGTCTGCATGAACAGTCCACTAGTGTTTTGATTTGCGAAGGGGAGGTGCGGGCTGAAGCCAACCTGCGGAGAGTGATGCAGGGGAGAGAATGCATGCTCTCCCCTACCCACATCTCTACAATGAAATCATTTATCTAGGCTAATCTATATTTAAAATTCAGTTCAGTTATTCAGTAACTGTAATTAATTACTGAAATTTGAATTGTTACCTTACTTCTTTAGCCTACCCAATTAAGTAATTAAATTACAGGAACGCGTTACTTTGTAACGTCTTACCCCCAAAACTGTCAGTTAGTGTAGCAAAAAGCAAGTATGTTGGCTTTCTCTGTAATGACCCACTGCTTAAAACATTTTTGCTTAGCTCAAGAGATATGTTTTCCTTAACCAAATAATCAGTGTTGATATACACCAATGATAACCCAGATAACTTTCAATCATGTAAAGGTTCTCAGCTACATTACCCCCTCTCCCTTACCTCTCTGTTTGCTTGCCCTTACATTCTAAGCTGTGTGATTGTTCTAAGCTGCTTTTAGTTTGAAGGAATTGGGGTAGGGGTGGGGGAGTGGAGTCCATTTTGATTAGGATTTAAAGAAATCCTCCCAGCAGATTACAGAAAGAGTAGTTTTAAGACATGAACACTGCTTTCTCTTATACACTATAAAGGTTGAAGAGATTTACTAGGTCAGATGGATCACAGACTTATAAAAAGGAACTGTAGAATATGTTTATTACAACGAAAGAGAGGAGAATATATGTCTAAGACCCAAGTGTATCCAGGTACATTGATATGAACAAATTTCAGTGATGACAAATTCAAACATCCAGGGACCCTTTCCCAAAAGCAATATGAATTTATAGTCCACAGAATCCAGCTTACAAATCATTACAGGTTTTTTAACCATTTCTTTAAAAAGCATCAATTCTCATAGATCTATTAGGTACTAGGAGTAGTCAGCTTGTAGTCTACAAGAGAAGGAGTAAATAGGAGTAAAATAGCCTTGGACACCACACAAACACACACACACACTAACCAATAGCCTACTGGTTCTTACCTTCAGGCCACTGATACAGATCACTCACCTTCAGGACTAAGAGACCATGTCAAGTTTTGTGCCTGCATCCACCAGACTCATGAATGTTTGAACACTATTATTTAATTGTTATTTTTGTTATTAAACATGGTGTGGTCAAAAATTCCAGGTACTCTCAAGTGTGAGAAAATACTGCAGGTTTATTCACAACGCCAGGGGCAAGTTAATCTACCAGCAACAGCACATTACAGTAGGCCTATCAAACCCAAAGTTCTTTAGGGCAAGGCCCCATATAATACATGTTAACTTACTTACTTACTTAGCCTGACGAGCCAGACCCACATTAAAATGTAGGGTCTGGGCACTCACCGTTCGCAGCGCTCAGTCCGAGGGGCAGGATAATCGGTTGTCTTTCAAATTCCCTCTGCACGCAATAGGACAGCGCTATGAGTCCTATGCGTTTTCCCACCAGCAGAGCTAGTTGGCTAGTTCAAACTTTTGCCAACTTAAAAAAAGCTTAACTCGTGTCACACTGTTCGCCAACAGCAACATCCATCTTCTTTGTTTTCAAGTAGCAGGGGATTCAAGCCAAACCGTTGCAACTCTGCCATCAGTCATTATGTTAAGCCCGCCTGACGACCATGGGCGGATTATGAACCTTCGGGCCCCTGGGCCCATATGTATTAAGGAACCCCCCACTAATAGTCGCCTATGTGGGAGGGGGGGGGTTGGGGGTCCTCTGCCAGAACATTTTTAATTTCTAAATGTGATTTCCTGTATTTTGGTGCATTTTGGGGATGGCCAATACTAAATTCAATCAGATTCATAGCCTACATCCTGATTTGTTGATATTGAGGCAATGATTCCATGCAAAGGCTTGGGCTTCAGGGCCCCCTGACCTCTTGGGCCCCTGGGCCTGGGCCCGGTAGGCCCGTGCAGTAATCCATCCCTGCTGACGACTCTATACACGATTTGATTGGCCTGATAGAAGTTTAATTTTTCGAGCTCACAAGCCAATGGAGAGTTGCTAGACTAGCCCTGGCAGCAAATTTAATTTGCTGCCGCTAGGGTGCGTATAGATTTCTAGGCTATCACTTACTGCTATTGCATTATATTTTGTTAATTATCCAAAATTTCTACCACAGTGGTATGAATGTCATTCCCTATGGAACAATGTCAATGACTGTTGCCTCACGTTTAGATGAGCAAGGCACAAGCAGAAAAAAGTGAGGCTTCTAAAAATGCAAGATGCTCGGAGATAAGAATAGTTCTTTTAGAGGGAGAGCAGCTTCACAGAAGAGAACTTCTGACGGCAAATTTGAGGAAAAGTTGGTAAACCACCCTTCTTACCTAATTTGAGGGTGCTGATTCTGAATATTTTGTTTACCAAGCTCAATTCTGAGTTCTAAGCTGCATAATCAGCATTTAAAATAGCGATTATTTTTGCTTATTTTTCTCTAAATTGGGTTGATTTCAAAAGTAATCACTAAAACCAAATAAAACTGTTCTCTAAATACATGTTTGAGCATTAAAGAAGCCATACTATAGTTTATTAACGTATTTAATGGGAACATGATTACAGTTAACATGTAATAAACTCGGAAATTCTAATCAAAACACAACCATATTTTTATTGCTAACATAGTGAGTCACTTTAAACACTCTGATGTTTAATGCATTTCATCACAATAACAAATTGCACAGATAACCTTCAACTCAGAATATATCCTACAGTACATATGAACTTAGATAGCGGGAATAAGCCTAATGCAGAACTGCATCTACCGTCAGCAACAACTGACAAGTAAAAAACATTTTACTTATAGTAACACTAGATTTGGTATGTGTGCTTGCCTCCATATTAGAGCTTGATAATGTGCTCTTCTAATATGCCATTGAGCAGCATCACTTGTTGGTGGTAGAGCCTCCGATCCTCGACATCTAGAAAACAGAGTGGCTCTGGCATAGTGTTGTCATGATGAAAATTATGACTTCGATACAATACCTGCCATAAATATCTTGATACTCGATACTGAAACGATATCCAAATCCTAAAATATCTGGAAAAGAAAGGACGCAGGCCTCCTCCAAGTGTATTGAGTCATTTGTGTTGAATTTGGTGCACTTTTGGTCAATTCTGGTCAACTTCTGGTCAACTTCTAAACTTCCTACATAATTGTGTGTGATTAAGTCCTTTATTGTTTGTTATAGCTCATTTATATTGTGTGATGTTTTGGCAATAAATTACCTTTAAATAGCCAAAGTAGGCTAGATCAAGGTCAGTGTTCAAATTACTGCATGCAAATCACTTACTGTAATGCTATGCAGAAGAGCCTAATCTTTAGGCCATCTGATGTAGGCTACCCTAGGCCTTCCTGTGTTTATGGGATTTCTTTGACAGTTGCAAAGGGAAAAAAAGTGAAGATAGTCTTCTTTGCTCCCAGTGTAATTTAATAAGTACGTTTCAACCACTATTTGGGTCTTAATCAGATAGGCCTACACCATTATTACATTACATTACATTACATTTGACTGACGCATTTTTAACCAAAGCGACTAACAACATGGTAACAGTTAAGTTTTAAAGCAATTCTCTCAACAATTTTAGGACAATTTAAAAACGAGTACAGTAAGAATAAGTGCATCAGTGAGTGCTGTTTTTAAACAGGTGAGTGTCAGTTCAAGACGGGTGGTAAGTGCTAGGATCAGCAAAACTTGTAAGTGGTGCTATGAGAGGAGATGTTCTCTAAAGAGCTGGGTCTTCAGGAGTTTTTTGAAAATGGAGAGGGGTGACCCTGCCCTTGTAGGAACTGGCAGTGTGTTCCACCAACGAGGAACAACAGATGAGAAAAGTTTGGATTGGCCTGAGTGTATCTGTTGCAATATCTGTGTGCATTCCTACATTAGGTATATTTCTTTGATAGTCAACATCATTTGCTACCACATAACAAATACCAAATAACAATACAAAAGTTTCTTATAAACTTTCCTGCATACTTCTTAAATGTGCTGCAGTCAGATGGGTGTCCTAAAGACATAACTAGATCTTGAGCATCTATTACCAGTGTTGAATGAGCAGTTTTTGCAGTGATCACTACTGGACATTCCACATTGCTAGACAGCACTTGAGTGAGGATAGACTTATTTCCACTTCACAAATAACCATCGCTATCTGCAATAGCTACAGTCCAGGGACATTAATCAGTTCATAGCTGAGGATTTGTCCTAGGTCCACTTCCCTTTCAGCATCATATGCAGTAAAGATGCACTGGAGAATGTTTTTTTTTTTGTTGCACTATAAAGGATATCTTGTCTAAATTTTTTGCAAATAATGCAATCTCCATAGCACTCTTCAGCAACCATCAAACAGGCACATTCTTCCATTTTTTTTGCATGGCTGGAATTTGAATGATAGGAAAGAGCACCAGTGAGATTAGGCAAGCACAGTCGCCTTTACAGTAAAAGAAAAATACAGTGTAAATCCTCTGTAAAGACTGACAACTGTTCATAATAGTTAGTGACAAAGTACTTTCTACAGAAAAATGAGCAGTCACCTACTATTCTATCAATTTATTATTAAAGAATCTATTTTGCTTGTAAACGTCATACTGAATTTTAGCTATTATTTCAATTTATATTTTAATTTTAGCCTATTTTTATTTGCTACTTGAGGGTCATTGGGGTAATTCCTGTCCTGTCCTACAATCTGATACATAAAGAGTATATTAATGCCTTATTTTTGCAATTCCTATGATATCTGATGGCAAAACCAAAAAGTATGTGAATTATGCTAATTATGCTAATTAGCAAGCTTAAAACTCAGAATTGAGCTTGGTAAACAAAATATTTGAATTCAGCACCCTCAAATTGTGTGAAATAGCCCCTTTACCGACTTTTCCTCAAATTTGCCTGAATTTGAATGTTTGTTAGCTATCTGCTCTCCCTCTATTTTGAGGTTGTCTTTTTTTTGTTTTTTTGTTTGTGTTCAACAATGGGTCAGCTAAGGGAGCTAGCTATTTCGCTAAATATACTGTATCATAGCAACAACATGTACAGTACTCACTCAGGGTACATTTGTAAATTCAATCTGACACTCTGAAAGTAGAATAACGCTCTGAAGTTTGAAAAAGATGAGCGTTCTGTGAATTTACAAACGGTTATTTGGGATTACAGACAGTATGGTTTACAATATGGACGCCACTACAGCACTTGTGAAACAGGGTTTATGTGTCATTCAGAACTAAATTCCACTAATGCAAGAGCTTCTTGACAATGATGATGAGGAACACTGTGTGAGCAATTATTTTAACCTACTAAATAACAACAGTTAGCTTGTAATGTCAACTCGAAAGCATTAGCAGTAGCACTAGCCTGCTACAATCTATTCTCTTTCAACCTATGGTGTGACATCACGCTCTGCCACTCCGTCTCTTCAGCTGGAGTGCCCAGAGGAGAGTACGTTCTGGATGCTCGAGAGTGTGATGCTCTGAATAAAAGAACGATAATTCCATCCACTCTCCCAATTTACGAACGGTTAAAAAGATTCAGAGTGTGCTCGGAGCGCTCGGGGTGGCAATTTACGAACGCACCCTCAATTTCCATCTGGAATATTTGTAACACTCACTACTTTGGAATACTTGTGTTTTGGAGATGAAAAAAGCTTGTCAGTGGCATACGTAGGCCTATCAATTCTCAGTGCAGCAAAGATAGACGTTGACTAGACAATGCTATTTTAAAATGTAATTTCCTGGTGGCTGTTGTATCCCAAGATCTTTGGGTTCTGAATGAATATGGTTACATACCTTACATACATTCTGGACTTCTGGTGTAGTTATGGCAAACTATTGGTTCTTTTGGTTTTTATGGTTCTTTTCTTTGCTACAAGTTTGCCTGAATGTGTGCTGTTTGTAGCAAGTTTGCTGCAAGTTCATATTTTTTACATTTCTGGCTACAGGAACATAAGCTACAACAAGTAAAACAGTTGAGTAATAATTGTAATTATAGAAATATCAGAATTAGGCAAATTTGTCACCAGAAGTTCACTAAAAGTTTGCCATTACTGGCACACTGTGATGACAAAACTGGCGATTGCCACTAGGCCTACTGGCAAATTTGTCATCAGAGGTTCACTGGAAGATTGCCTGGCTTTACTGGCTAACTGTGGCAGCAATTCATTGGCCAACATTTTCCAGTGAACTTATTTGTTTGCCACAAATCACCCACAAGTTTGCCGCAACCATTTTGTTTTTGCAAGGGAGTGTGAATGGTATGAGGAACTTTAGTGCCTTTTGTGGCTTCTTCTCCTTGGTGAATGTTCCATTGTGTGTATAGGCTAAAAGCTCTCTTATTTTAATTTCCAGTGCCTCTGTCTCTTTTGCCACTTTCGCTGTTGTGAGTTGGTTGGGCAGATCTTTTCTGTGGGAGGAAGTTTGGCAGCACAGGGGGATCTGGACTGACCTGAGAGGGGAGTTTAGTTCTTTTGTGGTTCTATGAGTTCTGTGAGTGAGAACAACTGCTTTTGAAGACACTGTAGTGTATTGTCTGTTACTGTCTCTTATATCTCCTCTGACTGCTGAGACCTTTCTTTTGTAGCTGTCCCTTTCCTCTTCAGCAGGTCAGCTGAAGCAGTAACTTTCTAGCTGCAAGTCTTTGATCAGCATTATAAAATATGCCATTTCTCTTGTATTGTGCCTCATTCTCTGCGTGTTGCTTTGAAACAAGTTCTCTGAATTGGATTGAATAACTCAATCTCAAAGTGTTATTTTATAATATCTAGCAAGAGTTGTAGACAGAGGCTGGACATGCTTTGATGGACCGAGGTCATTTTCCTAACGAAGAGCATTCTCCTCTGAGGACTCACACATATTGTTTCTTTTATGACTCTTCTGTATGTTGCTTCATGGCCTGTGTTTTAAAAGTAGGGAAGCTTGCTTGAAACTGTCTTATTTTATCTGGATGGATTTGCTATATTTCATATTTAACTATACGCTTTCAGTAGGAATACCCGTGGGACCAGTGTAACAGCAAGAGTAGAGGACACTGATTACCAGGTAGCAAAGCCAAAGCTTGTGTTAGTTTTTTTCTGCATTTTATATTTTGTATAATCTATTGCTTTTGTTAATGTTAAGGTCTTGTTTTAACCCTGCTTGTCTTGTCATGATTGGCCACTGAATTTAGCAAGTGGAGGACATCTAAGTTATACAGAAAAAGACAAGTAAAAACACACATGAGGGTTAATGGCAGTATTTAATATGGTTAAATGCAGATTTAGGTAGAAAATTATTGAGGTGGTGTACATTAACTGAGTGATGTTGATTGAATGAATCTATATAAACTTGGAAAACCCATTTTTCACAAAAGTGAACAAAAATAAGCCAAGGTGGATTGTCTGTGAAAGAGGGTGGCCCTGCTCGAGAGAAAATATCCACCTCTTGGGTCCATAGACAAGCAGCTTTTAAGGGGCTGTTAATCTTGCATTTAGTGGGATTGGTTGGAAAGGAACATGCCTATTAAAAGGACAACACAGGGTGACAATAGCCTTTGACACAGCACCATATGTTACTCTACACCCTCCCCCTTGCTTGCCTGTTTAAAATGCCCCCCTACTTCTGGGGGGATCTGAGAAGCTCTTTTCATCGGAAGTTTCAACCATCATTACTGATACCACTCTGATAGCCTACTTAAATACATTCAAAGTGACGTAGAAAGACAGAGCTGTTTAGGGACATTTTCAGAAATGGTTCTTATGAAACAACCTGTCCCCAAAACCCATAATCTTATACACTGTGACACTACCAGAATATTTCCAAAAATACTTTGTCACTTGGGAAATATTACTGTGTACACACTACACTCTTATTAAGTTGTCCAGTCAAGCAGTACCTAAGAAGACAGGAAATATGAGCACTCACTTCACTATGTGTTTTGCATCCCTGTGCAGCAAATTACATTTTCATATAAATTAAGATTAGATAAATTTACACTATAATGTCCCCTGGATTAAGATCCAGGTTCAACATCAGAATAGATTGGTGTACAAAATGTACAAAATGACCTGATGGCCCAGGGAAAGAAACTGTTTTTAAAAGCCTGTTAGGGGGCAGAGGTTGATATTCTTTGTGCAAAACATGCAAGGTATCATATGATATGGTTAGGGCTGGCCTGAGCATGCTTCTAATAGGGTTTCCTGAAAGGAGTGGGCCACAGGTAGGCCAATACTCTTTTAGCCAATTTTTATTTGATTATATAGTTAAGTTTTATTTTTCACAGATACAATAGGTTGCTGCCGTACAGCTCTACACTCTGAATTACTGATTTAAAAAACAAGGGCATAATCTGGCTACTGGCTCCAAAAGACCTACAAAGAAAATACATTTGCTGCTGTATTTTTTTGCAATTTGCAAATAAATTCTATATGAGGGACCAACCAGAGATTATCGTCTATCATGACACCCAAGTATTTGTATAAAGAGACTTGCTTGATTTCAACATTATGAATTGTTAATGGGGACAGCTGTCAGTATAATATAATTGCTTCTGTATTAACAGTGTTAATGATAACAGTGTTTTTGTCACACCAATCAACTAACCAGTCAAATAGTCATCTGAATATTTTAAAATAATCTTATTGGGCATGCTGATACAGTCTGCTGTGTACAGTGTACATAACAGGTGAACTAATGCAGCCTTGAGGTGTGAACTCTTTCTTAAGTTTTATAGTTTTCTCCTACACTTTTTTACTTATTTAAAAACGATAGCTACTTTCCATAAAATACTGTTGATTTTTTTATACCGGTTACAATGAAGGATGATTAAACTATGTTTCCTTCCATTTGACAACCAAATTGTGGACTGAGATTGTTTTTTTTTTTATTTTGGTAAGAGGGCTCTCAACCACTCATAATAATATTTCTCTTCTCTAAGAGAAAATTAAAAATAACACATTGACGAGTCTCATAACTTACTCACAAAATGGGTACTAACAAAATAAGAACATGATGCAGCAGATCAAGACTCTCTGAATTTCTGAAATACAGTATCTAATTTTTCTCTACCAATAGCAGTGTTGGTTACGGATACCTTACCTGATACCTACCTGAGTGCTGGTCTCCATGCCATGGTATATACACCCAGGTATAGTCAGGTTGATATAGGTGTGATTTAGATGTCATTTCAACCTGTGTCAATGTTAATGGCCATTGAGGGGTACCTGGTTTGCTTCTTCTGATGGTGTGCCTCTGAGTTTGACTCATTTTGAGTTTCTCTACCCCCAGCTACCCATGCTGCATACTTCTCTCAGCAACCACAGGATGAGATTGTGGTTGCTGGCCAGTCTGTGACCCTTCCATGCGTTATAGTTGGATATCAAGGCATGGTACAATGGACCAAAGATGGACTTGCCCTGGGTGGGGAGCGAGATCTGCCTGGTATGATCTAATTATCTCATCCTCATCAAAACAGCATTTTAGAGGTGCAAGCTGGCCCATTTATATTATAATAATGGACTTACACATTTCTTTCTACAGGTTGGACAAGATATTCCCTGATGGGTGACCCACTACTAGGGGAGCACAGTCTGTTAATTCACTCAGCGGACCTGGCTGATGACGCAACCTATGAGTGTCAGGCCACACAGGCAGCAATACGCTCCCATAAGGCAAAACTCACTGTCATAGGTAAGAAAACTTTGATGTTAAAAAGGTAAAAAGTGTTGGTATTTTATCTGAGTTTCACAATGAAAATAATGAGGAAAATCCAATGTTGAGGGGAAACAAGCATTTATTCTGAGAAGAAAAACATATTCTGAAAAAAGAAATATTCTGAACAGAAACCCATGTGCCACAATTATTGGGCTGCCTGTATTTAATTCTTTGTAGAACTCAATAATGTAATAATTTCCCAATAATGCAATAACTTCCTATAATGTAATACAAATGTTCTCTTTAATTCCATCAAAAATATAATAAAACCTGATAATGTAATGATATCCCAATATTGTAGGTAATAACTTGGTCAATGTTTTGGCAGCATGTCACAGTTCTGGCCCATACATTATGTGTCTACCTTTTCTCATGAGGGCAGAGAAGTTGTGTAGGCCTAGCTTGGATGAAAGCCTAGCACAGCTAGTAACATAGCAAGAGGCTAAAAATTATAACATTTAATTAACATTAACCTATTTAATTACATGTGTAGGCTAATAGGCTACTTATAAACAGACACCATAGCTGCATTAATCTTTTACTTCTCTCTTCCCCTTCTTTGCTCTTTTTCCTACCTGATGGCTTGACCTTTTCTTGTCCTGTGTTTATTTGGCAATCCAGAATCAAATCACCTATCCCTCAACACCGTCAACAAATTGTCAAAAGGAAACATTCATTTGGGTGTGCAGATTCGTTTTGTATTATTAAAGTGCATGAAAATGCACTGTTCTGTTATCCGAAGTCTTCTTCTTATTACAGTGAATGGAAATGCACTGTACTGTTATCACTGGACTTCGTATTATTATTACCATGCACGAAAATTAATTATGGTTATGGTTCTGGGATTTGGCAGACACCTTTGTCCAAAGCGACATACAAATACAAAACAATATAATACTTAAATTTAACAGGGAACCATTTAAAATGTTGGTCAGACTACATTAAGGAGAATATCAATAATAAACAACAAATGCCAATCAACAGCCTATTGAAAATAAACAATACAATACAAAACCATAACAAGAAACGCTTAATAAACTGCTGAACAGATATGCCTTTAGACCCCTCTTGAAAGACCCAAAACTATCACAGGAACGGAGAGCACTGGGCGACTCATGCCATCAACAAGGGACCACTAAGGAAAAGAGTCTTGAATTTGACCTAGCGTTTATGGCTGGTCGACACAACATACGCTCATCAGAAGACTGCAGTGGGTGGTTGGGGATATACATCTTGATCATTAAATTAAGATAGCAGGGAGCAGTCAGTGTCCTATAGGCCTAAGTGAGAGATTTACATTTAATTCTGGCCACTATAGGGAGCCAGTGGAGTAACTAGGAGAGGAGTTACATGTGTTCTCTTTGGCTGATTGAAGACCAGACGTGCTGCAATTACTACAACAGAATCCAAACCTCAGACATCCCAACCTTAGAGTCATGCCATGTACATGTACACACACACAGTCCCACATGGTGTACATTAATATCCTACTGAAATATGCAAGGTATTCTGTTGACATAGAACACTTCTGTGTCCTGTAGTGCCACCAGCAGACCCAGTAGTGGAAGGAGCCCCTTTGCTCAGACTGAAGGCCCATACCCCATACAACCTCACCTGCCGTGCCTCAGGGGCCAAACCTGCTGCAGAAATCACATGGTACCGAGATGGAGAGATCCAGCACACCTCTTTTTATTCCAAGGTAAAGAGCTATTCTGCAATTGTATCAAAGTATCACATCACTACGATCACTAGGTTTGTAATGGTAGAAACATCGTCGGGACATATCTATTTCTTCCAGCAAAAGGTTACATTGATTATAGGATCTGTTTCCTATATTGAATGGGCATTTAATGGCCACCTCTAATAAGTCAGTCCCTATTTTATGATATTGCAATTGCAATAATTTAACCAATCCCCACAAATTGTGGGTGACTTGCCGCTTTCTCCAACCACCACAACTTTTCCACTAATCTGGCAAATCACCAGCTTCCTCAGAAATTTCGTCAACCACAGCAGTCCCTAATCCAAAAGTTACAGTCAGATGTCACCACACTCACTTCCTTGTTTACGGATGATTCAGACTGGAAATGCTTCCAACGCGCTTGTGTGGAAAAATAGGCCTTTCCTATTTCCAGCATGCACACATTTTCAGCGCGGCTCGAACCACATCCGACACGTGCGTGTCATGCACGCAGTGTGCACGCTCCAACCTGTTAACATGGGCGCCGAAATGAAAACAGACAGGAAATGCAGCTGACACGCCGTCACCACACATGCAGTGTGAATCAGCCGTTAGTGTTGTGAAGAAGATGCAGACATGGGACACAAACACCTCAGTCTACCAACAAAAATAGCTCCCATGCACTTTTTTTTATTCTGCTGACTTTATGTTTCTGTTTATCCAGAGTGACTTACATGAACACTACATTAGTTAAAAATATTAACAATAATTAACCATAATAGTAATAGTAATAATAACAACAATGCCAATTATAATAATACCAACAATACCAACATATCAACAATGGAAACTAGAAATTCAATTCCTAGGAATTACCAGTGCATGAAAATGCAAAACATATGGTGTAAAATATAGTGTTAAAACAGATGATGTAGAGATAATTACAATGGTTTTGCTTAGGTATGTGTGTTGCTTTGGAAACTGAGGTAGTAGTAGGGGGGCCTATGTGTCTAATTTGGGGGCTTGTGGGATTCGCATGTTAATTTTTGGAGAGTATTATATCTTTGTTCTAGGGGTTCTTAAGAGTAAAAAAAAACATGTCTCCATTTTTTTTGAAGGTTTTGAAAAACCCAAATCAAAGGTCAAATTCAGAAAAGGTCAAATTTGGTGTTTTGTCCATAAACCTCACATTGCTGGTATTATAGCATAGGGTTTGGTGCCAAAAAGCAAAGATATTCTACAAGGTAGTGTACAAAAGTGGGCCACATAAACAATACAACATTATAAAACATTTTAGGCTGATGATTGATCTCTTTAACAAGAAATTGTGCCTAAAATTCTCAAAATTGTCTGCTAAAAAAAGAATACTTCAATATCAATACTATCAATTCATGCCTATTAGTGTGCTTGAGTGTAGGCCTAGCCTGCTATGTCAGTTCTTGCCTACACCCATTCAGAGCACAAAGTGCAGAGATCTCTGTTAAATCAAGTTTAATAGTATTTTACATAGTACCAGCTGAAGTCTGTAAGGCCTTCCGTAGCCTATGTAAGTGTGAAGAAAAAAAAGGGTAAAGGATCAGATAGACAAACAGACAGGTGTGTGTGTGTGTGTGTGTGTGTGTGTGTGTGTGTGTGTGTGTGTAAGAGAGAGAGAGAGAAAGAGAGACACTACCAGTGACAGTTGGCTGTTGATAGCTGGCAGTGATAGAATTTAGAATATCGAATAACCTGAAGCACAAAGTGCTCTGTTCTTCATGGTTGGTGATATTGGTGACCTTCTAGCCTTCTACATTTGAGCAAGCACATTTTCATAGTTCATGGTGGCACAGTCTAGTTAGGTTATATTCTGAGGTGTGTCTTTCTGTTAGTCAGGTGATGGCACACATATTCTAAAAGAAACAGATTTTGGGCTATGTATCCAGTGGCAGATATGTGTGGACTGGTGAATGACCCATCACTAGACATATGCCAAATTTCTTGTTTTTGTCCATGAGAGAGTATGGAGATGGGTATGGAGATTGATCACAAATCAGCCAACGATTACATTGTTACAGTGCAGTTATTTTACAACAGAACAAAACAGTTTGGCAAAGGAACTGCTACAAATCTGAGCATCTGCAGCATGCTAAGATTCACTACTAGAAATCATGTGAAGCAGGCAGGGCCGGAGTGGGGCCACTTTTCAGCCCGGGAGTTTCAGGGCCAAGACCGGCCCATTTTTTTAGTGGTGGTGGAAATTGGATAAATAAGGCAACATTTCAGCTCTTATCCTGTAGTTTTTATTATAGGCTACAAATATTCCACTATTCCACAAGGATAGGTTGATAAGTTAACAAAAACAGGAAGGAAGAAATAAAGCATTTGAAATGTAGGCTATCCCACAATTACACTAAGAGGCATAGTGAACTACTGTATTGTTTACATGTTTTTTTCTGCATGGGTCAACTATCATGTTGTTGTTTGGTGATTTGCTCCTTTACTACACCCACTTCTGAGCAAACAAGGCATATATGTTGATCATGTAGCCTACTGCTGTCATATAGCCTACTGCTCTTTCTTACATAAAATAACTTTAATTCATATGGTTAACTCTATTATCCTTTCTACTTGTCCCTGTAGTCATAGCTAATTTCGGGCTCATCATTTTCAGCGGGGGACTGGCTGATCTGCTGCTCAGAGGCTACTTTTGTTTTTATGCCTAGGCTATACACAGATCAAGCTTGAGTTGTGTTATCAATATTTGCATAATATTTGCAAAGTCTATGAATCGCCATATTGGATGATACAAAAAGGCTCATATTTTAATTCATTTAATGTTACTTGCGAATAGGTTGACAACGCTACAACGTACAGTAGGTTATTAGCCCAATTACGCCGTTATAATCATGGCTATCTCTCTTTACCAGTTGCCACTTATGTCTGTCCTCTTCAAAAAAAATTGGAAGTTTGGCACATTTGGCAGCATTTTCTTCCAATACTTTTCGTCTTTTTTTCCTGGCCTTTTCAGTCCCTCATGGCGTCTTTCTACCATCCATCCTCCCTGACGCTTATCACTACGGTAGGGCCGGCCCGGCTGGTAGGCTATCTGAGAAAACTTTTTAGGAAAGACGGGCTATATGGACCCAACCAATTAACTTTTCTTGGGAGGGGAGAACAACCCATGCAGAGGCTGCGGTGTTAGGCATAGAATGCGAACGTGTGTAGCCAACTTTAAGAGAAGATAGATTAACGTGACAAATGTCAATATTTTTCCCTCGACCGGCCCAAAAGTGAAGCGGCCCACCGGGAATTCTCCCGATTCTCCCGATTACCCACTCCGGGCCTGGAAGCAGGCAGGACTCAGTATCTTCAGAAAAGACATGGTAGACCATCTTCTGAGCCTGCAGCAACACCTGCAACTGCATCAAGTCCATCTAGAGGGACTTTGTACACTTACAGTATTCAGCAGCAGCTGCTGCCAGCATAGATAAGTGCTTCTTCTGTCAGAAGCAGACAAAAGAGCGTCTTCATGAGGTGTCCTCTTTCAATGCAGGCAACCAACCAAGAACTATAACTAATATTTTGAAGTCAATGACTTTTAACAGGTAGCCAGTGTAAAGATGCTAGGATGGGGGGAATATGATCATATTTTTTTGTGTGTGCAGCTGCATTTTGTATAAGCTGTAAGCTCTTTAGACAGGTATTATTACAGCCAGCATAATAGCATTGTATTAGCATTGCAATAGTCTATCCTTAAGATGACAAAAGCATCCATAATTTCTCGGCATCTGGTAAGGATAAGGACTTCCTTATCTTTGAAATGTTCCTTAAATGGTAAAATTAAGTTTTGGTGATCTGTTTTATGTGATTACTTAGTGCTAGGTCCTGGTCAATTATAACTCCTAGGTTTTTAACACTTGTGGATGAAGTCAGTGGAAGATCACTACAGTGATGGCCAAAAGTATTGACCCATTAGCATGGGTGCCAATACTTTTGGCCATCACTGTATATGTAGCCTGTGATGTGGATAGGATATCCCTCATCTTTTTATAACCTAAAACTAGTGATGGGCAAATGAAGCTTTGGTGAACCACTGAACCACAGGAGTGAGTGTAAACCTAGCGACACTAGCTGAAAAGCAAAAAGATGGCCGCCACACATACATTTTTCAACATAAAAGTCCTTAGCAAACCAATATTTTTGGTTACATATACTGGTTTGGGTAAGGACTTTTATGTTGAAAAATCTACATGTGGCAGCCATATTGGATTTTTTAATTAGTGTTGCTAGCTTCACACTGCTGTGGTTTAGTGGTTCACCAAAGCTTCATTTGCCCATCACTACCTAAAACCATGACTTCTGTTTTATCTGAGTTCAAAAGCAGGAAATTATTCGTCATCCATGTCTTTATATCTCTTATACATGTGTCAAGTTTGGCTAACAGGGTTAATTCATCAGGTTTTATGGAGAGGTAAAGATGATATATGTATCATCTGCTAAACAACAGGGGCCCCAGTACTGAGCCTTGAGGCACTCCATATTTTACCATAATCTGGGTAGATGGTTTATTATGGACCTGTACAAATTCTTGACGGATAGGAAGGTATGATCTAAACCAGTGTTTCTCAAACTTTTTCAGATGAAGGACCACTTAACCAATAAAACAGAAACGCACGGACCACCTAGGTTAAAAAAAAAAAAAAAAGATTAGATCTACTTCAACAGTATATTAGCCTACACAATAGGCTACTCACTGAACCACCTTGCTTATTGTGTTCATATGATTTAAACTGACTTATTTTACATACACAGTGTTGCAGAACTGTTTGGATTTATATACAAGTTGGGTCAATATAGCAGACAACTCATCTATATCATATTTTACCAGGTCTGCTTGTGGACCACTTGGGATAGCTTGCGGACCACCAGTGGTCCCCGGACCACACTTTGAGAAACACTGATCTAAACCAAGCGAGTGCTGAGTCTTTGATGCCTATCAAATTTTCAAGCCTAAGTAGTATGTCATAGTCTATGGTGTCAAAGGCAGCGCTGAGGTCCAGGAGGACCAGTATCAGGGCTTGAAAACAAAATTATTTTTCAAACGTTCCGTTCCGAACGGTTCAGGTAGGCCTATGTTTAACGTTTTCGTTCTTGCATGCGTTCCGCCACCAACATATCGGTCCTGAACCGGTTCGGAACGCCAAATATAGTTTGTTCTTAAAGTTCCGGCAGTGTTTGGTGGGCCTATCAAGTCTATTTTTGTGGACTTTACCTTAGAATAGACGTACTCATTATTTCCCCTTGATTTAGCCTATACCGTAGCTATGCCCAAAAATAATAAATCACAGGCGGCATCCAAAAACATTCAGATGGGCTATCCATCCCATAGCCTACAGACTTACTGTAGGCCTAACCTATGCCTATAAATAATTTCTTATCAAAAATATTTCTGGATACGTGCTAAACTCCTTAAGTTTTATCCACATGGAGATCTTCAAAGGCTTGCGCTATAATTCCAACCCTGTTTATAAACGAACCTGTCTGTTGCTGACAAGGCCTATCTCAAATTTCCCGTTTAACTCTTCTACATAGAATAGGCTATAAACATTTCAAATCCCGACTTTAAAACGACAAGGCATGGACAGGCAAAATAGGCTATTACGCATAGGCTACAAACAATTTCCAAATCAGTTTCAGTAGCCTACGCTACGAGCTGGCCTAAGATCCGAAGTGGCAGACGGAAAGGTTACATTACAACAGCAAGACAAAATATACACATTTGGACCAAAGGTCCATTTATTCGTTTTTTTTTTTTTCAAACTGCAGAAATCAAATTATTAGGCTATTATATAGAGAACGAAAAAAAAAAACGTTATTAACTGGTTTTGTGGATTTCAGAATAACGTTTCTGTTCCGGAACAGTTGAAGACCATTTTGTTTTCGTTTCCGCTCCTCGTAAAATTCCGTTCGTTTTCGGTTTTCGTTTTCGTTCCTTGAACCGGTTCGGAGCCCTGACCAGTATCGATACAAGGCTAGATTTTTTGAGGGAGGGCTTAATAACAGATGTCTTAAATGACTGCGGTACATGCCCTGATAGCATTGAATTATTTAAAATCTAGAGCAAAACATTATCCAGGAAGGGGAGAGCAGTCTTAAGAAGGATTTTGATGAGGAAATTGTGAAGGTGAGATCTAATATGTTGTGTATATGTAAATTAATTATATTGTTTGAGGTCTCATCTGTGATTCTGTGATTTTGCCATCTTTCAGTATGTGTATTTGGTGAAACTGATTGGTTATTGATCTTATCTCTAATTGTTTAACATAATAATCATAATACTGACATACAATCATACTGTTGAAAATAAGAAAATGACTGTTTTGTGAACTTTATTCAACATAGCCAGTGATTTAGGAAACATGTATGGTGTTAATTATAGTGAAATATACAATTTCACAAAAAAAGGGTTAAAACAGGTTAAAAAAATGGAGACATCATTTTTCTCCATGTTCAATGACCTCTAATGACAGTCCAACCACTCTCCAAAAATTAACATTTCAATCCCACAGAAACCACATAGGCCCCCTTACTATAGATGTTAAAAAACAATATATAGCATGTGTGTATGGCACTTACATTGACCAGGATAAATGTTTCTAAGGTAGTGAAAAAGCCCTTAAAACAGTCTAGGGTTCTAAGGGTTAATTTCTTAATTCAGAGCCATGTTACTTACAGCCAAGTACTTGGAGTGGATATCAGAAAGAAATATAGTTTGGCCATCAGTATGAGATCAAATATATACATACAATATTTGTAGTATTTATTATTGTTCTTTGAGTTAACATCATTTGAATAAAACTGATTAAGTAAGGTGCATTATCATAATATTTGGCATTGACCTATTTATGGAAAATATGTTGGAGTGGCCAACAAACTGACCTGTGTATCAGTGTTGGCTTTGCACAATTTATTGCCATTATTAAAATAGGCTATCCTAATCTTCAAAACTTTTTGAGTAGTTTTCAAATAGTAGTGCCACCCCAGTAAAAGTCTGGACCCAGCTGCCCCCCCCTATAAAATAATCCTGGCTACGCCCCTGGGTAACATGGTAACTGCCCATGATAGCGCACGTCTGTTTTGTGGTGAAATATTTCCGCCTGGTAAAAGCAGGTGTTTATCCAAATTAAGGTTAAATGCGTCAAGATGAGGAACTTTCAAAGACAACAGAATTGCTATTCAGAACACCAGTTTTGCGTCTTCGTACTTTATCCAAAGCAACCTTAACTTACGTTGAGCTTTCGAATGTCTTACTTTCGCTTTCAAGTTATCCACTAAACTTGCCTGTTTGCTAGATTTGATCAATCTTCCATAGCCTACCACAAGTAGTTAGAGTAGAACCACTGCTTTTCATTATCTCCCTGCTTGTTGACATCTTGTATTGTATTATTTCATGATCGCTTGATTCGTTTTAATGTTGTTATCAGCGAACTTCATTCAACTGCGCTTGTGATTGAAGTATGCCTTTCAGTTGTGGATGCTAGTAAATTGCAGTAGAGGGTGGAGAAAGGTTAGTTACCAGATGAGCTGCTGGTTTGATAAATACTGCGCACAATGAGGAAGCGCAGCGTACGCTATTACTGAACATGCATAAACAGACGCAGCGTAAAGTGCACTAGTGTTAGTAAATCTACCCCTTAATGCAAGGCCGTAGTCATGATGTCAACATTGGGGGGGACCAAATCTGTGGTGGGGTCTGAGGGACCCCCAAACAGAATTTCAATAGATTTCCTACCATGCAAAAATATTATTAAAAATCACAAACAAGTCGTTAGTTAGATCAGCCAATTAGGTTATTCCAAACATTTGACGGACACAGATGCCCCCCCCCCCCCCCCCCCCGTGAGTTTTGTGAAAAGAGAATGGTGGAGAAGAAGCAACTTCACTGGTCCATCCTAAATATCTTATGATAACCTCTATATTACACAGAATGTGGTTCTTTGACTTATTACTTACACCTGAAGCCTTAGACTCATAGGTTTGGAGCCTAATAAGATTTTGTCTTTTAATTTAGATTTTATTATGCTGGCGGCTAATCACACAATTTTAACATAGTTTGAAAGGGACAGGATTCAGGAATAGGCTACTAAGACAGGCCCCTCTTCTGTCTGACTCACCTCATGTTACCCCTGTATGCATTATAGACTGGCTTCTGACAGAAATGACGTTTTGTGCCAACATGTAGAAACACTAGGTCTACTACAGCCTTTAATTGGTGAATGGAGGTGCATATTCCTTTCTTTGGTTATTGTCCGCGATTCACATTAACTGTAGGCTATCACGTATTGTAAACGTCACCACATTTGATCACGTTTTGCCTGCATGGATGCGCGATTGAGTGCACATCTAAATAATATGCAAGATGCAACAATCATTTCTAAGAGGCCTATACATGGTAATTTCTGGCATTACTACTAGCATATGAATGCATTATTTATGTGAAAGAAATGACACAGGCTTGCACAAATTCATCATTTAAAATAAAACGTTTCACTTTCACTATCATTGCGAGAATAGGCTACAATATGGAAAATGTTCCCTTTCAGTCTGATCGGCTCCAAACATGTATGGGATTTCCTTAGCCTGTGCTACACCTTTCCAAGAAGTTTTGTGAAAATTGTACCGGTAGCTTTTGCGATATTGTTGACAGCCCTACCTCACCGCAGTAGGGTGCAGTAAATGGAAGATTTTGATAGCGCACGCCACTAACAACGAAAAACGGAAATCACCAGGACAAACCACTCAGGGGTGTAGGCTACTCTGGAACCATAGGTCACTAATTTGTGCGTTATTTACGTTTGATTACATTTCAGATACGTGTTGGTTTCCTGTAGGCCTAGTATAGCGCTTTATTCTTTCTTTATTTTTCTATGTCCGAATATTGGGGGGGACATTTTGGTCATATTTGAATATTGGGGGGGACACGTCCCCCTCAATATCTATGGTGACTACGGCCCTGCCTTAATGTCTTATACAAGCAGGCTGTATGAAACATTGGCTAATTATCTTCAGAATTCTACAACTAAACAATTAAATCTGATGATGCCTCCACCACCATTAACAACAGTGACATAAAGATTCCAGTCATTCAACTTTTTCCTGTTTTTGAGTTATCATATCCTTTTTGACAGTTTTGTTTTCTATGCAAGCTTGAGTTCTAAAAAAGCGCATTCTTCTTTGTAAATAGATACAGCAGCTACAGGACTTCTTAAAATGAGAAAAAATCCAACCTTTAAACAAATAAATGTTATTCCTTAAAATACAGGGGGCATAAGTACCTATTTTAAATTCGCATAGAGGCAGGCAGATTTTTATTTTTAAAGGCCAGTTATTTAATGGATCCAGGATACTATGCCTCCTGATAAAGTTCCCTTGGCCTTTGAAATTAAAATAGCCCCACCCTTCACCCTAGAGATTGACATGGTTTTATTTCAGTTAGCCTAAAAGCTGGTTTGATTTGCATTGAGAGATGATCTTATGGAAAGTACTCCACCCCATCTCTAGGGATGGTGAAGGGTATGTGATGATGTGGAAGCAAATGCATGGTGGACATTAGATGGGCATTAGCTTGCCAAAATCTGTGGCAGGATAGAATACAGAGTATGTAAGCATTCAGCATGTAGGTCAAAGATATCATCAATGTAACTGTTGTTAACATAATATTTATGTATTTGACATTGTTGTAGACCTTCATGGATGATGGAAAAAGGGAAGTAGCGATTAGTCTACTATCCATCACTCCTGAAGATAAGGATTCTGGACGCACCTACACTTGTCGTGTGTTGAACTCTGCAGCACCAGCTGGACGACAGACTTCGGTCACAATCAGTGTTCAGCGTAAGTTATGTTTTTGACCAAATGGCAAGTGCCTTCACATTGAAACAGCAGTTAGTGCTTTCAAATTCATTCTAGTTTGGACATTTCCTTCTCACAGACCCACCATCAGTGACATTGTCTGTCCAACCACAGACGGTCTTAGAGGGAGCTAAAGTTATATTCATTTGCTCTGGATCAGCTTATCCTGAAATCACTGGATACAGGTAAATACAGTATTTTCAACAGCAATCTGTATGCTAATTATATCTGAACTCAAACTAAAGATAGTGTTGTGACTTGATTGATATCCATGCAACACATGTCTGAACCACCACAATCTTGAAAAACAATCATAAACATAAATACTGACAAACATAAATATTGAACCATCTTATCTTTGGCCACAGAAAATAGTGCATATAATTATACAATCTCTGTAGTTTTAGTGTAGTTTTTGAGTACTTAAATAAACATGAAGTGGTACATTGCTTTCCAAAAGATATTAGGTATTAAGGATAAAGAATTATAATAAATTCATCACCCCAAGCTGTGAGAAATTATTGTACATTTAGTTTACGGGTTTTAATCAACACCTGGATCAAACAGTGTTTAATCAGTACCTGGAACTGGTCTCGGGAACAAATCAGTGTCTGCTAAAAAAACTGAATTAATTAACTGAAACTAAATGAATCATGAGGCTGTGTTATTAGCAACAGTTGTTAGAATAGTAACTGCTCTACGCTATTTAATGCAACGCTGGCAAGGTAGTGGAATATACATATTGTACCAGCATCTGATTAAATAGCCACTTAATTTAGAAAATGGGTAATACTTTACTTGGACAGTCCGCCTTCAGAGACTTAACAGATCATCTGTTAAGATTCAAGTTTGGTATGTAAAATTGTTGAGCAATTACTTTACATCACCTTAACCAAATCCAATCCATAAACTTAAACTTAACCATAAATTGAAGTGTCAACAGATAGTTTGGTGATAATCTGAGCATCTGTAGATAGTCTGTGGGTGGACTATTCAAGTAGAGTGTGACCAGAAAAGGTTTTTCTCTTGACTGTTGTGTCAGATTATGCTGATTCAAGTAAAAATGCAAACAATGGTTATTGTCTAAATAAATTAGATGGTCGAAAGCAGGCATTCCTATTTCTGAGGCAAATGGAGACAGCCTGGAGGTAACAGTGGATCCCTCCTTTTTCACTGATCCTGTCTCCTGTGAAGTCTCTAATTCCGTTGGCAGCACCAATGTCAGCACCCTGGTAGATGTCCACTGTGAGTTAATATTTACTATTGATCTTTTGTACATCCCATGCACGGTAACACTTTATTTTAAGGTTCACATGTTAGCCACTAATACATACCTAATTACTGTAATGCCTGTATTAGTGACTTGTGCTGTAAGGCAACATTAATCATTTGTTAGGCGTGTATTCACAAATTTCTTGTTCATGACGAATTAGGCCTTTATTCTTGATATAATCTTAATAATGACCTAGTAAGCCTTGATCTCTACTTAATGATTAATAGTAAGTACCAAAAGAGAATATGTATAACCCACTAGTATACTGTCTGAATAAATCCGGAATAGTGGGAGAACAGTTGTAGAATAAGCAAGGATATGGCTCAACCTCATTGCTGTATTTCACTGCCAACTACTAGCAATGAAGGGTAAAGAATGTTTGTATTGATCAGGGGTTATAGTCTCTAGACTGTTCCCAACATGTAATTTTTATCAGAGGGAGAGCAGAGAGCAATTCATGACTAGTAAGTACATACTGCATAGGTATTACTGATGATAATAATAATGTGCTTGCTGCTAAGGAACCAGTTTCCACTTTAGAATGGGAGCCAATCTCTCAGTTGATAAGTGCTGTTTGACACAGCAACATGGGCAGGGAAATACAGCAATGAGGTTGAGCCATATACTTGCTTATTCTACAACTGTTCTCCCACTATTTGGGATTCATTCAGACAGTATACTAGTGGGTTATACATATTCTCTTTTGGTACTTACTATTAACCCTTAAAGGAGTACCGTCACACCGGTGTGATGGGAATGTTGAGAAATGAACGTTCTAAAGAATATCTGGGTTCATTGAATTCAACATAGAATTTTAGAACCTTCAATTGTTGCGGAACTTAGAATGTTCAAAAACCTACACCTTTAAGGGTTAATCATTAAGTAGAGATCAAGGCTTACTAGGTCATTATTAAGATTATATCAAGAATAAAGGCCTAATTCGTCATGAACAAGAAATTTGTGAATACACGCCTAACAAATGATTAATGTTGCCTAACACATGCCTTACAAGTCACTAATACAGGCATTAATTAGGTATGTATTAGTGGCTAACATGTGAACCTTAAAATAAAGTGTTACCCAATGCACATGTTAGCCTTTGAGGTACATTTATTAAACCTGTTATGTTTATATTATGTTTATATATAACAAAATATGAGATGGTCAACAAGATTCCTCAAATTCCTAGGTGATTTGACATGGATTGACCCAATGTAAATCTTTCAGTCGGCCCCAGGCTACTCTCTGAGCCAAAGCCCATGATTGTGGACATAGGAATGGAGGCAGCCTTCACCTGCTCATGGACTGGGAATCCACCTCTCACTATTGCCTGGACTAAACGAGGATCCAGCGTGGTATGTTTATGTACTGAAATGTCTTTATATTAATTTTCTGACACACCAGCTGTGATATACCATTATAACCTAATTCAAATTTATATAATAATATGACGTTTCCAAGGCAAACGGAGCTTCATATAAGGAGTGACTCATTACATATTGTGTTTGCACTGCACTATTGTCAACATTTGCCCAGACTTGTTCTTGAATAGGGGGCAGTGCTTTAAAATTCAGTCGAGATGCACCGATATGGAATTTTAGGGCCGATAACGATAACTGATGTTTATTGGTTTGTTGTGGCTCATACCGATACGATAACCGATAATATTACTCTTGAAAAAAAATTGTGAAAAGTGATTTGGGGAAAGCATTTAATAAGCATAATTTTATTGCAGTAATTTTACCTACCACCAAAAGATGGACATAACTCATAATAGTCCTCAATAGTACGGCAGTCAACAACATAACAGTAGCCTAGCCCTACTGTATGTGTGGCTCCTTTAAGTGAACCTGACATCAGTGAATTTTGAGTGAGTGGCTAGAGAGTTTGAATCGTTTTCATTTACGACTAAACGCTCATAAACGGCTCAGCTTGGAATAAGCTACAGTATAGCGACCAAATCAGTGTTTGTGAGGGAAACTTAGGTTTAGTTTCAACTGCGGGTAACTGAATAAAGCTGCAACTACTCAGACTGTATCTTATGTCCGTCTACTCTGTTGCGCACAACCTGCTGCAGCAGAAATGAAAGGAGTTAGCCCCGAAGGTTATAATAACTTATTATGATGACCTGTCTGGAACTAAAGCACGAATGGTTAGCATATTTCTAGGTAATAATACAAAACCCAAGCTAAAGTAATGCAAATATAACACTAAAACACAACTTAGAACTAGGCCTAGTTATGTACTCGTCCCACTAACGAGTTTGTTTATTGTTTCCCCGACCAGCGCGGTAAAGTGCAAACACACCAGCACAAGACGGCTCTAGATAGGGCTGAGCTCCGCTCTGTTAAGGTTAAATGGCGGATCATTCACGAGAGGATTTTGAGATGCACAGATTCTCAAATGAACGCATATCCACAGATTTTGTTACAGTGGTGAAATACATTCACACCGCTGACATTATATTGAGGAAAAAGTATAGCCAACCAAGCTCAAGTAGCTCAGTGTAGCCAGACGGACCTTAGGCCTAAATTAGGACTTTAAAAAATATCGGCGCAAATTATCGGCCAGAGTTCTGTTATCGGACCGAATAATATTTTCATTTTTTCACTTATCGGCTAATAATATATCGGACGCCGATATATCGTGCATCCCTAAAATTCAGTATTGTGGGTTATAATACATTATTTTTTGTATTTGTTAAAGAACTGTAATTAACCTAGTCCTAACACATTTATGTTCTTGTTGGTTACCTTATATACAGGTCCTCAGTAATAGTAACACGTTGCATTTGAAGTCAGTCACTCAGGAAGATGCAGGAACTTACACATGCAAGGCCATTGTTCCTCGTATTGGTGTGGCTGAAACAGACGTCACCCTCACTGTCAATGGTCTGTACTTTCAACTATCCCCTTGTGTTGCTTTCTGCTGTCTGTTTGTAATTGTATCACTTAAAACATAATTGTGTTTGTGGTTCATTGCTGTGAGAAAACAATAGGCTATCACTGATAATATGCACGTTTTGCTGCAAGTGTGATTTTGGTCCTATCATTTACAATATTACATAAAGGCAACAGAAAAATCTTCATATCTAATTGTATTAACATTATTGAAGTGACTTTGACTATGACATCTGCTGTGAAGTGACTCTTGGGTAGACTGCAAATAATCTAATTTCCCCCAAAGTTCTTCTTTTAACTTCATGTAAATGAAAACAACTCAAGAACCGTTCAATGTGTGTGCTTGGTACGCAATATTGATGGTATAGGCTGGGGAATGCTGCACCATCAAAACATTGATATGATTAAAATGTGTTTGGGCTGCCATTGTTGCCAATACAACACGGATAGCTGTTTATGTTTCACAAACTATGCTATGTTCTATGTGCACAGGTCCACCTGTTATCATAGCTGATGCTACACAGCGTGCTGTGAGGCACACCAAGGGCAAGCTGGAGTGTTTGGTGAAAAACAGTCCCCCACCAGAAAGAATTGTAAGTTAGTCTAGTATGCATGTATATACTTTGCCCTGTAGTGAAAACAATTTTCATTTATTTATAGACAATAAGACACTTTGGTAAACCACCTTCAACCTCATTTGGTAGGGAATGTCAACAATGTAAGTATTAAAAAGCTTGATTCAGGGGTGATGAAGTAGCTGCAGCACACTACTTAACATGAAAATGTGTTTTTGTCAGACCTATGTCTTCAGGAAATAAGGAAAGGACACACATTTACTCATCCATTTTCACACTTCTTGGTTGAATAAGTCAAAGAGTAACCTGATATCATGGTTCTGATGTTTCCAAATACCAGATAAGCTCTCCCTATTCAATTATGACTGCCACCATTTTAAGTTAAAAAATTTCCCCTTGACTTAAAGGCTAATCTAAGAATGTGGTAATATTATGATATCAAATAAAACATAGAATATGTCCTACACTGAAAAAATAGATAGCCTATACATGTTGACCCTTCAAATGATAAAGATAAGTGTTTAAAAGTAAAGATAGTGAATTTACCTGAATATAGCCAAGGGCCCATAGGGTAAAGCTCATGGTGCAGTCATGGAATCTCAGTCAAGTTTGTAACAGAACTAGATACAAATATCTAGTTCATAATGATTGTTTGACACACTGTAGACTATTCATGTTCCAGCAACATGTTTTGGTCCAAAACTAGCGAGTTAAACCATAAAAAACCCATACAAAATCTTAAAGAACCATCAACAGCAGCACAGTTGCCACTGATAAAAGATTGCTAGAATACCAACAGGTGCCTTTTGGCAATATAGTTGGCTGTGAAAGCTTTTGTTACATTTTTGCAGGGTGGTCCATCCTGGACCAAAGACCTACATAATGCATAGCCTGGACGGCTATTGGTAAATACACATGTGTTTATCTGTCCTTCATATGGCCATATACTATCAAAATAACTTTTTAGTGATACCAAAACTAGCATAAAAAACACATCAAAGTGGCAAATTGCATACTGTTGTTTTAGTGTTCTCTTGTTTTAAATGTATTAAATGCTATTTACAATAATTCTCAATTAATTAATGTATCTCTTATAGGTATGGACATTTGGAGATTTGAGTCTTGGACCAGGATCTTATGACCGATTCACGGTGCAGACATTAGAGAGGCCAACTGGAGTTCTTTCTACACTGGTCCTGTCAGAGACCCTTGCTACAGATTTTCAAATACACTACAACTGCACAGCTTGGAATCGTTTTGGTATGGGTGCTGCAGTTGTCACACTTGAGGAGCAAGGTAGATGATTCTTTTGAGACCAAATTCAATTTGAGATTATTTTAGCCAGACTCACTCTAGTACTCTGACTCTTGGCTTTAGACCATCAAATGAAGAATTTAGTTGACATGTGTAGAAGATATTGTTCTTCACAGCACCAAACGTTTCACATCACTTGTTTTAAAAAATGTTGTGTTGATATATGCTTTGTGCGGATTGTGTACAACTTGTGATCTTGCTAAAGCATTGAATCCCCTTGAAATGAATCACCATTTTCTGAATTAGAAAGCATATTAACAGATTTGCCATATCAACATTTATGCTTCAAATGCTTAATTACATCTACAAAGAGACAAAGTGATTCAATACTTTAGGAAAGGCCACTCCTCAAAACTAAATATCTTAGGATGGCATCTACAGTACCAGTCAGAGAGGCCACAAAAAGTCTAGCTATCACTCAACCCATGTAAAATCAATGGTTCTCCACTTTATACAGTAATTTGTAATCCAGAAATGTGATTACAGTGATCATTTTAGGGGGGTTGCATATGCTTTCTGCTTTGACAATTAACATCTCCAACTTTCTGACAGATGCCTTCCCCATGGTCATTATGATTGGGGCATTAGTAGGTGGGAGCTGCATCCTTATCATCTGCTCAATCACTCTTCTCTCAATTTGCTGCAAACGCTCCATCACAGGTAATTCAAACTAAGTGTTATAAACATGAATGTTCCCATAATGTATGATTTGCTGATATTTTCCTTGCATAAAAACCTTTTAAATATCATATCTTTGCCCAAATGTATTTAACTATATCTCAGGCCAAATGAGTACACAACTTACCAAAACTGACCTCAGAGTCCAGATAGGACATAACGATGACATCAATGCACGAGTAAATGGAGATTTGAAGGAGCCCACAGTGAGTGTCTATCTTGCTGCATTCTTCATACCAGTGTGCTTTATGCACCACATTCACTTATGGTATTGTGACTAGTATGCTTACAACCTACAGCACTGTTAACCCTTGTGACATTCCTTTCAACCATGCATTATTTTCCAGATATCTTTATTTCCTCTTGCACTGTAGTATTATGTTCATTGTGGTATTACTTCCTAGGCTCCACTCAGCAGTGAATCTCCTGCAACATCTCACACTGAACACAGTGATCTGCTGGATGAGGATGACGAAAGATTTGACTTAAAGGTAACACAAATCAAATCTCTAATTTCGTAAACTTTATACTTTTTGAGATATTAAAAAAAACAAGATTATTTTTCCCCATAGACTTTGTATTGCCCATTCTGACATCATAATAGGCCAATTAAACTGAGTTGCACCCATTTCAACTGCCAACTGCTCAACATCTAGGCCCCCTTTCTTTCTGTCTCTCTGTCGATTCAACAAGGAATATTGATACAAAACCCCAATTCCAACATTTCATCCAACATTCTCCCCATCCATCGACTTCAAACCATTCATCCATCCATTAAACTATCTGTCTATCGATATCCATTAAGCTATCGGTCTATTAACACCCATTAAACTAATTGTCTATCGACAACATCCATTAAACTATCTGCCTATCATCCATTAAGCTATCAATCAACATCCATTAAACTATCTATCAACATCCATTAAACTATCTGCCTATCGACATTCATTAAACCATCTGTCTATCCACAACCACTATATGTCTATCAACATCCATTAAACTATCTATTAACATCCATTAAACAATCTGTATAAACATCCGTCAGCATCCATGTCCACTTAAATTCCTATCTAGCAACCTCCATAGGAACCAACATAATTATCCTAGCAACAACCTAGTAACCATTACCATGTCAACCTAGCAACAGCTATAGCAACCAACATGATTACCCTAGCAAGCAGCATATCAACCACGTTATTTAGCATAGTAACCAACATATTTACCCTAGTAACACCATAGTGATATCTCTGTTCTTGCATTATCACTTTTAACTATATATTATATTTACAGTGCATGAAAATGCACTGTACTATTCTTCCTAAACTTTTTCTTATTATTCATCCCGACCAATTTGTACGTTTAATTCATCTTGAATAATCTGACGTACAAACTTGGTTCAAACACCATTGCGTAGGTTTTCTAAAGGCCGGGACACACCAACCTGACGGCTGACTGTCGGCAGAAAAGCAGTCGGACTGAACAGTCAGCTCCCGTCTCCCCGAGTCGGTCAAAAAAGTGCCGACGACGACGAGCCTACCTTCTGCGCGTGCGCAAGACATAATACATTTCCATAATAGCAGGCGGTGCTAAAAGATTCAGAGCCGAAAAGATTGTCCAGAGATTAATCAAAGGATTCGCCAATGGAACGAAATGGCACTCATTTCGGACATCTCTGATTAAGCAATAAGAAAATATAAATATATATTGTGTACTATTTTATTATCATTGCTTGTGTGTGATGCCAATGAAACACTCTTTCGGACACGGAATAAATCATTTATTTTGCCAGTTAACCCTTAGAACCCTAAGCTGTTTTTAGGGCATTTTCACTACCTTTATTCATAAGGATTTATTCTGGTCATTGTAAGTGCCACACACATATATTATATATTGTTTTTTTCAGGAGAGTTTAGGCTATTCAGATCTGCCATCATTTCATGTATTAATACTAGCATTGATTTTATTTTGATTTTTAAAGAATTAAAATATAAAAAGTGTATTATAAAAATTCTTATATTTCGACATGTATCTCACCACTGCAAGCTCACAGCTCTACATGCATTTCATGTGTGTGTAGGGCAGACTGTCCTGAATCGGGCAATATAATTGCCATGTTGGAGGGATACTCTGGGGCTGAGCAATTTACAGAAATATTTGCTGTGTGATTTACGGAAATAAATGCCATTTTTTATTTAGTGATGAAAAATGACCTTTCTGCGCTCCATATCTGTGACACATCTGACCTGACTTGACCCGAGGTTGCGTGTTAGCCTGCGTGCCTGTGTGTATGCAGTCATAATAATTCTCAACTCTTTACTGCATTGCCATGAACAAAGTAAAGGCAAAAAAGGTGTTTATTTGTTGAACAAATTGGGATGCAATGTGAGCCTTGAATTGGATGCCATGCAGGAATTTGCTAGGATCTCAAAACCAGAATATGAACATGCTTTGCCATAGAGAAACACATGATAGCATTGGATTATAAACATGCTTTGCCACAAGAACAGACACAAACATGGGGTAAGTCCAGCTATATGAAGTTATTATTTTGCTGTCACTTCATCTGTTTTATAACCCAGAAGGATGTACTTGGTATCAAATGATAGCTCTGAGTCTCCTCTTTCATCTGACATGCGTGGCATATCTATGCGATCACGGGTCTGCGAGTAATTCAAACGAGAGTAATGAGTGTGCAGCGTTGGTTTGTGTACATGACGTTATTATTTTGCAGTCACTTCGTCTGGTTTTATAAGCCAGAAGGATCGATAAACATGGTACCAATGGATAGCCCTGTGCCCCCTCTTTCATCTGATATGCTTGCCATATCGATGCGATCACGGGTTCGCGAGTAATTCAAACTAGAGTAATGTGTGTGCAGGTGAATGCAGAGAAGTATAGACTGTAAATATGATGCAATTTGATTTAATTTCATGATTTTTTTAAATTTTCATACTTGATCGTACGGACAAGTGTGTAGTCTCGTTGGAAAGCCCCACTTCTGCTCTGTCGTGCAATAAAGGTTTCATCTCGCTGCGATGAACCGTTCCGGAGCAATGTAACAGAGAAGAAAGGGTGTGTTTTTTGACGCACTTTGCGTCAATCGGGTTCTAAGGGTTAACCGAACTAGCTAGCTAGGTAGCAACTAAGGACTTTGTTTAAACTTGTATGTTGTTGCAAACTAACCTGAAATAACATACGTTCAGCAACTGTGTGGTAGTCTACTAGTTCTAACAAAAATATGTTAGGATAGTTTATCAAAATGGGTTCATAACTTGCTGAATGTAGGGCTAATGGTCATACTAATCCGATATAATGCTTGGTCAAGGGCTAGCACTCCACCAATCAGATTGGTCATTGAGGCCGATTGCCACTGGCCGATTCGACATGTCAAATCGACCAAAATGAACGCCGACTCCGACTGACGACGGCACGGGACACACTGAACCGACTCGAGTCACCAACCTTGCCCGACTGCCAATAATCTGGTTGGTGTGTCTGGGCCTTAAAGGACATTTCCGCAATGTATTTGTCATTTCTAAAAACGTTATACTTTTCGAAATATTTGCCATAAACGTGCGAAAAGGTCCCATTGAAAATGAATGGTGTAACTTTCATGGCTTTAAAATAGTGGCATCATAATGCTGTGTTCTCAACGGCCCCTTTTCTCTCTCCCAGCCCTTGGAACGGGACACAGCTTCTGTGTATCTTACTCTGTTCAACCACATTAAAGGAACACGCCACCCAATGTCAGTAGTAATATATGTTCTTACCTTAACTTTCACGAGTTGAGTCATACCTCTCCCGTGTCGGTACGTGCACTCAAACGCTCTGGTGCGCGGCGCGAATGTGTTAGCATGTTGCTATGCTAGCGGGCTCAGACGTAGCCAGACGTAGAAGTAATCAAAAACATCCACGTTTTCCCGACTTAAATACAGTTACACGAGTAGTTGATTAAAATGTCTACGGTCAAACAACATGAAACGTGGCGATTTTCCAAGCGAATAAACAGGAGAACTACAATGTGTGGCGCAATAGCACTTGGGAGTACTTCGACCTAGCGTAGTAATATTAATTAACACCTAATTGTAGATCCTATCCACCACAGAGTTTAGAATCCATGCTTGATCAGCCTCCCCCTCCCCTCTGAGCGAGAGAGAGGCACACACACCGTGTACCCCGGTCTTTCAGTGTCCCGGGAATCCTTGACGGAAATTTGGACATGTGAAAAATGTTTTTTTTTAAAAATCTGACTAAACCTAGCAGCTTCGCTGCGCGGCGGTCATAATAATAGCCCATCAGTGCATCTCTAGTGTGTGTGTGCCTCTCTCTCGCTCAGAGGGGGGGGGGGAGGCCGATCAAGCATGGATTCTAAACTCTGTGGTGGATAGGATCTACAATTAGGTGTTAATTAATATTACTACGCTAGGTCGAAGTACTCCCAAGTGCTATTGCGCCACACATTGTAGTTCTCCTGTTTATTCGCTTGGAAAATCGCCACGTTTCATGTTGTTTGACCGTAGACATTTTAATCAACTACTCGTGTAACTGTATTTAAGTCGGGAAAACGTGGATGTTTTTGATTACTTCTACGTCTGGCTACGTCTGAGCCCGCTAGCATAGCAACATGCTAACACATTCGGGCCGCGCACCAGAGCGTTTGAGTGCACGTACTGACACGGGAGAGGTATGACTCAACTCGTGAAAGTTAAGGTAAGAACATATATTACTACTGACAATGGGTGGCGTGTTCCTTTAAGGGCTTGTGAAGTAGTATAATATAAGTATATTACACCTTCCATAACATTGCTCACCATCTGTCTGGCTACATCCATCTCTCCATGTATCTATATTTATTCACAAAACTTTATCCCTCCTTGCAACCAGTACGATTTTATCCAGGATTGCTCATCACAAACAAATATGTTTGACTGGTCCAAATGTAGGCTACTTCTGGTAACTAATAGGCCACATCTGGCACATTAGTCCACATCTGGAACAAAGGGCTGAATTCTTTCATTTGCGTGTAAGCCCTTTTTTACGTGAATTTTTACGAGATCTCTAGTTTCTTTTGCGAGATCTCGAGTTTCTTTTGTGAGATATTGACTTTCTTTTGCGAGATCTCGAGTTTTTTTTTGCGAGATCTTTACTTTTTTTTGTGAGATCTTGAGTTTGTTTTGCGAGATTTCGCAAATCCATCAATGCATATGAGAACCACTAGAACTGTTCCGGAGAGCTTTAGCCACTGAAATTAGGTTGCAGTTCCTTATTTTGCCATCTGCGTTGGTCTGAGGTTGCGTTCCACACTGACTGACAAGCCAACCTAGTCAGGGTGCGATTTGTGAAAAAATCTGAGGGGGGATGCGTCATCGCTGCTACACATCACTCCACCATAAGCCTCGATTTCAATAGTCAATTAGAGGCAGTAAAAATATGAAGTTTTGTTTCCTTTTCTTTAACTTGTTTAGCTGGATTCTCCAGTGCAGTGAACAAGCCGCTGCATTCTGCAGTGAGTCAAGACCAGAAGTTAACGTTACCACACACGCACAGTGATATAGTCTTTTGATTTTAGACAGGGCCGGTCCTACGTTATTCTGGGCCGCCAATGCGCTGAGGCTCAAGAATCAGTCAAATTGCAAACAGCCGGCAGCTAATTGTCAGGTGTGATGAAATGCGTTCGTGTCATTTTTGTTCAATAAGTTCCACTTTTCATGTCATGAATGTAACATGCCTATGATAAGGCTTTGAAGTTGTCCAATATGGTCAATCTATTGTCTCAATTGTGTTTCATGTGACACACCGAAGCTACATTCATGCATTGTTTTGCTCCAGTTGAAAATGTTTCTGCGTAATTTGTCAGCTGTGATCAAATGCCTTCAATAGATTTCACTTTTATGTCATAAATATAACATGCCTATGATTAATGTTTGTATGGCCACCCATTTGAACATTTCTGGCTACGCTACTGCTACCGAGAACAGAATCTCTTAATCTCACATCTGACACTTGCATGGGCTAACGTAGCCTACTACTCCCCATGGGGGAGGGGTAACTTTTGACTTTTACATTTTTAAAAAGTAAATCGTTATCAGCCAATATAAGACCAGAAACAACAAGCAACAACGCTTTAAGCTGGTAAGTGAGACACATCAATGAATGCACTTAATGCAGAATCACCACAGAAAGCGTTTATTTGATTATTTATTTATTTATTTTTCTGCCCCCCCCCCCCTCCTGTCCAGGCCCGGTGCGGTTGCTCCCGTTGCAATGAGAATATGTGATTCTCATATGCATTGATGGATTTGCGGGATCTCGCAAAACAAACTCAATACCTCGCAAAACAAACTCAATATCTCGCAAAAGAAACTCGAGATCTCGCAAAAGAAACTCAAGATCTCGCAAAACAAACTCAATATCTCGCAAAATAAAGTCAAGATCTCGCAAAAGAAACTCGAGATCTCGCAAAAGAAACTCGAGATCTCGCAAACCTAGTCAGTGTTTGTCCCAAGTACATACTGTACCTTTTCTCATTTTTTTTTTTTTTACCTTCGTTTTTTTTTTTTCATGTCACCTCCTGGGCTCCGTAGTATTTCTTAGGAAACCTATTTATTTTAATGTTGATAACCACAGTTTTACTCTTTTTTAAAAGTCCTTTATCAATAGTATTCTCTCCTATTGTATTGTATGCTGGTATGGACATTCAAAAATCACACATAGGAACAAATTGGGGAAGATTGTTAAAACCTGTGGAAAAATCATTAGTAAGCAACAGGTAGACCTGTACCAACTATATCTGATCAGATTGGCACAGAAAGCAGACAAAGTTTGCATGGATACAACCCATCCACTTTCAGTGGAGTTCATGCCGCTCCCTTCTGGTCGTAGATATAGATATCCTAATGTCAGAACCAACCGAGCAAAAAACTCATTCATTCCCATGGCAATAACCCAATTAAATAAGATGTGGAGAGGGGTATGACAGGAGGAATATATATATATATATCCGGTTTGCCCTGTCGGGACTTATTTTCCCAATAATGACCGGCGTTCTATACATTATCCCGCTTATTATACGGCTATTTGCCAAAACTAAAAAAATAAACTCCACAATATGTCTCTTTACACTTATTTGTTACCGTTTCGTCGTGGCTTTTGCTGAGAAACAAATAGTTCGCAACACACGCTGAACTTGAATCAAACATTCTTTAGAACACAGCTGATCAACCGTCTGCTTTCACTTTTGAATGAAGTTCCAATGCAAGAAGTGACCGGACTACTTGCGGAGTGATATGAAAAACTTAAATCAGCAGCACAAAACCTGTTGCCATTGACAGCGGTAATTATATGTTTGCAGCGGTAATTACATGAAAATATTTTACCGTAGAACGTTGGGAAATCCCGGTCAAGTCAATTGAGCGTTCTACTACGGTGCGGTGGTAGTGTAGTAGTGTGGTAGTGTAGTGGTTAAGGAGCTGGGCTAGCATGCAGTAGCCTGAAAGTTGTCGGTTCAATTCACGGCTTCCACCGTTGTGCCCTGACATATGTAAGTCACTTTGGTCAAGAAGTGTCTGCTAAATGTAATGTAATGTAATGTAATGTAATGTAATGTACTAGCATTGTGAAGAGCCGTATAATAAGTGCTAGATAAATAGTGCTTTAGATCAGTGTTTCTCAAAGTGTGGTCCGGGGACCACTGGTGGTCCGCAAGCTATCCAAAGTGGTCCGCGAGCAGACGTGGTAAAATATAATATAGATGACTTGTTTACAATATTGAACCAACTTGAATGTAAATCCAAACAGTTCTGTAACACTGTCTATGTAAGACATGCCAGTTTAAATCATATGAATCCTCTGACACAATAAGCAAAGTGCAAAGACAATAAGCAAGGTGGTTCAGTGAGTAGGCCTATTGTGTAGGCTAATATACTGTTGAAGTAGGTCTAATCATTTTTTTTTTAGCTAGGTGGTCCATCCGTTTGTTTTTTATTGGTTAAGTGGTCCTTTGTCTGAAAAAGTTTGAGAAACACTGCTGTAGATGTCTGGTTCAATGTTTGTGTTGTGGATTATGTGTCAACATGCCTGCACTGTAAAACAAATTGCCTCTCGGGGACATTACATTTTTCTAAGTCTAAGTCTAAGACTGCAAGGTCCCAAATTGAAACGAGCGATAGGCTAATGGTCCTGAATTTAAGGATGTTTCAGAATGCCACGTAGCTCGACAACGAGTGGCAGACAGAGCGACATGTCACTTATGCTACCAAAGACTGTTTTTGAGTCACATCGTTGCAAATCTCATATGATGATGCATCTTTCTACAAAATGGTTTGTCTTCTCTATCAGGAATTTATTCAATACACTTAATAATAAACATATAGCCTTAACTCCAAACAGCTGTAAAATTTTCACATGCAGCCAGGCCTAAATTCTGCTTATTAGCATAGTAACCACTATGATTACCCTAGCAACCCATAACAACCACTTCATTTAGCATAGCAACCACCATATATACCCTACCATCACCCTAGCAACCATCTTAATTACCCTAATTACTAAATCTACTCTAAACAGACTCCAGCTGGTCCAAAATGCTGCAGCCAGATTACTGACTGGATCTAAGAAACGTGACCACATTTCACCTGTGTTGGCTAAACTGCACTGGCTTCCTGTGGAACAAAGAATTAATTAAAAAATTCTTCTGTTTGTTTTCAAAGCTTTACATGGTTTAGCAACTCAGTATTTATGTGATCTTTTAATTCCTTACTGTCCTCCTAGACCTCTTCGATCATCTTCCCAGTGTCTTCTTTGTGTTCCTTCTGCCTCTCTTAAATCCAAAGGTGACAGAGCTTTCTCTGTCTATGCTCCCCAGCTTTGGAATAGCCTTCCTGATGTTGTGAAATCCTGCCCCACTATTAGTAGTTTTAAATCCAACCTAAAGACCTACCTCTTCTCCCTAGCTTTTAACACTCCCTGACTCCCTCACCTCTCCCTTTTTTTTATTTGTTTGTATGTATATGTATCATTGTTATTATTATTATTTTTATTATTATTATTATTTTTTTTTTTTAATTATTATTATTATTATTTTATGTAAAGCACTTTGGTGCAATGCTATTGCTTTGAAATGTGCTATATAAATAAATTTGACTTGACTTGACTTGACCCTAGAAATATTGATACAAGGTCTTTCCATACAACTTTCTTACTTCAAACCAGTCATCCATCCCTTAAACTGTCTGTCTATCAACATCCATATTAGACTATCTCTCTATCAACATCCATTAAACTAATATGAACATCCATCAACCTACATGTGTAATACAACTACTACCTAGCAACGTCCTTAGCAACCAACATGATTACCCTAGCAACCAGCATACTAACCGCTTTAATTAGCATAGCAACCACCTTGTCTAGGAACGTTTTCAGACCCTTGCAAGTTTTCCACATTTTGTTATGTTTCAGACTCATCTTAAAATGGATTCAATTAATTTTGTTCCTCATCAATCTACACACAATACTCGTGTATAAAAAATAAAAGACTGAAATATTCCATTTATAAAGTATTCAGACCCTTTGATATGAGGCTTGCAATTGAGCTCTGGTGCATCCTATTTCTATCAATGGTCTATCAAGTTGATTGGAGTCCACCTGTGCCTGGATCTCATTCATAGTGACCACTGGGTCCTTGGTTACCTGTCTGGCCAAGGTCCTTCGTCCCAGATTACTCAGTTTGGCTGAGCGGCCAGATCTGGGAAGACTGTTGGTTGTTCCAAACTTTTCCATTTGAGAATGATGGAGGTTACTTGACCGTATTTACAACCCCCCCCCCCCCATGTTGAAGACACAGTAACGCCCCTGGTAGTGGATACACAATGGGGGTGATAGGAATAGGAAGTGATCAGGAAAACAGAGGCAGACACAAAGAATAAATGCTAAACTAAAGTATTTAAAGAATGTGTTGTTTTATAGTTTATAAATAGTACGGCCTGCAGAGAAGGTCTAAGCAGGCCCTGATGGTCCACCCCCACTGCTGATGATTTGCTTTCACCTTATCATTATTGTCTACTTTTGCTTCTCTCAAAAAACAGGACCCCACAAATGGTTATTACAATGTCCGGGATCATGATGACATCAAAATTCACAGCAGCAACTTCTCGGAGTATTCCTCCACCCTGCAATCTGTGTACCCTTCAATGCCCTCACAACCAACTAGTCTGATGTATGGCCAGCAAGACATCTATGACTACTCTCATCAAGGCACACAGAGACCCTATAGGCAGGTGTCTGTGCAGAAGACACAGAATAATGCAGAGTCTAATGTCTTTATCACTGATCCCCTGTGCAATGGTTCAACTTTCCATCCTGCTACAAATGGGCGAGCTTTCACTAGCTACATGAAGCCCAACATTTCCTATGAAAAAATAGATGTCTATGAACAATCTGACCAAGCCAGTAAAGTTTCTAGCTCTTCACACCTATCATATGCTTCCTCGCATATTTCTTCACAGCAGTCTGACTACAGTAGACCCTCACAACAGCACCAGCGCATGCAAACACATGTGTAAAATTTGTATTAGTGTCTCCCTAAAAATATGATTGTGCTGAAGAAGTTGCAGTTGACTGAAGAATATGTCATCCTTAATTCAAATGGATTACTAGGATACCAGGGGAATATGAAAATATGTACATACTGTAAACAGAACTTTGAAATAAATGAAAATTGACAACAGGTATCAGAATAAGAGAAGAATAAGAAAGTAAGAGAACTTGAAGCGCTTAAAATAGTTCTAGAAAGAATGTTCTTTTTGGCACAAATTGGATGAAAGTGGCCCAAGCCTGTTGTACATGTTATGAACTATCAATGCTTTGTTCTCCAATGCATAAATAAATAACTATTGATAAACTATTGGCTTGAGTTTGAATGTGTTATGTATAGTTTATATCTAAATTAAAGATGATGATGTTAATACTTGAAAAATACCAATACAGCAAGGTGCCCTCATCAGGGTCCAGCAATGTTGTGTACAGTAGGTGGCAGCAGAGACAAAGCTCTTCCTCTTTACAAAATCATCATCCAGAGGTCCTAGGTCCCCACTCATGCATTCTCCTCTTTGACTCATCCCACTATTTTTCAGATCAGGGGACTGAGATGGCCATGGCAGAAACTTGATTTTGAGTTCAGTAAACCATTTTTGTGTTGATCTGGACATGTGTGGTTCATTGACCTGTGGGATGATCCAAATCATGACCATATCTTGGAGAGACTGAGAGATTTGTTTTGAAGATTTTTCTTGGAGTTCATGATACCATGCACCCAACTGAAGTTCCCAGGGCTATTCGTGACATAGACCCACAATATCACAGACCCTCTGCCATATTTAACATTAGGCACAGTTGTTCAGTATAGTCATTGTACACCAACCTTGAGTGTTTGTTGCCAAATATCACAATTTTCATTTCATCTGACAATAGAATGTGATTACAGAAAATGTTCCTGTTGTATGCAGTGACTCCAGCAATGTATATTTGTAATTAAATGACAGGAAATGCTTTTACCTGGCATACCGTAAATAATCTATTAGTACAGATGTCACTTTTGAAGATTATTTGGAGACTTGGTGACTCAAAGATCTTTTTTCTGTAACTCTCAAACAATGACCCTTATGGAATTCTTTGCCTCTCTTACCATTCCTGTCACTGTACATGGGGGCAAGATAAACATGGGTCTTTGTTCAAGCAGATTTGTCACATTTGATTGGAACTTTTCAATTATTGTTTTAACTGTAAATATGGGCATTTTTAACTGAGTACCTACTTTTTTTGTAGTCATTGCCTGACTTACGAAGGTCAACACACTTTCCTTTTATTTGAATTGGGTGTTATAGAGGTATTCTTTTTTCTCAGAATAAAATTATTTCAGCAAAAGATGATTTTGATTTTTTGATGATTTTATACCTGTGTTTTGTCAACTTAACCAGAGGTGCCAATAAATGTGGAGAGCACTGCAAGCAATTGCACTGTAATGAAATAAAAAAAAGAATTTGCACAGCTATGTGAAATTTTACAAAAATGTGTTACCCTTTACAGAGGTGTTACTTAATGGTTAATTATATATTTAGTATAAGCCATCAGATAACAATAATTAAAGGTGCTCTAAGCGATGGCACACGTTTTTTAGGCTAAAACATTTTGTCACTTACTGCAAACAGCACCTAACTGTCCTGAATCACTGTAAAACAACGCGATCTCTGTGGACAGCCCAGGCTCTAAGAACGGCAACAAAAGCAACCTGGGCAAACCTAGCCCATGAAAACATAACAAACTGTTCCAGCAAATCACAGACGAGATGCATGTTTAGGAGAGTTACAATTGCACTGGAGCAGCATGGGAGGGAGGGGGAGGAAGTAGCGAGCTAGCTCTCTGTTTTTTTTGAAAGTCAACAGAAGTGACGTTGCCCAGCATCGCTTAGAGTACCTTTAATTACTTACAAATAGTTTATAAGACACTCAAAACGCATTGTATGCACTGTGTAATTTATGCCGTACACAGTGCATACATACGTGACCAGGGTTGGGTAGTAATGGATTACATGTAATCTGGATTACGTAATCAATTACAAAAATCAAGTAACTATAATCAGCCCAGATTACAATAAAAAAAATTGTGTAATCAGATTACAATTACATTGTTGGGGATTACCTGATTACATTTTATCATGCAAACAATGCAACTTTTTTATGATAGCCTAGCTATCTTTTAATTTGACAAGCTTCGGGCTTGCCGGTTCGATCCCTGACCAGTAGAAAAAATGTGGGCAGGGGAAGTGGTTGAGCACTGCTCTCCCATGCCCACATCCACGGCTGAAGTGCCCTTGAGTAAGGCACCTAACCCCTCACTGATCCCCGAGCGCCGCTGTAGCAGACATCTCACTGCTCCCGGTTGGTGTGTGCTTCACCTCACTGTGTGCTTCACTAATTTACAGATTGGGAGACCAAATTTCCCTCACGGGATCAAAAGAGTATCTATACTTACTTATTAACTTATTTTCTATTGGGGCAGGTCTCTCGGCACACTGCCTGATCTTTTTCTCCTAATCTTAATGCAGCCTCTTGTTTTAGTGTTACCGTTTACTTTGAGAAAGTCACCAGGTCCCCCTGGTTGAAAAACATCCCAAAGGAATAATTTTCTCACCCCCACAATTGAAATGGACATGGTGTCATTCAATCTCAGGCCATGTCCCTGGGTCAAAAAAATCCAGCGAAAGCTAAATTCATTGTCATGCATGATGACTAAGTGATACATTTTGGGATGGGGTGAAAATTTCAACCACCAAAACACCACTGCCAAAGTCGAGAATAGCTATAGAAATGTATTAGTGTGGGGTGTTTTTCAGACAATGGGACCTGGTGACCTCAAAGTAACACTAAAACAAGGGGCTACATTAAGATTTTTGGAGGAAAAGATCAGTTAATTCACACAGGAATGCTTTACTCAGAGCAAAGAGATTTCTTAGATGTAATGAAATAATAAAGGGAAAAAAATAGAATGAGAATTCTATCATCAATTCAGTGGTGGTGTCTTTTACTTACATGTAAGCGACATATTTATTGAAGTAATCTAAAAGTAATCCTAAAGTAATCAGATTACGTTACATGTTTTTGGTAATCCAACTGATTACAAAAATTGCCATGTAATTTGTAGTCAGTAATGGATTACAAGTAATCTGACCCAATCCTGTACGTGACTTACAAACTAGTTGTAATTGACCTACGAATGAATATTAAATAGTTAACTAACCCTTTAATAATACCTTGTAAATGGTTTGTTAAAACACCTTATTATTAAGTGGTACTCAAAAACATGCTAATTACAAATTCATGCAAATTTATTAAGACACTGCGGAACATTCCACACTAACCACATACAGTAACTGTAGTAACCATCATTCATTGTGATGTGTAAGCACCAGGGCTTTTATGTCCCTTGTAGTTAAGCTATAGGAACTAATTCAAGCACCAGAGAGCATTCCTAATTCTCCGCTATCCACCAGCAGAACCTCTTTTTTTCCTGTACCCTCTTCCTTTACTTCCCTTTTCACTTTCCTTTCCATTACATTCTACAACTGAAATCTTAATACCTAATGTATCTTGCTTAGATTAGTATTTATTAGGCTCACATGTATATTTAATAATGTCACAAGTCCAGTAATCTATGCATTTCAAGGTTTTGATTGTGCTTGGTTGTTGTTGATTAATTGCTATAACTTAATACAATAATGCCGTTTTAAAGAGTTTGTGATTGTTAAAACAATCAGGCGTGAACTGTTAATCAATGCTACAGGTAGATTAAAGTCGATATAGGACCACAAATGTCTGCTGATTCTGTTTTTTTTCCACTGTTGTCATTAGCCAATCATTGATTAATACATCACTCCGTGCCATGGATTGTCTACCAACAGTTTACCAACCATAATTCAGTTGAAAGTTGATGTTTTCACTGCATGTCTTGGTGTCGGTTTGTGTTTGTTGTCAGTGCACACCACATTTTTTTTGCCGAATGTACTATAATGTGGCTCTCAGTAGCACATGAATAAACAGCATTTTTCTTTCAGTTTAAAGAAATTATTTAGGTCTCATGTAAAACAATCAAAACTCCAGCAACTTATTCCAATAATGGTTTTAATTTAGGTTACATGAAATGCAGTTTTTTATTATGAATTATTCAACATGATACTGTTATGCAGGTTTGATAAGCAGGCACACAACCAGCATAATTTTATACATATATAAAATATTGCAATGCTACTTGTAACTAGATCAATATACTGCAATATCACTGCTTCAAACAATGACATATCTAAATAAGCCGAGCAGCAATATTTAGAGACATTCATTACACTGAGAAACAGTCAGTACGTTTACATGCACAATTAAGCCAAGCTACAGTTATAGCTCGGCTAGGTGATTTGACTGAACTGCTGTCCGTCTCTGAGTATACTGTACATCAAGGGGAATCACTTTATTGACCAAAGTAAAGTGACTTATTCTGCTATACGATTTGCCCCTTCCTTTTCACAAACCCCAAAACATTCCAAATTAGCTTTGTTAGCATAAATTAGTTAACATTTTTGTATGGACATTCTGGGGGATGTAAATTCATATATGGACACTCTGGGGGATGTAAATCCATGAAAGAAGGTTCAACTTATGAGTATGTACAGTAGGTAGTTAGGTTGCTAACTGAACTAAAAAGACTGAAGACAGTGCCAACTGTAGTGTTAGCCAGAGGAACGCATGCTCAGAGTGCACAGGCCAATTTGAGTCCAATTGATCGTATACATGCATGAGTTATTCAACCGTCTATCGCATTATCTGGGTTTTTAAGTTTGGCTGAAAGAACTTCAATCGGACTAACATGTTTACATGCATGCAAGTCCGGTTTTGGTTGGACTAACACAATAATTCAAGTAAACGTACTGAGTGTTATCAATACCGGACATGTTCATGGTATGCATGAATAATAAGGTACTGCACAGTTCAAAGCAAAGACAAACAAAGACACTAAAGTTGTATTGGTATGTGAGAACAACTTACATTTGGAAACATAACAAAAAAAATGGTAACACTAATATCAGATTAATAACTTCATTGTTCTTGCTAAGGTTGATGGGAATCATTTAACAAAGAAGGGGTGGCAAGGTTGTATACAGACCCTTTGTCATCATTTCCATTCCTGGTTGAACTTTGTTTTACCTTACATGATTCAGTTAGATAAATTGAATTCTGTGTCACACTGTTGATATGAACTTAAAGGATAATTCCGGTAGCACTTTGAGTCCCTTTTCTTATTTTTTTTGGATGAACTAGAGTGGTGGACACCAGAATTTTGACGATGGGTCCTGTCTCGACTTTCTGACTCGTTTTGAATAGCCTTTGACTCTTTCAGAGTGGCTAGCTATGGGCATGCACAATCATGTTCTTAAAACAACCCTTAACGTTGGTTTTCAAAACTGTGCAACTCACCGAGTGGTTAGTGGTGTTCGTTGATTAGTAAAAACAAATATATCGGCGCAATGTATGATTTCAAGCCATGTAATTTGCTATTGTGGAACTATTTTCTCAGATACCTCACAACCGCGTATAAACTTCCGCTCAATATTTGAGTCTGAAGCATAGACAGTAAAAGAAGGTCTCGCGGAAAGACTACAACCAAATGTAAACAGACCCCCTTTCTGTTTCCTGTAGCGCATTAATATCAGCGAGCAATGATTCTTCCAACAGAAATCAATGGGATTTTACAAAATGGCAAATAAAACACGACAGAACCTGTATTTCACTACGCTACTTGTTTTGGAACATCAACAAACATCACTAACCACTCAGTGAGTTGCACAGTTTTGAAACGAAAGTTAAGGGTTGTTTGTGCATGGCTAAAGCCAGCCACTCTGAAACAGTCAAAAGTGATTCAAAACAAGTCAGAAAGTTGAGACAGGACCCATTCTCAAAATTTCGGTGTCCACCACTCTAGTTCATCCAAAACAAACCAGAAAAGGGACTCAAAGGGCTAAATACCGGAATTATCCTTTAAGATATCAGTTGTTCACAATAAACTTTGTACGTCCAAAGGGAATGATAACCTGCATGACCATACTTTACAGCAGACACACGACATAAGCTATCATACAATTTTGTATTGAAGAAATAGTCTACTGGTAACACAAGGTAACTAGCAAGTAACAGAAATGTTGGGTTGAGTTAAGAAATCCGCAATTTGAGGACAGTGGTTGCAACATTACATCATACTACCGAAGCTGAATGTCAATGTGATAGTACCATTGTCTTTTACAAACATTCCATCACCAGAGTTGAACACTTTTTAATGAAAGCCAAATATGGATCATTCTGGACTATTTTGGCGGTCAAAAACGAAGCGCAAAGTTTATTCTTATCACGACGCAAAGCTTATTCCTATCTTACACTCAAATTTTTCACCATGCGCTTCACTTTTATTAAGCCTTGCGCCCAGGGGTGTGGCAGAAGGTGTGGTCTGGCACATGACCCAAAAATCGCTATCTTACACCCTTTAAAAATCATTACGCCACTGACCAAGAAAAACCTGGTCTATAGCGAAAGGCGCATCTAAAGCACAGCTGTGAAGATGCGCTGTCATGAGATGTAAGCAGCCCTTAGCAAGCAGTCCCAAACAACTTCTCTGCAGGATAAATAGCCTTAGGATTTTTATTCAGTCATTCTAACATTATTGGGGTAAGTGTTGCTTTTTTCAGACTATGATTTCGATGGTAACCCCTTGTCAGTCAATAGTGAAAGTAATTAACTGTGTATAACTGTTTTGTCGTTGACTATGAGACGACGAAGTTAATTTCACTTTGCCAATAATAGACGAGTGTAGATGTGTGTAGGCTATACTCGGTCTCGTGTGCAGATTCCTTAAAATGCGCCGCTGACTATCAAAATACTGATGCGCTGTTTAAAGTTGCACTGCTTGCTGTTAAAGGGAATAACAGATGTCATTCTCATTGGTTTAAAGGATGTTACACCCAAAACACACCCATGACTGATTAAGAAACATAAGAACCGCCTTTTTGTGCCAAGCACCCGTCGTTTGATAACAAAACCACCCTGAATGTGGACTGGACACACCCCTAAATGTATTTAAGCTTTTCACCAGTGACCATACGTTTTAGATCGCCAAGATAGAGCCCTCTATGTCAAATCAGAATCAAGAAAATAGTTGCTGCATCGTCTGAGATTTTGCTCAGAGTTTGTCTACATAATGTTTTAAGTTCCAAAGCTAAGACCTGTCTTCATTCTTAAATATTCTATCTTAAATATTTTAATTTTCAATTCCCAATGTCCCATTCAATTCCCAATTCCCATTTTTGCAGCCTTGATTTTTTATCATTTTTACTATAATGACGTTAATGTCTTAAAAAGTATTATGCCTAAACTTACAAAAACAAGTATATACAGTAGTAACCTGAGTGTATTTTTGCTCTTTTTTCCAAATCTATATGGAATGACCCATATATGACCTCCAACCCAAACACCTCTGCACTAGATACCTGTTTTTTCATGGATCCAGTCCCGCAGTTTAGTTACACGAGTATACACACCAGGCTTATTGCGACGGGCACAACCTTCACCCCAACTCACAATGCCTGATTGGAACCACTTTCCAGCCTCTGAGAGACACACCAAGGGGCCACCCGAGTCTCCCTGTAATGAGGGGGGAAAGAGTTAAACATATTATAGAAAAATTCAATCACTGCTTTGTACAGAGGTACGTAAAGTATCCAGTTCAGCTAAGTTACCACTCAAGTAATTTTTTTTATTTGAAGACTACAGAAGACATATAGAAAGTCTTTTTTTCTAAATTTATGGTGATTTTAAGGTTGAGGGTGTTCAATAATCTACGTTCACATAGTGTAGATGCATGCATTTGTCTCTCCAAAGTATGTCGTTTTGCAGTTGGACACATCGCTCAGTGCACATCAATTACTTAATCAGAGTTTATGAAATAATATGTCATTTTTTCAGCCAGCGCTACACTCTGGGGGCATGTTCATGAGCCCCCATGTTCATGCCCCTAAAGAGTAGCTCTTTAAATGCCTGGCTTCTTTAGCTGTTTAAGTTTTTAAGTTTACTGGCAAGGACATGAGTCAAACTTCATGTAGTCCTTACCAGGACTGGAGTTAGCTAAGCTACCAATTACTCTATATTAAATGAAGCTTCATTATACACAGAAAGCAAAACACGGCAAAAGTTGTTTATTTCATCAAAATGCCCTGCATATGCCAGGACATTGTGCATGCACACACACACCTGCAAGTATCACCCCTCTCCTTCACATTTGAGGAGTTTCATTTTGTGTCATGTGTAGGGGTGTCACGATATCATTTTTAAGTTCACAATCACAATCTCAAACTTCAAAATCAAATGTAGAATCGACGATGCAGCCACACCCCCATGTCACATCCAGCATGCATGCCAAGAGGGAAAAAAACAGACAGCTGAGCCGCTCCAAAGTGCTTCACAATTAAGTGTTTAAGCGCAATAAACAAAGGAATGACCTAAGGCAAAAAGAAAAAAGAAAAGGGCTACAAGACAATGACTGTAGGTCATACTTAAAAAAGGAGACACTAATCAAAGGCAAGTGAAAAGAGGTGGGTCTTTAAATGGGACTTAAAAATATTCAGAGACTGGGCTGCACGGATGTGGAGGGCAGTTCCAGAGTCTGGGGGATGCCACTGCAAAGGCTCTGTCCCCCTTGTTTTTTTTGCCCGGACCTGGACACTTCCAACAGCAGTTGGTCAGCTGACCGTAGTGCTCTGGAGGGGATGTGGTGGTGGAGAAGATTACTTAATCAGACAGGCATGTGGGGGCCAGACCATGGAGGGATTTGTAAACACTCAGTAGAAGTTTAAAGTCAATGTGGTAGCGGATGGGGAACCAGTGGAGCGATGCGAGGACTGAGGTGATATGTTCGCGCTTTTTTGTACAGGTGAGGAGTCGGGCAGCTGAGTTCTGAACCAACTGCAGGCGGCGGAGCTGTGGTTGACCAATGCCAGTGTATAGAGCATTGCAGTAGTTTAGTTGAGATGTTATGAAGGCATGGATGACTCTCTCTAGATCACTCTGGTGCAGGTAGGCTTTGGTCTTAGCTAGGGTTCTCAGGTGGAAAAAGCTTTTCCTAACTACTGCAGTGACCTGCTGCTCGAACTTGAAGGCACTGTCAAAATTCACGCCCATATTTCTGACAGAAGGCCTGATGTTAGAGGCGAGAGGGCCCAGGGCATCGGTGGAGAAGGCCGGAGAAGTTTTGCCAAAAACAATTATCTCAGTCTTACTCTCATTGAGGTTGAGGAAGTTTGCACCCATCCATGCCTTGAACCCAGCCAGACAGTCAAGCAATGGATGGATGGTATGGGTGTTCACAACTCCAGAATGGTTCAGTCCATGTGGTTGTGTTAATTGTCTGTGACTGCCATGCCTATTTAAGGGCTGGCTCATTTCTTGTTAGAGACTAAGGGCTGTATTTTGGGCTCCAGCGCATGGCGTAAAGCTCGTTATTCACCCACGCAAAGCTTAATTCGGTATTTTGCACGTTTATTTTTTAAACATTGCGACCAGGGGTGTGGCAATTAACAACCTAGGGAGGGGCCTGGCGCGTTGTCTAAAAATCGCTATCATACACCACCTAAACCTGGTCAGAAGTCAATGGCGAGTTGTTCATATTGTAGCGTCGGCGCAAAAAGACAGTGTTAGCGTTCTCCTGCGAAAAGCATGCTGGGATACGTGAGCGAACAATAGGGGGGTTTATGTCGTTATTCTCCTAAGTTATAAGTGTAAAGTTGGTGTCTTTATCGTAACATGTTTCCCTTTTAGTTATCCCTCATGTGTGTTCCTTTTCGTGTGGGGGGCTGGACCTCCCCTGTTGGTGTAGTGCGTGTGATTTCTTGACCTGCTCTGTGTGCACTGTGTTCTGTGTCTGTGTCCCTGCCCTCGTTCTCAAGCCATTAAAGCTTACATTGAACAACGCTTGGTGTCGTGTGCGATCAAACGTTACACTGGTGACAGAAGTGAACAATGGAAGCCTCCAATGCCGGAACGCGTGGCGGAGCTGCCCCTGCCCCGGGAGTTTTCGTGAGGGCAGGCGACCTGACCCCGGGGTGGGGGCCGTTCGAGCTCCTGCCAGCCCTTATAAGGGCTCCCAAGGCTCGCACCAAGGCTCGCCGGAGGAGGGAGAGAAGAAGAGGCGCAGTCATAAAGGCTTGGCTCCGCGCGGAGGAGGAAGCACCAGGAGACCTCTGCCCAGGCGAAGAGGTCGCCTACTCGAGCTGCGAGGAGAGGAGGAGGACGAGAGCGAGTTCCTGAGAATTCCGTTGAATGCCAAAATACTGATGCATTTATTTGACATATCGCGCTTTGCGCCATTAAGGGGAATGCCAGATGTCATTCTCATTGGTTTAAAATGATGTTACGCCCCAAACACACCCATATGACTGATTAAAAAACCTAGGAACACCTTGTTGCGCCATGCGCTCCACTTTTGATAACGAAACCCCTCCCAATGTGAACTGGACATCCTACTAAATTTGAATAGATTTTTGACGAGTGACGATGCACTTTAGAATGTCATGATAGGGCCCTAAAGGAGGGACCAGGAAGAGATATTTATGCACTGTAAATATTTCAAATAAGAAGTTTAGAAATGTCAGAAGTTCAGATGGTAAAAAGTGCCCCAAAATGAAAAATCATATTGAGGCATTTATATATTTATTATCACTATTATTTATTATCACTATTACAACAAGAACAAACCTGGCAGGCATCCACCCCTCCTCTGAGAAATCCACTGCACATCATTCTTGAGGTGACCTGGCCCTCTGTCACCACATTACACACTGTGTCATTAATTATCTTGACCTCTGCTTTTTGCAGTACTTGGGCAAGGAGTCCTATAAAAAAGTAATACATAAACACAGGATGGTTTTAATTTCACATACTGTATCCTATATGAGTGAACATGAACTCAAATATCAACTTCACATAATGTTTAGGTTTTATAGCATTCTCAAATATATTTCATGGTTTATGGCTATGTGCCTTTCTTACAAGCCACCCAAACTTTTCATTGTATGGTACACAGTCATCTTCTACAGGATTACTTCACCAAATACACAGAATAAATGCACCTGTTATCCATCTGGCTTGTGTGTCGAAAATCTGTTGGCTAATAGCTACTTAGCTGAAATATATCCCTAATACCTCAATCCTGTTGCACACCCACAGTCAGGTCCCTCACACCTTGGACCCCTAGTTAATGTTTTACCAAATAATGCTAAAGGGTCCTATATCCTGAAATTACAAGGAGTCTGGCTTGTTCAAAGAAGTATGACTTTTATGACCAATTTAAAACATCAGAACATTTCATCCAAATCAATCATGACTGCTATCTAAAATGGCTTGTGCCACAAATGTATCTCTCCCAATCATATTAGCATTTGTCTCAGCATAACTGAGATTGTAAAAATGGAGTGAACTGACCCAATCTCTGCCTCTACACCTCTTAAGTGTACAGGATTGATTGTGAACATGAAAAGAATGACATGGATTCCAGAGACAGAGACGTCTTAACAACTGAAAAACCCCACAATAAACACAAACTGCATCCTGCAAATTTGGCTAATTTTAAGAGTCCAAGAGAAACCCACCTCCTTCTCGTAAGGTTCCCCAGCCTGTAACCCAGCAAGGTGTACCTGCTGAGAAAACATGTGATTTGGCAGGCAGACAGATAGGGTGGATCAGGTTAGTGAACTTCAGTGGCTGCTCTAGTTCTAGCAGAGCAATATCATAATCAAATGTCATAGGATTGTAGTCAGGGTGTGGAATGATGGTCTTCACTTTACGCAGTTGCACATCCTTATCAGTGACCTTGAACTGATCCCGAAGACCACTATATGTCAGCCAATCTCCTGCATTATCATTCCTGTCATGAAGCAGAAAGCCATGAGAGAGCAGTGAAAGACTGGGTAGTTCAGAAAATAACAACTCCTGTGTCCTCTTGGTCCCTTACAACCACAAAGTCTTTCAGGAAATTTGATATGCCTAATATTTTTTGTATTTATTTTCTCCCCATACTGTTGATCTCTGATCAATGAAGACACTACATACAGTATAGGTTAGCTACATATTTTAAGAAATCATCATCAGCTTCATGTTGTTTGGTATTGTTCTATAAGTTTAGAGTGACATCCACACTACTCTGTTTTCATCATAATACAGTGTTTTTAGATAGATAGATAGATAGATAGATAGATAGACAGATAGATAGATAGATAGATACTGTATTGATCCCCAAGGGAAAATTCAAGATAATTAAAGAAATTCAAGATACGACAATACGATGCATCTACAATGCCATTTCCAATTGCAAGACAGAAATGTTTTTCGACCACACCACTGCCTTCATACATAAATCACAAAACCATACACCTCTGTCAAGTCCAGCATTCC